>NW_026522057.1:14800000-15425833 GCF_021234435.1 Artibeus jamaicensis
ATGGAATTAATATTACTGAGTGTCTCTGTCAGACATAACGACAAAGCAGAACTCTGGACCAAAAGCCTCGCTCTCCATGGCCTGGACAGGAAACACTAAACGGGGTGTTTGGCCTTTCTAAACTTTTTCATTTTAGTAATAACTATTCCCTACCTAGCTCCCCAAAGCATTTCTTTGAAGCTAAAATGAGAAAACGAGTGTATATGTAGGAAAACACTTTGTAAATTCTATATTCCTGTATAAAGGTAAGAATCATTATTGTTCTAAGCCAACAGTAAAAACAGTAGTATGCAATTCAACAAAAATTTCCAAGCACAAAGCAAGTAACTTCTGTGTGACCACATAAATAACTAATCGATTCAGATTTACCTACCTAATAAAACTGCTGGAAAGGAGAGATAACCTTTAGGTATGACCTGTAGAGAGAAACTTGTTTATGACTTGAATAGTGCCAGGAGGATTCTCCACAGGCAAAGGAAGGAGAGCCAGCCATCTGCATCTAGGGAAGCAAACTGGGTCCCTTACCTGCAGCTCCGCTTCCAGGCCCAGCCGTCTGATAAAGGGGTCAGTGACATGGTAGCGCCGTTCAAAGCTCAGGGCACCCCGCTCCTGGGGGACAGAGCAAACGCAGTTTCACTGATTTAACTCAACATGATTTACTGTGTGCCTATTATACATCCAGCACTGTGCTGGGAACCACAGGAGTTAAGATAACAAGAAATCAGCTTGTGGGAGCTTGCAGTATAGTTGGGCAGAAATTAGAGAATAATAGAAGAGTATATAAGTACTAAATTGTGCTTTCTGGGTTACAAAAAAAAGGGCAAAATTTTAAAAAGTAAAGAAAAAAATGGAAACAACAAATAAGGAATGTTTCCATATGAGTCTGGAGAGGGTGGGCATCCTCCTCAGGACACATATTGAGTGAGATATGTGAAGGAAAAATAACCTGCACAGTCCCTCCAACTCTGACTGTGCCTCTTGGAAGTGGTCTTTGCCCTTGAGGGCTACTTCCAATGAAATCACACCCCCCCACACACAAATGGTCAAAGTCTCATAAATATTCAAGGATGCAGAGAAAAATACATGAAACACAGACTGTCATGCACGAAGTACATGGCTCATGAAGAGGCATACACTTAATTCTTCTGGATGGTGACCACGGCTTAGGCCATATGCTGCTTATTTTTTTAAAGGCATTTAATTTAAAAATTTTCAAAGAACTTTCTCATATTCTTTTGGATTTCATTCTCGAGATCAGTCAGCCTGCAGGCAGACATTATTATAATTTAACAGCCTGAAGGGAGACTGATATTATCATTTAACAGCAGAAAACTGAGGCACAGGGAAGTAAAATGGCTAAAGTCTTCCAGGTAATTGATTAGGGCAGTGGTGAGATAAAGCTCCTGACCCCAGCTTAGGGTCTTACTAGAAGCACGTCACGTCTTGACTGAATCTCTTCCACTAAAACCCCTGTGCTCCTTTACTGAGGGTTTCTCTGACAAAGCCTGGACTACCTCACTAAATGAACTTGACCACCAGTCATCCATTCATCTCACAGTAGTAGAGTGTCTTCTATGTACACCCTGCAAGTATAGGCTTTGGTACAGGAGACTCCTGAAGAAGAGTCCCAGGTTCTGCTGTATGTTCAACTTAGCAGCTACAGCAACATGAAGCAGCTACATATACTTTTTCTGCAACCACCCCCCACATACTTATACACAAATGTGCACACACATGCACAGCATATAGATGGCTCCCCTCTCTTACCATCCTCCATTCATCTCAGCAGCCCACATACATACACTTAAACAGAGGAGTCTCCATCAATTTCATGTTCTTGAGTAAGAGAATATGGGAATCAAGAGACACTGATTTTAGTCCAGAGTCTGCCACTAATTAGCTATGTGACTTTAGGCAAGTCACCAACTCTAGAACTCATTTTCTTTGGCTGTAAACTGAACCTACAGAGAAGAAAGGACCTCATGCTCTGGTTCAGAGACCTGGGTTGCTTACCTTGATCTGCCTGCAGATGAGGTCTCTTGTTATGTTGACTTTTGCCATCTTCTCTTAATGGATTCAACGGAAGGATGCTATATAAAGATCTTCAGGACCCTTGAGCATTCCAGCGAAGCCCAGGTCCACGTGACACACATTTAATTACCTGGGGAGGGAAAATCATCAAACCTTGGGGGATGAAATAAGATGGCTTTGGAGCCTTGATTTTACCCACAGAACAGCCTACCAGCCCTCTCAGTAAATTATTGCCTGTGACTTGTGACATGGTGAGCTGGCCCTGCCCTACAGTGTTGAAAAACCTGTGGAGGGTGAAAGGCATAAGGGAAGAGGGAGACAGTGCTCCACAGCCACAACCACAGAAAGTATTAGAACAAACACTGAGTAAGTATACTTCACCAGAAAATGGGGGGGGGGGGGTGGATATGTGTATGAAGGCAGATAGTAGCATGTCCTAAAAATAAGAACGTGGTACACAGCAAGAAAGAGCCAAGTTTCACTTGTTTGTATGAATCTGTGGCAACCAGTCTGAGACTTTTCATTATGCTTCCAATACCTGACCCTCAGTTGGCTCTCATCAAAACCATATCAGTATCATAGACAGAATATACAACCCTTTAACAGATTCACAGAATCAAAGAGTAGACGGAGATGTAATGGAACCATGTCCAAGATCCAATCTGATAAAGAAATCCCTCTTCGATATTCTGACAGGTATATGACCTCTTGAAGCAACCTCTTTCTGCTTTACAACTCTGATGGCTAGAAAGACCTAGTAATCTCATTTCTGATACTTTACTATAAGAAAACTCAAACTATAAGAAATAAAAAGTTCCATACACAAGCATATTCATCACAGATTTTATAAAACTAAAAAAAATTGCTGTTCCAAGTTTCTATAGTTAAAAAAGGGTTCAATAATGTATAGCCATGTTATATTTTGCAGTATCAAAAATGCTACCTATGAAAGAAAGGCTTATATCACATCTAATGTTATATAACATGATGTTCTTTCACTAAATAATAGTATCAGTTATCTTTTTTCATTGCCATTTCTCTCTCATAAACTTTTTCTAATGTAAAATTTCAAGCACAAACAAACTAAACTAGAATAAGTATAATGACTTGCCGAATGCCCATCCCCAACTTTGGTAATTATAAACATCTAGCTGGTCATGTTTTACCTGTACTCTGTCCATTGATCCCCCAGAAGAATTATTTTAAATCAATTCTCAAACACATTTCATCCATGTATATCTCTACAGAATAAGGAGCTATAAAAAAGCAACCATAATACCAATTATCACACTTAAATAATTTACAATACTTCATTGGTAACATTAGTCAGTCAATGTTCAAATTTCCCCTCTTGCTCAAAAATGTCTTTTTACAGTGGTTATGTTTGAATTAGGACACAAATAATGTTCACACAATAATGTCCACACATTTTGTCCGTCCTTTAAATTCCTTGCAGTCCATGACAATCCTTCCTTCCTCTTAATTTTTTCTGTCACTTATTTGCTAGAGAAATCATGTCACTTGGTCTGGAAAATTTTCCATATTCTGGATCCACCCAATTGGATCTCTGTGGGTTCCCTTCACATGTTTCCCCATCCCCTTTATTTCCTGTGAACTGGGATGATAGGATGCAGGTTCAGATTTTTGGCAAGAATACTCACAGTTGATGCTGTGTACGTTCTATTACATTCTGTCAGTAGTCATGTACCATCCTGTGCCTCTTTTTTTGTGATGACGGTTATATTTTGAAAAGGAAATACAGGGTGAGCAAATGTAGGTTTACAGTTGCTCATATGGAAAACAATACAACAGTTAATGTTATGCACTCGCTATACACTAGGAATTGTGCTAAGTGCTCTATATTTATTCCTTTAAGAAGCTTCTGTTATATGCTAGCTACTACTCCAGACCCAGGGAATGCTACAGTGATTAAAACAGGCAAGTTCCTTACTTTCATGGTACTTACATTCTATTAGGAAGGGATAGATAAGAAACAATAATACAAATAAAATAAGAATATATCCAGTAACAAAAAGTGCTGTGATGAAAACAAACAAGTTGATATGAGAGTGATTGATGGGCTGCTTGTAGACTTGAGGTCAAAGAAATGCACCGCACGTTTACGGCGTTTTCCGGCTGCTCAGCATTTGAGCCCCTTCCTGTATTTTGGTGATTCCCCTGACTCTGGTGGGAGGCAGAGCACCCTCCCACTGAGAAGTGAAAATGGTGGAAACTCAGGTTCTCTTTCACAGGCTCCCTTGAAACTATGAGAGTGGACCAAAAAACCTCAGAATTTATTTATAAAAATTATATCTTTACTCTTACATGTTTAAACTTCAGTCACCTTCAAAGTACTCTCCATTTGATGCAATACACCTACCGAGACATTTTTTCCACAGCTCGAAACAGTTTCTGAACTCATCAATTTTGATGCCTTTTAGTGCTTCTGCTGTTTTTTGTTTCACCTCTTCCACATGGGAAAAATGTTTCCTTTTGAGGATTTTTTTCATCCAGGGAAACAAAAAAAGTTACTCAGGGCAAGATGGGGTGAATAGGGAGAGTGGGCTGCGGGGATGGGGGTGGGGGTCATGCCAATTTTGGTCAAAAACTGCTGAGCACTCAGAGCAGTGTGGACAGATGAGCTCATAAATCACCCATCATGAAATGGGCAAACACACTAAAGGAAGTCTTCAAAAAGAATTCACTGAAGCCAAACACAGCCTCTCACAACACCACCATCTGGTACACTGATACAAATGAGTTCCTAAAACATTCACCTATCCAGTGGGAGAAGCCTATACTAAAAAGGCTCACACTCCAGAAGATAATTCTGGGTTTTTCTGGGGTCCCCCCTCATAGAGTGTGTGAATATGGCCCTGGCTATGGCAACCAGACACATCAGACCCAGATCTTAACTGGGATCTGGCGTCAAAGAGTGAGAGGACATAGAGAGTCCTTGCTGGCAGCAAGGGGCAGCTATAATGACCATGAAGGTGCAGTGAGCTGGTCGTAGTGGTAAAGCTATATAAGAGGTAGCAGTGACCTCATGGACGGGTTCTGTAAATGATTGTGACTGTGGATCCTGGCTGCTACCCAGTTTCTTTTGTTCTAGCCCATTCTTCAATCCTGGCTTTGTAACCTTCCATGATGTTTCACGAGTGTCCCTAATATCCTTTCAATTAATTAATCAGCTGGAGTTTTCTGTTGCTGACAACTACAAATCCTGCCTGACACAGAGAGGCTCTGTGAAAAGATGACTTTTAAGCCAAAACATAAATGACAAGAAATCACAAAAGAACTAGGGGAGGACCCTTCTGAGCAGAGAACTAGTGCTAAGGCCATAGCAGGAGACTGGTTCAAAAAGCTTGTATGGTAGATGCCATTACTATTATTTCATAGATGATGAAGTAGAATAATAGACATGAAACAATTTTTACAATGTTACACAGCTAATAAACTGGAACTGGAACAGGAACTCAAACCTAGAATTGTACGCACACTCTTCACCACTATGATACATAATTTCCTGGAGTAAAGATCATTATGAGAATCTACCAAAGGAGCCAAACTAAATGATCAATTTTCACTAGTCATTCATTAATAAAACATTAACTGAGAATTTATCAAGCATCATGCTAGACATGAGGGAATACTGAGATGAAAGAGATAGTACATATAACTAAGGCAGCAAAGAGTCAAAGGCAAAGGCCTTTAGCTAAGATTGGTGTGTGGCTTGGAAATACTAAAAGGAGCAACACGAGGAGCCCTGGCCAGGTGGCTCAGTTGGTTGAGAAGCATCATTCCCATACACCAAGCGGTTGTTGGTTCAGTTCCCACTCAGGACACATACCTAGGTTGAGGGTTACATACTCAGTTGTGGCGCTTATGGCAAGCAACCAACTGATGTTTCTCTCTCACATAGCTGTTTCTCTCTCCCTGCCCCCACCACTTCCTCTCTAAAATCAATTAAAAAAACATATCCTCAGGTGAGGATTAAAAATTAAAAGGACCAAAAGGAGGAGAAAGCAGAGAAACCAGACAAACAAAAAAACACTACAATGCATGTAAATGGTAAAATGGAAACTGGAGTTTTAAAATAATATCAGACTAATATGCAGAGGTTTCAAAAACCAAACATCAAGCCCTGACCAGTGTGGCACCTTTGGTTGGGCGTCATCCTGAAAAGCTAAGGGCTACTGGTTCAATTCCTGGTCAGGGCACATGCCTGGATTGCAGGTTCAGTCCCTGGTTGGAGGACATACGAGAGGCAACGGATCAATGTCTCTCCCTCATGTTGATGTTTTCTTTCCCTCCCTTAATTTCTCCCTAAACATAAATAAATAAAACCTTTAAAAAAAAGCATAAAATTGAATAACTCAGTTGGCATTTTGGTGAACATTTCTGTTCCCACCCTAAGAAGAAATCCCTCATTCTAGGGCATGGCCCACCTACCCTCTCAAGGAAACAGGAATCTCCTGCCTTCCACAAACTTTAGAGGCAGACAAGCACAAACAGAAATATTTTTAAGTGGGGATTATTTAAAAGGTTAACATTAGGAAAGAAATACCCTCATATCTATCAAGAAACAACTAGTTTCATACTTCAGTCCAAAAGTCTCTCAAATACAAATAATCAGATCAATAAACGGTTATTTGAATATGAAAAGGTTTAATCATGGCCAAATTTTAAGAGCATTACTTTAAGGCTCTGAAACAGTCAATTCTACATACTAAAGAACTCATAGATATGGAAGGATATGAATGAATGACTTGGAATTAACAAAAGGAAGTTTTATACATATGATTAAACACTAAGAAGGATCGACTACATCGAGGGGATTTCAATCTCTGGTGCAACAAACTACCTAACGTTCAGTTCTGTCAAGAGGCAAAAAGACTGACGTGACCTCAAGTACCCAAAAGTAAAATTTTCAATGCCCACTATGCCAGATACTGTGCTAGACTTTGAAAATACGGCAAAGAACAAGCCACACATAGACCTTTCTTTTCAAGGGCACACAATATGGTTGTCATCAATTAAATATCATGACATTAATGGGATAGTATCTGGATCATATACGTACTCTACAGTGTTAGCTAAATCTGAATTCTCCTAAGACCTGTGATCTGGGTTCAGTGGCATGGTTCCAACTATTCTCCCTTACTTCCCTCCCTAACAGAGAAATAAAGCTCACCCTGAAGATTCCATTATAGGATGGTGGGGTACAGAGAGTATAATGTCTTTATCACCTCTGCTAGCTTTGAAATGCAAGATCAGGAGGGGAAAAAGTGACTTTGCTGAAAACAAAGGAACTCCATATAAAATATGCAGACTATATCCACAGTAGCTAAAAGGTGGAAACCACTCAAATGTCCATGAGCTGATGAATGGATAAATAAAATGTGGTACATCCATACACCAGAATGTTATTTGGCCATAAAAAGGAATGTGGTACAAATACATGCTATATCATGATGAACCTTGAAGATATTATGCTAAGTGAAGAAGCCCACATAAGCATATAATTCCATTTACATGTAATATCCAGAATAGGCAAATCTACAGAGATAGAAGTAGATTTCTGGTTTCTTAGGGCTGGAGGGAATGGGGGATAGAAGGGTCATAGCTAAAAAATGTTTTCTTAAAAAAAAATATTTGAACTGAGCCCTGGCTGGGTAGCTCAGTTGGTGGGAGAGTTGTTCCCTGCACAAAAAGGCTGCAGGTTCAATCCTTGGTCAGAGCACATACCAAGGTGGGGTGCATATAAGAGGCAACTGATAGATGTTTCTCTCACATCTATGTTTCTCTCTCTCTCCCTGCTCCCTAAATCAATAAACAAATCCTTGAGTAAGGATTAAAAAAACATGAAATTGTGCTTTCCCTTTCCCATAATACCTCGTGCTCTTTCTTTCCAACTTGGGCCTGGCACAGCTCCTGCAAAGAAAAAGGGTGAAAAGAAGGGATGTTCTGCCATCCCTTCACAAGGCATCCGTGGATGCCATCACATCCACAAGAGCATCCATGGAGTGGGTTTCAAGAAGCATGCCCCTCTGGCACTCAAAGAGATCTAGGAATTTGCCATGAAGGTAGGAACTCCGGATGTGTGCACTGACACCAGGCTCAGCAAAATCCCCTGGGCCAAAGGAATAAGGAATGTCCCGTATCCGGGTGCGGCTGTCCAGAGAACTTCATGAGGATGAAGATTCACCAGACAAACTCTAAACACTGCTCACCTACGTACCTGTCACCACTTCCAAAAATCTAGTTAACGTGGATGAGAACTTCTGATTGTCAAATAAAGTTATGAAACTGCCAACAACAAAGAAAATATAAGTGAAATTTACATAAAATTAATCATTTTAAGGTGCATGATTCAGTGGTATTAGTACTTTCACAAAGTTGCGCAACCATCACCTCTGGCTAGTTCCAAAACCTTTTCATCACCCCAAAAGAAAACCCCACACCCAAAGCAGCCAGTTTCTATTCCCTCTTCCCCCCAGCACCTGGCAACTACCGATTTGCTTTCCACATCTGTGGATTTTCCCATTCTAGGTTTTTCATATGAATGGAATGCTGCAATATGTGACCCTCTGTGTCTGGCTTCTTTCACTTAGCTTACCACTTCACACTCGTCCATCCGCATTTCATTCCTTTCTATGCCTCAGCTAGTACCGCTGTGCCATGTTGTATTTATCCATTCATCTGTCATCTGTTGGCTGTTGTGAACAGTTCTGCTATGAATATTCGTATACAAGTATCTGTCTGAATACCTGTTTTCAATTATTTTGGATATATACCTAGGAGTGCAATTGCTGGGTCACATGACAATTCTATATTTAACTTTTTGAGGAATGACCAAACTGATTTCCACAGCAGCTGCACCACTTTAAATCTCACCAGCAATGTACAAGGGTTCTAATTTCTCCACATCCTCACCAGCACTTGCTTTTTTAAAAATTTAAATTATAGCCATTTCAGTAGGTATTAAGTGGTATTTCATTGTGGTTTGGGGTTTCTTTTTGAGGTGATAAATATGTTCTAAACTTGACCATGGAGCCCTGGCTGGGTGGGTCTATTGGTTGAAGCCTCATCCCATATGCTGGGGGGGGGGAAAAGGTTGTGGGGTTTGATCCGTGGTCAGCTGGGGCACATAGGGGAGACAAACGACTGATGTTTCTACTTCTCTCTCTCTTAAAATCAATGAAAAGTATTGTTGAGTGAATATTAAAAATTAAAATTGACCACGGTAATTGTCATATGTATCTGTGAGTATACTAAAAACCACTGGATTATGTATACACTTTAAGTAGGCAAATTGTATGATATGTGAATTATATCCCAATAGTTATTATATTAAAAAATGAACTACTGACATAGGCAAAAATACGGATGAATCTCACAGATGCTGAGCAACAGAAGCCAGACATAAAAAAAGTACATACTGTATGATTCCAATTATATGAAGTTCTAGAACAGGCAACACTGTAGTAAAAATAAATCAGAAGCATTACCTGGGGCATGGAGATTGACAAGGAAAGGACACCTGGGAACTTTCTGGAATAATAAAAAGATTAGTCTATATACTGATGAAAGTATGGTTACATGAGTATATCCATTTGTCAGAATTTTACAATCAGGATTAGTACATTTTAATGTTTGTAAATTTTACCTGAAAAATGGAAAGGGATGAGTAGAAAGCAGGGGAGGTATAGAGGAATTAAGAATGGCAGCATATTAACAGTTATTGAAATAGGATGATGGGTGCACAGAGGTTCGTTATTCTGTTCTAGTCTTTTTACTTCATATATATTTGGAATTCTAAGAAAAGCCCTTTTAAAAATCTTTCTTTCCTAGTATAGAGACATGCAAAACATGGAAGACTGATTAATGAAATGGACAACCACTAATCACATATAGCTGAAAAATCAGGCTCAAGACATATATAAGGCCATCCCAGCCTTGGTGAAAAAAAGGGACAAACCAAAACATATACGTACCTATGATGCTACAGTAAGAAAGATACGCACCAAAGCTATCAAGTCCTCTGGTATGACAACAGGTAATTTTTTTCCTCTCTGTTCCTTTGTATTTTCCAAGTACTCTATTATAAATATTTACTGCTTTTATAATACAGAAAAAGCTGTTAGGAACCACCTTTGGACTAGAAGAAACCTGAGTTTGAATCTGGCTCTACTACACACCAGGTTGGATGATCTTGGGCAAAACTATTTAGCTTTGGGCTCCTGGGTCTTTGTTTTTTAATCTGCCATGTAGATGTATATAATGATACCTATCTCATAGAGTGGTTGGGAACATTGATGAGCTAATATACTATAAAACACTTAGTACAACACTGCACACATGGTAAGTGCTCAAGAAACACTGGCTATTTCTTCACTGTTACATGAATAGTACCCACCTTAGTGCTGCTGGGAGAATTACATGGGATACCTGGATAATTTACTATGTGTGAGTGATAATATTATTTCCAATAAAAAAATTGTTTAAGAAGGCCTTCTCACAGTAAGTTAAACATAGTTAGTTACCATATAAACCAGAAATTCCACTCCTAGATATTTAACCAAAGAAATGAAAACATATGTTCACATAAAAACTTGCACATGAATTTTCATAGCAAGTTTATAAGAGCCCCAAAGTAGAAACAACCTAAATGTCCATCAATGGAGAGATAAAATGTGGTATAGCCATAGAATGGAATATTAAGCCATAAGAAGGAACAAAGTTCTGATTCATCTTACAACGTGGATGAAACCCGAAAACATTATGTTAAGTGAAAGAAGCCAAAAGGCACAAAAGAAATATATTGTATGAATCCTTTTATATTAAATGTCAAGAGTGGGAAAAGCTGTAGAGACAGAAAGTAGACCAGCAGCTGCCTAGGGCTGAGGGAGAAGATGTGTATCATTAGAGCGGGTGCTGATAGTTAAAGGGTGTGTGTGGGTTTCTTTGGGGGGCAGGTGATGAAAGTGTTCTGGAATTAGAGAGTGGTGATGGCTGCACAACTTTGTAAATATATTAAAACCTGTAGAATTATATACATTAAAAGGCTAGATTTTATGGCATGTGAATTATATTCAATTTTGAAGAAATTCCCAAACTCTTTTTTTTTCCTCTACCTCAAAATGACAACTTTTGAACATTTAGTCCTCACCCTTTCCTTTGGCTGTCTCCTACCATGAACTATAGTTATTTATGTGGCTTCTCTTTCTTAAAATACTAAAAACAGCCTGAAGGCCAGCTCTTCATCTGATTCACCTATGGATGTTCCTACGTTTCCAAGGAGTGATGCAGGCTTAACAGGTGCCAATAAATACCTACGGAATGAATAAAAGCATGACTACCTTACATATACACAGGGTTTTAGACCTATCAGTGTTTTGTTCATGCTTTTAATTTGAACTTTACAAGAATCCTGTGAGGAAGTTGGAAAGTTATTATCCCCATTCAACAAGGGAGAGCTGAGGCACAATGCTCTGCAGTGCTGAGGAAGAAGCACTGGCCTGA
The DNA here is from genome assembly GCF_021234435.1 of Artibeus jamaicensis. NCBI lineage: Eukaryota > Metazoa > Chordata > Mammalia > Chiroptera > Phyllostomidae > Artibeus > Artibeus jamaicensis. The sequence goes on from NW_026522057.1 coordinate 14,811,557, forward strand.
GGTCCAGTCTTGCGCTCCAGGCCAGGCTCTGCCTCCAGCGGGCTGTGTGATCGGCCCTCGATGAGGCATTTCACTCTGTAGCCTATTTCCCCAACTGTAAAATGAGAGGTAGACTCTGACATGAGCTACAAAACCCCTTTCAATGCCACTGCCCTATAATTCTGAGGACACACTGCTAGGGAGCAGCAGAACGGAAGTGGAATCCAAGTCATCTGTATTCTCTTTCCTGGGGACATGCTGCCTCTCACTGCAGGAAGCTGCCCCCAGCAAGAGTGACAACTGACCCCTTTTCAACATTCTGAATTATGCAAAAGAGGTATGCAAGTTTCCTTTCACTCTATTTGTGGTGATTTTTGCATTGGAGCATTCCTATATAGTAAAGGGGAAAAAATGCACTTCCAGTGCAAGAAGGCCATTGGAACTAGCATAATAAAATAGAGTTGGGCTGTGAAGTTGACAGACTTAAGGTTCAAATCCCAGTTCTGCCACCTACTTTCTGTGTGACAGTATTTCTAAACCTTGGTTTCCTAATCTATAAAACAGGGATAATAATGCCTACCTTTGCAGAGTGATAAGGAATGGAAGAGCCATACCTGCCACTGAGCCTGCTAAATATTTATAGAACACTTGAAGCATTTTTAAAATGTTATTTTACAACCACTCATAACAACCCTACAAAACAGGTATTATTATATCCTCATTTTACAGATGAAGGATCTGAAGCACAGAGACGTTCATTTGCCCAAAATGGAGAGTCAATCTAGATGGTTTAAATGCAGGACCCACACTGCTGGCCATTAAAAAAGTTACTGGCCCTGGCTGGTGTGGGCAGCGGCCTGCAAACTGAAAGGTCACTGGTTCAGTTCCTGGTCAGAGTTCATGCCTGGGGTGCGGGCCAGGTGCCTGGTTGAGGGCGTAGGAGAGGCAACCCAGGCAGCTGATGTTTCTCTTACTCTTCAATGTTCATCTCCCTCTCTTTCTCTCTCCCTTCCCCCTCTCTAAAAATAAAACCTTTTTTTAAAAAAAAAAGTTACTATTACTATCTGTAATCTGTAGTCTTGCATAAAAGAAATTTTGCCTCCTGCCATTTGTTAGGGTTAAGCTAAGGAATCGCAATCACCTTCACTCTGTTGGTCTCAAACCCAAATTTAAAGTGTACCCCCGTGTCATGGACTAAGCTGGTGGACGGCACCTGGAAAAGGTGTGTTCAGTCAGACCATCAGCAAAGCATCTTTGGAAAAAGGGTTCTTTGCCATCTTTGAGGCTCCAGGCTCAAATGAGTCCGTATGGGGCTGACTGAAGCTTTCTCGGTTAAAGTCCATCCTAAGAAATCCTTTACTTTGTGGAGGACTCTGAATAAAAACTAGCCTTGATGTCTCTCTGCCTGAACAGGTTCTGTTTTGCCATTTGAGCCTTGTGAAATCAATTTCCTTGATGTTTTCAGAAGTTTGCTTTTCAGTGGTCATAGTTAATTTACCTGCCTTCTCCCAAGGCCACAATTGATAGTGGAAAGGAACAAAAACAGAAAAGGAAGGGAGCATATTTTTTTATAATGCTGTCTTCTCTCACTGTATTTAAGAGCCTCTGCAGTCTTGAATTTTGCCTTTAGCTTGCAACTTTCCAAATCCTGCCACGGTTTAAAGTACTTCTCATAAAGACGCCTTTGAAGTTTCATCCTCAAACTTTACTCCTAACATAAAGGTCAAAGAATTAAGCCAATAAATTTGGAAGCACTTCCTTCTAATTCAGTTGCAGCTGTGCTATATACAGATGTCTGACTCAAAGGGGAACAGGTAATCATCAGCACCCAAACACTCAGATCTCAACTGATGAAGTTACTTGACCCGAAATGCCTGATTCCCATTCTGAGAAAGGTTCTCCGAAAAGTTCTGAGGTAAGCATAGTTTTACACTTTTTGAAAACACAATCTGGAGGTGATGAATAAGGTCAAAATTCTACCAAGGTTCTGATCCTAACGCAGTGCCTCCAAAGAGCCCTTACAAAGCCACCTAGGCAAGGTCCGACCCTGTTCTGCCCGAACCCAACCCCAAGAAATGGGGTTAATACCTCCCCAGATGGCTACAGGGAAGATTAAGGGCTATTATTCTTGGCCTCTAGCTCTGTCACAGCTCTAGCAGTTGTGACCTTGTTCATCCTAAAATAAGACAACCATAAAAGTGCAAACAGCGATCCCTGAATCAGACTCCACAGTAGGGTGAGAACTGTCCTTCTACAAGGCCTTTGGCACTGCCTCCTATATTCCAACCTGTTGGCTGCATCCTCCTCTTATTCAGGCCTCAAGTTTTTAAGGTATTAGTCACTAATGCCACAAAGCCCTTTGAGGAGTCAGCAGCTATTACTAATGGCACAAAGAATGAACCCCAGAGCTCTCAGGGTTTCAAGTCAGGTCTGAATTCACTGTGAACAAACCAAAGTGGTACTCCTTTACCCTATGCCTGGGCTCTTGAGGGCAACCAGTGAGGTCTAGTGGAAAGCATATATTGTATCATTTAGTCCTCATAAACCCATTACTGAAGTGGATACTGTCACAAATCTCATTTCAGAGAAAACTGTAGCACAGAGAGGACATGTGATTTACCCTGGGTCACACAGCTAAGAAAGTGCAGACAAGGGCTCAAATATCAGCCCTACTACTACTAGCTGTATAACCTCCAGCATATTTTTAAATTTTCTGGAACCTCTCTCTGTTTCCTCATTTGTGAAGTGGGGATAATACCTACCTCCTAGAGGATTTATAAGAATTAAATGAGGTATTATAGGAAATATGTAAGTATTGTAAGCACAAAATATGGTATTATATGCATGTTACTTTTTTACAGCTCGAAATGACAGAATTTTTATATCATTTTAACATAACAGGATTTAAAATACTAAAAGATCACTTAATCCAATTACCTACATGAACTCCTACCTACACATCCTTGATAAGAAGTGGCAAAGGCTCTGCTTGAATACCTCCAATAACGGGTAACTCACTCCCTCACTAGGCAGCCCATTTTGTTTTTGGAAAGCCAAACTCTACCCTTTTGGAATTTCCATCCTTTGATCCTAGTACTGCCTTCCAGAATCACACAAATAAAGTCCGGTTCCCTTTCCACATGATGGTTCTTCAAATATTTGAAGGCAGGTATCATGTTACCCCTGGCTTTTAGCTTTGGTCCTTTCAGCTCTTCCTCATCTATCACAGTCCCAGAAGAGACAGACCTAGGTTTGAACTCTGATCCTTTCCCTCTGATCCTTAGCTGTGTGACCTTAAGCAAGTTTTTTAACATCTCTGAACCTGTACCTTCTTATGTATAATACGCAAAATGATTTTCACCTCACAGGACAGCCATGAGGGTTAAGTTAGATAAAGCAAGAACACTACTTAGGACAGAGCCTGAGATATAGCAGTCACCTTTTAGGATGTATGCCAATTAGTATGTATCTCTCCAAGTAAATTAGATTAAACGTAACACCAATGGATTGGTTTCTGATGGCAACTGCCAGGGCTTGGGTTTTGGAAGAGCTGACTGAAAGAAAGCACGGCCTAGGAGCCATATGGGCCATCTGTGACGGTGGCCCAAAGATGCAGGGGAGAAGCTGGAAAGTTGAGGATGAAAGAAGAAAGAAAATGGGATGTGCCATTAAACCGGTGACCAAAAAGAAAAGGTAATTATCACCATATTACATGTTGTCTATCACTTCTTCTCTGACACCCAGAACTCCACACATGGGCCACATTTCCCAATTCAAAAAGGAGAGAAGAAAATAAAAATAATTAAAATTCCGGGTCTTCCCAGTAGCTGGCCCTTCAAGATCCACAGATGTTTATTGACAATCTTCACTTGTATCCTTCAAGATCCTGAAATTCAGGTGTGTGCAAATACCTTACACAGGGTGTCCCATGAGTCAATACTGTGTTCCTTTCAGGGAAAAAAATTGTCAGCTGGGTGACAACTCTAAAACTGGCAAAATTGTAAACGTTAACACCATCTCCATAGTCTACATATTCTCTTTCTTTCAGTAACCCCAAGGGAGGGAGTCCCAGGCAGAAGTATGGATTGTTGTTCAATTACTCTGCAGCACCGACCCAAATTGAGATGTGACTTGAACATAAGTGCCCTCAAATAGGTCAAAAGAAGGAAGAATGACAAGACTCCAGAATTAAGGTAGCATGATCCCAAACTATGGCGGAAAAGGTCATTTCCCACTTGCCAATGCAATATACCAATCTGCAATGAAGAAGGAATCCACTGTTAGACTCAGCCCAGCGGAGCTTTAATAGTTACTCTCTGGTCTGTCATAGAGGTTCTATCAACAGCCAAGATTCAATTCAATCTATTTAAAAGTATAAGAATTATGTCCTGACTGGTGTGGCTCAGATGCTTGGGCATCTTCCCATAAGCAGAAGTCATTAGATTCCCTGTCAGGGCACATGGCTGGGTTACAGGTTCAGTCCCGAATGAAGTGTGTAGGAGAGGCAAATGATCGATGATGCTTTCTCACATCACTGTTTCTCTTCCACCCTTTCCCTCTCTAAAAATAAATAAATAAATCTTAAAAAGAAAACACCAAAAGAACCTCCTTTAAATATATATATTATACATATAACACACACACACATATATATATATATATATATATATATATATATATATATATATATATATTACAAGAATAAGCCAGAACTTAAACCAGAAATAGCCTTAAGTAGTTCCTTCACCTAGTGAACAGAGACTGGCCACTCAAGAAGAATTGTAAGGTACAGAAGAGCGTAGTGCAGGCCACTGGGAACACTTGTGGCCTAGGTGGGGTTTTCAGAATGTCTCTAAGTCAAGATGTGCCCTCAGAATAGTTTTCTTCTCAAAACTGTTTCAGGCTTTGTTAAAAGGAAACTTAACTGTCACTTGACCCTGATCATCCATTTACTCCTTCCGTGGGAAGCCTGGCCAGGTTTCTAAACTCACAAACTTGAGAGGAAAACTTTAAAGTTGCCCTGCCCTCCCTCAGGAAGCTAAAGAAAGTCACAGAAGAAAAGGACTTTGGGGGAAATATTCAAATGAGGCTGTTAGACATCAGTCGTGAGTCCCCATACCTCTCTTCTACAGATCCTGCTAGCACATCTGCAGAGGAGAGCCTGAGGGCGCTAAGCAAATTCAACCTGGCTGACAAGGGGGCGTCCCACTGAGCTCTCTGTAACAAGAATTGGATCCTGCTGGTTCGAAAACTCTCTTCTACTCCACACTTCCTATTTAGTCTTTTAAGTGACGATTGAATAGCCCCCGTCCGAAGTAAAGGCCCTCAATACCGGCAATACAGTTGCCTGGTGGAAATACCTTGGCAGAGTTCAGTTTGGTGCCAGGATGGGTCACGGAAGGCATGTGCGGCTGCCAGAAGCCTGGACACGGACACACACACACACACACACGAGACGGAGAGCGAGAGGGAAAGAGGGGAGGGACAGGTGGGGAAGCGAGAGAGAGAAGAGAGAGAAGGAAACTAAAAGAACAGATCAGGTAAGCGTTGCCCTCCCGGCACTTCAACCTGCTCCATTTTTCCTGAGACGCGCGCCAGATCAGATGTCAAACAAAAACTCCGCAAAAAAGTCCCGGGATGGGACGACTTCCACCTTTCCCACGGCAGAGGCTCTCCGGACTCCCAAAGCCTTTTTCTCGACGTCCCGGCCAGCCCTCCATGACCATCCCAACCCCGGCCCACTCTGCCCTTCGCCCCAGAGGCCTGAACCCGGCGCGGGACATCCCAGAGCCCCGAAGTGGGCGAGCTCAGGCCGCCGGGCCGACACGGCTGGGTCCGGCCCAGAGGGAGCGGCCCGTGTGCCGGAGCTCCGGGAGCCAGTCCTCGCCTTCACGGCCGCGGAGGGCAGGGGAGGGCGGCCACCCATACCTGTCAGGCCTCTTCCCAGGACCGGCGGCGGCGCAACTTCAGGAGCCCATGTCCGTCTGGGGGCCCGGCCCCTCTCCCGGGAGGGGGGGCGCGGATCCCCGGGAGGGGGCTGGTGGTCCCAGGCACCTCTAGCTCCTGCCCATGCTCTCCGCCCGGCGCCTGGCCGGGGCCGGACAGCGCCTCCGCCCGCCCCTGCGCACCGTCTCACACCCGCGCTCACACACACTCACACTCCCTCGCGCGCTCTCACACACGCACTCCCCTCCCTCCTCCTGCTCTGTTTATCTCCTCCAGCTGTCTGGGGACCCAGGAGAAGCCCAACACCGCGCCTGCGCCACGCAGTCTCCGCCCCCGCCCCGCACCTCCCAGCCGGCCGCTACGCTACGCAGACAGCGCCAGGCCGTTTCCAGAATGGCGAGCTGGGTTCCCCCACCACTCGCGCGCGGTCAACGTCTGCTGCCCGCGGCGCCTACTAACATGCTAGTGGGGGAGCCCCCTCACCGCCGCGACCAATCCGCTTTGCCGCTCGCCAGACCGGCAGCCAGTGGGCGGGAAAGCAAGACTAAGCCCTGGGCATCCTGGGAGTCGTAGTTTTTCTCTGTGAAAGAGTTTCTGGAACGTGGGCCCACCCCACCCAGTTGCCCTTAGTTACTCAGACGCACCTCCCACTCAACATCCACGTAAAATGCTCCCTCAAGTCGCTTCTGTGACATACGTAACGCTTGCCCCTGGCTCCCCAGAGCCCCATGCTGTCTCCCAAGAGGAGCCCCAGAATTGCGGGACCCTCAGGCTAGGGCCCCAGGGGTCCTCAGAGCCAAGCTCAACATACTCCTTCCTCCCCTGGGAGGATGCATATTCTCCACACTTGTCTTCCGGGCATGAAGAAAGAGAAGAAAAAGGAGTCAATTCTACACGGAGTGGCCTAAAGGGGAGCCAGCCACACTCTCTCTGGTAACCCTCAGGCTGGTGGAAGAGACAAGATACATCTGAGACTGGTGGAGGCACTGTTGTTCCCACTTCCGATGAAGAGAAGCATTTCCAGCCTTTTTACCTCCTTTCTAAGGAAGCTCCCAAGGTGACAAAGGGGGCGTTATGCTTAACCAGGCCCCACCCATGAAGATCCTCAAGTCGGAAAAGGAAGACAGTGTTATCTTCTGAGAGTGGAAACTTTTCACTCACCTATAGGGTGCAATTTGTTGTATAATAACAATACTTTGCTTTTATTGAGCATTTCCTATGTCAGCACTGTGCTGAGTACAGTTCCTTATATAGGTACTGTTACTATCTATGTTTTGCAGCAGATGAAGCTGAGGCATAAAGAGGGTAAAAACAACTGGCCTGGGGTCTCAGAGCTGACAAGGAACCAAGTAGACGTTCAAACCCAGATCTGCCTGACTCTAGAGTTCGAACTTTCGTTTTTTGTTTAATCTTTTTTATTCCATTAAATGGTAATGGGAAAAATGGTATCTTTTCCATTACCATTTAATCCCCTTATGCCCCGCCCCCCAAGTCCGAACTTTTGAACACTTACCTGTCCCTCAAGTGAGAACCAAGCAGCATTCCCCTCCCCCGTATCCAGGAAGGACTGGATATACAGTCATGTGATACTTAATGCTAGGAATACATAGTGAGAAATGTGTTGTTAGCTGATTTTGTCGTTGTTCAAACATTATAAACCTACTTGATATAGCCCACACACCTAGGCATATGGTACAGCCTCTTGCTCCTAGGCTACAAGCCTGTACAGCATATTATTCTACAAGACAACATGAGATTAAATCAAGCATGAGAGAAAATAACTCAATCCAGATACATGGTAAACTGGAGACGTGTGAGGCTGCTACTACCAGAGCAACATGACATACTGTTTTACAGCAAACTTTTTTTATAAATAGAAAGAGTACACTCTTAAATAGTAATAGAAAGTTTACTATAGTAACTACATAAATACGTGACAGTTGTTTATCATTATCAAGTGTTATGCACTATACATAAAACTGTATGTGCTATACTTTCCTATTACCAGCAGTGCAGTAGGTTTGTTTACACCAGTATCACCATGTGGGGACTTCTGGCCAAGATGGAGGCATAGGTAGATATACTTTGCCTCTTTGCACAACCAAAAGAAAGACAACAACAAATTCAAAACAAAACAAAACAAAAAACAGAACTGCCAGAAAAATTGAACTATATAGAAATCCAACAACTAAGAAGTTAAAGAAGAAATATTCATTGAGCCTGGTAGGAGGGGTGGAGAGGATAGTGGTAAGGCAACAGCTGGAGGAGTTGGTGGTCCCACATTTGCATGTGGGTAAACCAGGAGGAACAACTAAGGATGGAGACAGACAGCACAACCCAGGGTTCCAGTGTGGGAAAATAAAGCCTCAAAACCTCTGACTGTAAAAACCTGTGGGGGTTGCAGCGGTGGGAGAAACTCCCAGCCTCGAAGGAGTATTCATTGGAGTGACCCACAGAGTCCTACAATGTACACAAACCCACTCACCCAGGAATCAGTACCAGGAGGGCCCAATTTGCTTGTGGGTAGTGGGGGAAATGACTGAAAGTGGGCCAAGAGCCAAGCAAGCAGCATTGTTCCCTTTCTGACCCCTCCCCCACATATATAGTGGCCACTCTGCAGCACGTGAGTTGCCTCACCCTGGCAAATACCTAAAGCCCCACCCCTTGCAACATAACAGGTGTGTCAGAACAAAAAAAAAAAAAGAAATGGCCCAAGTGAGAGAACAGATCAAAGCTCCAAAAGCAGAACTAAGTGAGGAAGAGATAGCCAACCTATCAGGTACAGAGTTCAAAACACTGGTAATCAGAATGCCCAGGGAAATGGTTGAGTACGGTCACAAAATAGAGGAAAAAGTGAAGGCTACACAAAGTGAGATACAGGGAAATGTACAGGGAACCAACCGTGAAGGGAAGGAAACCAGGACTTGAATCAATGATTTGGACCAGAAGAAAGAAATAAACATTCAACCAGAGCATCACCACAATCTCATGAGTAATGTACTGTGCTACAAAGTTACTGCTGGCTAAGACCTCACTAAACAATAGGAATTTTTCAGCTCCATTAAAATCTTATGGGGTCAATTGCTGACTAAAACATCATTATGTGGCTCATGACTATATATATCTAGTATTTACAGTGTTTGTCCAATGTTTATCATTCCATGAGTTGCTTGTTTCTTCTTCTATCTCCCTACAGCTAAGTGTACACTTCCTCTCAGCGCATTCTGAACAGCTCAGCCAGGAGTCAGGCCTGAAGTTCCTGCAGGTTCAGCTCCTTGCTGAAGTGCAGCGAGGGTTGCAGCAGGTCAGTGGCTACAGTGGCCTCTGAGGCCATCTATGAATTCTCTTCAGGGCAGATGATGTGAGCATTGTTACATTAGTGGGAGGAAACAAATACTGTGAAGACAGCTAGCAGTTTTTTGGTCTTCTTGGATGGATGATACATACTCTGGAAAAGAATGGTGAAAATACATTCTGTGATGTGGATGAAGCATGGTGCCCCCTGAATGGTACTGTTGGCCTTGTTGTATAACTGCCGATCCTCTATACATGACTGTACAAATGAACCTATGACTCCTAAATTCATTTGGACAAACTGTAAATTCAACGTGAGTGGCATTCCAGTACAATGTGTACCTTATTCCACCACTAGAAAGAGTATTCAGGCGTGGGTCTCCCCTTCAACACCTTATAAGACAATAAAGAACAATTTAAACATGTAAAACATGGGGCTTTTCATGTAATTGCATTTATACTACTTACTGTTAACTTGATTAAAATTATTTGATTAGAAAGAAGATTATGAATTACTCTGCAGCTCCCAAAAGGTAATATCTCCCTATTTGGAGGAGTAAGAACCTCCCCTTGTGAAATTAGCTTTGTGAAATGCCTTTTTCCTGAAAATATTGTGGGTCATTTCTCCTGATCTCTCCCCCACATGTGTCCCACTGAATATAACAAGTCATAAACTTTGCTCCTAAAAGAAAGCTTTGAGATCCTCTATCCACAGCTGCCCAGGTTCAGCTGAAACCCTGGTTATGATCACTGGATCAATTAAACTGAACACCAGCTAACATTTATTGAATATTTACCATGGGAGGTAAGTGCTTATTAGTGAATCAAGTAATGCTCTCACAAATCACATGGCTAGAAAGTGGTACATGAAAGGTTTTCTTAGGCTCCGCCAAGGAAGAAATGCCAATCAGCCACAAAGTTAGGCAGTATAGAGCTTTATTGGGGTTTGTGCACCTGGGCGAAGTTCCCCAGTCTGCAGAGTGGAGCCGAGGAGGTTGCCAAAGAGGTTGTGCCCAAGCAGGGAATATGGTGTTTTAATTTGGTCAGCTCTCTTCGTGGGAGCTGGGGATTGGTCCCCTTTGAACAAAGCGGCAATACATCATTGGTGGTTCTCCTGGGCATGTTGCTCTGCGGATATCCGCTTTGGCAAAGCCTGCCCTTTCGGCTCTCTGGTTTGACGTCAGCCGTCTTTTCCGGATTGTAGTTCAGCCGCCATTTTGTGCCACCCCGCCCATCTTGACAGTACGGTTGGTATAAAAATCCGGATTATTTGAATCCACAGCCTCAGTGGATTCAACAGAGCATTTTAAGCGCTCATTCTATGCTGGCATTGCCATAGAGGATCTTAGAAATACCAACAAAGAAGTGTGGGTGAGATTTCTGTGACTTCTAGAACACTCCTTGGCATAGAGTAGACACGGTAAATATTTGTTGTCAGAATGAACTTTTGCTGGTAGGGAGTGGATGATAGGAAGAGAAAGGATGTTAATAATAGCTATAGCTGCTATTTATTATTTTCTACCAGGAACTCACTTGTTCTTTCATGAACTCTCTTTTCTACATATGAGAGTAGAAACTGGTCATAATGAATAAATTATGCATATATGATATACGTGTATATCTATGTACACACATATACATTCGCAGACACTAACTTATTCGATCATCACAACTACCTTATGAGTTAGGTATTATTCTCACAGAGATTCACAGGAAGATTAAGTTCAGAATCAGACACTCCTGCCAGCCATAGGTGTTTTCAGATCAATTTAACAGAGAACTTTCTAACCAGTGGAGCTGGATTACTCTGGAAGGTTGTGAGCTCTCTCTCATTGGTAATATTCGGGTATAGGGCCCATGAACTGGAAGGTTGCAGGTTCAATTCCCAGTCAGGGCACATGCCTGGGTTTCAGGCCAGATCCCTGTTTGAGGGTGTGTAAGAGGCAACCGATCAATGTTTCTCTCCTTCTTTCTCCCTCCCTTTTCCCTCTCTACAAATAAATAAATTAGACCTTTAAAATAAATTAAAAAATAAAACATCATTATTATTATCTGTACTTTCCTAAATGTTTGAAATAGTTTACAATGAAATGGTTTTAAAATTCTTAAAGTTTAAATGAGGGGACAAAAATCCATCTTGACACAGGCCTGTCTAAAAGTTAAAGGTCCATATCTGTACTATGGTAATGAACAGGTACCACTTCTATTGTTTTTAGAATTTGTGGTTGCAAAACCTTTGGGAGTATGGTCCAAGTCATTGTTAGAAAAGGTTCAGACCCACCGAACTCAGTTAGCATTTTTGTTTTACCCAGGAGAAAACTGGGTAAAGAACAATTGGGTGACTTGTCTAAAGCCGCAAATTGCTAGGAGCCTGCTTCTCTGTCCAGTCCAACTGGTCCATCAGGAGTATCCAAGTTCATTTTAAACACACAGCACCTGCGTGCAGCTGTTACCTCTACTTGGAATCACTCTCTAATTCCCATTTGTCTTGCCACTCTTCTGTTCCTTCTCTAAAACCTGACTTAGCTAGACTAAGAAAGAACTGGCCAATCTCATACCCCAGCCTTGGGTCTGAAATTTAAAGTCAAGTGGGCCCTAATCTGCTCCCTGCTCAGCACCCTCGGTTTTCTGTTCAGTCCTTCCTAGGAAAATAAGTTCTGTCTCTCAGGGCAACACATTTTCTTATTTGCACTGCTCTGATCAATAGACGGTTCTTAATAATAAAGATCTTACACTTATTTGTCTCAACTCTGTTCTCTGTAGCAACATAGATTTGAATATTAAATGAGGTGACATGTGTGCAAACTGTAAAGCCCTGAGCCAACGTGGTGAGAGGTAGCAGGAGTGGTAGTCATAATGACCCCTTTTACCCTTAAAAAACTTCAGATAATGAATACATCTCTCATATCTCCACTGTGTCTTCTCTTTCCTAAGTGAAAGGTCTCCATTTATTTTCAATTATGCCAATAAAGGGGCAAAGACTGCCACTAGTGGAAATACTCAAGAGATTACATCAGGGAATCCTATGGGCGCCCTGGCTAGTGTGGCTCTGTGGATTGAGTGCCAGCCTGTGAACCAAGGGGCCACCAGTTTGATTCCCAGTCTAGGGCACATGCCTGGGTTGCAGGCCAGGTCCCCAGTAGAGGGTGCTCAAGAGGCGACCACACATTGATGTTTCTTGCCTTTCTCCCTCCCTTCTCCTCCCTAAAAATATATGAAATCTTTAGAACAAACAAACAAACAAACAAACAAAAAAAGGGACCCTATGGCATTTCCAAAAGAAACATTTTGCAAGTGTCTACACAGTGATGGTCCCACTAGAATGGTTAGCAGATCGGTTGAGACTGTTTTCAGTTGCAAGTAATACATAACCTGACTAGTAGTGGCTTTAACCCATGAGGCTGAGTTTTCTCACATAACAAGAAGTCCTGAAGTAGATGACTGTTGTAACATAATTAATTTCTTTTATTTTCCTGCTCCAGCATCCTCAGTTTTTCTCTGTGGTGACGAAATAATTTCTGCAGCACCAAGCATCAAATCTATGTTCAAGGAATAAAGAATAGGGAAGGGGCCCTGGCTGCTGTGACTCAGGGGATTGAGTACCGGCCTGAGAATCAAAGGGTTGCTGGTTGGATTCCCAGTCAGGGCACATGCCTGTGTTGCAGGCCAGGTCCCCAGTAGGGGGCATGCAAAAGGCAACCACACATTAATGTTTCTTCCTCTCTTTTTCTCTCCCTTCCCCTTTCTGTAAAAATAAAGAAAGAAAATCTTAAAAAAAAAAAAAAAAGAATAGGAAAGGGGAAGCAGCACTAGTTGCCTTTTATTAAGAAAGCAAAAGCTTTTTAGAAGCCCCTCAATAGATTTCTGCTTATATCTCACTAGCCAGAAATGTTTTGTAACCACCCACAGGGTAGGTCTGGAAAAGTCTGAAAAGTGATTGTCTAGCATTTCCAGCCTCTGCGTTGCCAGAAGGGGCAAAGGAAAACAGGTCAATGAATAGATATTGGATTAGCCAACCAGGAGTAATCTTCCATGGTTTTGGCAGAACGCAGAGTCCAGGGGTCAAACCCAGTTTTATATGATTAGACTCTCAGTGGTACCAGTGTCCCCAGTATTGATCAAAATCAGGGAAATGACTCCTACTATTCAAGCTCACAAAAAAATGGATCAAATAGAATCCCGATGTTTTCGTGTGTGATGGGGGACAGTTGTTAACCTTGCAGATGAAAGAGCAAAGTTCCTTTCCCAGGGAGTAGGTTAGTGCATCCAGGCTTTGGAAAGCCAAGATTCTGTGACCTGTTGGGCGAGCGTGTTATTTCGCTTCTCTATGCCTCTGTCAGTAGGGCGTGTCATGTGGCACCATCCACTCGACAAGAATTATAAGGAGAAATCAGCGGTATGCATGTGGAACAGATTGAAATAATGAAACTCAAATTTTAAAAACCAGCAAATCAGAGAATAACACTATGAAACTTCAAGACTTACTATAAAGCTATAATAATCAAGACAATGTGGTATTGGTGAAATAGACAAACAGATCAATGGAACAGAACAGAGAACCTAGACATAGATCCACACAAATATAGTGAACTGACGATATTTCACTATCATTTACACAGGAGCAAAGACTATTCAATGGAGAAAGGATAGTCTTTGCGATGAAGAGAGCTGGAACAATTGAATATAATATGCAAAAATATGAATCCTGACCTATACCTTTGTACCATATATAAGAATTAACTTAAAATGGCTCATGAACTTAAATGTAATACTTAAATGTAAAACTACAAACTTCCAGGTGAAAATGCAAGAGCAAAGTTTTATGACTTTGAGTTAGGCAATGATTCCTTAGGTATGGCAACAAAGCATGATCCATAATGAAAAGCATGATGAATTGGATTTCATAAAAATTAAGAACTTTTGTTCTTACAAAGTTACTGTGACATGAATAGACAAGTCACAGATAGAGAAAAGATTTGCTAATCACATATCTGGTAAAGCACTTTTATTGAAAACATATGAAGGAGGTATATAAATAACTCTAAAAACCCCAATTGCCAGACACTGTGCTAGGTGGGGGGGCGGGCAGGTGCTGTAGTGAATGACACTGACCCAGGTTGTGGCCCCATTGGGAAGACTAAGGCCAAGATTTAAAAAGGAAAGGCAATGTAGCATGAATGGCCCCAGGCTAGGGGATGTATGAGGAGTGAGAGTGGCCCATAAGAGCTTCCCTCACCTAGTTGTGAGGCATGAAGAAAGGGTTACTGAAGAGTGACATTTGAACCCTGACCTCCCAGGAAGATCCATGATATGAACATATTATTTTAATTGACGCACACATACCAATTTTGTCTTTTCACAAAATTCTCCAAACCCTTGCTAGTTAAAATGCATTATCACCAGCAACATTAGTATTAATACAGAGTTTGTTAGAAATGTAGGTTCATAAGCTTCATCACAGACCTACTGAATCAGCAACTGCATTTAAACTGGATATGTATAGAAAGTTTAAGACAAACTGTCCTAAGGTACCTTGATCACAGAAGCTGTGGTTTTTGGACTTCATTCATCCTTAGTCCCATTAGAATGTCAGCTTCATGAGGGGAGGACCTTTCTTCCATCTTATTTTCTTCTGCCTGTATATGGTTAGAAACTCGGGCTGAGAGCTGGGAAACCTTCTGCATTTAACCTACACCTTCTAGTGCTCTCACAGAAGATCCATAGAATACTAAAGCTGGGAGAATGAACCAGTACTGTCTATTAGAACTACCTGTGATAATGGAAATGTTGTAAATCTCTGCTGTCCAGTATGATAGGCACTATTCACAACTATCTATTGAGCATTTAAAATGTCTAGTGTAACTGAGAACTGAACTTTAAATTTTAGTTAAGGCTCTGGCCCAGTAACTCAGTTGATTAGAGCATTGTCCTGATACACCAAGGTTGTGGGTTCAATCCCTGGTCAGGGTACATTCAACCAGTGAATGCATGAATGAGTGGAACAACAAATCTCTTTCTCTCTAATAAATCAATGAAAATAATAAACAACAAATAAATAGCCATACTACATTGACATCACAGATTTAGACTATTCCTCTAATCTATGGACAGGAAGACTGAGGCTTCGGAAAGTGTCAGTGACTTGAGTAAGATCACACCACGAGTAGAGATAGGCATCTAGGTGTGATTTGACGAGCATTAAAAGTAAAGTGCATTGAAGTCAGAAACAGACAGACCTTGGTCTCTGGTACTGATTCACCCATGACACTAGGCAACTTGGATAACTCCTTTGGGCCTTACATCTCTTCTGTAAAAAGAGGCATTTGCTTGCTATAAAATCCCTTCTAACTATTCACGTTGAATGGTTTTGATTGGGTGATTTGTATGTCTCCTTGTATAGTGCCACCTAGTGGTGAACTGTGAGGCCTACATCTCCTCTTGGATCAAATTCTAGCCAAGGAGAATAGAAACGTGCGAGGTTACCACTTGCTTACCGTGAGTGATTTGGCCATCAAATACTCCCACTCGTATCTACTGTCTTCACAGAGACGTAGGCAGCAGTTCAGTGCTGACTCTGCTAGATGTCCCAGGGCTTTTCCTGATTATCTGTCACCCTTTGCATCTGTAGGACCAACAACTTGGGGACTGTGCTCCTGGTGGAGTTGTACTTAATTTACAAGTCAAAATTGACCAGTCCTGCCCAGGATGGTGTGGCTCAGTAAAATGAGCACTAGCCTGCAAACTGAAAGGTTGCCGGTTTGATTCCCAGTCAGGGCACATGCCTGGGTTGTGGACCTGGTTCCAGGTTGGAGTATGTGCAAGAGGCAACTGATCAATGTTTCTCACACACATCAATGTTTCTCTCCCTCTCATTCTCCCTCCCTTCCCCTCTGTGTAAAAATAAACAAATGAAGTCTTTTAAAAATCCTTATATCTTGGATAGTTTTGAAAATTATAAATAACATGTACTTAGTGTGTAATAGGTGAATAATAAATGGTAGTTAGTTATAATTACAGTAATAATGTACACCTCTTTGGTTGGCAGCAATCTCTAAACTCCAGGGGATGCAGAAGAGCTGTGGAAGACATGGTATCAGCTGTCGTCTGCACTGGTTGTAAACAGCAGGCTACCACACGGGAGCAAGGGCAGATAATTGGAGGGGGTTATTATTAAGTTCAAAATGTGGGGGTCATGGCCTGTGAGTGCTGCAGGGGCACAGTGCCAGGAAAGATAATAACCATCCTTACGTCTACATAACACTTCAGTGTTTACAATGTCCATTAACATTTATAATTTGACTTATAACAACCCTGAGGTGAGTATTAATGTTATCATCTCCATTTTACAGAGGGAACTGAGGCTCTCAGAGGCAAAGTGACATGCAGAAGGTCACTCTAGGAAGTGGCAAAGGCGGGACTTGAGCTAGGGGCATCCTGACTCAGAGGTGGCCTTTGTTTTTTTCATCCCCCAGAAAGTTTTCTGGATGAGTCTGGACTTGAGAGGGTCTTGAAGGGCAAGAGGTATTGAAGAAGCAATGGAGGCTTTTCAAGCAGTGATATCCATCAGGAATGCAATGGAAAAGAATGGAAAATTAGACCGACACACAATTGGGATCCCTCTGAGAGGGGAAGATGTCCTCATTTTATACACTAGGGATTCCTAACCCAGTCTGGTGGGACGGATGAGGTTGGAGGGCTCCCTGGAGAAAGTGGTACTAAATCTAAGACCAGAATGATGAGCAGTCGGCCAGAGCTCGCAGGCAAAAGAAATATCATGAACACATTGGAGACATGAGCATAGTTCATTCAGGCAGGAGCAGAGTATGGTTAAAAGTGAGGCTGCGGCCAGTTAGGGGAGGGCCTGGCAAACCACTTTAAGATCCTAGACTTGCGGTTCGATTCCCAGTCAGGGCACATGCCTGGGTTGCAGGCCAGTTCCCAGCAGGGAATGCATGTAGGCAACCATACATTGATGTTTCTCTCCCTCTCTCCTTCCCTTCCCCTCTAAAGATAAACAAATAAAATCTTAAAAAAAAAAAAGATCCTAGACTTTGTATCAGGCCACTGAAAACTCAGTGGCGTGTTTACCCAGACAATTTGAGCATTTAGACCAATCACTCTGATTGCAACGTGGAGACTGAATGGCAGGGGCCACACTGGAGGCAGACTGGTGATGAGGCTGATGCTGCAACCCAGGCAAGAAAGGAGGGCTGCCTGGTAGAGGGAACACAGCAAGGATTAGGAAACATAGAGGATTTGGGAGACAGTTTAGAAGGCAGATATGGACTAGAGCTGATGAATTGGAAACTGGGGGTTTCTTTCTTTCCAGAAAGAAAGGAGTTGAGGATGGTTTCTGGTTTCTGGCTGGAGCAGCTGCACGAGGGGCTGTGTCAATCCTTGAGCTGGAGGAGATGAGGGAGGAACAGTCTCTAAAGGGAGAGCAAAGGAGTGAGGCTTCTAAGGGTGAGAGGGATTTAGCAGCTGATGGGGATTTCTTCGTGGAAAAAAGTAGATTTCCCCATTTTATTCACTTGACACATTAGGGACCTACTCTGTGTCAGATTCTAGGATTACAGCAGTGAACCAAACCTTGTCCTTGTCCTCCTGGAGTTCAAGGTCTAGTAGGTGGAGACACATGATAAGCAGAGAAATAAGTGCAGTTTAAATCTGTGTATCAGTGGGCCCACGAGGTTCAAATCCATGTTGTTCAAGGGTCAAGTGTGTATAAATATGTGAAGATATGGTAGGTGCTATGAAGACAAATGAGACGCCATAAAGGAATGTGGGTGATAGAGGCTGCTCTTTGGATATGGGGTGATCAGGGAAGGCCTGTCTGATTTTTAGGCGGAGACCCAAATGAAGTGAAGGAGTAATATGGTGAGGGGCACACCCTTCTTTGGCAAAATAAGGGCAAGTCTCTAAGGTTGAAAGGTTCTCTGCATGCTGTGGCCACTCTAGCCATGGCAGGGGGCGAGGTCAAAAATGGAAGCTGGGCACCCAGTAAAAAACTTGGATTTTACTATAAAACCATTTCCTCCTCCCCTGAAAGGTGAAATTCCCCCAAGTCATTTTTCGAGTACAAGCTTCTGAAGACATGAACTGGCCTTCTTCTCTCCCAGCTCTGCCCCTTAGCAGCTGCACAGCCTTGTGGACGCCACTTGCTTTCTGTGAGGCCGTGTTCTCATCTATAAAATGGGTGTATGAGTACAGAGTCTCTGTTAAGAGATTGCTCAATAGTGTTAGCCTTTTCTTCTCCCTCTGCAAGGATAAAAGACACAAAATGGAGAAAACTGGTTTAATTGAGGTGTGAGAATCTGATACATTTAAGCATGGAATTCTCATAGCTAGACTGCTGGTAGGAAAAGTGTACAGCGTACATTCATGCCTTCACCTCCTTTTTCTTTCCCCTCTTTTCCTTCCCCCAGCTTCCGACCTGGACATATTCGTGTTTCCAAGTGTACCTGCTAAGGAGAGATTGATAATGTACGATTTTCCTGAAGTCCTGATACCCTAAGTTCTGTCTTTTCA
Source organism: Artibeus jamaicensis (assembly GCF_021234435.1). NCBI lineage: Eukaryota > Metazoa > Chordata > Mammalia > Chiroptera > Phyllostomidae > Artibeus > Artibeus jamaicensis. The sequence continues at coordinate 14,830,304 of NW_026522057.1, forward strand.
AAAAATATATTTTATTGATTATGCCATTACGGTTGTCCCATTTCCCCCATCATTCCCCTCCACCCTGCACACCCCTCCCCCTACACTTCCCCCCTTTAGTTCATATCCATGTGTCACAAATTCTTTAGCTTCTATATTTCCCATACTATTCTTGTCCTCCCCCTGTCTGTTTTCTACCTACCATCTATGCTACTTATTCTCTGTACCTTCTCCTCCTCCCACTCCCCTGATGTTAACCCTCCATATGATCTCCATTTCTGTGGCTCTGCTCCTGATCTAGCTGTCTGCTTAGTTTGCTTTTGTTTTAGGTATGGTTGTTAATAACTGTGAGTTTGCTGTCCTTTCACTGTTCACATTTTTTATCTTTTTTTTCTTAGATAAGTCCCTTTAACATTTCATATAATAAGGGCTTGGTGATGATGAACTTCTTGAACTTGCCCTTATCTGAGAAGCACTTTATCTGCCCTTCCATTCTAAATGAAAGCTTTGCTGGATAGATCAATCTTGGATGTAGGTCTTTGGATTTCATGACTTGGAATACAAAAATATGGAATGCTTCATGAATTTGTGTGTCATCCTTGTGCAGGGACCGTGCTAATCTTCTCTGTATTGTTCCAATTTTAGTATATGTGCTGCCGAAGAGAGCACCCCTAGGTTCTGTCTTGAAGCCTCCTCTTCTTCTGCCTCCAAGCCTTCTTCCCCCACCAATGGACTGTTTACATTTCATTATGGGAGGAAGGAATGAGCAGAAGGGCTGTGGTGGAAGAAATGATTCAATCTGGAGTAGGTTAATTTTTATATAAGCTCGGCCCTTTAAATCCCTGCGAGGGGGCATCTGTGCTGGGAGGGCCACTCCAGCCCTTACCAGATGTTACATGTTGTGATTCTGAATGTTGAGCCTCTGAAGACCACCAATCTAGGATGGGGTATGGGTGGCAGGGTGGGCAAGGTGGGCAGGGTGGGCAGGATAGGTGATCATGTCTGTGCTTGTGGTTTAGATTCACGCCAGAGCTTGGCCTCTGTGGGCAAAGAAAGAAGAGCTCGCGGAAGGAAAGGGAGGTGGAGCAGGGAGCCTCGGGAAGCAGAACCGTGTGACCTTGGCTGAATCACTGTGTGATCAGCCACACCCTTGCTTAATAGCCTTCAGAGGCTCCTGCCACAGGATAAAGTTGAAAAGGCTTAACCTGGCCCTAACCTACAATTTCAGTTGGGTCTGCTACTCGACTCCACCCCCTGCCCAAAATTTCTGCAATGCAGCCTCATTCAAGGCCTCAGAGAGAGGCCTCTTGGAATAGCAAGGCCTCCTTTCAAAAAGAAAAGAAAGGAGTTTCATGCCTTTCTCCCCTGGGTTTCATATATATTGTGAAGGGACGGGGATGGATTCTATAGAAACTAACTTAACAGGGTGATCTGATCGTAAATTCCTAGCTGAGCAGGTCATGGTGGCAAGTCGTGCCCCAGGCATACAACTTCTTTAGTACTAGGTTTACCTTTGCCTCAGGTAAACCCTGTCCATCGTTCCTGTGCATCAAGGTCAACATACCTTTGAAATACCAGAAGAAATGCCCTTTGAAGAAAAAAGAAGAAAAAAAATGCCCCCCAAAGGGGGTTTTAATCCTCAAAAGAGCATATCATCTTGTTAATTATCCAGTAATCCAGTCCCTGCCATGCTCTCTCCAATATTCCTTAATTTGAAATGCATAAAAAGCCTGCAAAAGTGTTATTTTCTAGAGCATTTGAAATCTTACTCCCTGGCAGATTGGCTCAAATAAACTCATAAAAATTTCGTACAAGTTTGGGTGTTCCTTATATTGAAAATACACACACATGCGCACACACAGGATATATAAAAAATAACCTTTGGCCCTGACTGGTGTGGCTCAGTGGGTTGGGCAACGTCCCATAAATGGACAGGTTTGTTGGTTGGATTCTATTCTAGGTCAGGGCACAAGCCTGGGTGGAGGGTTTGGTTCCTGGTGAGGGCACAGGAGGCAACCAAGTGATGTTCCTCTCTCACATTGATGTTTCTTTTTCTTTTGCTTAGATTTTATTTATTTACCTTTAGAGAGAGGAGAAAGAAAGGAGGAGAGGGAGAAAAACATCAGTGTGCAAGAGAAACATTGATTGATTGCCTCTCTCACACCTCCAGCTGGGGACCTGGCCTATAAACCAGACACAAGCCCTGACCGAGAACCAAACTGGCCCCTTTTGGTCTGCAGGCGCGAGCTCAATCCATTGAGCCACACCAGCCGGCGCAAATTGTTGATTCTCTTCCTTTCTCCTTCCCCTTACCTTTCCCTAAAATAAAGAATTTTTTTTAAATTAAGCTTTTCTTCAGCTAAAGAACTAAGAGATATTGTCCCATTTTTCTCTCCCCTTTATGCCCTTCTGCCCTGCAATCCCCTCCCTCCAGCAGTCCTCTAGGTTCATGTCTATGGGTCATATATATAAGTTCTTTGGCTTCTCCATTTCCTATACTATCCTTACTTACCCCTGTCTATTTTGTACCTACCAATTATGCTTCTTATTCCCTGTACCTTTTTCTCCTCATTCTCTCCCCTCCTTCTCTGCACTGATAACCCTTCATGTGGTCTCTATTTCTGTGATTCTTTTCCTGTTCTAGTTGTTTACTTAGTTTGTTTTTGTTTTTGTCTTCTTTTTAGGTTCAGTTGTTGATAGTTGCGAATTTATTGTCATTTTACTGTTCACAGTTTTGATCTTCTTTTTCTTAGATAAGTCCCTGTAACATTTCATAGAATAAGGGCTTGGTGATGATGAACTCCTTTAACTTGACCTTATCTGGGAAGCACTTTATCTGCACTTCCATTGTAAATGATTGCTTTGCTGGATAGAGTGAGTCATCTTGGATGTAGGTCCTTGCTTTTCATGACTTTGAATACTTCTTTCTAGCCCCTTCTTGCCTGTAAGGCTTCTTTTGAGAAATAAGCTAACAGTCTTATGGGAACTGCTTTGTAAGTAATGGTCTCCTTTTCTCTTGCTGCTTTTAAGATTCTCTCCTTATCTTTAATCTTGGGCATTTAAATTATGATGTGAATTCCTCCTTGGATCTAACTTGTTTGGGACTCTCTGAGCTTCCTGGGCTTGTGTGCCTATTTCCTTTGCCAGATTGGGTAGTTTTCTTCCATTATTTTTTCAAATAAGTTTTTTATTTCTTCCTCTTCCTCTTCTACTTCTGGCACCACTATGATTCGGATGTTGGAACATTTAAAGTTGTTCCAGCTTTAAGTAGTCCCAGAGGTTCTTAAGCCTCTCCTCATTTTTTAAAAATTATTTTTTCTTAATTCTGTTCTGGTTTCTTTCTTCCTTCTGGTCCAAATCATTGATTTGGGTCCTGGTTTCCTTTCCTTCATTGTTGCTTCCCTATTTTTATTTCACTTTGCATAGCCTTCACTTCTTCCTTTGTTTTGTGACTGTACTCAACAATTTCTGTGAGCATCCTGATTTACTAGTGTTTTGAACTCTGCACCTGATAGTTTGGCTATCTCCTTGTTGCTTAGTTATTTTTCTGGAGTTTTGATCTGTTATTTCATTTGGGCCATATTTCTTTGTCTTGACACACCTATTACAGTGTAAGGGGTGAAGCCTTAGGTATTCATCAGGGTGGGGCAACGCATTTCAGTGTGTTGAGGCACCGTGTGTGGGGGAGGGGTCAGAGAGGGAACAATGCTCTTTGCTTGGCTCTCACGCCACTTTTAGTCACTTCCCCTGCTTCCTACGAGCAGATTGTGCCCTTTTCAGGTGATGCCCTGGTGCTGATTCCCGGGTAGGTGGGCTTGTGTGTGTTCTAGGATCCTGTGGGCCCCTCTAACAGACTCTTCTGAGGTTGGGAGTTTCTCCCATCACTGCAACCTGCACACTTTTTTACAGCCATAGGTTTTGAGGCTTTAGTTTTCTGTACTGGAACCCTGGGTTGTGTGGTCTTTCTTGCTCCCCAGTTGTTCCTCCCAGCTTATCTGTTACAGGAAAGTGAAGCAACCAGACACTGAGGGATTCTGGAATATGAGGTTTATTAACGTGTACGGGCCCAGAAGAGTCAGTCTCCAAATTCTGAGCTCCGAACAAAGGATTCTTGGAGTTTATGTAGTCTACGGGGTCTTCCTGTCTACGTAGCAAAGTGAGATACAGAAGTGGAATGTGGAAGTTAGTTCTAGCTACAAGGCAGAAACAGAGTACAAAGGTGAAATGTGGAAATTAGTTCTAACCACGGGGGTGCTAGTCCTAGCCCTTGTGAAAATCCTGCTGTTTGCTTTCCCAAACGGCCCTATTGCTCTTCCTAGGGTGCTTGGGGTTTGTGTAAAGAAAGGTTCTTCAAAGCTTCCCATATCATATCCGCATGTGAATGTGGGACTGCCCAGTCCACCAGCTGCTGCCTTGCCATGTGTCCTTTCCACCCCGGCTTCCTGTCTCTGCCTTTTCTACCAGTCTGGATGAATGTTTTTTCTTAAATCCTTGGTTGTTTTTCCAGTTCCCCCATATCTTTTACCTTCTTTTGGCTGCCATCTTTAGTCAGGGCAGAAGTTCTCAGTGATGCTTCAACATCCCCCTCCCCTGGCTATGTCAGGAGTCACTGAATGCTCTCAGAGTCACATATTCTTTTTGCCCAGGAAAGCAGCAGAGCTATCAACTTGCCATTTGTTATGCAAAGTATCTTAAGCCATATCGTCCACACTCCCTCTTCCTCCAATCTAGGTTTCTGGGGAATATTCTCTGCTCTTTTTGGGAACCCCTGCTCTGCACCCTGTTACAATCCAATACAATGTTATATATTTTGTTGTTCAAATTGTCCCACTTTTGACCATTCATTGGGTGCTTTTTCAAGTTGACTCCTGTGTCCCTTTGCCTTGCCTCCATTCTTTTGTTTTCCGAGCACTCCCTTACTTTCTGGCACTACAGGTGCTCTGGGCTCATCTTGCCTTTTCTCTTCCCCAGCCTTAGAATCAGCCACTTCTTCAAAGACCTCTGATTCTTTTTTATAGGAGAATAGCTTTTAGAAACTAAAATCTGGATGTTGGATCATTGCTCATGGCTACTAGAGAGTAAACCTAATTATAAACTGAATATCATTAAATATGTTTTTAGCATCATGTTCATTCCTTTGTGTCTTCCTCCTGAAACCCTGACCTGACCTTCAATGCCAGTATTGGGTGCCCCTCACATCAGCACTCATAGCACCTGGTACGTATTCCTATCCTGAATCTAATTAATGCATGTCCATGGTAAGCAAGTTGGAAGATGCAGATGTTTAAATGAGAATCAGGACAGCATTTCTACCACCCAAGGGAAAACTTTCTAACTACCAGAGCTGTCTGAGGGTGTAATGAGTTCCTTCTAGATCTGTGCTTTCACTAGCCACCTGGAGCCACTGAGCACATGAAACACAGCTGGTCTGGATTGGGATGACTTAGTACAAAAAAGAATGTAAAGTATCTTGACAGTTTGTATATTGATTACATGTCGGAAAGTTATTATTTCAAATGTGTAGAATTGAATAAAACATTAAAATTAATTTTTACCTATTTATTTTTGTAGTGTTAGAAAAATTTAAATTATATATGTGTGGCTCATATTGTATTTCTATTGGACAGAGATATTCTATACAGAGTGAGCTCCCCACAACCAGATGTATTTGAGCACCGAGTGGATTTTGGTGGGGTGGTGATGGTAGCAGTGGGGTTGGGTTAGGTGATCTGTAAGGTAGATTTTAGCTTCGTGAGTTTATGATTCCATGTCTCCAGCCTTTTCTCCCTCTCTTTGTCTATACCTCCACTCTGCTTCTACCAAAGTGTTATTCCTCAAACTCGCCTTTTGGTTTCTTATCTGGAATGACCTCTTTACTATCTCTTTTGTCAAAATCCTATAGAACTTGAAAAGCATCTCACATGCCTCCTTATCCTTGAAGCCTTTTCTGTCCCTCCACAGCTGGAAAGTAAACTCTGAATGCCTTCAGCACTACTCTGTTGGGAACCGCCCTGCCTGGTTTCAGAAGCTATAACCCCCCCATGGCTAAGGCTGAGTGAGAGACCTTGGGACCATAAGCCACTAAGGAGACAAAGCTTATCCCCCTGTCAGGAGCACTGCCTCTGCCCACTTTACTTCACCCTGCCTGGCCCCCAGTGCATGACCAGTTAGCCAATGATGGGTATGATTCCTCAAGAGAGGAATGACCTAAGACAGGTACAGTCATGAAAGAGTCCCCACGGAAGGACTTGGGGGCTATAGAAAAATGGGATGATGAACCCTGCCCCTTGGCTTTGACATAGCCTGAGTCCTCATTCTGTCTGCAAGAAGTCTCCTAATCTCTTGGCTGTCTTACTTCTCCTGCCTGACTGAAGCCTGAAACAATGACAGAGGGTAGTGTAGCCCTGTGCTGGAAAGGACAGGGCCTAAGAAAGAATACATAAAATCCTGTGAAACCTGCTTTGCTAAGAATGTTCTCAATTTTCTGATAAGGGTCTGAGCAGGAGATGAGTTTGTTCCTCAAAGTTTTATAGCCCTTTAGCTAACTGACCCTGACTCAGAATAAGCCCTCGTAGTTCTTTGTGTATTATCTATTGTTTGATCCTTACTGCCTGACAATAATTTTTAAGAATATTTTATTAATTATGCCATTACAGTTGTCCCATTTCCCCCCTTCATTCCCCTTCACCCTGTACACCCCCTCCCCCACCATTGCCCCCCTTTAGTTTATGTCCATATGTCACAAATTCTTTAGCTTCTATATTTCCCATACTATTCTTGCCCTCCCCCTGTCTATTTTCTACCTACCATCTATGCTATTTATTCTCTGTACCTTCTCCCCCCTTCTCCTCCCACTCCCCTGTTGCTAGCCCTCCATGTGATCTCCATTTCTGTGGCTCCGCTCCTGATCTAGCTGTCTGCTTAGTTTGCTTTTGTTTTAGGTGTGGTCATTAATAACTGTGAGTTTGCTGTCCTTTCACTGTTCATATTTTTTATTTTCTTTTTCTTAGATAAGTCCCTTTAACATTTCATATAATAAGGGTTTGGTGATGATGAACTCCTTGAATTTGATCTTATCTGAGAAGCACTTTATCTGCCCTTCCATTCTAAATGAAAGCTTTGCTGGATAGAGCAATCTTGGATGTAGGTCTTTGGATTTCATGACTTGGAATACTTCTTTCCAGCCCCTTCTTGCCTGTAAGGTCTCTTTTGAGAAATCCGCTGACAGTCTGATGGGAACTCCTTTGTAGGTGACTGTCTCCTTATCTCTTGCTGCTTCTAGGATTCTGTCCTTGATTTTAATCTTGGCTAGTGTAACTATGATGTGCCTTGGTGTGTTCCTTCTTGAGTCCACCTTCTTTGGGACTCTCTGAGCTTCCTGGATTTCCTGGAAGTCTATTTCCTTTGCCAGATTGGGGAAGTTATCCTTTATTATTTGTTGAAATAAGTTTTCCACTCATGGCTGTTTCTCTTCCCCTTCTGGTACCCCTATAATTCGGATGTTGGAGTGTTTATTTAAAGATGTCCTGGAGGTTCCTAAGCCTCTCCTCATTGTTTTTGAATTCTTGTTTCTTCATTCTTTTCTGTTTGGTCATTTTTTTCTTCCTTCTGGTCCACTCCCTTGATTTGAGTCCCAGTTTCCTTTCCATCTCTATTGGTTTCCTGTGCATTTCCCTTCATTTCAATTAGTTTAGCCTTCATATGTTCCTCTAATTTGTGACTAAAATCAACCAGTTCTGTGAGCATCCTGATAACCAGTGTTTTGAACTGTGCATCTGAAAGGTTATCTATCTCTTGGTCACTTAGATTTATTGGCTCTGGGGCTTTGAGCTGTTCTTGAGCCATAATGTTTTGGTCTGTTCACACCTGTTATGTATGAGGGGCAGAGCCTCAGGTGTTCACCAGGGTGGGGCAACGCAGGTCTCTGGGTTGTGATGCTGTATGTGGGGGCGGGGTCAGAGAGGGGCAATGGCACTTCTTCTGTTCTCTCTTGGATTTCGGTCCCCTCTGCTGCCTCCTGCAAGCAAACCAGGCCCCCATGGTGCTGGCTTCCAGGTGTGTGGACCTGTGCACCTTCCAGGACCCTGTGGGTCTCTCCAACAAACTCTCCATGAGCCTGGGAGCCTCTCCCAGCACCTCAACTTCGAAAGTTTTTCCAATTGGTGCTTCTAGGCCCCAATTCCCGTCACTGGGGCCCTAGCCTGTGCGGTCTGTCTCATGGCTCACTCCTTCGCCTGGTTTATCTGAGTGTGAATGTGGTCAGCTAGCCGCCTTGCGCCCCGACTGGGTCAGCCCATTGCCACCCCATGCCTGGGATCCACCAACTGCCGCCTGTGCACCTGGGTCCACCAGCCACCTTTTCCTGTACAACCCACTTCAGCAGTCGCTGACCCCACCCCTCTTACCAGTCTGGCTGAATGGTTTGTGGTTGTCGGACTTCCGTACAGTTCAATTTTCTGTGTTTTAGTTGCATTTTTGTTACTAAAACTTTGTTGTCTTTAAACTTGGTTGTGCACAGAGGCACAATGTTTCCACCTATGCCTCCATCTTGGCTGGAAGACCTGCCTGACAAAAATTGATGAGTGTTACCTGTATTCCTGTGCAAACTGAACCCAATAAAAGCCCATTGAGGAACAGGTTCTGGGTTCTTCTTCTTTGAGAGATTGTCCACCTTTCTTCCCCAAGTAGATCATGTCTTGGTAGATTTATTCTCATCCATGGTGGCTGAGGGGCCCTGTGGGGGAGCCCCCGACACTACTCACCTACCAACCCCTCAGTACATTCTGTAGTTTGGCCATTTGCTAACTTCTTTAACTGATATCCAGATATTCAAACTTTACATGTGCTCTTTCCTGAGACCCAGCTTCTGGAGAACACATGCTGGAGTCCAGGTCCAACTTCTCCTTTTCCACCTCCCCTGCTCACACTTTATACAACCTTCTCCAACTCAGGCTTTTACTCACAACATTACTCCAGCAATAAAAACCTCCAGGTCACCAACCAAAGGTGAAGGACCCTCATAACTGAACCATAAAGCATTTTTCAAGTTGGCAGTTGCTAGTTCTTTGCTTTTGATAAAGTTGAAGAAGGTTCTAATTTTTTGTCATTAAAAATAACTTAATGATAGGTCACTTTGTGACTTTATGGCTTGTAACTCAGAAAGAATTGAAATAATTGAGACATTATTTATTGTAACAAAACTTCCTCCATTCTCATCTTATTTATGTGAACATGGTTTCTCAGTGATTCTATTTATAAAAATAAAAAATAGATATTAAATTGATGTTGAATCCAGCCTAATTTCAGCAGTAATATTTATCTATAAATATATAAACTAATTGCAAAGTATCTATTTTCAGCAAGAGATGCATTTCCATCATTTTACTGTTTGTTTAATAATTATTTATCAGAAGATATATATTATGTGGCTTCGATCAATTGTATAGTAATGTAATAATAATACTGGTGATAGTTCAATCCAGTAGAAATTTTAAAGACATAGTGTTTTAGAGTCAATTGAAATGTAAAAGTTTTTAAATTAAAAAAATTTTGAATTTCAATTACATGCATATATATACATTTCTGTTGAAAATATGAATTAGGTAATCAATAACAGACTTTCAAGAATAAAATATAATATCCCAGGGTAACATTCCATGAGAGAAAGCAAAATGTAACTATACCTTCAAGTTAAAGTAGAACTTGTTCCAGTATATTCTTGAAATGAATGACAGTATCAAATCACAATGATACTTTCATTCGGTTGATGATGGAACAGCTTTATTTAAAATATTAGTACTTATAATATTCTAGGAAGTATATCCTTTGTAACAATATACATTTTATTTGTCAATTTTAAAATATGCGACATAGAGCCCTGGCTGGTGTGCCTCAGTGGACTAGGTGCCCACCTTTGAACCAAAAGGTCCTGGTAGATTCCCAGTCAGGGCACGTTCCCGGGTTGGGGACCAGATCCCAGCGTGCAAGAGGCAACTGATGGCTGTTTCCCTCACACATTGAGAGAAACATTCCCTCAATGTTTCTCTCCCTTTCTTTCTCCCTCTCTTCCCCTCTCTCTAAAAATAAATTAATAAAGTCTTTAAAAACAAAACAAATATGCATAGGCCACACAGTGTGAACATACTTAATGTCGCTAGAGTATACATTTAAATGGTTAAAATGGTGAGTTTTATATTTTATGTATTTTACCACCATTTTTTTAAATGAATACTTTTATTTCATTTATTTTTTTTAAGATTTTATTAATTTATCTTTAGAGGGGAAGGGAAGGAGAGAGGGAGAGAAATATCAATGTATGGTTGCCTCTTGTGTGTCCCCTGCTGGGAACTGGCCTGCAACCCAGGCATGTGTCCTGACTGGGATTCGAACCGTGGTTGTTTGGTTCCCAGGCCCACGCTAAAATAAATACTTTTAAATTAAAAAAAAATTAAAATTAAATAAAAATATTCCAGCTATCCTGCATGTGGATTTGCAGGTCCAGTCTCCACCTTCCATCTTCCTGACTCTCCCCTGATTGGCTGACTTGAAGGTGTCTTCTGGCCTTGGCTTGGGTTTGGCCAATGGGGGGAATCTTGGCGAAACCAGAGGGAGGGAAGAAAGTGAGGTCAGCATCTCTATTCCCCTGATTCCCAACTCTAGTCAGTCTGGCTCTGGCTGTGGACAGAGAGTTAGTGCTCCTCTTATAGCAGAGGAGTTGTGTGGGAACAGCCTGACTGGCGTCCATCCCTGCTTTCTGCGTGGTCTCTTGTAATTTTTCTACACCTGACCACAACTTCTAAGTTAGTCCCTTTGTGTATAGAACCTTCCTGAATTATCTCGAGTGTGCCATTTGTTTCCTGCTGAAATCTTCACAAATATAGAGGGGGGTTAGAGTTTAAAGAAAAATCTTAAAGGAGCACAAGAGCAAAAAGTCTGAAGACTGCTGTTCAGACTACAGCCTCATCCATTTATCCAATAAACATTGACAGCATTGTAACAGGGTGCAGCCAAGAGGGGGGCCCCAAACAGGGATTTAGAACGGGGTCAGAAGAGCTTGGAGATGTTTGGCTCCACACCATAGGACCACACCGGCCCAGAATGCTGGCAGCTGTGGCCAATTGTGGAAGGAGCCAGAAATGAGGCTGCAGAGGAAGATTGGCACTGGGATTTAAACCCAGGCTCAGAGAACCATAGAAATGAAGATCACATGGAGGGTTAGCAACAGGGGAGTGGGAGAAGGAGAAGGGAGGAGAAGGTACAGAAAATAAGTAGCATAGATGGTAGGTAGAAAATAGATAGGGGGAAGGGCAAGAATAGTATGGGAAATATAGAATATAAAGAACTTGAGACATGTGGTCATAAACTAAAGGGGGGAATGGTGGGGGAGGGGTATGCAGGGTGGAGGGGAATGAAGGGGGGAATAGAACAACCATAATGGAATAATTAATAAAATATATTTAAAAAATTAAGAGGGAGAATGTGGGTAGGAGGGGGTGTGCAGGGTGGAGAGGAGTGGAGAGGGGAAAATGGGACAACTGTAATAGCATAATCAATAAAATATTTTTTAAAAGTATAAAAAAATAATAAAGTGGAGAAATGAAAAAACAAAACCAAACCCAGGCTTGGCAGCTACTTGGCTTTGGTGTCTTGTTAGGACCACTTGGCTTTGGGGTATTCCCTTTTGCCACATGGCTTAGGAAGCAGGAGAGACTGTGCCTGGAAGAAAAGGGGTGAAAGGACTCTTGCTGGTGGGTAATGAGAAGGTGCCACATGGTTTTGGATTAACTGGACATCATGGCGTAGACACAGCTGATGGTGACGGGAGCCTGAACCATGGATTTCTACTTCTTTCCTGAGATACGGTACCCCAGACGGGGCAAAGGGGTGAAGGAAGGACTGTGTGCATTTGTGGGTATTCTAGAGAACTTTAGTATTTTTTCAAATAAATAATCATTCCTTTCCTTTTCACCAATCCCTGGCATTGAAAGATGTCTTTCCTCTGGTGACGGGCAAATCAAACCTAGCACGGGGGATGGGCGGGTAGAAACCCCCAGTGAAAAAGGGGGATCCTTTGTATCATTCACCACCACCCCTGGGTCTGTTCTGTAAGAGCATCATGCCCAGTACTTGGTTACAGAGATGAATTATGTGGTGTACCTCTCCTCAAGTAATAACAATTGAGTGAGACAGAAGCACACACATAGTTAAGCAAAGAGTGAAATAACAGCATGTAATATGTACTGTAATAAAGACAGGGTCAATACACGTGGGAGCACTATGGAGAGAGCAACCACCTAATTCTACCTGGGGAATTAGAGGAGACTTTGCAGAGACCTTTCATTTATAGCATTACATATAAGTAGACGCTTGCTTGGAAGGAAAGGTAGGAAAGGTGTGCAGGTGAAGGGGTAACGTGCATAGTCACTAGAACTGATGGTTGGCAGGGGATTGCTGAGTCATGCTGGGCACTTAACGGTGCTTCAGAAAGCACCAAGAGTAAAGAGAATAATGTTTAAATATGATTGAATTAAAAGAGAAACTTGTATATAGCAAAAGTCATTATAAACAAAATTAAAATACGAAATGATTCCCTGGGAGAAGACAATTGTAATTTCTATATAAATAACACCTAGAAATCGGTGAGAACTAAAGACAAGCAAACAAGCTGAAACTTAAGCAAAAGACCCAAACAGTCAATTCTCCTAAGAGGAACTGTTAACACTAGGGAAATGTAAATTAAAATGATTGGATGCCACTTCCAAAGAATGAACTAGGGAAAAAGGAAAAACACTAACTTTACAGTGGGGAAACCTGGAAACACCACGTGAACCACGTGGTAGGGGGTAATACCATCACCGGTGACAAGTCACGTGGGTAGCCTGTGCCCCCTGATAGGACCTGCTGAGAAGGGCACTTCACCTCTGTGCTATTCTTTCCCCAAACCCGAAACTCCAGTCTAGTCTCGAGGAAAACGTCAAATAAGTTCAAAATGAGCGACGGTTTGCAAAGTACCTGACTAATGCTGTCCTCAAGATTACCAAGGGCCTAGGAACCAGGACAGGTGGGGAAGCTGCCCCAGACCAGAGGTGACTAAGGAGACATGAGGACTAAGGGTAACGTAGTACCCTAGAAAAATGAAGCTAGTGAAATCTGAATAATGTCTGGAGTTTAATTAATAGTAATAAGCCAATATTGGCTTCTTAGTTTTGACAAATCTACCATGCTAACATAAACTGTTAACATTAGGAGAAATTGAGTGAGGGGTATATGGGAACTCTCTTGACTACTGTAACTTTTCTGTAGATCTAAAGAGATTCCAAAGTAAAAAGTTTATTTAAAAAAATGATGAGATACTATTTTCTATTCATTAAATTAACAAAGAATAAAAACTCTGACTCAAATGAGTATTAAGGGGGATGTGGGAAAAATGGTTCCCTCATACTTGCAGGTGGAAGAGCAAAGGCACTTTAGGAAAACAATTTAGTCTAGGGAAGCAGAGACTGAACAAACTCTGCAATCCAGGAATTCTATTTTCAAGCATAGAGAGGAAGAAATTCTTGCACACATGCACCAGGGGTATTATAAGGGCATTTGACACAGCATTGTTTAAAATGGCATAAAATTGAAACAATTCCAATGTCTATCAATAGGGAAAGATATTTTATTCATTTCTAAAAAGATTTGCCCCAGCTGGTGTGGCTCAGTGGATTGAGTGCTGGCCTGTGATTCAAAGGGTGGCAGGTTCGGTTTCCAGTCTAGGGCGCCTGCCTGTGTTGCTGGCCAGGTCCCCAGTGGGGGGCCCTTGAGAGGAAACCACACACTGGTTTCTCTCTCTGCTTTCCCTCTCTCTGAAAATAAGTCATCTTTTTAAAAAAGATTTATTTACTTATTTTCAGAGAGAGGAGCAGGGAGAAATAGAGGTAGAGAAACAAGCAACGATGCCTGAGGGAGACATCAGTAGGCTGCCTCTCCCACGCTCCTAACTGGGGACCTACCTGGCCTGCAACCCAGGTGCATGCCCTGACTGGGAATCGAACTGGTGACCTTTTGGTTTTCAGGTTGGCGCTCAATCCACTGAGCCACAACAGCCAGGGAGGGAAAGAGATTTTAAAATTGAAACATATTAATATGATGGAATATTTACTACAGAGAAGTTAGTTAAGAGGAAAAAATGAGATCTGTATATACCAACATGAATAGATGTAAAAATATAATGCTGGGTGAAAAGGTAAAGATGAAGAAGTATATCTATGATATGATGGCATTGATATAGATTTAAAAGACACTAAAAAAACCCATATATATACACGCTATATCTATATCTATATCCTAGTTCATTCGTCTAACGGATCCTTCTTGAATGACTTATGTGCCAAGCGCTATTCTTGGTTCGGAGGATACAGCAGATATATGTTCAGGATGCAGAACAATGAAAGCTAACCATCGTATAGGACTTCCTATGCGCCAAGCATTCTGTCATAATAATAACAGCCAGCACATGAAGCATTTAGTCAATAGCAGGTGTAATTTTAAGCTCTTTATATGCATTAATTTATTTAATCCTCATAGTAACCTTATGATATAGGTTCTACTATTACCCCCCATCTTGTAGATGAAGACATTAAGGTCCAGAGAAACTAAGTACCTTGCCAAGGTCACATGCCTAGGCAGTGGTAGAGATAGCATTCAAATCCAGGCAGCCTGGCTCCAAGTCTGTACTACCAATCATTGTGCTCTCTGCCTTGAATACCTGTGACTGTGGAGCTTACATTCTAGTGAGAGCAACACAGTCCATAAAAATATGTAGTACTTCAGGCAGTGAAAGGGCTATGGAGAAAAATAAAGAAGGAAAAGAAAAAGGAAATGTAGAGTAGGGTTATTCCCTTTGATGAAAGGGCTTGGGGGTCAGGGAAGCCCTCACTGAGAGGTAACTTCTGAGCAAAGACCCTAAGGCAGTGAAGGAGGGAACTACACAGCTATCTTAGGGGTAACTGCATTCCAGGCAGAGGGAACAGCAAGGTGTTGTTCTTCTGAGGAAGCAGTAAACCCTGAGTGTCTGAAAAATAAATAACAGGAAGCCAGGGTGGGTAAAGCAGAGGGAATAATGGAGAAGAGTCAGAGATGAGGCCAGAGCAATGGGGGGGCCAGATTGGGTGGGGC
The DNA here is from genome assembly GCF_021234435.1 of Artibeus jamaicensis. Taxonomy (NCBI): domain Eukaryota; kingdom Metazoa; phylum Chordata; class Mammalia; order Chiroptera; family Phyllostomidae; genus Artibeus; species Artibeus jamaicensis. The sequence goes on from NW_026522057.1 coordinate 14,845,442, forward strand.
TTCATGAGTCATAATAAGGACCTTGGAGGGATGTGAGCTGGGGGGTGACAGCTTTTGACTTAGCTTTAGAGAGATGCCTCTGGCTGCTTTGTTGAGAGGATACTGCTCAGAGGATATTGTAATAATCTGGGCAAGAAAGAGAGGTGGCTCAGACCAGAGTGGTAGCAGTGGGGGTGGTAAGCAGTGGTTGGATTCCGGATATATTTCAAAGATTGAACCGATAGTATTTGCTGAGGACTGACATGAAAACAAGAAAGAAGTCATCCAGAGGCAAGAGGAACAAGTGGGGCTAGATCAAACTAAAAAGCTTCTGCACAATAAACGAAACCATCATCAAAATGAAAAGGGAACTGACTGAATGGGAGAAGATATTTGCCAATAATACATCTGATAAGGGGTTAATATATAAAATATATAAAGAATTCACACAACTCAATAATAAAAAATGCCACCTGATTTTAAAGTGGGCAGAGAATCTGAAGAGACATTTTTCCAAAGAAGAAATGTTGGATATACAGATGGCCAACAGGTATATGAAAAGATGCTCAACATCACCAATTACTAGGAAAATGCAACAAGTGTTGGAGAGAATGTGGAGGAAATGGAACCCTTGTACACTGTTGGTAGGATTGGAAATTAGTGCAGCTATGGAAAACAGTATGAAAATTCCTCAACAAATTAAGAATAAAACTACCATACAATCCACTTTGGATTCTTTGTAATCCAAAGAATACGAAAACTCTAATTCTAAAATATATGTACCTCTATGTCCACAGCAGCATTATATACAATGGTTAAGATATGCAAGCAATCTAAGTGCCCATCAATAAGTAGATAAAGAAGAGGTGGTACGTATGTGCGATGAACTACTACTCAGCCATGAAAAGAATGAAATCTTGCCATTTGTGACAACATGGATGTAACTTCAGGGTATCATGCTAAACGAAATAAGTCAGAAGGAGAAAGACAAATATCATACAATTTCACTCATATGTGGAATCTAAAACAAACAATAAGCAAATAAGCAAAATAAAACACAAACCAATGCATAGAGGGAACAGATGGGGGTTACCAGAGGAGAAGGGGGCTGGGGATGACTGAAAGGGGTAAAGAGGGTCACCGTATGGTGATGGATGATAGCTAGGCTTTTGGGGAGGGGGAAAACAGGAGAGCGTGGGGTCTGATCAGCTGAGGAGGGTGTTTCAAGGAGAACGTGATCAAATGTGTTGAGGCTGCTGGAACATATGAAAAAATGAAGGAAGGGTGGAAGGGAGGAAGAAGGTCCAAGATAACTCAAGATTTTTTATCTTAGTAAGTGGGAGATGAAGTGACAACCACCGGGAAGAGAGTGGGAGAATCAGCTTCAGGAGGGAGTGGGAAGGCCTGGAGTTTTGCTTCGGACATGCTGAGTCTGAGATTTCTCTTGGACAACAAGGTGGACGTGTTGAGTCATCAGCCAGATGCGGTTGGTAGTCTGAAGTTTAGAGCAGAAAAGAAAAATCTATGCGTTGTCTGCCTATAGATGCTACTTGAAACCACAAGAAAGGATGAGATCACTAGAGAAATGATTGTAGATATAGAACATGAAAAGGTGAGAACTCAGCCCTGGGGCCCTAACATTGGGAGGTTGTCACTGAGGAACAGAAAGGAGAAGGGGGAGGACTCAGCAACAGGGACTGAGCTGGATCAGTCAGGAAAGTGGGAGTGGGGAAAACAGGAGAGAGTGGGGTCTGATCAGCTGAGGAAGGTGTTTCAAGGAGAAAGTGATCAAATGTGTTGAGGCTGCTGATAGGTAAAGAAAGATGAGGACTGAGGTATGGCCATTTCACTGAGCAACATAAAGGTGTGGGGTGGCAGAATATGCCACCCCAAAACATGCCACTTCAGCATAAGGATTATTTGGAGGTGAAGGCAGTTGAAAAGAAGCAGATGAGAACACTCTCTGTCCTCCCCCTATTTGCATAAAAGCAGGACACAAATTTAAGGGTGTCCCTCCTTTCTACCAGGAAAAACAAGTAATCACAAAAGACAAATTTAGATCCTTATTAACCTGGAGACAGGACCAGAGGGATCTATAGAATAAACTTTACTAACTAGCCTTTATCTACCGAGTTTCCCATATATTTACCTTCCCACAGTTTGCCACCCCTAGATAGAGGTCCTTTTCCTTTGTCTCGTCACTTTTCTAAAAACTTATTGTTCCTTTGCTAAGATGCTATATAAGCCCAAGTTCTAATTAAACTTTTGAGTCACTCACCTCTGGGTTTGCAATGTGTGTTTATGAACTTCTATTTTTTTAGGTTTTAAAATAAATTATTTATTTTTAGAGAAGAGGAAGGGAGAGAGAAAGAGAGGGAGAGAAACATCAATGGGTGGGAGCTGCATCAATAAGTTGTCTCTCGCACACCCCTAACTAGGCACCTGGTCCATCACCCAGACATATGCCTTGACTGGGAATTGAACTAGCAACCCTTTGGTTTGCAGGCTGAAACTCAGTCCACTGAGCCACACCAGCCAGAGCCTGTTTTTCTCTTGTTGACCTGTCTTTGACCAGTCTAATTTATAGGGCCTCAGATGGAGAATCTAAAATGAGTGGAGGAAGAGACTTTTCCTCTGTTACGAAGATCACCAGTGACACTGACGAGAGTAAATCGGGTACAGTACATGGGGGTGAAAACCTAACCGGATTAGAGAGACTGGGAGGAGAGAAATGACGCATATGTTATAGACAATTCTCTCAAGTTTGGCCGTAACTGGAAGGGAGTGTGAGGTGAAGACCTTGGTGTTAAAGTTTCTAAAATAACACATTACACTCATGATAGAGGCTCCCTGTCACCGACAGAGGTTGACATACAGTCCATTCATGGTAGTTAATCAGGTAAATGTATGCAGTACAGGCTGGGGCGCTCCTCTAAGGGCATTGGCTAACACCCTCATGATAGTCCTGTAAGACTGGCATGCTCCTCACATTATGGAGGGAGACTGTGGAACAGGGGGTTTGACTGACTTATCTAAGGCCTTACAACTAGTGAGTGGAGGTGCTGGGATTTTAAAAAAATATTTTATTTATTTATTTTTACAGAGAGGGAAAGGGAGGGAGAAAAAGAGGGAGAGAAATATCGATGTACAAGAGATACATCAATTGGTTGCCTCTTGCACGCCTCCAACTGGGAACCTGGCCCATAACCCAGGCACGTGCCCTGACTAGGAATTGAACCAGTGACCTTTCCATTTGCAAGCCAACACTCAATCCACTGAACCACACCAGCCAAGGCATTAACCTAGATAAAATGGCTATCCATGTTGGGCAGCACCCATACTTAACTTTTATGCTTTACTCCCTGGTCTGGGTTGAGCCTTGGCCATGGGCCATCCCAGACGGTTTCTCCCAAGAGCTCTTTCCTGCTTCCGTCATGTTATAATGTTCACCAGGCTGTGGAGGATCTCAGGGCTGGCCCTTGTGGGATCTGCTACCTGCCAAGGAGTCACTGAGGATGAAACGAGGGAGAGTGGGTAAGTGGGGAGGATGGGAGCACAATAATGAACGTCCCCAAGAATGGAAAGGACTAGAAGTCTCCGGCTTCTGGCCCCATGTTATCTGGGGGAAGTCCCTCTACTAGCCCCACCTCTTCCCTCTCTCTTTTTTTCAACACTGAACCTGTGGTGTTTTGAAAGAGTTCTGATTCACTTATTAGAAAGCTGACTTAAGTTCTGGATCTGCTACCTAATAGCTGTGTGGCTTTGGCCAAATGGCTTCATTTCTGAGTCCCTGTTTTTCATCTATAAAATGAAAATGAGCCCTTACTATGCACCAGGACTTGGGTCACTGATAAACCTGGGCCACTTGGGTGTGAACCGTAACAGACTGAACCATTGTGAGGCATCATTGTCATTATTCTGATCCTTGTCCTACATGCTGTTCCTCTCTTTGGTTATTTCCAGTGTAACTGATGTCCTCCTTTCAGCTGCTCCCAGGTGATGCAAACCCCTTGGCCTTCTCTGCAGGCTCCTTTAGGCTCTTTTGTCATCTCTCAAGTGACTGGACCTGTGCCAGGAGAATGTGAGGCAGAGAGAATTCAGTTTAATGCTGGCACCTTCCGTCACTATCAATCGCTCCAGTATTTTAATATACCTTTTAGTGAAAGGATAGCATATCTTCTAAAAAGTATACAAACCATAAGTGTTTGATGAGTAACAAACCTACATCTGTGTAACCTTTGTTACCATCACCCAGTAAAGAAATAGAACATTATCAGCCCCCTAGAAGCCCTCGTTGTTCCTATTTTGAGCCCCTTCCCCCTCACTGCCACTTCCCTCCTCCCCATGTCTTGTATCAGTATTGCCAGAGCACAGCACAAAGCCTTCTCAAGAGGCACAGTAAACATTGGCTAAACTGAACTGAAACCCTTTGAAATAATTTTGCTAGTCACCCTGACCTTCTTGGCCTTGATTTAATCTTCTGCAAAGTAGGGATGGCATTTTAGTAATTTCAATAGTTCTCAATCCTAACTGTGCATTGGAATCGTCTGAGGGAGCTTTTGAAAAAATACCCATCATGTTTGGGCGCTTCCCAGGAGCAGCTGAGTCCAAGCCTTTGAAGGTGGGTCCCAGGCAATGGTGGTGCTTAAAAACTTTCCAGTGATTCCAGGGTACAGCCATGGCCTTTTGAATCCCACCAATGCTAACCACCACTGTACATTCAAATATCAGTTCTACTACTACTGTGGGTTGAATCGTGTCTTCTAAAAGATGCTGAAGTCCAAACCCTTAGTAACTGGGAAGGTGATCTTATTTGGTAGTGTTATTGAAGATGATCAAGTCAAGATGAGTTCATTGGGAAGGGCCCCTAATCCAGTCTGACTGGTGACCTTGTAAAAAGGGGAATTTGGACCCAAAGGCAGAGACACAGGGAGATCGCCGTGTGAAGAAAGGGGTTATGCTGCCACAGTCAAAGGGCACAAAAGATTGTCAGCAAACCACCAACTCTGGCTCTGGGCCTCAGCGCCATCTTCTCAGAAACCTCCGTGCCACGAAAGCTAAGTGGAGGAAGAAGCAAATGCACAGGCTGAAGTGCAAAAGAAGAAAGATGAGGCAGAGGTCCAAGTAAACTGCTAACTTGTGTACCCATGGAAGCCACAGGAGCGGAAATAAGGGAAGCCAGAGGACAGGGACACTGGTACAAATTGTTCAACTGCATGCCTGCTATCAAGAACTTGTCAACGGATGTAGAACCTACATTGCCATCTCATCACCACGACCACCTCTTGAGAGACCCACACTGCTCTTACTACAACAGTTCCTTTTGGCTCTTTGCCCTGGACCTGTGACATTCTGGACTGGTTCTGTTATCATTTGTGGCTGAATGTGTACAAGAAATCATCTCTTCTTAGCCGAAAACAAACAACAACAAACAAAACCCAAAATAAAAAAACACCAACTCTGCCAACACCTTGATTTCAGACCTCCAGCCTCCAGGATATGAGACAATTTTTTTTTTTTAAACACCAAGTTTGTGGTGTTTGGTTAAAGCAACCTTGGCAAATTAATATAGCTATTTACATACTAGCTAAGGAACTCTCTTCACCCATTTTCTCATTTGAAAAACTGAAACTGATAGTAGGTTTATGTGCCGAGCTTCATTTTAAACACTTTACACAAATGACCACATTCAGTCATCCCAGTATCCCTCCGATAGGCACCACTACCATTTTCATTTCACCGATGAAAAAGTGAGGAACAGGGAAGTTAAGTAACTTGCTCAAGGTCACATGGTAACTAAATTCATAAGATAATAAATCCTTCACAAGACTATCGGGAAGCCTTGTGAGACTACGGTGTGGACGTTCAAGTGCTTTGTAATTAGTAAAGCATTTTACCCCTGTTTGATAGAATCTCTGCAGATTCAGGACTTTTTTTGTGCCATCATCTCTGGCTCTCCTCTCTTCTTACGGAATACTTCCTTCCGTCGGCGCCAAGGGGTCGCTGCGCCAAGAGGGTGCTGACAGGTCCCTCTAGCCTGCTTACGCTGGATGCTCGTTGGTGCCTATAAATGGCAGTGACCGGCTCAGCTAGGTATCAGTTCACGGCCGCTGGGGCTGGACCCCGCGTAGGAGCTAGAAGTGGAGCTGGACCTGGGGAAGCTGAAGCTGGGCCGGGGCGGAGCGCAGAGCTGCGCCGGGGCCGCCAGGAGGGGCGTGTTGCTGCTGTCCCACCGCGAGCCGCCCCCTGCCCGCGCGGCGGCGCGCTCCTGCCAGGCCGCCTGCCTCCGCCTTCCTCTCCCCTCCCTTTCCCCGGAATCTCCCCGCGGCGCGCCTGCACCGAGACGCTTCTCTGGGTGGGGAAGCTCCCGGCTGCTTTCTGGCTTCATTTCTTCCTCGCAACCTAGTCTCCCAGCCCCCTCTTTTATTTTCCTGGACTGGTCCCCTTCTGATCCCTTCCTTAATTGCAGGCTCCCTGCTTCCCTTCTTCGAGTGCCCGCTCCTCAGTCACTTTCCTCAGCCAAGAGTCCCAGCCTTCCCTCTTCCTTTTTTTTTCCCTGGGGTGCAACCTGTCCTGTCCCTTTCTCTGTCCTAGGGTGCAGTGGATTCCCTACTCCTTTTCTCTGGCCTGGAGTTCCAGACCTGTGGTCTCTTCCTGTGGCCCGTCCTGGGTCCTTGTCCCTCTTCCCCAGTTTGGAGTGCTAGACCGAGAACCCAGCCTCCCTCCACCCGCAGAGGACTGCTTCTACAAAAAGACCTCTAAAACATGAACTTTTCCTGAGATACCCCAGTCCTTCTTCCCACCTGCTGACCCCTTGCTACTTATGTCCCAGGTCTGACTCTCACTTTGCTAAGGGTCGAGGCCTACGGGCTGAGGGAGGGGCAGGATGCTTCTGTGGTCTGGCATCTGTGGCTTGTCTCCACCTCGAATCTTCCCTTCGTTGCTTGTGGTAGTAGCATTGGTGGGGCTACTACCTGTTCTCAGGAGCCACGGCCTCCAGCCCAGCCCTACTGCCAGCACCATCCGAGGCTCAGAGTCGCCCCGGGAACGCTCACTTGGGGATGTTACTACTGCCCCGCCAGAGCTCACCCCTGAGAGCCACCCTGTTAACCATTCCAACAATGCAGAGGGCAGGAAGGCCCGAAAGCCCTTTCCAGTCCTGGGCATTGACTACACACACGTGCGCACACCCTTCGAGATCTCCCTCTGGATCCTGCTGGCCTGCCTCATGAAGATAGGTAAGTCCAGTTTACTCTGATGCGTTCTTTGCCACCAGACTGGTGAGCTTCTTGCCCCATCCTTATCCTCACCACCTGAGGCAGGAATGAAGGTCTGGACTCCTCCTGTAACATAGGCAGCTTCCATCCTGCCATCTTGGTTCTTCTCAAGCTTGAGCTCTGTGGCGTCCCAAGATTGGAGCCAACATAGTGCACGGGAAAGAGCAGAATTAGAGCATGGGGTACTTCTGATACTAGGTAGTTTCAGGAAGGCTACCAGACCTGGCAAGTCTCCTCTGGCTGGGCCAGACCCTGAGGGGAGCCAGGCATCCAGCTGTGTGTAAGGCAGGAAGGAGTGTCTCCCAGCAAGTGGCACAGTCTGCTCTGTCAAGAGCAACCAGCGCAATTACACACTGCATGGGAAGGTGTTCCAGGGTGGAGTATATTTCCACTTGGCCTGTCAAAGGAGTCTGATTATAGCCGGGGATCCGTGCCTGGACACCTAGAAGTGTGAGGGGGTCTGATATTTTCACCCTCCTTTATCTCCGGAATATTGTCTGTTAGCTTTGCCTGTCCAGGCAGGTCAGGAGCCCCTGAGTCAGTTTCTGGCCCAGGAATGCCATTCTTTAAACAGTTTATGGGACAGGAGGTTGTGGAATTTCTGCAGTCTGTTTTGGGGGTGGAGGGTGAATGGAGGCAGTTGAAGCTTGGCCTGACGCCAGCTCACGTCCAGGTTGGTACCCGGCTGTGTCTCAAGGTGGTGTCTGGGCTGACCCGTCCTTGGTGGTCTGCCACCCAACCAGGCAGGAGAGAGACAGGTACAGGGGCTCGGGATGTTCTGAAGAGACTTTGAAATGTTCTTTGTGGGAGAAGGAAACATGAAAGTTGTCCTCTTCCAGAGGGTTGGTCCCCCTGCTGGGCCTGAGCACTCTGCTCTGCTAGGTGATTGATGGAGCTCCCCGGAGCCTGCATAGCCCAGAAGTCCCTGGAAGGAGGAGGGTGGCGGCTTTAAAAGTTGCCTTTGCTTTTTTAGCCCTAGCTAGCTGTGGAAGGCATGGGGGCTGGGGACTCTGATGGCTTGGGTCTGGGGAGTTCGTGACCCTTGGCAGGAAGCCTTGCAGCTTTCCCAAGGATGTGCCGGCACTGAGTGGCAGTGCCAGGTTGGTGTGAGGCAGGCTGTGGGACGCGCTGCCGCAGGGCACTCTGGACACATCAAGGAGCTTGGCATCCTGGTGCAGGGCTTGGGTGCTGTGATGGTAGCAGGGCCTGGCCTGTACATAGACCTGGGCCACTGGCACCTATACCCTAATGGCAGCCAGTTTCCTGGAAAAAGTCAAGGACTGGGCCTGGGGAGCCATGTGCACTGATTCTGATCAATAACATGACCTTGAACAAGCTGGGTCCTTTTTGTGTAAGTCTTGCCCACCTGTGAAACTGGTAAGATTCTAAATTTGAACTTATCATTTGAGTTTTAAAACCTGTATTTTAATTGTTGTAAGAAACCGAAGTAACCATGATGTGTCATTTGCTGTGTGAGACCAGGAAGAGACCTGACAAGCATCGTCTATCCATTGCCCTACACTCTTCCGCCCCCGCCCCCACACCTGGCATTGTGCTAGAGCCTTGGGGGCTGACCCACATGTTGTAGGTCTCAGTGACTTCTGGTGGGATGACAGCATGACCACAGAAATCCTACTCTGGGCAGGCAGGAGTTTGTCTCTACAGGCCTGATAGCTCTGGTTCTAATGGAGTCAGGCTTGGCCTGCTTTGTCCTCACCAGAACCTGTGCCAGGGACCCTGGGCAGCAGGAGAACAGAGATGGTACCATGGCAAGGGCACCAGTTTAGAAGTTAGAAGACTTGGCATCTCACCCCACCTCTCTCTGCGACCTCAGGCCGGTCCCACCCATCTCCACCTATCAGTTGATCTTTGTGTCCCTTTCTGGTTTTGCTATTTCTGCCATTTCACTGACTTGGACAACCCAGGCAAGTCACTCAGCCTTGGGGCCTCAGTTTTCCCATTGTAAAGCGAGGAAGTTAGATATGGTCTTGAAGGCCTTCACAGCTCTGAGAGTCTGTGTTTCTGGCTTAGAAGGGTGTTTTTCTGCACCTGAAACAGAAGAGTCCTAGCATCTGGCCATCCTGGGAAAGAAAATAGAGAGAAAGGTGACCGAAAGACCTCAGGGGTCCCTGTTCAGGTGGCAAAAGTGAAAGCACATTTGTTTCTTCACCTTTGCAGTGTAGCATTAGATAAGGGTCTGGGGAGTTCCCACTTTTCCACTTCTTTTTTTAACCCTGTACCTCAGTTTCGTCATGTATAAAATGGGGAAATCATATATCTAGCCATCGTGCCGCTGATGTGCCGCCGACTAAATGAACACACATAAAGTGGTCCTTGTGTCCAGAGGAAGCATTCAGTGAGCGGCAGCTGCCCCGATGGCATTTTCACCACCGAAGGCAATGCATCCCACTTCCTCACCCTCCCAGAGTCTTCCTCTGAGGCTGGAGGATTACATGTCCCTCAACCCTAGGCTGCCACAGGGTGTCTGTCCTTAAGGTTTCAGGGCTTGGAATGTGTCCTGCTGACTTGATTTTTCCTTTCACTTAAGCTGCCTCCAGAGTTGGTCCTAGGTGGAGGGGAGATGGCATCAGCTGACTTAGGAGATAGGGTCGGGGGCTAAGGCCACGTTCCCTCCACACTGTTAGATACGCAAGAACCTAGGAGTTCATTTTGGGGTCTTTCCTATTCCCTCTGCCCCTCTGCCCCAGTGTGGGTAGGAGCTATGTTGGAGCCCTTATTCTGTCATCTGTGGCAGCTGATTCCCTTGCAAGGTACCCCTCCTTTGAGAATAGAGAGAGCTGTGTGCAGTTCTCATCCCCATCTAATCACTAACCAGAGCCTTAGGTAGACACCATCAGAGATGCATGTGGGAGGGTGGGGTTAGAGCTGAAGTTTCAGAGTAGATGCTGCTGGCTTCTCTAACTGATTCAGTGGGCGAGTAGGCAAGTTGATTCCCTTCTTTGGGCCTCTTGTCTCTCTCTGACAGTCAGGCATTCTTGCCTTATCCTTGGTGTAGAGGGGCTGGTGGCTTGAGGGCATTTAGACTAGAGAACTGTGAGAGAGACCCCAAGCTGTAGGCTCAGTCCATTCCCCACCCCCACCGCGCATCGTGATTTGGACCCTGCATGAACTCTGCATTGTCTTCAGTTCACCTGGCTCCCGGTCCAGTGCTTATTCCAAGGGAGAGCCTCGCTGTAACCCAGCTCACCACTGGCACCCACTGGGTTTGTTTGACCATGTCCCTGAAACTCCTGGCAGAGGCCTGGGGGCCCATAAAGCAGGCATTCATCTTGTCTCCTGACCAGAGGCAAACAAACATCTTTCAGCTTGTTTTGATTTTTGCAAGGTGTATCCTGACATTTCCTCCTAGAGCAAGTCTGTGATTGGGGAGGATGGCGATTATTATGCCCACTTCCCAGGCCAGGATATCAGAGTCAGCCACTGATTTCCTGTAAAAATAAGACTAGAATTCTTCCCTCCCACTTCTCAAAAGGAGAGAGGAACAACTTAAAGGTCACCTTGAAACTGTCTCAAGAAGCCCAGATGGGACCTTTCTAAAAAGAAACAGGTGACCTTTTTCTCTTTGGAAAAACAGCTGACTGCAGGACGGTGGGAGGGGAAGTCAGCTGAGGACGAGGAGGAGCCCTCAGGTAGGACATGTGTTTTCAGAAGCCCCAGGGCACTCACAGGGCCTGGGCTGGTCATCCTACTTGCATTTAGTTTAGCTGCACCCATGAGGCATGCCTTTCCTCTTGGCCCTGCCTTGCCCCTCCAGCTCTGGAGGAAAGGAAAGACATGCTTGGAAAGCCTGGGCCAGGTACCATGTTCCTCTGAACCTGATTTGCCTCATCGGGAAGGTGACATGTTGTCCCTACTTTCTAGGACCCGTGTAGAGGGTGAATGTGGGAACACCCAGCAGAGTGCCCAGCTTGCTAGAGCAGCTTTTGGGACCTGTTCAGACTCTGGCCCCGTTGGGTGGTCTTTTCAGCCCTTCCAGCCCCAGCAGTGGCTTTCACTTCCCCTCGTAAACCCATCTCCCTTACTGTTTATCCACTACTTTGGCATCAGGCCTAGCCTGCCCTGTGACATCTCTTCTGTTGGGTGTGTGTGTGTGTGTGTTTTAGTAAGAATTACCATTTATTGAGTATCTACAGAGTAGAGTCAGGCACTTTATAAAAGTGATCTCATTTAATCCTTACTAAAGTCATATGAGATAAAGGCTATCTTTGTTTGGCAGATGAGGAGACAGCTCAAAGAGGTCATCTGCTGTGATGCTGAATTGTCGTTTATTTTCTGTTTGACTCTTTCATAGCCTCCCGGAGGTGCAGCTACATCTCCTGCCCCTCACATTCCCCTTGGCAGATGCACACGGTACTGCACTGAGTAGGTGCCCAGCTCACTGCTCCTGCACTGGGGAGTTTAGGACTCCCTCAGGAGTCTGGGCAGATGTCAATGGTGGGAGCCCTCTCCCTGCCCTGAAAAAACTCTTAAGGGTTCTGTGCTGGCTTTGAGCCCATTCTCTGTCCCTGTGAGTCCACATGGGTGCACCTGAAGCTCACTGTCCCTTGTCCTCTGGTAGTCCCCTCCATCTCCTCTTCAAATTATTCTGAACAGGGATGTCTTGGATGCTCTCTATGGATCATTTCTTGGGTTTGAGGGAAAACTGTGACCCCCCCCCCAAGTCCCACTGTGAAACAAATATTCCTTCTTGGAGGTGGCTGGCATGAGAAACACAGGAGGGGCTGGGAACTGGAGCTGAGGGGCCCCAGGCTCCCTTTGGGAATGCTGTGCTATGCACGGCCAGCGGGCCTTCCTCCTTCCCTCCCTTTTCCCATCATGGCCACTCCCACTCCCACCCCAGCCCTGCCCCCTTTCCTTCCCCGGTGGGATGAAGTCTCCCTCAGCAAGTCCCGGACCTGGGTTATTCCTGAGTCATCCATCGCCTGTGTGGGCCCAGTTTTGCAGCAAGCGCTCCCCCTGCAAATGTCTGAGTCAGACATGTCTCCCCAAGGTTGTCTGCACACACCACACTGGGCCAAACCATCTCTTTAAATGCTGTTGAACGTTAACTGATACTTAAAGGCAGCCCGTGATTACGTGTGGGTATTTTTAATCTTATGGGCTAATCTAATTTTAACTGAGCTAAGTTTTGGATCGGGCCTGGATCAGTGGACTGTTCCTCTTCCCTGGGGTCATTTGACTTCATTTTCTTTTCCCTGAAGCTCACTCAACATGCAGGGCCAGTTTTGGGGTTCTGTTAGGTCAGACCTGACCCCTGAGTTCTGATACTGACTTGCTGAAAATCTGGAATTCCCTAATTTACCCCAGCAAGCTGTTTCCTGAAAAGATGTATCCTTAAACAGCACTGAGCGAGCCTCGGGATGAGAGGCTCATCCCCCTTCTTGGTCTTTTGGGGCACACATACCCCTGAGCCCAGACCGGCCCTTCCACAGTGCTCAGCCTATCTGAGACCAGGTGGAGGGCTGACAGCACAGCTGTGTGTCAGGCAGAGCCCACAAGCTCACCAAAATAATAAATAGCTAACACTTACATAGTACTTGCCTTGTGCCAGGCAAAATTCACAAAGGCTGTGTCTGCACTGGCCAGCCAGGACTAGGAGCAGCTAATTAATTCCTCTGTGCAGGCTAGGGTGGAGGAGGCAGGTCAGCTGAAATTACCCATCAGGCATTTAACTTTTAGCCCAGCAGGGAACCAAAAAGTGTGAACCCCTGGCCCTGCTCATTATTAGGACCTTCCAGTCTGCTCAGGAGAAAGTGGCTGATTTGTGTGGAAGGCAGGGTGGATTCCTGGCAGAGGTAAAGTTCTAAGGAATAATCAGTCCCCTAGGGCAGGGGTGGATACGGAAGGCTTCTCAGAGGAGGTGGAACTTGAGCCAGTATTGAAGGCTAGAGAAGAATGAGATAAGCAGGCAAAGACACAGGGAGCTAGTACAGATGCCTACAGGAATGTAAGCCCCTTGAGGACAGAGCCTTTCTGTGCCTGGCACAGAGTAAGGGCTCCTAAATATTTGAGAAATGAATGAGTGCTTGACAGACTTTCAGGTAGACATAGGGTCCACGTGAAGCCCCTGGGCACACAGAAGGCAGTTTGACTGCTCTGAGGGGGGAGAGCAAGGGCTGGAGAAGCCAGTCGCCAGACTGAGTGCCAGGCCAGGGCGTGTAGCTGCGCTTGGAGAGTGGCACAGAGTGATGCTCTACGCGTCCGTGTGTTGCTGTTGCTTCCTCCCATCCTCCCTCCCTCCCTCTCTCCCAGCCTCCTTCAGCTTGGCTCCAATGGAGGGCCTTGCAAGGGCATCATCTCTGGGCTGGGTGGGGTCTCTCCGGGCAAGTCTGGGTTAGTTTGGTCTGCCCTTGATTTGTGTAAGTAAAAGCAGAATACCAGAGCTTCCTCAGGGAGCTGCTGAGAGTCCTAATTGAATTAAGCTTTTCCCGGGAAGATTCCTCAAGCCATCAACCACTCGGTGACTGTGAATTAATGAGACCAGTGGCCATAAACCACACAAGAAGGCAGTCTCGCTAATTTATAGTTGTACCTGGATAGGTTGACTTACGGCTTCTCTTTGTTTTTATGTGTGTGTTGGGAGTGGGTTGGGGCCAGAATCTCCTGTCTGTGGCAGATTTATTTTTATAATATGAATAAATAAAACATGTTCATGGTAAAAACAACAACAACAAAACCCCAAACAAATAAAAGTAAACCCCAAAAGTACAGCAGGGCATCGCGGTGCGAAGTGGAAGTGCCCCTCCTCACTTCTCTGCCCACCCCCACTCCCCAGAGGGCATCAGTGCTGACTTCCTTGGGTGTCTCTTCAGAACTCCGCTGTGCATGTGTGAGTGTGGGGGTGCGTGGGCAGAGTTTAGTATTCATCAAGCCACTGTGTAAAGGGAAAGAGCTCTGGACTGAGAACTGGAAATCTGGGTCTTCACGCTGCTGTTTTCTTGCATATCGACCTGTGGTAAGTCATTTTGCCTTCCTGGGCCTTAGTTTCCCCTAACTGTCAGTTTCCTCTGTTGAAAGGCTCCCTGGGACCCCCCAGCTGGAAAGGCAGCCAGAGGGGCGGGGGGCTGCTCTAGTGAGGCCTGGGCAGACTGTGAAGCCCTTGGAGAGGTATCTACATAGCCCCATCTTTTAGGGGATGGGCCACTGCTGTCATGATCCCTGGCTTCAGTGCACAGACTCCTCAAGTACAGGATCATGGTCATTTCCAGCTCCAGCTTCAGGGTTATGGGGTTAAATAAATGGGTACTCAGAGAGCCTCCTCTCTTGCTGGGGAAGTAAGACAACACACAAGGAGAAAGCACAGGTGGGAAATTGTGTGGCTCAGGCTGGGATGCTGAGGAGATCAGAGAGGAGGAGAGATAAGGGAAGGCTTCCCAAAGGAGGTGATCTTGAGTAGTGGGTGGCCAGGTGGAAAAGAACATCATTCAGGGGGGTTGCTGTTAGAAGGGATTCTGGCTTAGGTGGGATCTGCTGTTCTTCCAGGGTATAGATTTTCTAAGATTCTTCCTGAGTACATGATGGAGTTGAGGGGGTGTGTGGACCCCCAAAATGATCTGCAGACTTTTGTATATGTGTGCTTTCATCAGAGGGAGGGGGCCCATAATAGCCACAGATTTTCAGCGGGATCTGTAGCCCCCCAAAATTAAGAGCTTCGGCCCTTTGTGCTCCATGAATTTGAAGAAGGATAAAGGACTTTCCTTGGGGAAAGTGGTACTAGCCCTGGGGTGAGTGGGGCTTGCCTGGACCTGCAGGTACCTCTGTAGAACTCCTAGGTGAGGGGAACAAACCAAATCAGAATAAGTAGGCTGTATCCTGGGGGGAGAGAGGGGAAAACAGGACTCTAAGGAAAGTACAGAAACACCTTTCTGGATTGGGGATCAAAGCAGCTGCAGCAGGGAAGCTACTGTGTTCCTCTGCCCCCTGGGTCTGCTGCGTTTCTGGGTGAGCCCAGAAGCTAACCAGGTCCCTGCTCTTGTGCTATAGTGGCTGGGGCCCAAACACACCTCCGAGGTTCTGTTACATGGAGCAGCTGCCTTTGAGGCCGCAGAAGCAGGAGATTGCCCCCGAAGGGGACAGGCTTTGAGGACTTTGTGTCAGACAGCTTCAGTTGGCCTCTGCTGTTTCTTGGACTAAGGGCCCTCCATCTCTGCTCTCACCCTGATTTTGGAAGTAGAAGTAGAGAATATTATTCTAGCTCTAGAATATTAGAGATAGAAAGAACCTTATCACAGCCTATGGCCCCAGGGCCCAAAGGGTAAGTGGAGAAGTTTTGGTCCAGTCGTTTTGGAGAAGGAACGACTTTTGGAGAAGTCGTTTCCAGCTGAGGCCCGGAGAGGTTGTGCTCAGAGCCACACATGACCCAGTGGCAGAGGGAGGGCTTCCTCTGTCCTGTTACCTAACCCAGGGGTCTCTAGGTGGTGAGAGCTGGACCAAGAGGAGGGACTGTGGTCTTTGGCCTGGGTGTTGGTTTGTGAGCATTATGTGAGCATTGGTTAGTCTCTAGTGGGCCCTTTAAGGCCAAGGAAGGGCAGCTTCCTGCTGGAGTACTTATCAGAGAATTGTTAGTGGCAGGGAAACCATCTGGCCGTGGTGACACCAGTCCTTGCAGGAGAAACAAGTGCAAGACTGGCAACCTTTGAGCCAGCCTAGGGGCTTCTCCCCTCACCCACTGAATTCCTCAGGCCTTTGTACTCCATCACAAAACGGTGTTGAGCCTGGTACTCTGCTTTTTATAGCGTCTTTTGCCATCAAACCAGGGAATGAGATCTTCTTCTGGGTCCTGGGTCAGGGCCTGCAGGAATCTGGACGCTGTACCAGGTAGGCAGGCAGGTAGGCAGGATGCCAGAGTCAGGGGGAGCTAGCTCACCCAGCCAAGCACAGCCTCAGCTTCAAGTTACACCTCAGTAGGGGAGGGGAGCAAGCACCCTTCCAGGCCTGTCTGGCTGGTAGAACCAGCAGGAGAACTGCTCTCTCTCAGGAGCTCAGGGACTGGTTCGAGAAATGCAGTATAGACACAGGGCAGCCAGGCGGTAGGAAGCAGCTGGAATTCAAGGTGCAGATGGAATTCCATGAGGGTTTGGAGGAAGCAGAAAGACCTTGCTTGGGGGGTAGGTGCTTTGTGGTGGTGATTGGTGAACCGGGATTTAGATGAGGTGCTTGAATGAAATAGGTCTCACTGGGCGCAACCAGAAACTTCTGCTTGGAGCAGGACCTGTGAGTTGCAAAGGAGTGAGTAGTTCCCCTGGGAAACGTGGTGGAGAGGAGCAGAGGCTTCTCAGCCCAACAGACTTCGCCCCAATCTCAGCCTAACCACTTCCAGCACCGTGACTTCGGGCAAGTCACTCCCCTTCCTTCTGGTCATCAGTTTGATCATCCACGACAGGGGGTAACACCTGGCAGGGATGTCTGGAAGGCTTGGGGAGCGTACTCTTGTGAGATGGGCGACACAGAGTTTGGCACATTCCGAACATACATTAAAAGGTGGCGCTCAGGAGCCCCTCTTGGATCCAGGAGGAAAAGAAATAGGGGCTTGTTTTCTCTGGCTCCTAAGTCTCCCAGCATCTGAATGATCCCTCAGTAAGACTTACTGGTGCCCTGCTACGTGTCCAGTGCTGTGCTAAGTGCGGGGTGAGGGGGCTGTGAATAAATAGTAGTTCTCCTTTTAGCGAGTCTGCCCCTGATGTCTGCACTTTCTAGTATGCATCAGGAAACCTTTTAGGGAGATGCTGTTACTCTTTTTTTTTCTGTCAATGAGGGTACAGGCCCAGAGAGGTTAGGTGACTTGCCTAGGGTCATGTGGCCTGACTGTGGCACAGCTAAAGCCAGACCCAGGCCTCCCCATACCAAATCCTACACTGTTTCTCCCACTGAACAGTCATTTCACCAGCTAGCTGGAGCAGCAAGACTTACCACTTGAAACACTTAATGAGCAAAGCACCATTTTGTATGACAACTTGACATGTAGCTATACAAGTTACAATCTTGCAGAACAGATGATGGTTTTTAAAATAGACCCAGCGATGACGAGGTGCCAGGTGAACTGTGCCAGTCTTAAGGGCAGACGATTCTGCCACTTCATAACTGCATCACCCTGTCTGAGCCCCAGTTGCTCCTTTCCAATGGGGTAACGTCTTTAAAGGCCAGAGCACATCGTAAGCACTCAGAAGTGCGTGTTGCTACTGTCCTAGCCGCATTTAGGAGGAGGAGATGAGAATAGAGTCTAGCAGTGGAGGATGACTTCAGGTGTGAGGGCCAGGAGCATTGGGGTAGGGCTGAGTGCTGCCAGGACTGGCGAGACCAGGAGCTGAAGTGTCTGAGTTTGGTCACTAGTTGGGAGAGGGGGCGACTCACACTCAGCAGACACTGATTCGTGCCTAATAAATGCTGTGCTAAAGGTGGAAAGATGAGGAAATGCAATCCCAGCCTCATGGTGGGGGCGGGGGAGGCCAACATGCGAAGCTGAGCAGGGCCCACAGCGCTGGGAGTGCATGGGGGGAGTAGGGTGGGGGCGGATCCGCAAAGGCTTCCCAGAGCTTTAAGCTGAGTCTTGAAGGTTAAGCAGAAGTTTGTTGGCTCACAAGCCAAGGGGAGGGAGGAGCTGGAGAAAGGTACAGAGAGATAGGAATAATGCAGAGCCACTGACTTTGCTTTTGGAAACATACTGGGGCATTCTTCACCCCTCCACCTCATCCCCAAGCATAGTCCACCCGCCTGCCTGGCTGGGCGGAGAAGCTGAGCCTGTCTGTGGAGCTCGAGCCCCGAGGGTGGGTATTGCCTCAGGTGGGCTGCAAGGACAGAACTACCGTTGATTGTGACCTGTTGATCGAGACCTGCTGAGTGCCTGGCCTTGTGCTGCAGGCTCCAGATAGCACATCACTGTCCTTCGTGTGGGTACGGTCACAAGGCTTTTGTAAGAGGGGAGGGGACAGATCAAGTGAGGTCACAATACCAGCCGAGGCTCTGAGCAGTGGGTGTGAGTGGCAGCTGAGTGGAGGCCCAGCCACCTGAGGCTTGGGTCTGGGCCGAGGGTCAGTGAGAAATAAGACTGGGGAGTTGGGCCGGCTGTATTCCTGAGTACCCAGAACTCCAGCCAGAGGGGTGTAGACTTGGCCGGGGCTTCTCAGGCTGAATGTTTGCCCCTTTGTTTTGTTTCTGCTTCTGCTCCCCCTGTCCAGGCCATGAGCATCTCCAGCCCAGGTGACTCCAGTGGCCTTCCAAATGGTCTCCTGGCACCACTCCCCTTGGTCTGTTGTTGGCTCCCCTAGAGCAGCCAGAGGGATCGTTCAGAAGGTCGTGCTCCCCTGCGGAAAACCTTTCAGTTGCTTCCTGATGAACTGTGGGTAAAATCCGGGGGAGGAGTGGCCTACACCTTTCTCGACTTCATTCCCTGCTGCTCTTTCCCCTACTCCACTCCCACCAGCCTCCCCGGGTTCCTCAAACACGGAGCCTTGCCAGGCCTGTTCTTCCAGGCGGCCACCACCTGGAACTTGTTTTCCCCAGCCTAGAAGACTGCCCAGGCCCCACCAGCTCTCATTCAGACCCTGGATCAGGTGTCATCTCTCCAAACCGGGGCCCCTGGCCACCAGTCTAATGTGTAGCACACCCCCCACCAGCTCCACGCCCCTTGTCAGACTTTGTTCTGGGTGCTCAGGACACAGCCAGGAGCAAGACGAGGAGGCTTCTGATGTCAAGGCTCACTCGCCAGTGAGGGGTGTTAGAGGGTAGACACAACCATGCTGGGCTGTAATAAGTGTCCCGAAAATAATAAATGGGAGAGAGATTCGCTGTTTTTTTTCCAAACTCTAAGCAGAAGTTTATTTAGAAAGTCACAGAGGTAAAAGAAGAGTCGAGCTTGGCCACTTTGGATGGTCAGCAAAGGCCTCTCTAAAGAGATGACTTTTGAGCTGAGCGATGACAAGAAGGAGCCACCTTTCAAAGACCAGGGGACCTAAGGAGTGTGTGTTCACGGAGCCTGGAGTAGAGAGGGAGGTGTGTGAGAATGGAGAGGAAGATAAGGGTCAGATCACGTTGGGCTAGTGGGCCCTGCGTTAGGCATTGGGTTGGATTCTGGGTGCTGTGTGATGCCATTGGAGGCTTTGAGCAGGAAGATGTGGTCTGACCTGGGGGGTGATGTGCAGAGCAGCCTGGGAGTCAGAGATGGAGAGTGGACTCTGGCTTTGGACTGGCCACAGTGAGCCAAGCAAAGCAGGTCCCTGGCTCATAGCTACTTGCTCGGGTCTGTGACAGCATCAAGAGCAAAGTTTCTAAACAGGCACCTCTGCCCAGGCAGGTGGGGGGGGAGGAAATGACAGAAGCTCCAGCCTGGGGGAGCTGTTCCTCAGGTGGGGTGAACAGGCTGCAGGAGTGGAGCAGGAGGGATGGGGGTCCATGGGGAAAGGGAGGGCTGAGTGGGTGCCAGCTCTGCTGGACTCCTGCCCCTCCTTTGCCCAACCCCCACGCCATCAGGCAGGCGGTCACCAGACCTGTCATGTGGGAGGCTAGCACTGTCGAGCTCCAGGACCCCAATGCCTGTTCCAGAGGAACCCTGTGGTCCCACGTGGCCTAGGGAGTTGTCAGCCCCATAAAGGGCGAGCCCAGAGTCAGAGCGTCGGACCTCACTGTTGGGAGGGATCCCGGAGACAGAGCGAGGAGTCTAGGAGGTGCATGGAAAAGATGAGGGGGTTGGGGGTCAGAAGGCCTGGACTCAAGCCCCGCTCTTGCTTTTGCAGCTGTGTTGCTGGATGTGCAGACCTGTGGAGGTTCAGTGACAGTGCTGCTGAGTGAGGGCTCGGAATGTTCGGTTACAGTGACGGAGCCTGGCCCCACCCCCTCATCTCACAGGAGGAAGCAGAAGGCCCGAGCGGAAATAACTTGCCCACAGGCCGTAGTGGGTGGTGGTAGAGCTGGGGTTAGGTCAGGTCTCCCAACCCCCGTCCACAGCTCTTGGCGGATGGTGTAAATGGTCACTCTTTCCCGCACATTACATTTCCCTCTGGAGCAATCCCGTTCCTTCTGCAGAGGTGAGGTGGCTGCCCCTGGGTGTCCCACCTTCTCTTCATCTGGCCTCTGAGCACCTACTATGTGTCAGCACTGCTGTGTGGGTGGGGCTTCGTACCCTTTCCATGCTGCCAGCTTTGTGTGGGAGATAAGACATGCAAACAGCTAAAACACAAGGCAGGCTGAAGTGACACAGGCAGGCAGCGTGGGCCCTGGTGACAGACGGCTCTCGGCTCTGGCACTGCTACTTAGATGTAGTGGCGACAAGGCCCAAACCTACCTCGGGACAGATCAGAAGGCCTCTGATTCAATGCAGACGAGCATGAACTGCAGAGGTCCTGGGAGCAGTACCACGATGGGCCTGTGTTCAGGGCCAGGTCTCTCCTGGCAGGTGAAGGTTTTCCCGGCATTCTTGGCTCTGGGAGGCTTCCGCCTCCTCTCTCTGTGGGTAATTATCCTTCCTAAGAAACTGGTCAGATGGGAAACTGTAGGAAATGGTTCAGGACAAGGATTGCGTAGGAGTGGGGGGGAGAGTGGGGAGGATGCAGCAGGAGAGGGGCACACATGCCAAGCAGCAGGAATGGCTCCCTTCGGAGGGGGAGGGAGGAGAGCCTGGGCAGGCTGGGAGTTTAAAGCAGAGTATGGTGCCCCGGGGGGAGCCAAGTTTCTCAGAATTCCTCTGCTCCTGGTCTCTGGTGGGTAGAGGGGTAGGGTTGACCGGCAGTGTCTAGCTTTTCTGAATCAACAGGGGCTGGGGGCCCAGTGGGAAAGTGCGAGGCCGTGTGGCCCAGCGGCCAGAGCACTGTCCGGTTCTGCTGCCCAGCTGTCCTTCCACACGTGAAATCCCCTCATTGTGGGCCAGAGCCTGTTATGGCCAGTGGGTGGGCACCAGGCCCCTTTCCTGGTATAGAGCACTCCTTCAGACCCACTTCCCAGCAGGCTCAAAGCTCTAGTATGGGCTCTGCTCTTGTTTCAGTGAAATAGCAGCTGTCAGTGTGCTAAGGCTTATGGGACGCCAGGCTCCACTTAGCATAAGCAGGTGCCTGGACCACAGCAACTGATGAGCAGCAAGGAGTAATTAGGTCCTTACATTTGAGCCCAGGGATGGGCTGCCTGTGCAGTGCCCAGATGGTGGAGATTCAAGGCATCCTTTGGGACAGTCAGGAGTCAGTATATATCCAAATGGCCCAAGGTCATCAGACCTGTCACTGAA
This sequence comes from Artibeus jamaicensis, assembly GCF_021234435.1. NCBI lineage: Eukaryota > Metazoa > Chordata > Mammalia > Chiroptera > Phyllostomidae > Artibeus > Artibeus jamaicensis. The sequence continues at coordinate 14,866,928 of NW_026522057.1, forward strand.
TCCCAGTGTATCACCCGCTAGCTGTATGACCGAGGGCTGAGTACCTGACCTATGAGCATCGTTTTTTTCTGGGGATAGTTTTCCCCTGCATGTTTTTTAAACCTTTCCCCCTCTATTTGTTTAATTGAGAGATAGTGTGCATACAGTGGTGATCATAAGCTCAATGATGATTTACAGATGTTTGCATCCAGGTTAGCAGCCACCCAGATCCAGAGAGAGGACGTCTGTGTCCACCCCCGACCCGCCACAGCCCCCTCCTGCCCTTCCCAGTGTGTACCCTGACACTCCCCTGAGGTAACCAATATTCTGAGTTCTGTCATCAGCTGATTGTACCTGTCCTTGAACTTCACATAACTGGAATCAGACAACAGGTGTTCCTTTGTGTCTGACTTTGGCTCAGCATCTTCATGAAGTTCCTCTTTATTGCCACATGTACCCAAGGTGTGTTCTTTCGATTCCTGTGCAGCATTGCCTTGCATGAATGCGCCACAGTTGGGTAGGTCTTATGTTGACAGACGTTTGGGTTGGTTTCCTTTTATGACAAATTATGAACAAAGCTACTATGAACATACTTCTTATACTTCATAGGGCTTTTGTGAAAATTAAGAGAGATAATCTATTACAACACAGTGTTTAATGCTGAGTTTTGATTTAGAGCAGGTGTTCAAAAAATTTCCCCCCAGATTTTGTTTTTGTTTGTTTGTAAAAAGTGAAAACGATGCAAACGTGACGTAAGTACATACAGAAAAAAACACAGTCGCGTCCCGTTCACTCCCCTGCTCCACAGGCGATCGCCCTTCACGGTTCATCGTGTCTGCCTGGGCTTTTCCCCGTAGTTGTGTACAATTCTATTTCCTAAAAACCGTTTTTTAATAATAATGCTGTTCCTGCTCTTTTGCAGCCTTTTTCATAATATCTGATCTTTTGAATGAGTCCCCTTATCTGCACTGAAGGAGCAGTGCTGAGAGGGACGGGCTGGAACGAGCCCCCGAACCTGTCCCGCGGGGCCTCTCACCCTAGCCTGGCAGCGCCAGTCCCCGGCTTCCTTTCTGTGGAACCCAGAGTCCCGGTGCAAGTTCTGCCTTCTGGAGCCCTGGGCGCAGGTCCCGGCTCTGTAGCGAGCGCCCTGTCTGGGTGTGTTCTTGAACTTAAATGCCCTGAGCTTCGGTTTTTCTCATCTTTAACAGAGGAGAACCCGTAGCCATCTCAGAGGGGTGCCCGTGACGTTTAAATCCAAAATGGAAAGTGATGCGTGTGTGCTGGTTGCTACTGTGTAAAATCAGGGGCTGTCAGAGCGAGAGCAGCCTCTGAGAAGCTAACCCAGCTCGTTGCCTTACACATCGGGGAAGGCCGCGGAGCTAGCAAGTGATGGAGCCAGAACCTAACCAAAGATGGCATGGGCACTGCGGCTGCCCAGTCTCCCTGGGCCAGAGCATGGCTGTCACTGACCCACTTTTAAAAATATATTATTTATTTATTTATTTTTAGAGAGAGGGGACCGGAGGGAGAAAGAGAGGGAGAGACACATTGATCAACTGCCTTTCCCACACACCCTGACTGGGGACTGGGCCTGTAACCCAGGCATGTGCCCTGGCTGGGAATTGAACTGGCGACCTTTTGCCTTGTGGAGTGATGCCCAACCAACTGAGCCACACCGATCAGTGCTCGTGGGCCCACTTTTATCTGCAGGGACTCCCTGCTAGGGAATAAGAACACTGGAAAATTTCCCAGCCCCAGTCTCCCTCCAGTTCCTGGCTGAGGCCACAGGGGTGACTAGAAATTCCAGGCAGTGACCTGTGCCCATCATCTGCCGGTCCCAGAGGAGGAGGAAGCAGGAAGGTGGGGCAGAGGAGTGGGGGCTTGGATGGGGAGGGGCATGCTGCCCCAGTCTAGGCCACAGCACCTTCCCTATCCTAAAACCTGGGCCTCGGTTGACCTCCCAGCCCCACGGAGCTCAGTCCTTCCCTCTGAGCGGCCGGACCAGCACCCCCGCCCCCTGTCCTTTTGGGTTGACCATGGCCTGAATTCGAGTAGTCTCTCAGACTTCTCTTAGCTCAGTGTTCATGTTCCTTACCCTTTGCCCTCGGAGCTTCCATAAGGAGGGAGAGGACTCCCCCAGTTCAGTGAGATTGTGGCCTAAGCTGAGGTCAAGGATCCGGAAACCAAACCCTAATCGGCCTGGGCTGAGGCTTATGCCTCACTCACCCTGCTCCTCCCCAGGAAGCATTCGGTGTGATAAGGTTGGCACCGTACCAGCCCTGGCGGGCTCCACACTCCCCTGTGTTTAGCCACCGCACGTAGTACCAGGCGCACGGTGGCGGAAGTGGCTCCCCGTTCTGGTTCCCACCTCCCTTGGAACCGAAGCTCATTAGGAAAACACCTGCGGCAGTGATATCAGGGAGTCGGGCAGGGCCTGAGTGGGAGTGCCCTGTTGGTCCAGGGTAGGGTTTGGGGAGTGGCTCCGTGTTTGGTCTTTGCTTTCAGGGTGAGGTTGTGGGGTGACACGTGTTCTAGTGGCTGTGAATGGTAACGTTACAGAAGTTATCACACAGGAAAATGGTGCAAATGGGAGACCGTGAATCAGGAAGCCAGAGCGAAAGAGCCATTGGAGGTTACCTGGTCCTCTTTCCTCCTGTGGCCAAGCAAACCCGAGGCCCAGCGCTAGAACAGTGTAGGGACTGGCATTCAGGGACAGCGTTCCTTCCACTGCCTTGGTCACAACGACGGCCTGCTCCTTTGAACATTCTGAGACAGTTCTAGGTAGGCCCATCCTTTGGAGAATCGAGAAAATAGCTATCCAGAGCAGGTGAGATCTTGCTCCCTGGCATGTGTCGTCTGTTTGGCTTAAATACAGTCACGTGGTTGAGAAATGTCCTGGAGGATGAGCACCTTTCAGTTTCAAGTCAGTTCTCTGGGCCTTGCCACTACCAGCTACCCAGTGAGGTGGCATTGGGCAAGTGACCTTGTCTCTCTGAGCCTCGGATTCCTCACCTGTGATGTGGGTGTGACAGTGCCCTTCAGTGAGCAGTTGTGAGGACAAGGAGCCCTCGGTGGGTGCCGTCGTTGTCAACATCCAGTCTCCTGAGTGACTGAGCTGATTAGAACCAGGGCTTCTGCCTGAGGTCTAGGCCCTTCTAGTCCTGTCCTGCCTGCAGAGGCTGCTGCCCTGTTCCTCCTTTGTCTTCGGAATTCCCTGCCTCTGTGCCATTTGCAGGGCCCTGCCCAGGTGGATGCAGGTGCTGATGGAGGCTTTCTTTGCTCCTTCCTGGGCACAGGTCAGGGACTTGTGTGGCGCAGGCGGGCAAGCCATACTCAGTCACTGACAGGTTCCCAGCTTCCAGCCCGGCTCTCATGCACAGCACGTCCGAGCCAGACTTGGGACCTGTGCCTTGAGGATGAGAGCAGCAGCAGGAAGCAGTTACAGGCATTTCCCTAGCATGAGGGCAGAGCTGCGCCTCTAGGGTCAGGCAGTCCTGGGATCGAGGACCACTTTTGTTGCTCACTGGCTGTGTGCCATTTGGGCAAGTTCTTGAGCTCTGAGCCTCAGTTTTTTTCTCCAGAAAATAGAGATAGTGCCTATCTCATGGCATTGCTGAGGCTAAGTGAGAAAGCACAGGACTGGGTGGTACTTCTCCCTTTTGATGCTGCCACGTGAGGCTGGAGGGCTGTGCTGTGTCTCCCCTAGGCAGTGGTGAGCGGGGGGCCTCGCAGGCCTGACCCAGCCATGGGAGGTGTTCCCAGAAGAGTTCCATTCCTTCTCGCTAGGGTACCAGATGGCTCCCAGTTCCCCTGCTGGCAGAGCAGTCACAGAACGAGGGCATATTGGTTCTGCTAGGGGTCTTCGAGAGAACCAGAGGTTTAGCATGAGTGCAAGGCTCACCCCCAAGATTATATGGGAAGTGAGCGACAGTCTGAAGTGAACCGGGCTCCTGTTCCCACACAGCAGACACAAGTCAGGACTCGGAGCTGGAGGAAGCACGGTTGGTTGGGCTGTGGCGGCTCTGGGGTCAGAAGACCGGCTGTGGAGCCTTGGTTCCGTCCCTTCGCCCCTGTCTGCCTCAGTTTCCTCGGCTGCAGAATGAGGGCGGTGGTGCCTACATCAGAGAACTAGGAGAGTCACGCAGTCGAGGTGTGTGAAGCACCACAACGAAGGGCTCCGCGGAAGGCAGTTTAAACAGAGGTGGGAGTAGGTGAGGGGCGGCATTTTACTTATTTATTGAGTTTTTATGAGTTTTTTGGAGCCAAACTGATGACGTATGCCGGGGAGCATGATCTTAAATGTTCCCCGGAATGGTCTTGGAAGGCCCTGCCTCCTCTAGCTTCCTGGTGCCTGTCTTCTGCCCCAGGAGAGTCCTGACTGCCCTTTGCTGTTCCTGGAGCCCTGTGCCCTCCTGGTGCTGGAAGCAGGGCCTGCAGCCGACCGTGTCCTCATCTTTTCTCTGCAGTGTCCTCTAAAGGACAGCATTCTCTGAGCATGCTCAGCTCTCCCTTCTACTCAGTATGCCTTCTGGCTCCTAGAGGCCTGAGATGACAAACTGTCCCTAGTGGGCAGGGAGAGGAGGCAGGGAGAAGCCCTCCAGCGTGTTCTGTGTCCCCCCACTTTCATGATGCACAGCCAGCTGGGCCGTTTTTAGGAGACGTGTGGGGGAGACGTTCAGGACATGCCCTCCGGCATGGAGATGGATGCCTGCGGCACCCACCTAGGGGGAAACTCTGGCCTCCCCAACCTGCCGGCCGGCCTCAGGAACCTGCTGCTTAGGTTTTAGGGAACCTGCATCTGCATGGTTCAGCCACTTGTACAGCTCTTGTAACCTGTACTCAGGCAGCCCGGAAGGAAGTTTTTCAGATTTTGTAGGGGCCAAGAAGTCAGTTCAGTGGGGCTTCAGAAGGCTTCTGCCTCCTCTCAGTCTCCCTCCAGCCCCCCCCGGCTTCCCTCAGCACCTCTGGATACTTGTGCCGGCCAAGGCTGAGCCCAGAACCAGTGATGACAGGGACAGGGCACCAAGCCCTGCCTCAGAGGGGCTGCCTCAGAGTGTGTCAGTCTCCTGACTCTGGCTGCTTCCCTGGCAACGTGCGGGCCCTGCCTGGGCCTGGGGGCCGGGGCGCAGAGGTGGGACTGTGCTCTTTGCTGTGCGCTTTCTCTGGCAGTGCTTTGCTCCAGATACATGGTCTCTTCAGATCTTCAGAACAGCCCTTTGAGATAGAAATGATTATGAGCTCACTTTTCAGGTACAGAAAGGAGACGCAGAGGGTGCGTACCTGCCAATGAGGCATAGCTAGTAGATGGCAGAGCCGGGAAACCAGGCCGGCATGTTCTCAAGACCAAGCTCTCTGTTAACCACAGGGCTCCCTGCCTCTCCTGATAGCTGAGTTTGAGCGGACACTTTGGACAGAGCCCTGAGCGAATGCACTTGCTTGTTTTTCCAGATTTTCCCTTTCCAGCCATCTCACTCAGGATCTCCCAGCCTGCGTGTGGGACCACCTCCCCTGGACCAGCCCTGCCTGTGGCCCAGGCTCAGTTCCTCTGCCTCAGTCCCCAGAGTGCTGGCTGTCCAGCCTCCGAGAGGAGCTGCTTTTGGGACAGGCCGCTACCTGGCTAGTGGGTCTTCCTCCCAGTGGCGCTGGGCTGAGGCTCCAGAGTGAGCCAGGCAGTGAGAGACCCCTGCTCCAGCAGGGGGCCCGGTGCCCAGAGTGTCATGATTTTCCTGCTGTGCTTTGGTGGAACTCAGCTTTGGTGTCCTCTGTCCCCCTAGTGCCTTCTTTCAAGGCAGAGCTGTCACAATGATTGCCACAAGTCTCTGGGTGCTTGTTTTTGTTTTTCTGAGTGTTTTTTTTTTTTTTAACCTCCATTCCCTCTTCTTTCTCACAGCTACCCTGGCCCCTGAGCACTGCTTATCTTCATGCTAGAGAGGGAGGGGGTAAGACTCAGGGCAGTATCGTGATTGCCAGATCACGGTTTGCCAGAAGTTCAAGTTTAGAACTGGGATAGAAGCCAGCTCCTGTGTAGCAGACCAGGGCTCTTTACAGTGCCCTGTGCTCCTCATGTGAGGACCTCCTGTGCTCTGCATGAAGACTCTTCTGGGCCCAGACTCTGTGCTTGATGGTGAAAACGTTACAGAGCCTGGCCTTGTCCAATAGCAGAGGTCATCAGTGAGATTTCAGAGCTGGGGAGGCTTCTGACACACCTCTGAGGATGGGGGAGCTGAGGCCAGAGAAAGGCAAGGGCTTGTTCAAAGCGCCTAGTGAGTCGGTGGCGGGGTCTAGACCAGATGGAACTCAAGCTTCCTGATCCTCAGCCTGGGTTAGACTCAGACCCTTCCTCTCTCTGAATGTAGCTTTATGGGCTCTTGAGGCATTTGGAAGTGGGGTGGGGAAGGCCCACCCATCCTGCTAGAATATTCAGGAGGCAGTGCCAGCTGCCCCTGGAGCCTAGATTTAAAGACGGTATTGTGGATGGAGCTGCCCCATCCCAGGGTGCTGAGCCGGGGCGGGGGCCTGCACCAACTCCCTCGACGTCCTCCCTGAGGTGCTTGCCCACGGCTTTCACAGGATCCCAGAGTCAGAGCCCTCTGGTGGCTCTGCCTGGCTCACCAGGTTGACTCAGAATTCCCTCCTAAGGATATTCAAGCAAGGCCTTTTACATACAGTCTGGCCCTGGGTGAGCACTGGGCTGGGAAGTCAGCAGTCCCAGATTTGAGACTTGGCTCCGGGCCACCCATGTGATCTCGGGTGAATGTGTGGACCTCCCTGAACGTGCTTCTCCTCGTCCGTTGCTTGCTACCCGGGGTTTTAGTGAGGACCAGAGGAATGGCTGCTTTATGACCACCTAAGCAATTATTTCCTCTCCAGCCTTCACTGCTGTTTGCGCCCAATAGAAATCCTCTCCTACACCACACTCGTTCCTCTGTCCTGCCTTTCCACATGCTGCCGCTTCGCCTCCCTAACCCCAGCCCTTCCTTCAGGTTCAGGCCAGTTCAGTCAGCATTTAGTGCACACGAGCTGAGTGCCAAACTCTGCAGATTAGGAAATCAGACGGGAATTCTGCCCTTGAATAGCCCAGCAGACTCAACGAACAAGTCTTGATCCCTGCCGTGTGCTATGCTCTGTGCTCAGTGCTGGAGAGTCGAAGATGCCTTAAGATAGGGTCCCTGCCCTTGTGAAGTGGTGTGGCTGGGGAGATAACAGCCAAGCACACAGTGTGTCCTGAGTTCTGCAGGACTGAGCATGACTAGTTCCTGCGCTGGCAGCTAGTTAGGTAAAGCTGCTCCCCAGAGCCCTGAGGGCGTCGGAGGCTGCTCTGCAATCTCGTATCTGTGTCTCTCAGGATCCTCATGACATTGTGAGGTCACTGAGGCAGGAGATGATCATCCACTGGGTGGATGCTGATTGTGAGCCTACTGTGTGCCAGACCTAACTCTAGGTGCTAGGGTGCAGCAGTGATTGTGACAGTCTGCCCTCACGGAGCTTGCATTCTGCATGGGGGTGGTGAGTGCTGCGAGGTTAAAGGGAAGCCAACAGAGAGGCTTGGAGACCTCCCCGAGGAGATGGCATTTGGAGGAGGCACCTGGAAGGCATGGGGGGAGTCTGCCCTTCACCTGTGTGATGCAGAGTTTCAGGCGGAGGGAACAACAAATGCACAGGTCGTAGGGCAGAGCTGTCTTTGTGCTCAAGGAAGAGCAAGGGGGCCAGCAGAGGCAGTGGGGAGTGGGTGGGGCCCACGGGGTTTGCCCCTGGGTTGGATATGAGAGAACGGAGTCAGGATGATTCCAGGCATGAGGCCAGAACCACTGAATGATTCTAAGGAGAGACCTTTGTAGGAGGAACAGGTCCGGAGGTGGGGAAATGAGAGTTCTGCTCCTGCGCCCTTGCCATCCACCCCATGTCTCACCCAGACACGTTAGCCTAAGGGTCACCCCATGCCCTCCTTTCCATCTCCTTAAGCCTAATCCAAGTTCTGTTATCTGAGAATCTTTTCTCTTATATATGAGGAGTGTCTGACCCCCATTCTTCATCACCAGCCCAGCGCTGCGAAGCACCTAACAGACTCCGAAGCTGACTGAACAGTAGAAGGGCCCCGTACCTCCCTGGGCGGCTGTTCTCTCTTCCCACCCAGCAGCCCCGCCTGAGGTTGGTTCTCCCTGTGCAGCTCCCCCTCCCTCCTCTGCAGCAGCTGAAAATGGGACGCCTGACTCGCTTCTTTCTGCAGGGCGGTTGTCCTGGAAATGGTAGAATCTCTCTTTGTGTTGCTTTCCTATTGCACCTCTCAGTATTCCACCCCTCTAAGTATGATGATATCGCATGCAAGTTCAAGTTATATATGACGGATTTAATTTGTTGTTAGGCTTCTAAGCTAACTGACTTTCACCTGGAAGGGACACTAAAAACAACAGGTATTTGAAAAACTCAATTTTGCGATTTGCATTTTGCAAATTCTACCCTACCCCCACCAAAAGGAAAGATTAGAAAAATCCAGCTTTCCCATGGCTCTAAAGTTTCTCAAGATGGAACCTTTCTTATCAAGCCTCTTGTTTCTTCCACTAGCCCAGGTATGCAGCAGGTGGGTGCTCGGAGCTCCTGCTCCTGCCTGCAAGAAGTCACAGACAGGCTAGGGAGCCGCTGGTGGTGGGGGGCGGGAGGAGCTTGAGCTAGGGAGCCCCACTTGTCCGGCCCCAGAAAAGGAAGGGGTTGGTGGCTTGAAACCAGACTAATCCCAGGTTCTTTTCCAGCTCAGGCATCCTGTGCTGTCACCCTCTCCACACTCCATGGGGAAATTCGTGGAGCCAAGGAGGGCCTCATTTGCAAATGATGTGATTTAGGTTTTTCAGCTGCCAGTTGTCAGGTGAAGGTGCAGAGGGAGTGGGAGCTGAGGCCGTCTGATTTCATTGCCAGCCAGAGCCAAGGCCTGCCTGGGGCTCTTAGTGGAAGATCTCAGTGTAAGAAACCTGCCTTTACCTGAGTGTTACTGTGGGGGGGTGGGGCCGGCTCTTCAGTACATTGTGACACAGGCAAGGCCTGGAAGACAGTGAGGTCACTCCACAGGGGTTGGGACAGTGGGGCTGGGTGGGTCGTCCTGGGTCGTAACTGCTCTGCTTCACCGGCTCCTTGGAGCACGGAAATGGCCGTCCCTCTGACGTCCTCTTTACTTATCTTAAATGAGGGATAGTAGGGTTGTTGAGAGAATTAAATGAGATGCTTCAGTGAAGTGCCTGGTGCATCTCTGCCTCATTGAAGCAGTTAGAACAGTGTCCGAAATTCTAAAACTACAGATCAGACAAGTTTGGAATTTGCATCCCAAACTGTTCAGTGTAGACTTGGGGGCTGGGGGAGAAGCTTGCACAGCGGGTGTGGGGGATGGAGAATCACTGGGAGGTCCTCTCCTTCTGCTTATACACAGTTAGAAAACCGTTTTAAATGCCATGGTTCCATTTAAAATCACTGAAGCAGTATATTTCCATTTTGAAAAAAATCGAAAGAAACCAGCGTGTATCCCATGGTCAGCTGCTAGGGGCCCAGAGCAGACTTTGGAGCCTGAGGTCGTGTTCCACCCCTCTGGGCTGCTGCCCCTACTGGCTGCCTGGAAACCTGTCCCTCGACAGGCCTGCCGTTGCCTGCTGGGCTCTGTCTGGTCGACACAGAGGGACTGTTTACTGCTAGTTCCTGCTTCTGGTCCCTACCCTGCTCCACCTCCTGTGTGAGTCACTCTCCACCTCACCACGTGGGGACTCTCAATGCAGGTGCCTTTCCTGTGGGGGTGGGGAGAATCTGCTGGAGTGAAATTCATTCAACAAATATTTATGGAGAGTTTAGGTGATTGAGGAGGCAAGGCTGGGTATCAAGAGGTGCTGCCTCAGCTCAGGGGAGGGTGAGAGACGGTAAGGTGGAGTAGGGACCAGTATAATGGGTATTTGAGATGGGGGGGGCATGGGGGAGATTGGTGGGACTGAAAGGCAGAGAAGGAGTAGAACCTGGCCTAAGACTAGGTCAGGGGCATTTGGGGCCAGGCCTGATGATCAGGGCACCCTCCGCAGGGTCAGGGCTGATGAGCTCTGCGACATCAGCTCGGGCCCCTTGACTCAGTTCCTTGCATGGCTGGCCTGCTTTGGCGCTATGCCAGTGTCTCCCTCACTGCACCCTCACTTACAGGCTGGCTGGAGGCTCAGGGCCCTTGGAAAACTTTGAAATTTCTTTTCACTTGTTCACACTCTTCTTCCACCAGTCCACTGCCCTCAAAACCCAACTTCATCCCATGACCCTTAGGAAGCTTCCATTGTTCCCTAACCTGCTTTTCCTGAGCATCACCTTCGTGCAGCCCAGGGCCAGGTGCTGGTTCGCCAAGCCGACTAGAGCACCAGCCACAGCACTCCAGGCTGCTTGTCTAGGAGGAGCAGCTGACTCAGCCTGGGGGGTTAGGGAAGGCTCCCCAGAGGAGGTGACACCTGCGCTGGCTTTTGAAAAGTGGATAGAAGTTCAAGGCAAAGAAGAGTTCCCCTCTGTGTGTGTACAGTTGGGGTTTGGGGTCATCTGACAACTGGAATAAAGGCACCCATGTGGTTGGGAGGTTAAGTACTCAGGGTTAGTGCTGAGCTTGACCTGCTCCCTGACCTTGAGTCCTGATCACGGTGTACCCGCTCTGGAGCAGCCTCTCCCGCTAGGTCTCTGCTTATTGCTCTCAGGTCTCCTTGGCTGCTGGGCTTCCTCCAGCCCATGTGGTTTTTCCCTCCTAACCTCTCCTTCATCAGTCGTCTCTAAGGTCTGCCTGCCACTTCAAGCAGACCTTCAGGTCACTGGTTCCTTAGATTCTCACATATCTGCACATGAGGAAACGGAGACCCGTCCATGTGTAATGATTCGTGTAACGGTTACTAAAGGGCAGAGCAGGGTCTTGAACCCAGGTTGTGGCCTCCTGGTCCGGTTTTCTATTTTTCATGCCTCAGGTGGCCCAGCATATGCTGCTTGTGTTCTCAGCTCACTTTTGAGCTGATTTCCCAGCCAGATTTGATGTTCCCGGAGGGTGGGCCCCTGTCTCCCTGAAGCTTGGATCGAAACAAGCAAGAAATAGAGGTGCTTGGAAGAATGATAGGGAAGCACACACAGAGAGACCGACATCCCCTCCCAGGCATGGGGAACGATTCCCACCCAGGTACTCAGGACAGATCGTTTTACCGCTGTTCGTACAGGGGAGGCATATTGCAGACTTGAATTCCCTCCTGTTGATCCCAAAGGCTTACTTGTCATTGATGCAGCGTGGCCTAAAGAACTGGCAATTAGGAAGCCTGGGTTCTAGTTTTGACTCTGCCACTTCCCAGCTATGGAGCCTTGGACCAGTCATTTCACCTCTCTGTGCCTCAGTTTCTTCGTGTATCCAATAGAGGTCAAGTATGAGATGAAATGAGGGTTACCAAAAGGCCCGAGTGTAGCGCCTTGCCTCAGACAACCCAAGTGTCTGGTTCGTGTTTCTCTTCTCTCTAGTGGAGGTTGTATCTTAACATGACTCACTGGTTTGCATTTTTTAAAAAAAATTGTCATTAGTTGAGTGACTCCTGTGGGCTAAGAGCTCTAAATAAATGATCTCAGTGACTCTTCCAGCCACCTTGGGCATGGCGTCATCACCTCCAGTTACAGAGAAGGGACCAAGATGCAAAACGTGTAACAGATGTTGTGCCAAGTGTTCTTATGTGTATTGTCCCCTTTACTCTTCATACAGCACTCATATTTGGGTATTGGCAAGAGCTCGGTGAAATGAGCCTGCCTGACTATTTATCTTTTTCTTACTTTGTTTTCCTTTATTCATTACCCACATCCGTTTGCTCTGTGCACATGTTTGTTCTGGGCTCTTTAGAGGATACGGACCCAAGAATGGCTTTTCTCCTGCTTCTCTCTCTCCAGCAAACTTCTGTTGAGTCTTCAAAGCCCAATTCAAATGGTCCCCTGCTCTGAGAGCATCACCTACTCTTGAAATTTCAGAGCCATTCCTACCTCCGTCCTCTTTCCCTCACTTCACATTTAAACGTTATATCTCATTTCACAAATAGTTAAGGCCTAGTCTACGCTGGAAGCTGGAGATCCAGATGCCTCTAGAAAGTTCCCACCTTAGGGAGCTTAAAGCCCAGCGATGGACAGACACATACCAATGGGCCGTGGTAATGTAGAGTCATTCATTTTATACTTGGGTTTTGAAGAAAATTATAATAATAATAGCAGCCACCGTTTTTTGTTTTATTTCTAACTTTGTGGCATTCTTTACCGTTATAATCTCCTGCTGTACTTCCGAAATCCTCTGAGACAGGCTTTTACACGGGAGGGGGAACTGAGGGCAGGACATAGAATGCAGCTTGCCCGTGGCCACCCAGTCGGTCAGTGGCCGAACCCGACTGGAGCCCAGGGCAGAGTGGCTAGTGCCTCGTCTGTGTCTCTGCTTGTCTGGCTGCAACCTGTCGAGGCAGCAGCTGCGTCTGGTTTCTCCCTCTCCCTGGTCCTCATGGCTGATGTTGACGGTGGGAAGAATTAACACGGAGAAGAATCAGAGCCCCTCCTACCCCAAAGGTCATTCCCACCTCCTGCCTTAGGAGTTTAGTGGAGAAGACTGATCTCTTCTGGTTTGGTTAACTTGGGAGGGCTTCCTGGACGGGGCAGGCCTAAAAGATAGGATTTCCCGAGGTCTTTCCTAGGCCACCAGAGTAGAGGTGGGTTAGTGGTGAGACTTCTCTGGAGAAGAGCTCCTGGAATGCAATACCACATCTGACCCTCTGGGAACCACGTCGGGCCTCTTTAGTCCTGGTCACTGATGCTCCCCTTAGAAACAGAATAAGAATAAAACCAGGAAATAGAGTGGCCAAGAACACAGGCTCTGCCTGGGTTTGAATCAGTTACCAGCTACTTGACTTTAAGCAAGTTGCTTAACCTTTCTGTGCCTTAGTTTCTTCATCTGTAAAATGTAGGGGATGGTGATCATGACCTCCCAGACCTGCAGTTAAAAACGGTCAGAGCGCACCGCTGTGAACCACAGAGTGCAGGCTTGTGGTGGAAGGTTTCACCTTTCATTGCTGTGGCTGGGACTGGTTGCTGGGGCAGTTGAAGAGGGAGTTAAAGAAATGGAATAGTTGTGCAACCAGGAATCCCTTGGGACCTGGCCGAGTTGCGGCCCCAGAGTCCTCAGACCCGGAACTAGGGCGGCAGAGCCCCTCGTGGGCCCCTGGGTCCCTGGCGACCCGGCACTGGTGGACCAGGAAGGCCCCCTTCCCCCACACTCCCTCCTGACTGCCAAGGCCAGGGGAGAGATACAGGAAGGGGGATCAGGGGTGTCTGCTCACCCTGGCAGCCACTGGTGACATGGAGCAGCCCTGCCTGCCTGCGTCTGCTCAGTCTCAGCAGATGGGGGCAGTGTGGGGAAAAGTGAATGAAACATCTCATGGTGAAGAGCAGAGAAGCTACAGAGGAGCTGGAAGCCCCTCTCCGATTCAGAGTTTGGTTAAGTGTCTCTTCAGTGTGTGTGTGTGTGTGTGTGTTGTGTGTGTAAGAAAGTGAGAGTGGGGGTGAGTGTGTGTGTAAGAGTGAGTGTGTGTGTGTTTCCCTAGTACCACCTGTTGCCCAACTGCTACCTGTACTGGACAGAATAAGGAACACTTCTTCCCTCCCCCAGCCTCTTCACTTAAAGGGGAGCCAGGCCCAAACTGTATCAGCAGCATTGCCCTGCGGCTCCGAGATGCTGAGTCCTGTACCTTCTCCCGCCCTTGCTCCGAGAGTGCTGGGCGCCCTCACGGAAAGCCCTGTGGTTTGAAAGATCGCTGGGCTTGGGGCTTCAAGGGCTCTCGTGGTGGGGCTGGTCACATGACCATTAAGAGGTCACTGGCTCCGAATCTCAGTTTCCCTAACCACATAATGGAAGATTTGCACGCTCTCCAGGTCTGTCCCAGCTCTCACAGCTCTAGATCTGATTCCGATGCTGCCCCACCCTGATTCCAAGCTGGTGACTTCATCCCGCAACAAGTTTGTGCCTTGGAAGTTTTGCCTCATTTCTTGGCATCTTGGGATTTCATCTCAATGTTGGGCTTTCATCAGGGGCCCAGTGGGCCCAGATGTGCCCCTTTCATCACACCTGCATCAGCAGAGTTTCCTGCACTTTGAGGAGCTGCTTAAGGGATGCGGGGTAGGGATGGTGAAGTCGGGGCAGAGAGAGAGGGGCAAGCCAGAACAGGCCTGCAGGCTGCCCCTTCCCTGAGCTTTCCTACCTAATCACAGAATCCACCCCCTTGTCCCTGGAAGCCAGTTTCCCATGGGCAAGGAGCCAAGAGTGGATCCCAGACCTGCCTCCTCAGCCTGGGTTCAGCCCTCCCCTTTCCTTGCCTGTCAGGGCCCAGAGGTCCACCTGTCCACTGAGAGGCAGGGCCAACACAGGAAGACCTGGGGGACCCACTCTGAGAACGTGGCTCCAGCCCCTGGCACTGTGGGAGCTGCCTTTACTTGAACGAGAGTGCACTGTGCTGAGCCAGGAGGCCCCGGACCTGGTCCTGGGTGGACTTTGCATGTCCTGCCTCCTCTGAGCTCCGGGTTTTCTCTCAAATAGGAAACCAGCTGCCTCCTCACCTAGTAGTGGAGACCTGATGTCCCAAAGGTCCATCATGCTTTTTGGGAAAAGCATGGTGATCTTCACAAGCTCCTCACAGTGGCTCTAACCCTGAGCCACTTTGGTGTCCCCAGTGCACAGCTCCTGCCTGGCTCAGAAAAAGCACACGCACTTTGAGTAAAGTATTAATTAGCTGTCTCTGCTATAAGTTGGAGACGCTCTGAGCTAGAGGAGAACTCCTCCCTTAGACTCTGGGGAAACCACCTAATCTTGCTGAGCCCCAGCTTTCTCTTCTGCAAAATGGGGACAATACCAACCCACAACAGGGCTGTTGTGAGGATTAAAGAGATGATACGTGCCAGGCTTCCAGCACAGAGCCTGGCTCATGGTGCACCTTTAGGAGTAAGGAATGTTCTTCCTGTTACTGCTCCTGGCTTGTTTCACATGCCTCCCACCCCTCCCTGTGGCTGTGGCTTGTCTCTGGGTCTCCAGTGCACTCTCTGGCACTTCTTAGGGCCAGGAAAGGTCTGTGGGCATTTTAAAGATCTAATGTGCTAGGTCGAAGTGGAAGTTAACATCTGCCTGACCTGGGCTGTCTCTTTAGATTCCGCCTTCTCTTAAGGTGGCTATGGGTGCTCAGCTCTAGGGCAGGTGGAGGTAGGGTGTTGACAAGCAGGTCTCCTGGCTGCAGTGGGACTCCTGGCCTTGAGATGCTTCTTCCTGCCTCGTGCCTGAGGAGGAGCTCTGCCCCTTATACCCCCATGCTGTCTTATCTCCTCTGAGAGTGTGGCACTGTTTTCCTGTTTCCACCACTTACGCATGGGTTGTCTGGCCTTGCTGGGTGCCAGGGAGAGAGAGGAATCTGGGTGGCAACTGTGGACTGAAGATTAGAAGAGACGTTGAAGGACTCCTGCCCCAACTGGGACAGATGGGAGTGGTCAGGGAGCACTTCCGGGAGGAGCCCGGCAGAAGGATATGGTGTCAGCTACACGGTGGGAGTAGAGATACAGGAACAGAGTTCGGAAGAGACAAACTAGACCTGCAGATGCAAAAATCTGCAGGCAAAAGAGGATGTGGCTCAAATTTGGGGGAACTACAGAGGATTTGGCAAGGCTGAAATGTAATAATGACTGACAGTGGGGAACATGGGACATGAGCAAGGCCCAACGATGGAGGCAACACTGAGTGTTTGGACTTTCACCAATACAACAAGGGACTTGGACTCAACGTGACCTCGCCCTTCCCAATGTACCAGCCATGTGAACATAGGGGTTTACTGGTGGGCACTACAAAGACTGGGGGACTTTTCAGCCAAAGAGGTGACTTGGTCAGGTCTGTTTTGAAGTCAGGAGAATGTGCATGATGGCTTTGGGGTCCTCTCCTGGCCTAGAATGGAGATGTGTTTTTTCACCCCGCCCCCAACATGTGTCTCCTGGGTGCTTGGCACTGTGCCAAGGTTCTGGGCCTAGATACTATTTCAAGTGTGAGTCTTGACTTGTAGCTATTCTGACACTTTCCAGATCAGTACCTGAGAGTAGGAGGAGCTTTGGACAAGGGGAGGCATGTTCGTCCTTCCCCAAAAGGAGATCAGGCGTAGTGAGAGCAGAGACCTGGTCAGATTGGCTGTTGGGAGTCACGTAGCCAATGGCCCAGCCCTCTGCATTTTCAGATCAGATACGTGTTGAGCACCTACTGTTTCCCCAGCCCTGGCAATATAATCATCAACAGATACGGAATCTGCCTGCTCAGAGCTTACAGGGACAGGAGGAAAGCAGGAACGTCCACCTGAGCAAAGTGCCTTACCCTCTTAACCAAGCTGATCCTGGGGGTTATGGTACTCAACATGCAGAGAGATGCCCAGGCCTTCACCCACCTCCCCACCAAAAAAAAACACTAAAAAACTCAAAGGGAACTTGGAGCCAAACCTAGCATTGAGAGAAGCTTTCTCTGAAGGGGACTTTTGCTGCCTCCCAGCTCTGGATTTAAAGCCCCAAGGTGGGCCGCTGTGCAGTAGCCTGCTGCTGCTGCTGCTGGCCAGGACCTGCCTTGGGAAGATGGATGGTGGGTCTCAGGCTGAGGGGCATGTTCAGTCCTTGATAAGGAGAGAGGACTGGGAGGGTTGATGTACAGAACTGGAAATTTTATGGGAGCTGGGAGGTATGCCCTTAGAGTCTGTTCTGGTTCTGCTACTGATTTCCTGTTGTGACCTTGGACAAGTCTTTTCTCTTTTTTGAGCCTCAGTTGCCCCCATCTTTAAAGTAGGTGAAATTGGGCTAGAAATAGGGGGACAAGTAGGTTTTGTCTCACATGAAAAATGATTGATTGCTGTTGGCCTTCTAAGCAGCTCTCTCGGCCTGGCAGGAAAGCATGCAAGTCTGAGATTGGAGATCGCTCCATGCATTCTGTGGGTTTGCAGACCCCAGGTGGTATGAACCCCAAACTCCATCCTGCACTGATATTCTTTGATTTTTCTGTGCTTCCTTCTATCTCCTGTGTCACTTCTTCACCAACCTGTGGTCTGCCTTCTGCTTAAACACCTTCGTGACGGGGAACTCACTATCTTCCCTGTCTGAGAATTGTTAGAATGTTATCCCTGGTCTTGAGCTCACATCTGCCTCCTTGAAGTTGTTCCTGGAATGAGAGATGGCTTGGGTTCAGGTATAGGTAACACCCTTGGGTACTTGGAGCCTCAGTGATGGATATGTCATTTCTGCCTTTTGGAGGCATACAGAGCTGCTGCTTTCTGCTATTTTGTGATAGACAGAGATAGCATCTGTATATCCTTTGAAAAAAGCACTTTAAAGACATTGTCACTTAGCTTATACAGCAACCCTGTGAATCCGGTGGTATTATCACTTCTATTTTACAGTGAGGAAGCTGAGGTTAGAGAGTTAACAGAGCAGCCCCGAGACCAAGCCTGTGCCCTTCTCTCCAGCTCCTTTCCTCATCCCCGGCCCGGTCCCCGGCCTCCTGTTCTGGCTTCCCAGGAGCCCACAGCCTCCATTCTCTCGCCCTCCTCAGGTTTCCATGTGATTCCCACGATCTCGAGCATCGTCCCGGAGAGCTGCCTGCTGATTGTGGTGGGGCTGCTGGTCGGGGGCCTGATCAAGGGCGTGGGTGAGACACCCCCCTTCCTGCAGTCGGAGGTCTTCTTCCTCTTCCTGCTGCCTCCCATCATCCTGGATGCAGGCTACTTCCTGCCGCTGCGGCAGTTCACAGAGAACCTGGGCACCATCCTGATCTTCGCCGTGGTGGGCACGCTGTGGAACGCCTTCTTCCTGGGCGGCCTCATGTACGCCGTGTGCCTGGTGGGTGGCGAGCAGATCAACAACATCGGCCTCCTGGACAACCTGCTCTTCGGCAGCATCATCTCGGCCGTGGACCCCGTGGCTGTGCTGGCCGTCTTTGAGGAAATTCACATCAACGAGCTGCTGCATATCCTCGTCTTTGGGGAGTCCCTGCTCAATGACGCCGTCACTGTGGTGAGGGGTTGGGGACCACATGCATGTACACACAGGACACAGACCCGAATCCAAGTCCAGGGTGACCCACGTCTGCCTGCCAATAATAGTAACACAACGGCAAATGTCCACTCCTGCTCACTGTGTGCATCACACTGAGCATGAAACATGGGTGATTTTATTTCATCCTCATGGCAGCCTTGGGGGGTGCTTAGTATTCCACTTCGTAGAGGAGGGTCTAGACCCAAAGAAGTGAAATAACTTGCTTGAGTCGGACCAAGGTTAGAAGCCAGGTCTGACTTCGTGGCCTGAGTTCTTGACCTCACCAGGGCACGTGCTCCATCCCTGACTTGGATCGGGATAGGATCTTGGTTAAATGGTTTATCTGCTTTCTACCTCAGTTCGCCCTTTACAGACTGGTTAGTCTGGAACGGGTGTTCCACCTTTCATGTCAGCTGTGTCTCTAAGTTGGAGCTTGGTTTGTGCCGAGTCCTGGGGCAGCAGTTGTGGAAGGAACCTTGCCCCCCAAACCTCCAGAATGTGATTGAGTAAACTGGGTTAGTCTGGGTTGGCCACTTGCTTCCTGTATGACCTTAAGCAAGTGACTATACCTCTCTTGGCCTCACCTTGACAGCTGCAAAGTGGCAGAGGATTTAGTGCCTTCCTCCCAGGGTCTAGTGAGGACAGGGCAGGACCCTGAGTAGGGCCCCAGAGCAGGGTCCGCACACGGCAGCTCTGCATGTGTGCTTGCACATGTCCGTCCTCCCAGCGGTTTCCTCAGGAAGCAGATACGTGTGTTGTGAAAACATCCCCCTCCGCCTCCCAGCTGGACCCCCAGCAGCTGCACACACAGGAAAACACAAGGACATGTGTGCACCCCCAGCGCCTGCTCGCACGTGCAATCCCTCTTCTCCACCCGCAGGCCCTCAGGAAGCTGCCCCTCAGAGAAGAGACCGCCAGTGGTGGTCGGCTGCCAACAGCCCTGGCTTCCGCTTCTTCCCCACCCCCACCTTCACGGGCTCCTCATGAGGCTGATTGAGCAGCAACCTGGCTTGAACGGGCAGGCCTCAGTCCGGGCCTCTTAGCACCCCCCTTGTCCAGGGCTTCCACACGAGCCTCAGTTTCCCCATTGTAACGGGTTGCGGTACTTAGCCTGCGTCCTTCTAGGGTTCATACAGGAGTCACACTCACTAATGTCTGAAACCACTGGGTGCCAGATGAAGTCCTCCTGTTGGATCTGGCCTTTGGGTTGACACTACCGAGGGCAGCTGGACATGGTGTGTTAAGTGGGCACCTCACTCCGACCACCGTGGGCCATGGCCACGCCTCACCACAGCAGTGGCAGTGGTGGTAGTAATCACTGGTGTTCATCGAGCACTTCCTGTCAGAACTATGTGTTGCCTCCTCTAATCTGCCCAGAAACTCTGTGAGGTGGGCACTCTTGTTATTCCCATTTTTCTAAAATGAGGAAACTTTGGCACTGAGAGGTTCACTCACCCAAGGTCACGTTCTCTGATAAGTGATGTGGACAGGGCTCAGAGCTACACAGTCTGATGCTTCCACTGTGCTACACCACCTCCCCAGTCCCAGTGACAGTAATGCCAGGTCGGAAAGGAGCACCCGTCCTCTGCCTGCCCCGCTGGCCCAGGTGGCGAACCCTGAGGACCCATGAATCTTTTTAGGCCAGAAGTGAGTTTAGGTAGCCCAGGGCTGAGAACACACCTGCAGCTGCTGCTATCCTGCCCTGTCCCCCAGTTCAGGCCCTTTCAGGAGCTCAGGGTGTGATGTGAGTGCCTCGTCTCCCGGACAGTAAACCTGAAGGCTGCCTCAGAGCTGTGTGGCCTCAGAGCAAGTCACCTCCCCCACCCCCCTCTCCCTGCCTTGAGGTGCTGCCCAGGTACTGGGAGCTTTGGAAGGTCCCCTCTCAGGAATCCTCAGCATCCCCCATGCCTGGGAACTTCCCGGCTGGTTTCCTGGCAGAGCTGTCTAGGGATAGGCTGGGGTGCCAGCACCTAAGAGGGGGAAGAACCGCAAAGCTGCGCCTTCCAGGGACACCCTGCCAACTTCTGTCAGGGAGCACGTTCTGGGCCCAGTTTTGCTGCTCCTGGGCCGGGGCCCCCTGGCGAGTCACTTCACCTCTCTGAGCCTCAGTTACAGTCAGCGAGGGAGCGGGCTTCCTCGGCCCACCTACCTCATAGGGCTCTTGTGTGTCGAGCAGATGACCATCGTCAAAGGGCCCTACAGTGTCTGTAGTGCTGCTTAGATGTCTGACGATAGTGTTAGAGTGACTGTTTATTTCTCAGTCCCGGGGCTGGGGGAGTCTTACAGAGCCTCTCGTTCCATAGCATGTGAACTTGGCTGTTCCTTGCAGCCACCTGGGGGACTTGTTGAACAGAGATTTCCAGGGCCTACCTCCAGAGATTCCAAGTAGCGTATGGCCTGGCCTTACGTATTTTCAGAGTGCCAGAGGCTAAGAAGTCCTGTTGGAGTTCAGTGTCTGAACTGTCCCTTCTTTGTGCTGAAGGAGGGACATGACTTGCCCCAGATCAGACCGTGGGAGAGGCGGGTGGAGTGGTGCCCGTCGTAGCCAGCACAGTCACAGGCGCCGTTCTTGGTGATCTGCCTTCACCAGCTAATTTGGTCCTTGCTACAGCCCTGTAGGGTTGGCACCGCTGCGCCATCTCTGTGGACGGGTAGGCTAGCACAGAGAGATTGAGTACTTTGCCCCACACGTACACTAGGAAGCGGCAGAGCCAGAATTCCAGCCCAGGCCGGCCGGTCTCAGCACCTGTGCTCATACCCAGCATGGTCCCATGGGGCCCACGCAGGACCCTCTGGCCAGTGGTTCTGAGCACCTGTTCGGCACTAGGGTTTCTCCGTTACCATGTGGACTCCTCTTGTGGCTGTGGTCATTGAAGGGGACAGGATACCCTGGTCTGACCCAAGGGAGCCTTGGGGCAGGACCTGCTCTCCTACCAACCGGCCTGCACACCTTCCCCAGGTTCTGTATCACCTCTTTGAGGAGTTTGCCAGCTATGACCGCGTGGGCATCGTGGACATCGTCCTCGGCTTCCTGAGCTTCTTCGTGGTGTCCCTGGGCGGGGTCTTTGTGGGCGTGGTCTACGGGGTCATCGCAGCCTTCACATCCCGGTTCACTTCCCACATTCGTGTCATCGAGCCGCTCTTCGTCTTCCTCTACAGCTACATGGCCTACCTGTCAGCCGAGCTCTTCCACCTGTCCGGCATCATGGCGTGAGTCTGGGCTTAACTCGGGGAGGCCACCCACTTGCATTCCCTGGGCTTGTAGGGTCACGAGGGAGCTCTCCTGGGCCCAGCCTGCAACTTCAGGGAGGAGACCCAAGCTCCATGTCCCAGGCCCCAGGCCGACGCCTGGAAGCCCTGAGTTTAAAGTTCTGGGAAGTCTAGCCTTGCTACTTCTTTCCTTCATTTGTCTCAAAGGGGGCCCCTTGGATTGGGCTGGACACAGGCACTCGTGATCACTATTCCCCTCAGCAGCCCCAGCAAGGAGGCTGGAGGCTGGAGGCTGGAGGCTTCCATTGGAGTGAGGAGTCCTGAGCCCTCAGCTGGGTGGTGAAATCGGAGACAGTGAGGTGCAGAGGTGTTCCCATAGGGACGGACTCGGGAAGTGCAGAGGTGGGCTGGACCGGGGGGTTCTGGATGACGGTGAGAAAGCCGGGCCAGCGGAGCCCAGGCGTGGGCTCCAGGCTGCTCCCTGTGGGGACCCTCATGCATTAAGGGGACACCACACTTGGGGCTGGGGGGGATAAACCCTAGGCCACGGACATGTGTAATTGATTTCCTGTTAGGCACAAGCTTTGGAGCTGGCCTGACCTTAGCTTGTGTCTTAGTTCTGTCCCTCACCAGCAGCATGACAGTGGGCAGGTGACTTTATTTTCCCTCATCTGAAAAATACAAGAATATATCTGTTGAGCGAGAGGCTTCAGTGAGAACAGGTGTGGAAAGCCCATAAGCAGAGCCCAGTGAATGGCAGCCTCCCTGGCAGTGGGGGCGGTGGCGGTGGGGTGGGGAAGGGGGGTTGGCTCTGGGAAGGTGCAGCTCAACTCTGAACCCGGCACCCTGCCTCCCTTGACCCCAGACTCATTGCCTCGGGAGTGGTGATGCGCCCCTACGTGGAGGCCAACATCTCCCACAAGTCCCACACGACCATCAAGTATTTTCTGAAGATGTGGAGCAGTGTCAGTGAGACCCTCATCTTCATCTTCCTGGGAGTCTCCACTGTGGCTGGCTCCCACCACTGGAACTGGACCTTTGTCATCAGCACCCTGCTCTTCTGCCTCATTGCCCGCGTGCTGGGTGAGGTCCCCGGGCCTGAGCCAGGGGAGGTGTGTGGGAGTGGAGGGCTGGGGCGGGTGGGCGCTGTGTGTTCACGTGTGTGTGTGTGTGTGTATGTGTGTGTGGTGGGTTGTGTGGAGCCTGGCTGCTCCCAGCACAGCCGAACAGCAAGGGCTTCCTTGGTCCTCGTCTCCACAATGCCAAGTGCCGGCCCCTTGAGGGGAGAGAAGCCCATTCTCATGAGTCAGTCACAGTGTGTCAGAGTGGAGGGGCCTTAGGGACCCTGTGGTTCGGGGCCTGTCAGGCCTGAGGAAGGGACGGAGGTCCCCACAGCCCAGGTCTGCGAGTGTTCCATGCTGTCCCATGGCACGGGTGACTTTAGCACTTGCAAAGCTGCAGGCAGCTCCTCCAAACCTGTTCTGCCTCCTGGTCTGCGCGAAGGACCAGGCCTTGTGTTCTTGGACCCTGCTTACGCTTTACAGACACATCTCACCTCAGTGCCTCCCCCTCTCTGGACCTCACTGCCTCCTGTCTGTGGTTAGGTCTGTGGTCCTCAGCCTGACTGGGTGTCACAATTCCTTAGTGTGCTTTTTAAAAATCCCCTTAATCCGGGGCTTTGTGCCCCGTAGATTCTGTTCTGACCATTGAAGTTACACCCATGCCTCTGCATTTTTAACTTCGCATTACAGGAAATTTCCAGTCGGAGAAAAGTAGACCCCATGTACCCATCCTATTTACTCAGTGAGCGTCGCCCCATCTCATCTCTTTCCTGATCATCCTCCCACCCTGTGGCCACTGGAGGCCTCTGTGATGCCTCTAAAGTACATCCAGGTCGGGGGTCCCCTTAAGGATCCACCCGTCTCCTGGATTGAGGGATTCAGAGCACCCCGGGCTGAGGGACCCAGAACATGAGTGAGCTGCATGGGCTTATCATAGAGGCTTCCTCCAGACAGAGAAGTCCCTAGTGCAGGAGCCAGGGGGGTTTGGGGGTGGCCTGACCCCTCTTCCCCCTCCTCCCTGGCAGGTGTGCTGGGCCTGACCTGGTTCATCAACAAGTTCCGCATTGTAAAGCTGACACCCAAGGACCAGTTCATCATCGCCTACGGTGGCCTGCGAGGGGCCATCGCCTTCTCTCTGGGCTACCTTCTGGACAAGAAGCACTTCCCCATGTGCGACCTGTTCCTCACTGCCATCATCACCGTCATCTTCTTCACTGTTTTTGTGCAGGTGCTGGACAGGGTGGGGCAGCCCTGCCTGGGGACCCTGACTCTGCCACTGGAAAAAGGAAGCCTGTGATCCAAGAGGGGGCCATGGGGTCTAGTCCCAGCTCGACCAAAACTTGGGCTGCACAACATTGGGCAGGCCACTCCCCTTTTCTGGGCCTCAGTTTCCTCAGTTGTTAAGAGGAAATTGTGATATTAAAAATATTCTTTTAGCCCTGGCTGGTGTAGCTCAGTGGATTGAGTGCGGGCCTGGGAACCAAGCAACCACAGTTCGATTCCCAGTCAGGGCACGTGCCTGGGTTGCAGGCCAGTTCCCAGCAGGGGACACACAAAAGGCAACCATACATTGATATTTCTCTCCCTCTCTCCTTCCTTTCCCCTCTAAAGATAAATAAATAAAATCTTTAAAAATATTCTTTTAATTTATTGATTTTAGAGAGAAGGGGAGAGAGAGAGAAACAGTAATGTGTTGTTTTGTTGTTCCTCTTATTTATGCATTCATGGGCTGATTCTTTTTTTAATGCTTTTTAAAGATTTTTAAAATTTATTTTTAGGCAGAGGGGAAGGAAGGGAGAAGGGGAGAGAAACATCAATGTGTCATTGCTTCTTGTGCTCCCCCTACTGGGAACCTAGCCCAAAACCCAGGCATGTGCCCTGACTGAGAAACGGCAGGGCCATGGGTTGATTCTTGTATGTGCTCTGATTGGGGATCGAACCTGCAATCTTGGCATATTGGGACAATGCTCTAACCAGCTGAGCTGCCCAGCCAGGGCAAGAGGGGATTGTGACAGTGAGCCACTGCGATGACCAATCAGAATGTAAAGGAGCCAGAGTGCTGCCTAACTTAGGAAACTAGAGTGAGAGAAATAGGGTGCAGTCAGCCGGCCCACAATCAATGCTCATTGGAGGGCTTTAGGAAAGTGATTTAATATTTTGGGATCTCAGTTTGTACATCTGTAAAATGGGAATAATAGCACAACACAGGGAACAGGAAAGTTGGCTGAGCCAGGCAGCAGGAGGTCTGGAGTCAACCCAGGCTCTGCTGCTGTCTTGTGACCCTGGGAGATACCCTCCTCCCGTCTCTGGGTCTCAGTTTCCCATCTTTAAAGTGAGGGGACTGGACTAGATGATCCTGAAGGATCCTTCCAGCTTGCTTGCCAGTGATTTCTGTGCATTTGCATGACCCAGGCTCAGCCGAGAGCCCACCCCGACCCCCGGTAGTCACCAAGGAAGCCCAGCCTGGGATTGTGTAAGTCCCACCCTGCTTGATCTGTGACCTTGGGCAAGAAAGGAAACACTCAGTCTGGGCCTCGTTTCTCTACCATCCCTACTGTCCCCTCCGTCTTTCTTTGACACTCATCCTTGCGAACATTATTGCCTTCTCAGGAGAAAAGAATGTAGAGGAAATTTCTTGGGGCTGGACTTATTTTCTGTCCTTTAAAAGGAAAGGGGGCTGCTGCCTCTTTTTTCTTCTTGTGCAGCTTCCATCTCAGAAATATTTGATCACCTTGACTTTGTAGTTGTATATGCTGATGGTTTACCAAGTCCTTTTTCAACGAAGTGGCACTGAACAGTAGGGCTCTCCCTGCCTGAGTGTGAATCCAGCTCTTTGAGACCTTAGGCACTTACGTAACCTCTCTGAACTTCAGTTTCCTTATCTGTATAATGGGACAATAAAAGGACCTACTTATGGTTGTTGTAAGTGTTAAAGGGCTAAAACGAGTGAAATGCAGCTGGCTCTGGCACATGGTAATTGTGCAATTAGCTGGTGCTGCCATTATCAGGTGCCCCTTGGTCACAGTCCTACGGGGCAGTTCTCCCTATTACCCAGGCCTGACTTCCTTAGGGCTACAGAATATGCCTGTGGTGGAGCTCACACTTAAATCCAGGCCCTTGATCCCTGACCTGTGCTAGATGACCAGTGTGAGTCATTTGGCTGGATAGGCCCTCAGACCTCTGGCTGTCTTCAGGAAGAGCAGGTCTTGGGGACCTGCCTTTATAGAAGTGCTAGCATGGAGGTTAAGAGATTGGGGGCCTCAGAGAAGAGGGCATCCCAGCCTCAGGCCCCAGGGATTAGGGGGGAGGCCCCATGACCTCCTTGCTAGGGTAGGAGAACTACAGGGCTGACACCTGCCTGCTCCTTAGGGTATGACCATTCGGCCCCTGGTAGACCTGCTGGCTGTGAAGAAAAAGCAAGAAACTAAGCGCTCTATCAATGAGGAGATCCACACTCAGGTACCGGAAGCTAGGCCCTAGGTTGCAGAAGTCTCGGGGAGCAGCTAGGGCTTGCATCCACGCCCTCAGTCAGCCCCTTCTCCCTTGTCCCAGGACTGGGTGGTCTTTAAGCCTCCTGAGGTCACCAAGTCTTGTCATAGGGAGATGTGGTATGAACAGCTGGGAGCCTGAGGTGGGGGCATCAGGCATAGATGGGTTTGGAGAAGGGAGGTAGCCATGCCCCAGTGGCAGTGGTTGAGGAGCCACTGGGGTTCAGGATGACTGAGGTAATGGCGCCACCTCCTGGCTGCTCCTGGAATTACAGGGTTGGTCTGTCTGAGCAGAGCAGCACTAGGTTTGAAGGTGGGGGGCCTATTCAGAAGTCTTGGTAGGGAAGGAGCCCAGTAGTGAGGCTTGACCTGGCCCTGGGCCCGTTTCAGTTCCTGGACCACCTTCTGACAGGCATCGAGGACATCTGTGGCCACTATGGCCACCACCACTGGAAGGACAAGTAGGTGGCAGGCCTGGTGGGCAGGTGGGTGGGGAAGGGCAGGTAAGGGTCTCCCAGGGCCTGGGTGTCTCCCCACCCCTAGGAGCTGGCTCCATCCACGTTTTCCCTTTCCCCACCAGGCTCAACCGGTTTAACAAGAAGTATGTAAAGAAGTGTCTGATAGCTGGGGAGCGCTCTAAGGAGCCCCAGCTCATCGCCTTCTACCACAAGATGGAGATGAAGCAGGCCATTGAGCTGGTGGAAAGTGGAGGCATGGGCAAGATCCCCTCGGCTGTCTCCACCGTCTCCATGCAGTGAGTGCTAATGGCCAACCCTGGCAGTTCCTGCACCCACACGCTAATCCCTCAACACCAACCTGGAGCAGGCCACCTGGGGGGGGCGGGTAGTGAGCATGGCCCCTCTGTCATCCTGTGAGGGCTGATGAGAACTGCAGAACCACACTGAGGACCTGAGGCTTTACCCACCCAGGCCATCCCCAAAATGACTTCCCTCCGGCCCAGCCCAGAGGGCTCCAGGATCACAGGAACTTCCTTGGGGACCTAACCTGTGTTGTGTTGTCCCAGGAACATCCACCCCAAGTCCCTGCCTGCCGAGCGCATCCTGCCTGCACTTTCCAAGGACAAGGAAGAGGAGATTCGCAAAATCCTAAGGAACAACTTACAGAAGACCAGGCAGCGGGTGAGGGGCTGCTCCCTGCCCAGCTCCCCTACAGGACAGGAGCCCCTCTGCCCCGTGTGCCCCAACCCGGCCCCACACGTGTCCAGATCTGCCCCAGCCCCTCCAGGCCCAGCCTCTGGGTCCTGCCCTGCCTGACAGCTGCTCCTCCCACAGCTGCGGTCTTACAACAGACACACCCTGGTGGCAGACCCCTACGAGGAGGCTTGGAACCAGATGCTGCTCCGGAGACAGAAGGCCCGGCAACTGGAACAGAAGGTATGTCCTGGACGGGAGTGGCTCCTTCCTTTCTCTGGGTTCTTCCTCTTCCCGCACCACCAAGCCCTTTTGCAGATAGAACACTCCCATCTGTCTTTTCAGTCTCCTCCACCTGTTCCGAAAGCTAACCCCTAGCTCAGCTTTCAGAAAGCCTTGCTCCCCGCTGAAAGCAGTGAAGAGGCCAGACTCCTCATCATGCCCTCAGGCATCTCCCTAGGAAGAGCCTCCATGTGACTCTCATTTTCTTCTGAGAAGACTAACACCCACTGGGAAAGAGAGCCACCCAAAATCACAAAACAAGGCACACATTCATCCCATTCATTTATTCATGGAACATTCGTTGAGTGGTCCCTAAGTGCTAAGCCTTTATGAATCCAGGTGAATCAGCCCAATCCCTCCTTTAGAGAGATTCTCATACAGTGACCCTTGCAAGACACAATGTGCAAGGGACCCCAAATACCTTGAACAGGGATGGGATCAGGGTAAGCTTAGGAGTCAGAGCCACGGTGAAGGGAGTGTGGGGAGAGGGAGGTCCAGGCAGAAGGAAAAACCTGCCTGAGTTCCCAGTCTCAGGATGTGGCCCGTTCTAGAAACAGAGGGTTCAGCTTTCAAGGGAAGATTGTTAATGGTGTAAGGGTTCGGGTTTTATTCTGCAGGCACGGAGGGCTGTGAAGGGTGCTGAGCGAGGGAGGACGGGAAGGGGTGGGGGCAGCCTGGACAATGGGGGTGGCAGGGAGAGGTAGAAAGGAGTGGGTAGATTCAAGGGACATTTAAGAGGTGGAACTCACAGGATTTGGTCACCCGTTTGAGGTGGGATTGAGGGAAGGGGAAGAGGTGTCAGGGGTCATGTCCAGCCTTCTGACTGGGGTAGCTGGGAGTGGTGGCTGTGATAGGGGTGCCAAGGAAGGAACAGGTTATGAGGGAAGATAGGAAACTGAGTGTATTTTCAGCACATCGCATTGAGATACCTGGGGGCCGTCTAGGACCCAGGTGTCCACGCCTGAGTCGACTTTGTGGGCCTGCATCTCAGGGGCAGGTGTGGCCAGAGCTAGAGACTGGGCAGTGCCACCACGGGAGCGGCAGAGCAGTGCACAAGTGTCGGGGCCGCCTGGGAGGTGCATGGCTTGCGGAGACCTGGGCCAGGCCCTCAGGAGCCCCCGCAGAGCTGGCAGGGACACGGCCTGATGAGGAACCCCCGAGAGGGAGCACACCCCAGACACGCCTGTGGCCGCCAGCCACCGGGGCCACCCGGAGGGGCTGCCCGAGCTCACGCCCGTCTGCTCTTTCTCTGTCAGATCAACAACTACCTGACAGTGCCGGCCCACAAACTGGACTCCCCCACCATGTCTCGGGCCCGCATCGGCTCAGGTAAGGCAGGGCACAGGGGGCCCGGTGAGGGGCCTCGCAGCCGGGCGCCCGCTGCCACTGTCCCTTCGAGATAAGACTCGACAGGAACTGGCCTCAGAGCCAGTGGGGAGGACAGGCCTCTCCTTCACTGCCCTCCCCAGGGACAGAGATGCTCCACGTGGGGCTGACGGAGGGAGCTGGGTGCCTGGCAGGGAGGCAGGAGGGGTCTGCACCACTGGGATCGCCACGGAGGGAGGAAACCAGAGCAGGCCTTCTCTCAGGCCTGGGTCCCTGGGCGGCGGCGCCTCCGGAAGGAGCCCTAATTCTTAGTCTGAGGAGGAACATCCATGGGAGCCCCTGGTCTGAGGAGAGGAGCACAGTCCTACCTCTGAGACCTCAGCCTGCGGAGAAGAGAAACTGGTGAAGGCCCTTCAAGTCCACATGGAGTGACTCAGACTTACCAGCATTGCTCCGCTCAGGAGGCTCTGTGGGAGCTGCTGGCACGGGCTGAGGGTCTCGGGCAGCAGCCAACCCGTGCCTTGCTCTTGGTCCCCAGATCCACTGGCTTATGAGCCGAAGGCCGACTTGCCCGTTATCACCATCGACCCAGCCTCCCCACAGTCACCCGAGTCTGTGGACCTGGTGAATGAGGAGCTGAAGGGCAAGGTCCTCGGGCTGAACCGGGACCCCAGAGTGGCTAATGAAGATGAGGACGATGAAGGGGGCATTGTGATGAGGACCAAGGAGCCCTCTTCCCCAGGCACTGACGATGTTTTCACCCCTGGGCCAAGTGACAGCCCCAGCTCCCAGAGGATACAGCGCTGCCTCAGTGACCCAGGCCCCCACCCTGAGCCTGGGGAGGGAGAGCCGTTCATTCCCAAGGGGCAGTAGTGCTGCGGCCAGTGGGCGGTGCCTGTCCCACCACAGACTCTCCCACCAGAGCAGGGGCTGCTAGGAGCTGGGGGGGCTCCCCTCGTCCTTCCTGACCTGGATTGCCCCTCCCCCGACCGCATGGCAGCTGGGCCCACCACAGCACGGCTTCGCCCTGCCTCCTGGGAAGCGCCTTCACTTCCACCAGAACTGCCTTCCCAACTCCTCTGGCAGAACTGCTGGGCTGTGAGGCAGACTTTGCCCTTTCCTAGCCAGGCTCTCTCCCATCCCCAGGGGGGGCCTCTCTGAGTTTCCCAGAGCTTGGTGACCCCCTTCCTTCTCCATCACCCTCCTCATTCAAACCAATCTTAGTTTCTAACCGAAGAGCCGCTGGCTCAGCCTTGGTCCCATCTGGGAACGAAGGAACCCAGGCCTTTCTTGGCCCAGGCCAGGCTCTTCATTTACAGGGGAAAGGCTAGGAGAACAGACATTTTTTTAAAGTTTTTATTTTATTAGGGGGAGCAGATTTTTTTCAAGGTTTTAATTTTCTTATTTGAGGGAGAAGGAAGCGAGGGAGGGAGGGGGAGAGAGAGACGGCGAAGCTGCCTCCTGCCTGCTGCATGCGCCCATCCCAACCCGGAATTGAGCCTGAAACCTGGGCACGTGCCCTGACCCGGAATCAAGCCAGTGACCTTTTGGTTACAGAAGACGCTCCAGCCCATGGAGCCGTGCTGGCCAGGGCAGGGGGGGCAGGTATTTGACGGGCAGAGGGATTGGTGACGCACAGCAGCCCCACCCTCCTGCCACTCTGTCATCCTGGCTGGCCACCTCGACATGCCCAGACTCAGAGCTGCATCTCTGAGCTGCTCTATGTGGAGCTGGGTCTCTGTGGACCAGGATGGGACTCAGCTTTTTAAATTGCTCCAGCGGGGACCACTGAGCCCTCCAGGGGCTGCTGTCAGGGGAGGGACTGACTGGGGCTCCAGGAAGTGCTGGCTTTTTATCTGTTTTGGTTGTTCACACGTCCATGTATGATCTCTTTGCACAGAGGCCATTCCTGTTTTTAAATCATTTCGAAAAACCCCAGCTGAATGAAGCTCTGGCCCTCCTACTCCAAAGAATTACCCCTCCTCGTTTGGGTCTGTCTCCCTAAACTCCCCCAAATCGGTTCTCTGCCTCCTGGACTCATAACTGTAGCCCCAAGGCTCTGATTTCAGAAGTGACACCCTAACCCCAATCATGGTTCTCTGACTCGCAGATGCCGGGCCTGCTGGGCCTTCTTTGCCCTTGGCCATGACCCTCAGTTCCTGCTGGCCTGTTCTTTCTCTTGCCCCCTCTGTTGGTCCCGGGAACTTCTCCCTCTAATGTTCACTGCACCCAGCTTGCTGTGGAGCCCAGTCCTCAAGGAAGAAGACCTCCCCTGGGCATCTCCCACCCAGCCAGGGCTGGTGGGTGGGCAGAGTGCTAGGCTCCCAGAAGCCTTTGCTCCCAGGTACACACTTCCACTCCCATGCCCCCATGGCCAGGCTTAGGACTCTTGGTGTCTGTCCTCCCCAGGGCACTCCCCCAGGATTGTGCAATACTCAGAGCACCCCTCTTCCCAGTGCACTGGGCAGTGGGTGCTCATCTGTCCCCCTCACCATGCAAGTGCTGGTTTGGGCAGGAGTCACCACTGCAAGGGTGACGTGGACAACCATGTTCGAAGCCACCACAGCTGCTGCTGCTCTGCCGCCTATACAGAAGAAACCAAATTTTTTCATATTCTAATAAAACCATGTGAGTTTTTGATAGAGTTGAGGGCTGTTTCCTGGGAACAGGGACTTTGGGGAGTAGGGTGGCCTGGGGGCCTGAAGGACTTGGCTCAATGGCTGGCGTGGAAAAACACCCCATCTGTGTCAGCTGCTAGTGCGCGATTACTGCGTGCCAGGCGCCAGGGGTATAACCGTTCACAAAGCAAAGTGCTCTCTACCCTCCGCTGCCCTCAGCCTCCAGGGAACAGCAACATTAGTCATACTTACAGACCCGGAGAAACCTGATGTGTGTAAATGACAGTGAATGAAAGTTGGGGGTGGGAGGGGGTGGTGAGGAAGACTTTCCTAAGTGCTATCCCAGGAGAGGACTAGAGAATGAGCTGAGGTTAACCAGGTGAAGAAGGTTCCAGAGAGTTCCCAAGTATTCTAACTGCGAGCTGCACAGTGAGCACCCCTGGGACCTGAAAGACGCGTGACTGGGTCAGGGCGACAGGAGGGGAGGCAAAGTAGGGGCCCTTCGGTCTAAGGTTAAGATTTTGGCTTATACAAACCAAAGGGTGATGAAAAGGTTCTCACCTATAAGGTGGAGACAATAACTCCTGAATGAAAATGAAATGTGTGCTCAGGGGTGTGTAAGTGGGCTTATTTGCACAGTGCGGGCTCCCTGTGAGCTTAGTTCAGCCAAAGTTGGATTCCTGCGTTTTCAGGAGCTGACCACCAGAGGGCAGTGGGGCCTTGGCGCACAGCCCCAGCACCCTTGGAACCTGGCTTGTCCGGGAAAGCGTATCCTTTGTGCAGCCTGGGACCTCTGCGTGGAGTTGGTTTGATTCACAAAAGCTGAAGTATTCATTGCCGAAGGACTGTAGGGGGGACCACACCATTGCTATACCAATTGGTGACTCACAAAGAAATTGGATGGTATGTTCTAAGGAATGTTGAATAGCCTTCAACTAAGGGATTGTAACAGGGGTGTGGGTAGAGTTAAGGGAACCTACCAGGGATGGGAGCTCACACTGCAGGAAGCCATCCAACCCCTAGGCTTGAAAGGCAAGGAGAGTTTTACCACAGGGAAAGGACACCGTCCCTGCCAGGCAGGGACCCGTCAGATAAATATTCTGACTCTGACCCTGCTGGTGCCTGTCCTTGGTCAAACCCAGCTGAAAGCCAGAAGGAAAGGCATTCGAGTGACTTTACTGAGTTCAGGCTTCCAGTAAATGGAGCAAGGGGGAAGCAGATTTGAGGGGAGACAGGCTATCCAAGCAGAGCAATTTCTTTTATACCCCCACCATCCTTTCTTGTCCTTCATTTATTTATTTTTAAAATATTTTTAGAGAGAGGGGAAGGGAGAGAGAAAGAGGGAGAGAAACATCGATATGCAATGGATACATTGATAGGTTGCCTCTTGAACCACCTCCATTGGGGACCTGGCCTGCAACCCAGGCATGTGCCCTGACTGGGAATTGAACCCGCGACCTTTTGGTTTGCAGACTGGCACTTAATCCACAAAGCCACACCAGCCAGGGCATTCTTCCCCTTTAGATGAAAAACTCATGTCCCTGTTGCCTGATGGTTACAGAATTTCAGTTCCGGGCAATGAAAAACATTTGGAAATAGGTTGTGGTGATGGTTGCGCAGTTCTGCAAAGGTACTAAATGCCACTGATTGTTTACTATAAATGTTTCGTTTTATGTTATGTGAGTTTCACCTCAATTTTTTTAATGGAAAGGGGAAAAAAACATTCTTCCCAACAGAGGAAACAATCCCATCAATCACCACCTATTTGTCATATTCACCACGTCCTTGCTTTCAGTCATCCTCACCTTGAGTCTAACAATAGTCTCTAGGGCTCTTTCAGCAAGACAGCAGGGGAAATGATGAAAACCTGTTGTAGGACACGGCCCCCTTCCCCATCTGGTCCCAAGTGCTAACTCAGCAATCATGAGTCAGTCCTCCTTCTGTCCCATGTTCCTTTCACCAGCTGCCAGCACTTCATCTGATTAGGTTCTCTACTTGGTGGGGTGTCCTAAACCTTTATCTGTGGGCAACTCAGGTCCTTACCTTAGGATTGTCAGGTGGCCAAGGTGCCCACTGACAGTTATTAATGGACATGGGAGATCTGCGAGGCGCCCAGTAAACCCTGGATGCCAGACATAGCTTCCCTGCCCAGCCTGCATTTTCCTTCTCGTCACCAAGATTAGTCACCCTATCTGGTACAGTTGACAACCTCTCTGCCTTTTGGTTCAGCAACATACAAAGCTCAAAATAACCATCAAGAAGATCTTCCAGTTAAGGAAGCCACATCTGTGTTCCCTGGAAATATTCCTCCTCTGGGCACCGAGGACTCCGGACTCACTGAATGCAAACTTGTGATGGAAAGCAAAAATCTCTGCATTAGGCCGTTTGGAATAACAGTGAGAAGAGCCACTCCCACCTCTACACCGTGGCTCTTGGGCCTCTGTGTTCCTGCTGTGAGAGAGGTGCAGCCGTATATTGGCCACTGATTGAAAGCATGTACCGCATCCCGCCCATGGACAACTAACCTTGTAGGTGTTGTCTCCCAGCTGGCCCTGTAATGCTGTTCTGTCCAGTCAACTGCTCTGAGCGACGGGCCACATTGTAGGTCCAGTGCCTTCCATGGGCGAAACCACTGCTGTGTGCCATGCACCCTAAAATGAAGATAGGCAATGAGCAGGTGGCACAGTGATGAACTTGGCATTCTGGGAAAGCCCAGAAATGATAGAGCTGGTAGAGGTACTGCAGGCTGGGATGTTCGTATCTGGGACACGTTTACTACCGTGAAGTAGGAAGTATTCCTTCTGTGAAGTAAGGGGCCTGTGCAGTCAACCTGCCAACCTGCTAGGTAGCTAGCAGGTGGTCGTAGAGCAGTGGCTCTCAAGTTTTGGGCCTTAGGAGTCCTTTGTACCCTTAAAAATTCCTGAAAAATTACACTCAGAAATGACAAGGGTTTCTGCTTATGTGGGTTATATCTATTTTAGTGGATCAGACATTGAAGTTTTAATTTGACTTGGGGTGGTGAACACTCAGTACAATGTACAGATGTATTATACAACTGTACACCTGAAACACAATTTTATTAACCAATACATTCAATTAAAACTTAAGGCTTTAGATTTCCAGCCAAGATGGAGGTGCAGGTGGAAACATTGTGCCTCCTTGCACAATTAAGTTTTAAAGACAACAAAGTTTTACTAACAAAAATGCAGCCAAAACACAGAAAATTGAACTGCACGGAAGTCCAACAACAATGGAACCGTTCATCCAGACTGACCCAGGAGGGCAGGCGGCAGTTGGCAGATCCCA
The DNA here is from genome assembly GCF_021234435.1 of Artibeus jamaicensis. Classification (NCBI taxonomy): domain Eukaryota; kingdom Metazoa; phylum Chordata; class Mammalia; order Chiroptera; family Phyllostomidae; genus Artibeus; species Artibeus jamaicensis. The sequence continues at coordinate 14,901,436 of NW_026522057.1, forward strand.
GGCAAGGGGTGGCAACAAGCGGACCCAGTGAGGGCGCAAGGTGGTTGGCTGACCGTGGTCACACATTCATGTGCAGATAAACCAAGCAAAGGAGCAAGCAGTGAGACAGACCACTCAGGCTAGGGCCCCAGTGACGGGAATTAGAGCCTGAAAACACCAATTGGAAAGACTTTCTGGGTTGAGATGCTGGGAGAAGCTCCCAGCTTCACAGAGAGTTCGTTGGAGAGACCCACAGGGTCCTGGAGGATGCACAAGCCCACACACCTGGGAACCAGCACCAGAAGGGCCCAATTTGCTTGTGGGAAGCGGCAGAGGGGACAGAAATCTGAGAGAGAGCAAAACAAGCGCCATGGCCCCTCTCTGACCCCACCCTCACATACAGTGTCACAACCTAACGACCTGGGTTGCCCCGCCCTGGTGAACACCTAAGGCTCCACCCCTCATACATAACAGGTGCGAACAGACTGAAACATTATGGCTCAAGAACAGTTCAAAGCCCCAGAGCTAATAAATCTAAGCGACCAAGAGATAGCTAACCTTTCAGATGCATAGTTCAAAACACTGGTGATCAGGATGCTCACAGAATTGGTTGATTTTAGTCACAAATTAGAGGATCAAATGAAGGCTAAACTAATTGAAATGAAGGGAAATACACAGGAAACCAATAGTGATGCAAAGGAAACTGGGACTCAAATCAAGGGAGTGGACCAGAAGGAAGAAAAAAATGACCAAACAGAAAAGAATGAAGAAACAAGAATTCAAAAACAATGAGGAGAGGCTTAGGAACCTCCGGGACATCTTTAAACATTCCAACATCCAAATTATAGTGGTACCACAAGGGAAAGAGGAACAGCCATGGGTGGAGAACTTATTTCAACAAATAATAAAGGAGAACTTCCCCAATCTGGCAAAGGAAATAGACTTCCAGGAAATCCAGGAAGCTCAGAGAGTCCCAAAGAAGTTAGACCCAAGAAGGAACACACCAAGGCACATCATCATTACATTAGCCAAGATTAAAATCAAGGAGAGAATCCTAGAAGCAGCAAGGGATAAGGGGACAGTCACCTACAAAGGAGTTCCCATCAGACTGTCAGCGGATTTCTCAAGAGACCTTACAGGCAAGAAGAGGCTGGAAAGAAGTATTCCAAGTCATGAAATCCAAAGACCTACATCCAAGATTGATCTATCCAGCAAAGCTTTCATTTAGAATGGAAGGGCAGATAAACTGCTTCTCAGGTAAGGTCAAATTCAAGGAGTTCATCATCACCAAACCCTTATTATATGAAATGTTAAAGGGACTTATTTAAGAAAAAGAAGATAAAAAATATGAACATTGAAAGGACAGCAAACTCACAGTTACTAATGACCACACTTAAAACAAAGGCAAACTAAGAGGACAGCTAGATCAGGAGCAGAACCATAGAAATGGAGATCACATGGAGGGTTTAGCAACAGGGGAGTGGGAGAAGGAGAAGGGGGGAGAAGGTACAGAGAATAAGTAGCATAGACGGTAGGTAGAAAATAGACAGGGGGGAGGGCAAGAATAGTATGGGAAATATAGAATCTAAAGAACTTGTGACACATGGACATAAACGAAAGGGGGGAATGGTGGAAAAGGGGTGTGCAGGGTGGAGGGGAATGAAGGGGGGGAATAGGACAACTGTAATGGCATAATCAATAAAATATATTTAAAAAATTAAAATTAAAATTAAGGCTTTAAATATTAATTTACTTAAACTAATAAACCCAATTTAGGTTGATACAAACATAATATTTTAACTGAAAATTAACTTTTTCAGATAAAAAATTGTGAGAAGAGTAGCATTATTTGACATTTTTGCGAATCTCTCTAGAATCTGGCTGAAGAGAGGACAGCTAGACTCTCAGATCTGCTTCAGCATTCAGCCCACTCTACACGTCTCAAGTAGTCCCTGGAGAACCCACCACATGCTCCTGAAAGAATGACAGTGAGAATGGCAAAGAATGTCTTGGTATTATTAGTATGGAAGTAGAGCTGGCCTCACAGAACCCATGGAAGTGCTCATGGTCCCCACTTTGAGAACCACTGCTGCAAGGAATGAGACCACATGGAAAACTCAGCTTGGTCTTTGCCGCCAGCAGCCTGGGCACTCAGCACTTCCAGTTGCCAGATCAGAGTTGGTAGGAGAATGTGTTGGTAGGAGCCAGGTGTGTTAGTTTTCTGTGGCTACTGTCAGAAATTACCACAAACTTCGTGGCTTAAAACAAAAATCTATGTCACAGTTCTGGAAGTCAGAAGCCTGAAATGAGTCTCATGGAGCTAAAATCTAGGCGTTGGCTAGGCGGTGTTCCTTTCTGGAGGGGAATCTGTCTTTCCTGACTTTCCAGCTTCGAGAGGCCGCCCGTGTCCCTTGACGTTCACCCTCTGACCGTCTTCAAAACCAGTCACGGCCAGTCAAGTCTCTCTCACATCACACACATTTGACTCCACATTTAAAGACCCTTGTGATTACTCTGGGCCCACCCAGACAATTTAGGATACTCTCCATGTTCTTAAGGTCAGCTGATTAGCAACCTTCATTCTGTCTGCTACCTTAAATCACCCTTTGCCATATAAAATATAGCATATTCACAGATCCCAAGGATGTCTTCAGTCATTATTCTGCCTTCCACACTACAAATAGCCCCTGTCCCTGCTGTCAGGGCTCCTTTGTATGGCTGCCCACTGAGCAAGAACCGGGGTGCTTGGGGAGAGAAGCTGACGTCTACAGAACAGGTCACCTTGTCCACCCGATTACTGGGAGCCTCTTTCAAAATGGGTGTCCTCTCAGCGGATTCGTGGGTAAAAAATGGTTTCACTACCTGTGCCCTGTTTCAGCAATCCGTCCATGTATCCCACCCTTAGACCTCCTTACCACCAGCCTTGGTATTTTCAAGTCCCTGACCAGCCAGCTGGCTTTACTAGCCTCTGCCCATGAACCAGAATAGGTCTGTACCTTAGTTTATCTTTTCTCCCATGCAAAATGGACAATCAGAGTAACCAGAAGTTCTGCCCATTAAGATGATATCTCTTCATCACTGTCTCTTAGAGACACCCTGAGTGTGGCTTTAATGCAGTAGTTGTCTGTTTGGGCCTGATGCTAACACACGACGCAGACTCACAAATCATGTCTGCGCCCTCCCTTCTGTGTTAACTGGTCATAGCAACTTCCCCATCCACGGGTTAAGGGAGAAGCAGTCAAGCAGTGAGAGCAGCCACTGTAAGAATTTGACCCACCTGCCCATGCAGTTTCCTTGTGCCTTCGGGATTTGCTCAGACCTGATCTCATATGCACTCTTTAATAACAGAATGCTACCATGTCTGTCCAAGTTTATGCTTAGATGGATCAGGTAATATCCACTTCTGGCCGCATGGGTCACTTTGGAGTCCCACAATCAGGCATTCCGGGTCCACCACGCCCAGTCGAGAGCCAGGAGCTGTTTTTAAGTGGAAACCGGCTATTGGCAGAGAGGGCATGAATTAATGCAAAACCCTAAGGGACTGGAACTCTACTTTGACTTTCCTGTGGGGACTTGTCCACACAGGCATGTTTTGCTGCCATAGTCACTTCCAGATAATAAAGCTTGTGTGACAGGGCAGCTTGCTCTGCAGCCTGGACCTGCTGCAGCAGCTCATGTTGCTGCAGGCCTCACACAAAATTTGCAGTCTTGCCCTGGCTGGTGTGGCTCACTGGACTGAGTGCTGGCCTGTGAACTAAAAGGTTACAGGTTCGATTCCCAGTCAGGGCACATGCCCGGGTTGCAGACTAGGTATCCACATGGAAGCATGTGAGAGGCAACTGATCGATGTATTTCTTATACACATCACACTGATGTTTCTCTCCTCTGAAAGTAAATAAATAAAATCTTTAAAAAAAACCCACCAAGTTGCACTCTTACAAGTTTTCCAGTAAATACGTAGAACAGCACTGACAAATGTATACGCTGCCTCAAGACTCCAGAGTCCCATCAAACACTCTGCTCCTTCCTTTGTAGCGGACAATGAAGTTTCAAGAGGAGGTATCCTGACATGCCCCAGAGCACTGGATGCTCCAAAACATTCACTATAAAAGTTTACATAATATGCTTCTCAATACTTGGGAGATTTATCACTCTTCCTTTGGCATAAGTATGTTCTACTTAGAATCTACAGTGTTTGCAGTTTCCTGCTCACTGGGTCCGATAACCATAATGCCATTCATATAATGGACCAGCATCATGTTTTGAACTACATCAAGTTGATCGATGTCTCTGTGGACTACAATGTGACAGAAATCAGGAGGCAGACACAGCCATGAGGTCATGGGGCGAGGATGCGCTGCTGTGCCTGATACACAAAGGCAAAGTATTTCTGGTAACTGTCTTTTGCTGTGTATAATGTGCACCTATGTTTCTGACCCAAACTTGCAGAAAAAACAATCTTTTGTTTTAATTTTTAAATTAAAATGTAATGTTTATATTTAGAAACAAAACTGATTATTGTATTCCAGGGCATTATTTTGCACACAGATATCATTATTGCTTTCTGGAGTTGCACTTTTAACACATAAGCATAAATAAAAGAATTTAAGAACATTTATATAGATATGGAATTAGTACTACCCATGTAAAATGTGCATCCTTATTTTTCCCCCAAAAATTTGGGTGAAAAGTGTGCACTCTACACAGTCAAGTATGGTATCTTTACTTAGTGGAATGGGGGAAAAAGTATTCGGGGTCAACAGTGTATACCAGGCCAAAGGTCGTGCTGACTTGTTCCAGTAAAAATGTCCTGTCTAGAACCACAGCTGCCGTGGACATCACACTACTTCTCAGTAATCTATGGTCATTCTCCTAGGTCCACCGGGTTTTTGTACCAGCCAAATCTATTTTAGATCTTTGATGGTGGCACTAATTTCTGAAATTTCTTCAGGGCTGTGGCATTGCTCTTGTGCTTGGCTATTTTGATGGTGTAGTTGTAGTTCAGAGCCTTCCATTCAGCCCTTTGACCCTTAATAGCTCTCACTCCATGAGTCAGGAAATCAGCGGGAGGATTCTGCCCGTTAATTTACAGACACAGGATGGGTCTGTAGTCCCACTGGATCCATGTGGACTTAGAACAGATTGAAAGCCTTGAATTTGTGACTCAGTGCAAGGGCAGAAATTCAGAACACCTCTAGGGTGACTCTGAAGGGATCTGTGCTCTCTGGGAGCCACGGGGCACCTGTGGCAGAGGACCGAGCCTGGGCCCTGGCTGTCAGGGACCCAGGGGCGCAGGGCCAGTGAAAGGAGCGACCTCATCATTTGGAAGGGCACTGCTTCAGAAGGACTGGGACCCCAGGAAAGAGACTGGGATGTTTGGGCAGAGCTTAGAAACCCCAACACACCCGGAGTCTGTTTGGGAGAAGGCAGCACGCCCTGCCCTTAGTCCGAGGAAACCAGACTTTCCTCACATAAAAATCTCAGTGGTTTCACTTGGAGCAGCTGCCTCACAGAGCTGCTGATTTTCCTCAGGATGCACCCCCATCACCTCTCATTGCCTCCAGGCCTGCAGTGAGAATCACATCCCAGTTTAGCTCAATTAAAGGCTTTCTGTCTGTTTTGTGTGTGTGTGTGGGGGGGGGGTTTCCCAGGGCAATCTGATACAGCCTCAGAAGGCCACTCCAGTATCTGTAATCACTATTGTCACTATAGAGACTAAGTGCCATAGGCACTTGTTCTCCCAGTATGTTACCAGCCTGTCTCTTGCCACCATCATCATAAAGTCAGTAACTGTGATGCCACTGCATGCCACAGGTTACCATTGTCCATTACCCCCATCGAAGAGGCTATTCATGTACTAATCAAGATGCGTGAGCAGCCCAGTCCCTGGTTCCGGAATCCCATCTGAGCATCTGTTTCCCAGGGCCGTCCTGGTACCCATTACTGTAGCAGTCAGGGCCCTGGACGGAATCAAATAGCACACTTAATGGGGTGTTCAAAAGGTTTGATGAAGGGACTATTGCAAAGTGGTGGGTAGAGTTAAATGAACCAAATAGGCTGATGAAGCACTCGGGGCTAGCAGCAGCAGGAAGCTTTTACCACCAGAGAGCAAGGGCAGGTCCCAGAACCCAGTGAGAGCGGCAGCTCTGGGGAAAGTCAGCCTCCGCTGACTAGTGCAGAGTGGAGAGGGGTGAAGAGTGGGCCAGTACTGGCAAGTGGAGGACATCTGACATGAAGCCCCATTATACAGGCAAGGAAACCACGGCTTGCCTGCCCCGTGCAGGTCTGTGCATAGGCCAGGAGAATGTGAGTGTGTGTGCACGTGCCCACGTGTCCACGCATCCACGTTGATGTGGAAAGAGGGAAGCCCAGAGCCCTGTGCTTCCTGTCCTGTCAGAACTGGCAGGCTGGCGGGGCAGACTCATCTCGCCGTCTGTAACAGGATTCCTGATTTCTGCCCGCAGCATAAGCTCAGTAAAAGGATCGTGTGAGAGGAGGAAAGCAACTTTCTATCATGGAGTATTTTTAAGGGCCCACTGTGTGCTGTGCTCTGTGCTCAGGGAAGGGATAGGGGTGTGAGGGGACACTTGGGGAGAGTTGAAACCCACCTCCTTAGCCCCCAGGGTGTCCCAGAGAGGGACTGCAAGACAGAGGACCACAGGAAATGAACCAAGAAGCCGAAGGCCTTGAGTCTGGGGTAGCGTGTCTGAGGGCTGTAGGGAGAGAGAAAGGGGCCACACATCTTTGGGGCTGTTTCTCCTTCTGGTCCCAAAGGAGCCCCCGATGCCACCCTAGTGTGGTCTATGTCTGCTGCCTGGGTGTGCACCCTGGAGGACACTGACCAGACTCACGGTTTTAGAAGGCCACCAGCCCTGCCTTTCCAGACCCACCTGCCAGCCCCCTAAGGCCCCTTTGCCTAGCCTGCTGCACCGGCTCTACGTTGGTGTGGTATCTGAGTTGGAGCATAAACAGTGTGATGGTACATGTGCGTCAGTTTAAGCTCTGCTCCAGGGGCAGACAGTTGCTCTGATGGTGAACTCTCACTGAGAGGAGAAAGAGGGGGTGGAGGTTATTGGCCCTTGTATAGCCAGCAGGGCCATTCTCCAGTCCTACCAGAGCTTCAGTTTTGTTTGTTTCCTTGTTTGTTTGTTTATTAGAGAGAGGGGAAGGGAGGGAGAAAGAGAGGAACATTGATCAACTGCCTCTTGAACGCTCCTGACTAGGGACGTAGCCCACAACCCAGGCATGTGCCCTGACCAGGAATCTAACTAGTGACCCTCTGGTTTATAGGACAACGCCCAAACCACTGGGCAATACCATTCAGGGCTCTTGTTTGAATCTTGAGCCAAACTAACCCACTATAAGACATTTATGGAGCAATCAGGAAAATTTGAAGACTGATATTAGGTAATATTAAGAAATTACTATCAATTTTCTTATTGACAATGCTACCATGGTCATATTTTTAAAAGTCATTACCTTATAGAAATCCACCCCAAAATACTGATTTATTTACTAGTGATATAAATAACTGGGACTTGCATCAATATAACCCAGAGAGTAAAGGGGAGAGAAATTGTGGGGTTTGAGATGAAACATTTGCCACATGTTGATATTTATTGAAGCTGGGTATTCAAGTTCACAGATAGTCATTCTATTGTTCTATTATACTTATGTTTGAAAGTTTCTGTAACTAAAAAAAAAATTAAGAAAAATTAAAAAAAAAAGTGCCTGTTGGATTTGGCAAGATGAGTACCAGTAACTTAACAAAAGCAATCGCAGTGGACGGAAGGCAGGTTGGACTGGGTTGAGGAGTGGGTAAGAAACGGACACAGTGAGGCTAGACTACTCTTCCAAGGTCGCTGTGTCAGGGAGGAGGGACTCGAGGCTGTAACTGGAGGATGTAAGGGTTGAGGGAGGCTGTGATAGGCAGGAGTCTAAGACGGCCCCAAGATTCCTGCCTTGAGGGGTATGTGCGTGCTTGAGGGCGGGCTAATCAGATTCGAAAAGGAGGAGGTCATGGGAACCTCTAATCGGTAGCCCAGTCGGACAGATGTTGTAGGTAACCTGGGGACCCACTACATGTGGTTGGCTTCTGAAGTCGGGGGCCGGGGGCAGTCTCCAGGGACTGAGCCCTGGGATCTGACACTATCACCAGGTACTATGTCAGACTGAGTCAAATTGCAGGATGCCCAGCTGGTGTCGTGGAGAGTTGCTTGGTGTGGGGAGAAACTCCCACATATCTGGTGACCAGAAGTATCAGTGTGAGGCGTCCCGTGTGAGTAGTAAAGGAGACACAGGAGAGAAAAACACAGGAGAAAAACATGTAGAAGAGCTGGGTTTCCTCTGCACAGAAGAAAAAAGAACTGTGTAGGATTTTCCAAAACACAAGCTGTCACCCAATGCCTGACTGAGCCTCAAAGACACAGTTTTGGCTGCTGTGAGGTGATGGTTGCCAGGCTGGCGGCATATTCATGCTGGTGAGGCTGGCCAGAGCCTCCATCCTGCTTCTGTGGCCACTGTGTTCATGGGCCCACTGATTAGGTTCTTGACCAGCTGTGGCTTATGGGAGACTCTCAGAACCCAGGACATCTCGGCATAACGATTTGTTCTCCGCTTAGGAAGCAGATGGAATTAACAAACTGTGACTATTAAGGAAGTGATACCAGAAGATAAATTATACATATTGCAACAAGGGGAAAGAGAACATGTGATATTTGCAAAAGTCTTACAGGGAATCATCCTTGTTCTGGAAAAAAAAAAAAAAATGCTGGCTTGCTGTTTAACATTTCTACCAGAAAGCTGGGGCTCTTCATATTTCAAATAAGACAAAAAAGACATCCCATCACACTGGGAGGTCACCTCTGTAGCTGCCTCAGACTAGTAAGAGTCACAACCACGTTACCACCAATTCTATCCCCAGGGAATAATAGCCAAATATGGCTCAGCATTATCTTAGGTTGTAATAGTGGGGCAGGGAGAAGCCTGTGAATGGTCTGGGTCTCTTGCCCTCAAGTTTAAGACTCGTTGCAATTAGAAGTATCAAAGGTGAGGCCCGGCTGAGGCTGAGATACATTCCTTAATTTTGTCCAGGTGCTAAAAACACAGAGAGAAGATGGCAGGGACACCCACAGGTAGGTGTCTCCTGATTGTTAAGCGTTGCCTTTCAAAGGAGGCTCCTCGACAGACGGTCACTTGGCACAGGGTTCTCTCACAGTTGGGGCCTGTTCTAAGAGTCTAACCACATAGCGCCTCCTCATCACCAACCCTCCAATCTCCCTCCTTCCATGGCCCTGCCCACGTGGCCAGGCCACCAGCCATTGCCCTGAGCTGACACGCAGACGGACCTCAGGGAGCTTCTCCTTTGTGCAAAACGGACAACACACTGTAGTGCCGGAAGCCCTGGGATGTTTTCTTGTCTCTGTCGCTGCCAGAAACAGGCAGCAGCATGACAGCAATCGATGCCTGGCTGGGGCTGGCTGCTTGCAGGACCATCTGTTAACAGGCCTGTTCGGGGAGCTCAGAATCGTCTGAGAAATGACCTTGAAGGCTCATCTTGGGTTACCTGGCAACTAGCAAGCCAGCCGATGGCTCTCTGTCCCTAAGGAGGAGCTGTGCCTGAACTCAATTTCCCGTGGGATGAGGGTGAGGTGGGGCTCAGGGGCCAAGGCCTTTAGGCCAGCACTTTCCCAAACAGCAGACACTTCAGTTCAGGCTGCTTAGCGTTCATTCCTCACACTCCATCAACCTCAAGGTTGTTCCCATACTCACCAATGAAAAAGAAAAACATAGCAAGAGACCAGGGTCCCTCTGTACCATGCGGCCTCCAGCCTCAGAGGGAGACCTGGTGCTGCCAGCGTTCTGCCTGTGAGTTTCAGTCTTCACCGAGACTCACTGTCAACCCCAGGAGGTCTTTGCATGACACAGGCTAGAGTTTTCGATCTTTGGGCAACTGGTGCTAGGGACCTGCCCCTGAGGTATGGGTGGAGGGAGGGGCAGCTGGAAGCCCGAGAAGGACTCTGGGGAATGAACTGCATGCTCAGCAGCTCTCCTGGGCTTGAGGACGTGCCTGGATCCAGTCCCTCTCCCACAGGTGCCTTCTCCCCTTGAAAACAGATGCTGCTGGGCGGACCTGACTTTGTGGCAAGGTCAGACAGCACTCAACTCTCATCACATGGTCCCCAGGTGCCTCATGTCAGGCTTTCAGTCTCCCCTGGGGCGCAGCAGCTTATGAAAGCAATGAGCTGTTTTGCAAAAGGAGAACAGTGGCTTGCAGAAGGAGGTACAGCTTTGCTCTAAAATCCTGGCCCCTGGGCTGAGCTTTGCCTCCTGGGGCTTGTCCCAGGTTCCATAAGGGCATCTTAATATATACCACACACTCAGGGCCTCATATGATTCTGGCTTTGGAGCAACTGTGAAGTGTAAGGGCAGGGGTGAGGAGGCAGCTGGTCCTCCACACCATCCGGGAACTCTGGGGACAGAGCTGCCCCCTGGGAGAGGATTGCACAACACCTGCCTCAGGAGATAGAGACAGATTAGCTGAGGCCTTGGGACCCTGGACCTCTGCCCACAATCCCTCCCCCTACCCAGATCCCCTGTGTTGGGACCCTGAGCTCTACCTGCCTTTATTTCCACCCGAGGGATCAGAATAGACCCCTGATTTTTTTTAAAGACTTATGAGTACTAGAGGAAACAGAGTGACACACCATGTTCTCACTGGAGTGCACATCGGAAATCTCTGGGTAGACAGCTTGCTTAAAACAGAGCTGCCCAGGCCCCAGCCCTGGAGAGTCTAAATCAGCAGAGCTAAGGTGGGACTCAAATACACACTTTAACCAAGCTCCCCACCCTGTGATTCTCACTCAGGTATTCTGCTCTCTACACTGGTGGAATGCCTCAGGGTCAGGCAAGCCTGGGTCCAAATCCAAGTTCTGTTCCTGTATTAGTTTGGAATCATTTCAGCTACAAGTCATGGATATCCAAAATAACAGGGGTATAAACAAGATAGTTTCCTTGTCTCCCGTGAGTGTCCAGGAATGCAGTCCAGGGTGGTATGGTGGTACCACAACCATTGAGGACATGGACTTTTTGTATCTTGTTAACAGTTCCAAAGTCCTCCCCATTCAGCTTTTGCCTCTTGGTCCAAAATAGCTGCTCCAGCTCCAGCTATCATGCTTATGTTTCATCTAGCAGGAAAAAGGAAAGGGGAAGAACATAATTCCTTCATTTAAGGGCAATTCCTAGAAGTCGCACTTAACACTCCTACTTATATTCCATTGGCCAGAACTCGGTCATATGACTAGATATGCTGCAAGGGAGGAGGGAAAATGTCGATGTCTGTTTACAAATGATGATCTAGGCACAGAAACAGAGTCCGAAGGAGTTGAAAAACAGTGAGGGAGCGATGGAAGTGAAAGATGTGAGTAAAATCAGCTGACATCTTGTATACCTACTGCATGCCAGTCACTGTTCTAAGCACTTTATACATAACCATGATCCTACCATTCCTTATTTGCCATAATGGGGCTACCCCCGTATTCCAAAAACACCAAATGGTCTTTCCAAATACCAAAAGATTAGCTTTGCCTACTTACTCCCTAAGTGACTTTCAGCAAGTTCACTTTGCTAGTAAAAGAGAGGGAAAACCATCCTTAGTTCTGACCAGACACAATTTATACTCCCCACAAGACCTGGGTACAATGCCCCCCAAAACCTGGACAAAGTTAGGCCTCTGCCAGCCTAGAAGAAAGGGTGTGTGCTGCCCTGATGTCTGCAAACCAGGTGCCAGCAGGTCAGCAGGGGTGTCCCATGAGACTGAGGTAAGTCTTGCTCAAACTCCGTCTTGTTTCCTGTGGACATGCTGGGGCTTCCTAGCTCAGGCCTCTTGCTTCTGCTGAATCCCTATGTCTGGGCGTTCGGAGCCTGGAGATGCAATCACTGGACTCTGGCATCTCGGGGGGTAGGGGTGTTTGCTGCTGGCACAGTGCTGGGCAAAAAAACTGGATGCTGTATAAATGCTTACTGAATAATGATGCTAATAACCATTATTGAATAAGTGTTCACTGTGTGCTAGGCACTGTGCTCAGAGCCATTTAACACTGGCAACTGCCAGGATTTTTACTGACCGGTGAAGAAAGTGAGACTCACAAAAGTAAGGTACTTCCAAGGTCTCACACCTCATAAGTGTCAGAGTTGGGACTTGAAGCCACAGATTTTTAACTGCAGAGCTCAGCGATCTGCAGCCCTCAGTTAGCCACCCGACCCCACCCACATGTACAGAGAAGTCCCAGCAGCCTGGAGTCTGGGCTGACGGTCCCGAGGACTGACACTGCGGGAAGGACCAGTTTTGTCTTGGCTTCCAAGGATGCAAATGACTGCAGGATACTCCTGTTCTGGCCCCTCTATTTCCTCCCCCAGCCGCCCACACCCCATCTGAGTGAGCCTGAACAGCACTGAATGGAGGCCGTTCTCACTGTGGAGGAAGGGAGGGAAGGACGGGCCTCTTGTCCACAGGGGACTTGGAATTTCCAGAAAAGCAGAATAGCATACAGTGGAGAGCCCGGACTGTAGCCTGCCATTCCTTAGCCCCGTGACCTTGACCAAGCCAGTGAGGATTAAATAAGTAAATACACCTCACGTAAAACAGGGAGAAGGGCTGGCGCACCGTCAGTCTTGAAGTGTCAGCCATCGTTAGGGTTATTTCAACTCAGACTGGGGGCAGCAGAAGCCGACCACCCTAGAGAGGGCTGAGAACTGGTCCCTCTTCTTTCTTTTGATACATAACAAAATTAGTTTTTAATTAACAACTGGTGGCAAATGTAAAAATTCAGATTAAAAAAATCACCAACAATCCCACTCTTCAAAGATCATCTTCCTATTCTTCTATTTAACCAAAATCATAGTGATTCAGTGCTCTCCCCGCCCCCATCCCCAAGAGTGACTGGGATTTGTGGTTCTCCTGCCCATCAACACCTGGGTCACCCTGGGCCAAACAGTCACCCAAGCTTCTGGGTTTGCCCATGAGGATGATGTCTCAGAGACCAGTGACAGAGCTGAAGAACAGGCCACACGAGTGTGGCTTGTCCCCATACACCCAGAGAATTTTATAAGCAAAACACTTTAGTGACTTTTACAAGGTGAATCAGAGCTGCCACCTCCTGCTTTACAACCTTCCCGTTGCACTTAGGAAAAGGCCAAGACCCCCACCGTGGCCTGACGCTCTGCACCAGGACGTCCAACCTGCTGGCATCTCTGGGCCACACATTAAACCCACAGACACTAATGAAAACTGATGAGCAAAAAAAGGTCCGTGCATAATTTTCGTGATATCCACCACCACAGATAAGCAAAAATTCCTCACATAATAACCCTAATATGCAGCAGCCCTTTTGATAATCTTTTAGAGTCCAGTGGGTTCCACGTTTGTGATCACTAATGTAGAAAACGTACATATCTAAGTAATAAAACATCACTGATTTTCAAAATATTTTTTATTATAAAAGTAAAAGAAAAGAGGGCAACATAAAACTAGTGGGATGTTTAACATTGCATTTGAGAAACTCGTGCATCAACAGCTGGTTTGAGAGAAGTAGTGGCAATTTGCAATGAGTTCCCAAGGGGCTCATCGGATATTTTGATTCTAGTTTTACTCTTACTGTGTTTCCTTCCTAAAAATGGTTGCTCACATATGTAGGTGCTGCCAAATAGAGATGACGTGAATAAGCTGTGATTGTGAAGCCAGGGATATTTGTATCCGGGAAGATAGGACCTACAAAAGTCCAGTAAAGAGACATGATCAAATTTGTCTTTAAGTCGAATGTTAGATTGCAGCTCTATGCATTCCATTTGAAAATTGGCAGGTAACGTATTTACGTCGACTGAAAATGGAGTCGCAAATGTAGCAAAATATTGATTATTTTCCCGGAAATCTTGAAATCTGCTTTTTAAATTCTTGTATCAAACCGAAAAGCAAGGCTGCATATTTTTTTGATATTCACAGGACTGTGTTTAGCCAATGTGTCGAAATGCATAAAATTGTTTGCCTTAATTTGAGCTTGCCATAAATTCAGTTACATTTGGAACACTGTTATGGCTTGAAACATGGTACTGATAAGTTGGTTTTCACCTTGAAGATACATGTTCAACTCATTTAAATGAGTGGTTAAATCCACTAAAAATGCTAAATCTGTAAGCCAGTTTTCATCATCAAGTTCCGGCACAAATTTGTTTTTTGATACCATAAACGACTTGATAACATGTTGCAAATCATAAAATCTTTTCAACATTTGGTCTCGACTTAGCCATCTTCCGAAGAAAAGTAGATGGTGTCGCCCTAGTCAGCATCAGTACTTTTAAGGAATCCCTGGAACTGGCGATGATTCAATCCCTTGGCTCTGATGCAATTCACAGTCTTGATTTGCATGATGTTATCCATTTTTAAAGCTTTTGTGCATAAATTTTATTGATGGGCTATGAAATGACACTTCATCAAACATGAGTTTTGGGCGGCAATGGCATCGCCTTTTGTTAATTTTACAAGCCCTTCTCTTTTCCCTACGATCATCCAGGCACCATCAGTAACCATGCCAGATATGTTGACAGTGGACAAAGAAAATCACTTTAATATAGTTTTTATTGCTTTGTATAAATCTTTTGATTTAGTTGTGTTTTTAATGGCACTAAAGAAGCCATTTCTTCAGTGACATTATATTTGTCATCAATATCTCTAGTGAAAATGGCAAGTTGAGCTGTATCTCCAGCCTCAGTGCTATCATCCATCGCCAAAGCATAAAACTTAAAGTTAGCAGTGCCCAGGCTGGTGTGGCTCAGTGGATCGAGTGCCGGCCTGCAAACCCAAGGGATGCTGGTTCAATTCCCAGTCAGGGCACATGCCTGGGTTGTGGGTCAGGTTCCCAGTAGGGGGCGTGGGAGAGGCAACCACACATTGATGTTTCTCTCCCTCTTTCTCCCTCCCTTCTCCTCTCTCTAAAATAAAGGTAAATAAGTAAAGTCTTTTTTTAAAAATGAATAAAATTATTAGCTTTACTCTCCAAACTTTTTTTGATAGACTTTATAATTTCTTTAATTTGCCTGGTTATAGTCTGGTGAGAAAAACTGATTTTAGAAATATTCCCCATTTTTTTCAGGGCAAATTATATATGCCATACTTTCTATACATTGCTTAAAAAACTCACCATCAGCAAATTCTTTTGATTTTTTTGCTATTAAATATGCTACCACATAACTAGCTTTTACAATGGAATCCGCCTAAGTTGTAACTTTTTGAAAAAATTTTTGTTGAGAAGACAGACTTTTCTCTAGTTCCGCCATTTTGTCCCAACAACACAATCCTTCACACACATTGAATTTGGCAGCACGTTTTTGCATATAATGCCTTTTCAAATGACAGCCTTTGGAAACTTGCACAAATTCCCTACAAATTAAGCAGAATGCCTTACTATTTGCCTCGACAAAAAAGTAGTTACCTGTCTACTTTTCACTGAACACTCTTCCTTTGTCTGTCATTTTTCTGGTTTGGAGTTCTTTTTTCTTTTGAGATGTTGTAGAAGCCATATTGGAATTTAAAAAATAATAACAAATAAAAGACTTTATTCACTTTTATTATGAAAACTGACAGGAAAATAGAAAGCAAGGCGTGGGCCCTTCCCAAGCAAGCAGGGCAAGGTGAGGGGTTGATTGTAAAACGAGGCGGGTGTTGTGTGAGGTACCCCCAAGGTGTGGGAGTACCTTTAATAATCAAATAAGAATGCTTACCTGACTTCTAAATAACATTAAACACCTAACATTGCAATGGTAGGCTGAAACACTATTGATAATCGCTGCCTCACTGAGTCACCACGAGCACATGTAACATCTGATGGTGGCAATTCCGCTGTCTGCTCTTAGAAGATAGCGCAGTAGAAGCCGCACTAAAGTGGGAAGCTTTGGAAAACCTTTGTTCACCCAAAACCCCAGGCGCTCTGGGAGAGCGATAAGGCCATCTGGGAAAAGCAAACAGCAGGATAGTCAGTAGGACTGGGACTAGCACCCCCACTGATAGAACCAATTATCACATTCTGCTTCTGCATCCCGCTTTTGTCACGTAGACAGGAAGACCCCTAAGCTATATAACCCCCCAAGAATCCTTTGTTTGGGGCTCAGAATTTGGAGATGACTCCTCTGGGCCCGTGCACGTTAATAATAAACCTCGTACTCCAGAATCCCTCGGTGTCTGGTTGCTTCGTTTTCCTATAACAGCACAACTCTGTGAAACGGAAGCCAGGCACGTGTACAAACAGCAAGAGCATAAGTACGTTTATTTTATGTGACACTGAAACACGTAATCATGAAATAACTCATAATGTTTTAAGTAAATTCATGATTTTGTGTTGGGCCACATTCCTCGCCATCCTGGGCTGCATGTGGCCACGGGCCGAGGATTGGACACCCCTACTCTACACGGTGGCCTGTGCCTGAATCCTGGCCTCCACATCTTACTGTGTGACTTTGGACAATTTATTTAAAACTTCTGTGCTTCACTTTTGTTGTATAAAATGGAAACAATAGAACCTCCATCACAGAACTGCTACGAGGGTAAGGCCGGAGAGAGAAGCTAGGGAAATTCCTTGGCAAGCGGTATGGGAAAACTGAGACAGACAGCTGAACAGATTGTCAGAGCCATTTATAGCCAGATACAGAAAGCCACCAAAACCAGGTGGGCAATGCCAGGATCACCTGCAATGACTAACGACCCCCCTGTCCTGGTGCTGGCCAATCGGTAGAGACCATGACCCTGAAAGTGCACACCTGGGACACTGATGAATATTCTGCTGCAACCCTCCCCTGAGCCTTCCCCTAAGATTCCTGCCTGCAAGAGATAAAACCCCTCAGGACGAAGAACCTAGCACCTGTGCCTTTCCCTCCCTTCTCTTCCCTCACACGTGTGCATCCCCCAAACTCTAAGGGACCCCACAAGACTGGCAACCAGAGAAGCGATGGGAAGTGGCAGCCCATCCCAAACTAACCTCCTGACCTTGTCTGCAAGGCCCCCTTTTTTCTGACTTCCCAGTGAGCCAAAGCAGACCCGCCTCAGCTCCTTTCTTTCCTACAACATTCCTAGAGAACCAAAGCAGCACCGCTGAGGTCTCTCCTGTTGCTTCTTCTATGCTAAGCCCTTCCTTGTTCCAATGTCCCCAGCTTTAATAAACGTACCCTCAAAGTCACATGGTTCTATATTACAAAATCTTTCCCGCACTAAATCAGGAATCCACGCAATACCAGCTGGCCCTAGGCAGACCCGCTCAGGGCCAGGTCCCCTGTCTAACTAGAGCAAATAGGCCGAGTGAAGTGCTCGGAACAGCACCTGGCATGTCGAGAGCCCTTGCGGCACATTAGTTGCATTCAGTATCATCATTTTGACCCATTATTCCCTTTGCCCTCTCTCCCCCGACACGCACCCCAGCAGCCTGGGAGCCCCCACTTGCAACCCCTCTGCTTCATGATGTCTGACAGGGTCCAAAGGCAAAACAACAGGGCTAGGCTTCTCCTCAGATGCCCTTCCTTGTTTTATGAGGGGGTTGGGTGGCAGGTCTTTTCAGAAACCCCTGTCTCATCGACCGGAACAGAATTCCACCCCTGCTCCTAAATGAGTAACAAGCAGAGAGGAAATAAATGGAACGCCCTAGTTATACAACACCTGAACAAATCTGTCTTCCATCAGCTTTGACCACTGCTTCTCAAACTCCAGGTGCCTCAGAATCACCTGGAGAGTTTGTTGAAACACGGATCTCTGTCCCACCCCACCCCCACCCCCGCCAGGCTTGAAAGGTAGGTCTGTGGCTGGGTCAAGAATTTGCATTCTCACGAATTTCCAGATGCGGCTGATGCAGATGGCCAGGAACCAAACTCTGAGAATCTTGGCAGGGAAGAGGGATAAATATCTGCACCAAAGATGTAAGCCAGTATCCAACTGCCCCTGGAGATTGAGATGGGGTGCGTGCAAACCCCAGCACAACCGTGACCATGTGAAGACCTCCTAGAGATTTCTGCCAGTTCTTGGGCTATGTTCTCATGGCCACTGTCCTGCCTCTGCTGATTTTTTGCAGCTGTTGCCTTCGTTTCTGACCTGGAATTGAACCAAATGAGGGACAAGGGAGGGAGAATATTTCCTCCTGCTCCCAGAGCAACCGTGCGAGCAGGACTTTTGCTAAAGACACAGCACACAATGGGAAGTAGCACAAGAGACATTCCTGTTCTCAAAAGCCCTGAGGCCACCCTGACACTGAGAAGGTTCTCAGGTTCTCACAGCCCTTCACTCCACACAGGGCCCAGCCACCACCGCCCTCCCCTCTCCTCCCCTCTCCTCCCTTCCTCCTCCTACACTCCCCTCCTTTCCAGGCTTCTTAAAGGAATCACTGAGGGTTTTGAGCCTCGGAGGCAGTGAACCTGCTGGCTGGGTGGGGTAACCCCTAAAATACATCTAGAGGCACCAGTCTGGGGGACAGGGGTTTAGAAAACTCCAGGAAGACAGTATCTTTTAATGGAATTTAATTTCACCTCCTCAGATTCTGGGAGAGTGACCACGCCCTTCACTGAGGGTGCTTAGGGAGGCCCAATGACAGGGGAGAGGGGACTCTCTGGGATGTCTGCTTATTCCTGAATCTCAATTTCCAATGCACCTGGAGGAGTCCAGAGGGAGGCGTTGGTATTTATAATGCTTCCTTCTCAGGAGAGTAGACCCTGCATTGTTAAATAAAAGGCCCTTCTGTTCTGAGGCCTCTCACTGGGCTTGGCCCAGCACAGGCAGCCTGGTGGGGAGTTTCAGAGGAGGGGCTGGGAAGGGCCCAAATGCTCTCACTGCTGTTGGAGTCAAGAGTGAGCACGGGAGTCCCTGGGGGCGATGAGGGGAAGCTGTGAAGGAAGGAGGGAAGGTGGAGACTGAGCCAGCTGATGGGAGCAGCCAACCGGGCCAGGGCAGCAGGGAGGGGGTGGGGAGTGGGGTGAAGGATGAATGAGGACCTGGTGGCCACAGCACAGGGATGTCCCAGTGCCATTTGTAGTTGTCTGCTGAGCAGCACTGTCACTTCCAGAGACCCACACATCTTCAGTGAAATTCTGCTCACAGAGCAGCCTGCTATTCATGGTTTCTTGGGAGAAGAAATGGGCTGCATCCTACATCTGAATCAATTCCAGGCCGGAAATAAAGGGAACAGCTGCTACAATTCAGGAGAAGCAGGAGACCAGAGTCACTGGATTGTAAACCTGAGAAATTGCAGAGGTCTGGTGGAGGGCAAGGGATGGGGTCTAAGCTAACCGTATTTCAATCCCCATGAGCTGAAAACCCGCAGCTAAGCCTGGGCTCTGCCATTGCCATCAGACCAGATGCCCCTGCTTCCTCGATAAAGAAGTCTGTTTTGTTCAGGTGAGAGGGTGTAGGTAGGGGGGCATTATGATTGGTCAAAGATAATTACACGTGTTTCCACTCCCGTCTGCTGTGACTGGGTTGGGGCAGGCATGTGACTCTGTTCTGGCCTATGAGACAGAAGGGGAAGTCCCCCTTGGGGCTTTTGGGAAGGACTTCCCTCTCTAATAAAAGGAGAGAGGGGATTGAGGGCAAGCCCTTTCTCAGCTTTCTATCATGATACTACTTTCTGTGGCAGAGCAGCTGATCCGTTACAAGTGGAGGCTCCAGAATCAGGGTTAAAAGCATGAACCTGCCTCTGATTATCTGTGGGATTTTGAACAAGTTTCTTGAACTTTCTGCCCCATGTTCCTCATCTGCAAAATGAAAATAATAATGATGCTTTCCTCACAGGGTTGTTGTGAAGACCAAATGAGTGAATATACCTAAAATGTTTAGACAGTTCTGGCACACCGGGAGCACCCAATACATGGTAGCTGTTACTATTTCTGCTCTCTACAGATATGATGCTGTATCCATAGAGAACAAAGCCATCTTTCAGCCATGAAGTAGGGACCCTTGACATGGAAGATGGAAAGACAGAAAGGAGTATTGATTCAAAAACATTTTACCTCAAGACTTCAAGATAATAATCATTTATCAGACTTTTGACTAAGATCAACTGTCAATACAATAAAACCCCCAACTCTTTAGGCAACTTTTAGTTGAGTATTGTTACTTGCAACCTAAAGTGACTTAACCAACTGGTACATTTGCTTGATGACCAGTATTGATTTACAAGGAGAAAGGAAACCATCTAGTCTATGGGAACACTCATACTTATTGATAAGAATACCCACCAAGGAGACAAACTGTGGCACTGATTGCTGGTTAACCTCAAATATTTAGTTTCATTCTTTAACAAAAGAACTGCCATAGTTTAGCTGGGCACATGCTGCCTAGCTAGAAATTATATGTCCTTTGCAGGCAGATGAAGCCATATGCCCAAGTTTGAGCCAAAGGAATGTGAATGGAAGTGATGTGTGCTACATCCAGGTTTGGCCCCTAAAAGGATGGGGCAAGCCCGGCCCTCACTCTTCTCTCTTTTTGCTGGTGGGAAGATAGCAGGAGCGGGAGCAGTCACCTTGGATCCAGAGATGGAAACCATTCTGTGGATGGGCAGAGCAGGCCCACCAGCCCCAAGCCACCTACTTCTCACCTCTTACATACAAGAAAAAGAAACAATCTTGTTAAACCACTGTATTTTTGGATTGCTCCCCTACTGCAGATCTCTCTGAGGTTACAGAGTACCAGGTGGAAAGAGTGGCACCGAAATCCTGTTCTGTGGTTAGTACTGTGACCCTATGTATCAGTTAGCTATTGCTACATTAAAAAAAACACCCAAAACTTAGGACTGAAAACAATGATTTGTTATTTCTTATGATTTGGTGGGTCGGTTGCCTTCTTAGGCTGGCTTTTCCAGGGACTGTTTGTGCAGCTACATTCGCTTGGGGGAATGACCCAGCTGAGGCCTGGATTCATCTGGGGCAGTGGGATGGCCAGGCCTCCCTCTCCATGTGGTATTACCTCCTCAAGGAAGATAGTCTGAGCTAGGTTTCCTCACATGGTGGTTCCATTAGAGTTTCAAGAGAAAGTCTCAAAGGATAGCACTCATTCAATCTTCCTTTGTGTCACAATTGCTGATACTTGATTGGTCAAAGTAAGTCACATGGCTAGGCCAAGAATCAACATGGAAGGATGTAGATACCAGGAGGCTTGATTCACTGAGTCATTTGGGTAACGATCAACCTCACCCTCTCATGCCCCATGAATTTTGGAAGCTCATTAAGGATAATTAGAAATTCTAGTGCAATGCTCATTAGGACCATCTGCACAGGGACTAATTACCCCCTAGGAACAGGAAAAATTAAAATTCATTCCCTTATTTGGCTATCACCTTGCTTCAAAGAATTGTTTCAGGTTGTTTATGTAAATACAAAAGGGTTTTAAATAATAAAATTTAAAAGGAGTATTGGAGAGAATCAGAACAGAAGGAACAAAAGAAAAAGACCAGGAGGAGGGTCAGAACCAATGCACATGGCCCGGGGGGACATGCTCCCGCCAGAAGAGGGCACAAGGGTCTCCGGAGGGCGCTGGGACAAGACCAAGAAATGGTCAGGGCTCACCGTGCCCTCAGCGGTCCTGGGCTCTGTCTCCTGCTCCAACAGGGTTTGGACGGAACAGACTTAGGGGCACCGCTTCTTTCCAACTACCCTCCAGCCTCTTTTCTAGTCGCCAGCCATCCGCAGCCTCCAGAACCAGCCAACGCTGTTTTTGACCTTAATTCTTCATTGCCAGCAAATGTGAGCTCCCAAATTCATCAGAATTATTCCACCGAGGTGGAGGCTGCCGTCAACCACCTGGCCAACCTGCGCCTGCAGGCCTCCTACACCTACCTCTCTCTGGGCTCCTATTTCGACCGCGAGGATGTGGCTCTGCAGGATGTGGGCCACTTCTGTGAGCTGGCCGAGGAGGAGCATGAGGGCGCAATGGAAGCCGCCTTGGCCTAGAAGAGGAGCCTGACCCAGGCCCTTTTGGATCCTCATGCCCTGGGTTCTGTCTGCACAGACCCCCATCCCTGTGACTTTCTGGAAAACCATTTCCTGGGTGAGGAGGTGAAACTTATCAAGAAGATGGGCGATCACCTGACTCTGACATCCACCTGACTCTAACATCCGCAGGCTGGGTAGTCCCCCCAGGCTGGGATGGGTGAGTATCTCTTCAAGGCTCACCCTCAAGCATGACCAGGACGCCTTTGGGGCCCAGAGGCCTTTTAGGGGCTGGCTCCTCGGCACTTCCCTGGCATCTGGCTTTTGCCTGAGCCTCTCCCTGAAATCACTAAATACCCTTTTAACCACCCGGGAACCCTCTCCCATGCACTGGGCCGAAAGGAAACAATTAAGTTTTTGCAAAAAAAACAAAGAAAAAGAAAGCGAGGAAGGAAGGAAGGAAGGAAGGAAGGAAGGAAGGAAGGAAGGAAGGAAGGAAGGAAGGAAGGAAGGAAGGGAGGGAGGGAGGGAGGGAGGGAGGGAGGGTCAGGGCAACCTTCTCCTATATTCCATTTCTGGCTGAGTCAGCTTTAGTCCCTCGCTTCCAAAAGTACCTTAACCACTCCAGGCTGGCAGAATGAGATGGGGTCAGAGTTGGTGGGTCTGAGCGTCTCCCTATGATCCCAGACTGGGCTGTCCCTAAGAAATGGGTACATCTAGCCAAAGGCTGAAGGTGCCATTGGATGAGCTGCGGCAGGCTGGGACACATTTCATGCTGCCTCTGGCACTCGCTGCCAAGATGCAGAAAGCCGGCGAAGAGTGAGAAGCAAAGGGGGAGGAGAGCTGCTGAGGGGGAGTCAGCAGGGCCTGCACGGGCATTACCTCCAAGCCTCTTCAGACACAGCCCAGCACGGGACGGAAGAGATGCTTCAGCTGACTTAAACAGTTCTGGGAGGCAGGGAAATCTCAGTGATTGAGGCTCATATTCCTGAAGATTTCCCTGAGGGCTGACGTGATAGCCAGCCTCCACTGTCCCCAGCAATCCCCACTCCTGCTGACCAGGTCCCTGTATAGGCCCCTCCCACATTCAATGGGGCTGACCTGGCGACCAGTAGGATACGGCAGGGGAGAGGGCAGGTGATTTTCAAGGCTATGTCGTTAACGACATGGCTTCGGCCTCCCTCTCCTTGGGGGGAGCCAGCGCCATGTGGTGGGACTACACGAGCAGCCCTGTGGAGAGGCCCGTGAGGTGAGGACTAAGGCGGCCTGCCGGCCATCAGCACCAGTTTGCCCTCCGCGTGAGTGAGCCACCGTGGGAGCAGGGACTGCAGTCCCCACTGACATCTCGACCACAGCTTCAGGGGAAGCCCTGAGTCGGAACCAGTGGCTAACCCGCTCCCGGATTCCGATCCGCAGAAGCCGTGTGAGAGAATGAATGTTCATCACGGCTGAGTCTGGGGGCAGCCAGTGGCCTAGCAATAGATAACTGGCAGCACTGAGGATGAGAATGTTCTGGGCTTGGAACGTCTCTCCAGAAAGAAGTCACAAAGGGTGACTCCGATCACAAAGGATAAAACTGTGGCTGAGGCCTGCCTCAAAGGAACCGCGGGCACCCACGGCAGCCATGCAGACCCCGCCAGCTTCCCCCACCCAGGCGAGAGAAGGAAGGGGGCTCCTCTGCCAGTTGAGGGGAGAATCCCAAACCCTTGGAAACAGCTGCCAACTTCCATGTCCTTGTAGGAATGTCCTGCTTCACCATCCCGCAGGCCAAAGTAAGTTCACAATCCTGCTGATATTCAAAACACCAGGATTTCTGAGTGCCCATCCTGGGGGCCTTTTCTTCTCCTGAGGTAATTCCAAGGATCCCAGAGCATCTACCAATCCGAAGGAAGCCATCTTGATTAGATTTTCCTAGTAAAGGGGAAAAAAAAGCCAAACCAGAAAATCTGGTCTAGGGCACAGAGGAGACCCAGTTCCCAGCGACACTGTCTTCCCCAATCCAGAAGTGTCAGCAGTCTCTCAGAGCGTACCCGGGGAGTGAAGTGTCGCACTCACAAAACACACAGGTACCCGTCCCAGGAATGACTCAGGGATGTCCCAATTTGTCAGAGCAGCGAAACCCAGGCGGTTGGCACAAGCTGTCCCAACTGCTGAGTCAGGCTGCGCGCTTCCTGGGAAGGGAAGGGAGACTCCAGGTTGTGCTAATAGCGTGGGGACTTCTGCTGTCTGGACTTGCCTTTCCCTCAGGGAAGGGTAGGCTTCTGAGGGTTTGCGATTTGTCTTCTCTTTTCTGCCTTCTAATTTTCCACGTGCTTTTCGCCCCAGCACGTTTCACCGCCTGCAGACCCAAAGTGCTCAGAGACCTTTACCCCCAGGATCCACTTCCAAGTAGTCCTACTCTCTTCTCTCAAAGATTCCTTTTTCGGGAAAATGCTGATGGGCTTGGCAACAGCACTGTCCTCTGGCGACCTCCCTCCTCCTGATGTCATAGTCATTGTGTAGGGACAGGGGCTCTTGTCCAACCTCACTCCCCACCTCCCCGGGGTGGGAGGGAGGTTTCCTTCCACAGTCCTGGGCCCAGCATACAGGGAAGGGCCCAGGAGCCAGGGTAGGACCCTCCTGGGAATCTCTGCCCAGTCCCCAGTAGGACAAACGCACCCTTGGGTGGCCCCATACCACTGCCCCCACTACCACTCTTACGTCCTGGTCCAGATCTTAACTACCACAACGGCTTTCAGGACCTGCCTGCCCATCTCCAGCCCTGGGCCAGCTGTCGCCGTCCCAGAGCAGGGGTCTCAGCTGAAGAGGGAAGTGAGGTCACTCCAGAGAACCTTGTCTGCTGAGCTGGGGTGGGACTGAGTCTGTAGTTATTCCCAGTACATTCTGGAGAACTTTCTGGGAAGAGCTGGGGAGGCGTTTTATGCTGCAGGCCTCTATGAATGTGAGCTTATAGGAAGGCCAGAGAAATGGCGAGGTCTAGGGGGCACCTCAGCCACCCTCGGCCTCAGCGTCATCAGGGTACAGCCAAGAGGGGTGGAGGCACGGCCTTTCCACCTACACCCACCGCAGAAGAGGAGGAGTCTGCTTTCCCACCTGGGACAGGGGAATAATAAGCAGATTATAGAAGTAAGCCTCTGATGAGGTGAATTTTCCAAAGGAAGCTGACACACTGGTAGGCAGGGCAGGCTTGGGGTGAAGTGAGACCCTGAGATTTCAGAATTCAGCCTCAGAGAGGCGCTCTGAGTCCTGGCAGCAAAGCCAGGCAAGCAAAGACAAGGACTGATTTTTTGGTGCTCATAAATCTGTCTAGGGAACATGATTTGTGTGCCTGGTCACATTTGTCAAATGAGAAAGTGACTGAATAGGTGAATGACTGAATTCATGGTTCTAGGTGAAATCACTCGGGGAAATGGCACTGTGACATTCTGAAATCGTAAAATCTGAGTCCTAGAGGTCAACAATGGTCGAAAACTGGGAGCTGCCCCTCAGCTTCCAGCCCCGGAATTCCTTGTGGTGCTGCTGAGATTTGCCTCAGCGCCACCTGCTGGCGGGCACTGACTCTGGCCAGCTCCTATTATAGTTGGGAGTGTCACCTGGATGGCAGAGAAGATGACAGAATGGGGACCGGTCTCTCTGCAGGAACAGCTTTTAACTGACGTATTCTGAGGGCCAGTCAAGAAAATATAGCAAACCTTGGAAAAGGCAAAAGATATTCACATGTTTCCTTTCAGAGGAGGACTGGGTGTCCTCTGAGGATGATTTGATTCTTTCAGGGTGAGCGAGACTGATTACCTTTGACTGAACAGAGGTAACTCGTTCAAAACAGATAACAATGCGAGAGACTCCTGTCCCCACCCGCGCCAAGGGACTCTGTCCAGTAGAGACTGTAAACACCTGAAGCCAAAGTCTCATTCGAACCATTTTCAACAACTTGCTGATTCCTTGTCAGTAAATGAGCTGAAGAAAATCTCTGACATGTGTTTACTTTGTTTATTTGTATGAGGGTCAAAATTTTACCGTTTTTTAAAAAATTGACTCGAGAGAGTGAGAGAGAGAGACACACACATCAGTCTATTGTCCCCTTTTCTCTGCACCCATCGGGCGATCCTTCTATGTGCTCTGACTGGGGACCTACCAAGCAGTGTTGTCGTATCAGGACAACGCTCTAACCAACCAAGCTACCTGGCCAGGGACAAGATTTTACCTTTTTAAAAATTATACTTGAGCAGATTCGTGGTCCCCAGGGAAGCTACATTCTCTCACACCTTCCTTCCCTTCCTGCCCCTCACCTGTTCAGGTGGCACCAGCAACAGCATCCTCCGGGTCGCCACTGTGCCCAGCACAGACTTCGAGGACACGCTGCCCTGCAGCCTCTTCCTCCAGACCTCCGGCTCCCGAAGGCAGGGTCAGGTCTGATTCTCACTGGACCTGCAGAGCTCGGTCGATGCTGTTGAATGAATTGATGACTAGCGTTAGTTTGGACCACACTTCACTGCTGAGGAAGGAGCCTGGTAAACAGGAAGCCAGGTATATACATGGGGCATAACACTCCTTTTTTTTTACTTTATTTTTATTTTACTCAATCTATTGGGGTGACATTGGTTAATAAAACCATACAGGTTTGCAGTGTACAGCTCACCAAAACATCACCTGCCTACTGTCGTGCACTCACCGCCCATAGTCAAGTCTCTCTCCGTGCGCTTTTGCCCACTTCCATCTCTTCCCGCCCCCAGGACAGAACACTTCTGAGTCTCAGCTGCCATATCTGTGGAACGAGGATAATATTTCCTATGTGTTGAGCATACAGATGGGAAGGAAATCTTAAGGAACTGCTGCATATCTTTGATTTCCACTCTTTAAATCCTTTCTAGTCCTGCCTCTCAGCACACCCCCAGGATAACACAAACCGGAACAGAGTCATTTCCTCTGGCTCCCCACCCTGCCAGGCCCACAGAAAGCCTTCGGTTAATTCTCCCTGCCTGGTTAATGAAGGAGAAGGGAAGAGCCGGGTGGCTTGAGGGGCTGAGGTGCACCTCACAGGGTGGACAAGAAACAGGACTCAGCAAGAGCCTTGGGCACAAATGCTGGACAGCCGAAAGGAAAGGCAGGGGTGTGCTGAAACAAACGGAGAAACTCCAAGAGAAAAACCAAAGGGAGAAAGAGGCTGGAAAAGGCTGGATTTCAAGTAGCTGCAAGTCCCCACCCTAGCCCCAACCCATCCCAAGTCACTGGAGTCCAACTGCCTTTCCAGCTGCAAAAGTTTCAACTGCTAAGAATCGCTGACTCCTAAATAACTGGGACTGGGGCGCCACCTCGTGGCCATTTCCAAAACTGCCCACCCCCGCTGAGTGGTGCCCAGATGCCCAGGTGCGGAGGGAGCCAAGCCAATCCTTCCTACGTTCCTGGCCTCCCCATCCACTTCATCCTTAACTTCTCCCTTCCATTTACTGAACACGGACTATTTCTGAGGCTCTATGCTCAGCCCTTTTTAGGACTTAAGTGTATCTAACCCTTGGTAATACTTAGTTCAGGTAATATTTAATACCATTTCACAGATGAGGCTGAAGCACAGAAAGATGAAGGAGTTTTCCTGAGACTGAGTGGCTAGGAAGGTGACCAGAAGAGCTTCTCTCTGTACAGAAGTGGGACTGTGAGGGAGCTGGTCCTGCCTCTGAACAGCAGTTAGCCTTGGGGCCTTTCAGCTCTATGCCAAAGTGGTTTTGGTGCCAACTCTTTGCCAGACCCTCTATTGGCACTGAGAGCTCCTGTAACCCTCTGTCTGGGTCCCTGTTGGCACCTCCCACGGTGCCAATCACTGTCTTATAGCCTAATTTACTCAAGTATCAATCTCCCACCTCGACTGTGGGCTTCGTGAGAGCAGGGACCTAGTCTGTTTTTTTAGAATATTTTATTTATTTAGTTTTAGAGAGAGGGGAAGGAAAGGACAGAGAAAGGAAGAAAAGCATCAATGTGAGAGAGACACATCAATCAGTTGCTTCTCTTATGAACTCCAACCAGGGACCAAAGCTCCAAGCAGGTACATGCCCTGGCTGGGAATCGAAACAGCAACCTCTTCCTTTGCAGGACAACGCCCAACCGTCTGAGCCACACCAGGCAGGGCCCAAGTCAGCTCTCTTTACTGCTGTGTCTCAGCACTCAGAATTGATCCCAGAACACGGAATAGGTGATCAATAAACATTTGTGAATGAACTAATAAATCAATGGTAAGAGATTTAAAAAGCAAACTTGCCCCTGCTCTCAAGGTGTTGACAGCCTAGTGAGGTGGGCAGATTGATAAAGGGCAGATGTGGCTCTTGCCCACCCAACCTGCCACCCCCACCTTCCCTCGGTGCTTTACCAGAGGAAACTAAAGGAGCTTCAGGAGCCAAGAGGAGGCACAAGACCTGGCCCAGGGCCTCAAGACAGGCTTCCTGGCAAGGACAAAGCAGCAGAGCTAAGACCTATGAAGGAAAGAAGGGGAAAGACTCTCCAGGTAGAGGCCACGGCATGCGTAAGTGCCTGGTGAGGAGAACCTGGGTGGTGTGCACATTGAATTCTGAGTCTCAAGGATGAATGTAAGGGGAGAAGTAAAGGTCTGCAGGGAATTCAAAAGTGAGGCATTAGAAAAAATCCTTCCCTTAACTCCACCTCCAATTCCTCACCGAAGGAAGGGGAATAGGAATGGAATAAGACTCAGGCCCTGGCACACAGTGACTGTGAGGTCTCCCCACTACTTGATGATCCTGAGGAGGATGACTCACCAGGGCCCGACCAGTGTGAGGGCCCTAGAATCCAAGGGGAAAATAGCCTGAGACCTGGTGCTGGGGGGCAGGGAGGAACAACAGCATCCAGCTGGTTTAAATCAGTGCCTCTGAGAATGGCAGTCAGTACCAGGAGATCCCTTGGGGTCCAAATATCCAACCCTCCTGAGATGGCAGAGCCTCATCCTACAGTGCACGGGAGCCACGTCAAAGAACTGGCGTGGGCCTCACACAGAAGCCACGGGACAGGGACTTGGACACAACCAGTGATTCATCCTTTCCTCTGGCAGCTGCTTAATAAGATGTTTATTAAGCAGCTACTATGTTCCAGCTGTTAGAAGTCTGGGAGATGCCTCAAATAAACCAATATAGTGTGTGATTTTCTGTGTGCATGTGCGTGTGTGTAGTATATGAGATGTTGAAAATTTCTTCTAGGGAGAAAAATAAATAAAGATAAGAAGGAAAATAGGGAATGTAGGAATGGTTTGCAATTTTAAACAGGATGATATGGGAAGATGTCCTGAGAAGGGACCTCGGAGCGAGGCTGAGGCCATGCCTGCTGTGGTTCACGGAGCAGTGAAGAAGTCAGAGGGGGGCTGGGAGGAGGGAGCCAGATGACGCAGGGCCTTGTAAGCCACTGGGATGCCCAGATGAGGATACGGCTCCTGGTGACGAAGGTGCGAGACAGGAGAGAAGCACAGAGCCTCTCATTAGGCAATTCTAAACTTGTGTCTCATTACCCGACCACACCTCCCACAGTGCACCGTGAATTAATATTTTCTATAAATCCTGTAATTATCTTGTGAATAGCACAATTATATTGCATTGTGTTTGTGTGTGTTAAAAACATTCATTTGTTAAATGTAAACATTTAAAATATAACATGTATTATGCAACCCTTTTTACTTTTTCACTTAATAAAATGGAATCGTTAAAACTGGAAGCAGAGGGGGCTTTTCTTGACCTCCAAGAGTTTCCTGGAGGCTGGTCTACACTCACACTCACCTTCGGATACACATCTCACACTCACTCGCCCACAGTGCCCAGCCCGAACCCAGGGCTGGAAGGCAGAGACCTGTTCCCCTGCCGCCTCAGGCCCTGGTGCAGGGCAGATCCCTGCAGTGTCTCCCACTCCTGCTGCCTCACCTGACCTCGCCCTGGGCAGCTCACAGAAAGCACCCTTGTGGGCCATTAATACAAAACGGGCAGGAATTAGTGTGTCTACCTGACAGGTGGCTACACTGAGGCTCTGGGAGGACTGCCCAAAGGGGCTGAGGAGGGAGCAGGGAGTCTAGAGAAGCCGAGGTGGATATGGGGGAGATTTTAAAGTTTAAAGGTGAGGAGAAGAGCAGGAGAGTGTCCTTGCTAACTCTGGTGGATCGTGACCTCGGACAGACCTGGGTTTGAATCCCAGCC
This sequence comes from Artibeus jamaicensis, assembly GCF_021234435.1. Taxonomy (NCBI): domain Eukaryota; kingdom Metazoa; phylum Chordata; class Mammalia; order Chiroptera; family Phyllostomidae; genus Artibeus; species Artibeus jamaicensis. The sequence continues at coordinate 14,931,540 of NW_026522057.1, forward strand.
CCACCACTTATTTACTGTAGGTAAATTCCTTGGACTCCCTGACCCTCGGTTTCCAAATCTCTACAATGGGAATAATGATAGTGCTGTGTGATTTTGTTCTGCAGAGTAAGTGAAGTAGTATGGGTGAAACAGCTGTTGCTTTTATTATTGCAGTCTTGCCAAGTCCTCCGGGTAGAGGTGGGGTGGGAGGAGGCGGGGAGGAGGCTGTTCAGTTACACCCCACCCAGCCAGTCACACACTGGCTAGACTCCTGCTGTGCTGCTTCCTCTGCTGTGTAGACAGCAGTTATCGTACAATTATCACAGCCCAGCGTTCCCATCACCCCCTGCTTTACAGTCTACGAAGTGCTGTCACTCGTGCATCCAACGTTCACCAAGTGCCTCCTGGATCAACCAACACAGTGCTGGGTCCTGGTAGCTCCTGGCCTTGCCCCTGCACCCAGAGAGCTGACACCAAGTAGCCGATCATACAAATAAATACATGGCTGGGTTAAGGGCCCCAGTGCAGCCCCAACAAAACCGTACAGCAGCAGCCAAGGATAACTCTCACCTCCACCGTCTGGGGTGGAGATCCTGGATCTCAGGACAGGGCCGCCACTGGCCCAAGGGCACCAATGAGGTGGCGTGAAGGCCGCAGGAGGCCAGCACATCCAGCTGACGCCTTCTCCTACCCACGCTGGCCCCAGGGGAAGGAGAGCTCTGCCAAAGGATCCCCCTGGAGTGAGGCCTTCAGGATCTGCCAGGAAAGAGAAAGAGGCCTTCGCGGAGTCCTAGTCTCTTCACATCTGCTTTGTGTCTCCTGAGGGGTGGGGGGCTGGCTCAGGCCCTGGGGTCTGAAGCTTGGACATGTGGGCCTACCCTTCTGGCATAGCTGTTCCAGGCTTGGGCTGTAGGGGGCTGGGCTATGAGTTGGTTGGGGGAGGGCTGTTCCCCAGATGAGGCTGTGCCAGGGTGGTGTGGCAACCTGTCCACCTTGCAGGCAGGGCAGGCTGGAGGCTACACTGACTGAGTTGGGTTCGTTGGGCTACTGCTTGGTAACAACGCCAGAGTCTGCGGGTTCTGCTTTGCTCCTTGCAAAGCCCTTACCCAAACCCACTATACCACTTCTCTGGAAGAGCTTTAAGCTGGGGAGTGACTGGATCAGCTTTGAGTTTCAGGAAGATCCTTCGGGCTGCCCTACAGAGAGGGCGCTGCAAGAGGCAGAAGAGGACGGAGGGAACCACCCGGGGAGCTTTGGCGATTCATGAGCAAGTTGACGCTTGGCCCATGAGCAAGAGACAGCCCCTGTCTCTTTTGATCCTCACCAAAACCCTAGTAGGAGAGAAAAGGCACTGGGCATGGAGCTGGAAGACCACAGGTTAAGTCCTACTTAGTACCACATCCCTTTCATTCAGTCATTCAACAAACATTCACAAAGCAGCTACAGTGTACCGGGCACTCAGCTAAGCGCAGTGAGCAAAAACAGACCGACCAAGGGCTCTTCTGAACAGAATCAGGTAATCACATAAAAGCCAGGGTTTCAATTTACAGGTGTTATCCTGTGGCATCTCTCCGTGCCTCAGACACCCATACATACGTCCTGTTGGCTCTACCCAAGGGGATGGAGCCATCCGCTTTGTCCTCTTGGTATCTGACATCACGGCTGCTTCCTGGATTCTGAGACTCCACTCTGCTTAGGCTCCCCTCCCCTGCTGCAGTCTTCATGGCGGGTGGCCTTGAGGAGCTGGCACCAAACCCCAGGGCCCTGACATCTTAGTCACACCAGGGTCTTGGTGTGTCCCAAACCCACTATACCACTTCTCTCCAATTTGGCCTCCACTTTAGCCAGGGACCCAAACCACAAGGAAGGTTGGAAATGTTCCTAGATTTCCTTCTTTCTCTTCCCTCCACACTAGTCCAGCCATCTAACAGTTCATGAGTGCTTACTGCATAGCAGGCTGAGTAGACCCAGAGTTGGGACTGACCAAGAGGGCTTCTGTACATATATAAACACCGCTAGAGTCCCCACAAATTTAGGGGGTGGAAAGAGCTTTGTAATAAGTCTAGATTTTCCACAGTTAAGCCGGGGCGAAGAGGGCTCCTCTGGGGGGTCCTGCGAAGGGGCTGCTCACAGTTGCTAGGATGCATCGCCCAGAGCCCCTTGAAGAACTGAGACACTCATTCCCCCAGAAGCTACCTAATAAGAGATTATGTCTCTTCACTGGGGCAGCCTGTATTCAGTGATAGGTCACCGGGGGTCTCAAAGGCCTGGCCTCCTTGCCTCAGTTTGGGCCAAAATGAAGGGCTGTCCCAGCTCCCAGCACCCTGTGGGGAGAGGCCGAGGCCAAGCGTCAGCTTGCTCATGAATCACCAAAGCTCCCCGGGTGGTTCCCTCCGTCCTCTTCTGCCTCTTGCAGCGCCCTCTCTGTGGGGCAGCCTGAAGGATCTTCCTGAAACTCAAAGCTGATCCAGCCACTCCCCAGCTTAAAGCTCTTCCAGGCTTCCCATTGTTTTTAGGATAAACTGAAGCCCTGTGACCCGACTCACCACCCCCCAGGCCCCTCACCTCCTCTGAGCTCCTCCACCGGCAGGACATCTTCTCTACCTCCCGGCTTTCACACCGAGTGCTCTGGCCCACATGCCAGTCAGCTCCTTCGCATCGCACAGATCTCAGCTCAGACGTCCCTTTTCTCAGGGACAAGGTCGTGGGTCAATGGGGAGGTTCAAAGGCCTGAGTTTGGGCTAACTCTGAAGGGTGTTCCAGCCCTTCTGGGAACCATTTCTGACTCTGCCACCAATTAGGTGAGGCCTCCTGTTCCCTCATCTGCAGGTTTCCTGTATTTTTCACTCTTAGCCCTTGTCCTGCTTCATTATCGACTTCATTTGTTTGCTCAGTGCCTCCTGACCCCCTGCGGACCAGGGATGGACCAGGCACCCACACGCAGTGACGGATGACAGAACCCTGCCCTGGGGAGGGGGCGGGGAGCCGACGATGACAAACACACAGACAATAAAATGCGAGGTGCTGATCCACACTCTGGAAGAAAGCAAAGCAGGACAAAGGATAGAAGGGAGGGGGGACAGAATTGTGGGACAGTAATGTCTGAACAGAGGCTTGTATGAAGTAAAGGGAAGCCACAGAGAAACATCTGGGTGTGGAACATTCCAGGCAGAGAGAACAGCGGAGGGCCCTGAGGCCCTGGAACTTGACATGCAAGGAGGCCAGTGGGTTCAGAATGGAACAAATGGGGGCCAGAATGACAGGAGATGAGACCAGAGGGCTAGCAGGACCCCATCACTCAGGACCTGGTAAATCCCTGGAAAGTTTGGGTTTTATTCTGACTGGAAGCTGATGAGGGGTTCGGAGGGGCAGTTGTTGGGATGCTCGCTCTGGCAGAGGGGAAGCTGGAGGCCTCGTTCACAGGATAATGTGACAATACTGACAAGAGGTGGCGATGGCGTGGGGGGCAAGAAGTGGTTGGACTCAGGATGGACAGGGTAGAGCCATACCCAAGAGGATGGAGAGAGAGAAGGCCCAGAAAGTGTACCATGGCCTGGGTGAGGATGCAGAAACTTGAGAGGGGGGGTTGGTGATGGGTCTGGAGCTCAGTGAGGGTATGAGAGGTCCCCCATCCAGTCATGGGGGGTGGGGGACAAACGAGGCCCTCTTGTTAGAGGTATTTACGTTACCTCTGATCCCCACATCTCTCTATGAGATAGTTCTCATAGTTCCCGTTTTACAGATGAAGAAACTGAGACCCACAAAGGTGAGGCCACTTGTCTAGGGTGACCTGGGCCAGCTCTACCGCCCTCTACTACACCAGGCTGCTTTTCTCCACCACGAAGGCAGGGGGATGAATGAAATGGCTTCTCAGAGGCCTGTCTTGGTTCTTCCCACCCACCCTCACAGTTGAAGACCCTTCCAGGGTACAAACCCTCCTGGGTTCACCAGAGCCTGGGAAGATTTCCTAGTCGTACAATGTAACTAACAGCTCAGAACTGCAACCATCTCATTAAGCAATTAGCTCTGGGAGCTCCAAACCACGGAAGTGACCTCACTGGTCACTTGACACCACCCTGCCACTGGGGCTGGAGGTAATGGGGGTAATCATGGCAGTGGTGGTAATGACACTGACTGTGACGTTCTCAAGTGACAGAAAAGATGACGGCTCTGTCAGATCTTGATGTTGATCAAGATCCCCTGATGGATCTTGATGGAGGAGGTGATGGGGCTAGTAATTGACCAGTGGTAGTTAAGGTGATGACTCATGGTGGTGGCAGATCCTAGCGTTGATGGAGAGGCGACGGTGGCGGTGATGACCCTGTGGCTGGGCTCTCAGCCTCCATTCCTCCCTCCTAGATGGGGAGGCTGGAAAGGCAGCAAATACGTTCCTCTACCTTGCAGCGTTTGCCTGTGGACCATGTAAATGACATTCACTCGAGCAAGATCCAAGCTAAAGTGAGACTCTTGCTTCTGCATTTCAGTTTTCTCATTTATAAAACAGCAATACACAGGACAGTGCCTGCTACATAATAAGTACTTTGTAAATGTCAGTTGTTGTTGCTTTTTAAAAAAATTTCCTTAATCGTTTCTTGCCCCTTTTTGGCTGTTTCTGCCCACTAGCAAGGCTGCAGTAATGGGCGTCTGTCTGCCTCAGCTTTCTGGTGTCGGGTCTCCAGCTTCCAGCTGGCCCAGAGGCAGTGACGGTGGGGAAAGCGGTGGGAGCAGCTTCTTAAACACAGCCTCCTGATCCCCAGATTGAAGCACCTCGAATCCACAGCTCCTCCAGGTGGTGGTTCTCCTGGTGGGTCAGTTGTGTATTGCCTAGGAGTCATTCCTGGAGGCTGGGCTCACCAAGCCTCGCCAACGATCTGCGGCATGCCTTTCTGCTAAAAATACCAAGGGAGGGTTTCTGTTTCCTGTTCTGAACCCTGACAAACACAGACTGAAAGCCTGGTGGCTGAGGCTGTTGATACTTAAAGTGACACATGGGGCGACTGGTGAGGCTTATGGGGCTAGTTTGGTGGGCGCTGGATCTTGGGATTGATGCACATGGTGGAAGCAGGTGTCACAAGAGGTCTCGGTGCACGCAGTGGAATCTGACTCTGGCTGGCTTATGAAGAAAAGGACAGTGTTGGGGAGCCGGTGATAGACGCAAAGCCCAGAGGCCCTGGCTCAGATAGAGAGCAGGAACAACGGAAGTGACAGCATTGGGCAGACCAAACCCCAGTTCAAGACACCCAGACACAACTGTCACCACCAGACACCACACCAACTATTGCTACTAAAGACCACCTTTCCGAGCAAATTCCAAACCCTCCTGTCTTTGCATCACTCACTCAAGATCCAAAGTCCTGGGCTAAAGCATCAACTTGGCCCAGGCCAGGTTATGTGACCCTGTCCCCTCTGCCAGAGAGTGGCAGGAGGCGGGTCTGTGGTCCCTTCCAGCTTTAGTAGTAAGCAGTGGGGCCTTGATGTCTGTCAAAACTCACACAGTGGGGGTTTTCCCCTAAAAAGAAGAGGGATTTGGATGCATGGCAGCCAAAAATCAACTAAAGCCCACTTAGTGAGGAGGCCTGGTGGTGATGATGGAATAAAGAAGCTGAAAATGATGCTGCCTTCTTCATTAAAACAAAACTAAGTTTGGGGGCAGCAGGACCTTTCAACTCTGGCAAGACCTAAAGCCCCTTGTGATCACCCAGGGACTTCTGCTGTCGCCACCACAGGTGCCCCTGTGGACCGTCTTTCATACTCTGGCCAAGAGCAGATGGGACCCTGACGCTTTCCTTTATAGCCCAGTGTAGAGCGGGGACCAGGACATTCAGGTAAGATGCTATCAGTTGTCCAGGGAGAACACAGAGGAAAGAAGCACAGACATCTTTTCATTTATTCCACGCCCATTTATTTGGTGCCAACCAGATACCTGTTAGAGCAGAGAATAAGGGCCGGCCCCCATGAAGCTTATGATCCATGGAGAAGACAAACTAGTAGCACATGTAGACAAGGTAAGTGCGGGGCTGGAAACACAAGGAGAATGTGATAGGGAGGGACTAGAGGATTCAGCTCCTCAAGCCAAAGCTGGAAGGGTGAGCAGCCAGACGCGCATGCGGGTTCTGGGGCAGGAGGGGTGGGCTCCCAGTCCGAAGGCAAGGACAAGCTTGTTGTGCTCATGGACCAGAGAAATGGACGGTGTAGCTGCGGCCTACAGAGCCAGGTGAAAAAAGGGGCATTTTCCTCATCAGTAAGGGCTATCCTTTGATTAGAGGAACTTGTCATCAGGCATAAATCTAGAAAGAGAAGACAGGCATAGTGCGGGCACTTGTACAGATTCAGTGACGGTAAGGTGAGGGTTTCCCCCACGCTGGGCTCCTGTGTCCTCAGCTAGGTCATCGCTGCATAGGGGGAGGGAGAGAGTGGCAAGACACGTGTCCATTAGGCCGTGTGTCCCCAGACCAGTACTGGCCCAGGCCTGTTAGGAACCTGGCTGCACAGGAGAGGTGACCTTGAATGTAATGCCCTTGAATCATCCCGAAACCATCCCTGCCTCCTCCTGGTCCTGGAAAAATTGTCTTCCACGAAACCAGTCCCTGGTGCCAAAAAAGTTGAGGGCTACTGCATTGGGCCATGTCAGCTTTCTGGTGTCCTGGGTAATTATGATACTGCCCTTAGGAACTCAGGCCTTAAATGGCCCCCATTTAAGGAGGTACCCGGAGGCTCCCGGGTACCTCCTTGCAGTTTCCTGGGGGGGGATGGCAGCACTTCCTGGACTGATGCCTCCCTGGTCACTGAGAAGAGACCAGTGGTAGCAACTGAAACCTCACTCATCACAAGCAGATCAAGTACAGCCACAATCATAGTCCCCATCACCTTCATACCAACAGGCACAAGGACAGGATAGGAAATCCTCAAGGGCCCCCTGACCTTGAGAGTTGGCAGGTCCCCAGACCTCTCCTGGGCCTGTGGAAAGCAATGGGACTGTCTTGTGTCGGGTCAGATCAGGTGGCCCTTCTCACCAGCTTACAAGAGCGAATTCTGTGAATCTCTTCCCAACTCAGAATGTGGCGACATCTCGTAGGTAACTTGAAACCAGCCACAGGGGAGGGGTTTTGGTTATTTTTCTCAGTTTGTCAGCATATCTCTGGACAGAGCCCTGGAAATGTGAGAGACCCTGATTCCCACCACTTGCCTCTGCAAACTCCAGAGCCTGGAGCAGGACCAGCAGGAGCCAGCTAACCCTGTGCCTAGAATTCCTGGGGACAGGTGATGGGGGGTGGGGGGGAATGTAGTGGAGATAGGAGGTCACCCTCCCAAAAGACACACCTGATGGCAGACCAGAGACCCTGGGCATTAGCTCAGGTGCATCACCTTCACCAGAGCCTCTGCTGCAGCCCAAGGCCTGTGGCTTTTAGCCTGACTCACCCTCTTGACGTTGGAATCCAGAGCTGGGTCTGTCCTGGGAGGGACCAAGGGCTGCTTCTCCCTGTTCCCTGATCCCAGGATGAGACCTAACTTTGGTCACAAACTGGGCCTAAGCCTGGTGACAAAGATCTCCAACCAGGCCCAGAGAGAGCCCCACCCTGGTTCTGGGTTGGGCACTGATCAGGCCACAGAAAATACACTCTCACCTCCATCTGCGTCTGACACAGGCCCTGGCTCATCCCTAGAATCATGGCAAGCCTGGCCCTTGAGCACAAAGTGGAACAGGCCAGGAGCCAGCTTGACTCAGCACCGTTGTTCACCTCTGCAGCTGGGACTAGAGCTCTTGCCTGAGGAGCAAACTGTGAAAAACAAACCCAAATGAAAGCCCACCACCACATGCTCCTTGCTTTAGTGACACGTCTCTGTTCTAAGGCCCTAACCCCTCCCCACCCCTGCTGGGTTCCCTTTTTGATTTGGAGGATTCTTGCCTTAAACCCTCACTCCCTGCTGTCTCCATGTAGCCTCCGGGTCCCCAGGAGGAGAGGGAGCTGTGAAAGCCCCTGGGGGTGGAGGCCAGGGCCTTATCTGGCTTATGGGCTGGGGCAAGACCCTTCCCCTCTCTGGGCCTGTTTCCCCATTTATACAGTCAGGTTCCACGTCACGTCGAATATATTCCGAGAAATGCATTGTCAGGCAATTGTGTTGTGCAAACATCATAGAGTGTAGTTACACAAACCTAATGGTAGCCTATTGCTCTAGAGGGAAGGATAATTAATTTTCTCTCTATGCACCAAGTTCTTGGATGAGACATCCCTATATAAAAGATAGGGTGGTGGGAGAGAAACAAACAGGTGTTTAATAACATACATGCCTCCTGTGCACATACATGGAGGGATCCAGGAAAACTGAGCAACTTTCCCAAATGGCTGAAGCCACCCCCTTAAATGCTAAGACCAAAGAAGAGGTTGGGGATGGGGAGAATTATGGGAGGTTACCAGGCAGGAAGAGCACAGTAAGGTTATTATGCAGATTTCAGTCTTGGTCTTCTGCATTGATACAATGGCAATCCCCCCTCCCTCCACCACCTCCAGGTATGTACAGCAAAGGAGACACCCTTACAAATGGATATTTTCCTTACAAATGTATGTTATACAGAGTGTAAGCTCTACTTGGTTTTCAGTGGTTCTCCCTGTCATTCCTTAAAATTTAGCAGCCTAGAGTAACCCTATGCCAAAGAGACATATTTGGGGATGACGAATTCTGTTTCCCTACAGCTCCTAGGTTATAAACATGTACAGCATGTTACTGTACTAAGTACTGTAGGCAATTATAATGTAATGGAAAGTATTTGTGTAATGCATTGCATTACAAAGTCAGCTTGTTACAGGGCTAAAACATCATTAGGCATGAATTTTTCAGCTCCATTATAATCTTACGGGACCACCATTGAATCTGCGGTCTGTAACTGACCCAGCCGTCATCATGTAGAGTGCATGACTATATAGCACAGCTCTAATATCCAAAGTTAAGGGCTCTGGTGGAAATTTAGGGCCCCATGTTCAAGGGTTAGAAAGATTGTACTTCCTGGATAATTCAGACCCAGGGACTGTGTTCAAGTCCTAGGATGTCCTCTTGGCTCTGGCACCTTGTGCTAGCAACTTGGCCTCTCTGGGCCTCAGTTTTCTCATCTGACAAATGGCACTAATACCAACTTTAGGAGGATCAAGTGAGATGGTAGCAAGCAAAGTGTTTTATAAATTGTAGCATTCAGTCCTCAGAGGAGGGAGGGGCAGTTGCAATGGTTGTTGGCATGAGTTAGTAACATTTCACCTTCCAGCAGGGCCCACAGAGTGGGTCAGCCTGGCCTGGTTGGTGGGAGACCTCCTCAGAGCCTCCCCAGGACCCATGACCCCCCGCCCCACCCAGAACCAGCTCTAGCCGACATTAAGTCTTCTACCTGGACTATCCACCTCTGGGTTGGACAAACCCTCACTGGCCACGAAGGGATCAAGACTTCAGAGCTGGACCAGATTTGGGGATCCTCCATCCCTTTAGGCTGGCCCAGACAAGAGAAGGGCCTGCTCCAGGAGGCTAGATGAGCTCTCTCCTACCCACCTCTTTCAACAGAAAACCCGCTTAAAGATGCAAGTTGTCTGTTTGCCTATCTGCTGGCCCCCAGACTGAGTGTCTTCAGGGCAGGGAACAGCCGCCTTCATCTGGATTCCCCACTGTAGGGGCCCAGCCCAGACAGAGGGCAAAGAGAAGAAGGGAGCATGGGAGAAAAGGGGCTGGGAGGGTAGGTGGAGCAAGCGATCAGGGCAGTGGGATTTATTGCCCCAAACGGTAGTAGGGAGGAGGGTGGGGCTGGAGGGAGGGGGAGGGGGACTCAAAGGCCCTCCCCACTAGGATGTCAGTTCCCCAGGCCTCCCTCCCTCCCCAGAGGCTCATTCCCCAGGGCGGGCTCCTCCCGTGGGAACTGCTGTTTAGGCAGCGGGCGCCCAGCCACCTGTGTGTGCCAGGAATGAGGCTGGGCTGCAGGGCGGGCACTGTCCTGGGCAGCCATCTGGGAGGCGCCAGACAGGGCTGCCCCTTGCTGGGGCCTGCAGAAGGGGATGGCTGTGGGTGGAAGCTCCCCAGTGGGCCCAGGGAACCAGACACCTCCTGCAGCCTGCAGAGCAAAAGCTGGGCAACACCTGGGAGCTGGTTAGAGATGAAGACTCTCAGGTCTTTCTCCAGACCTGCAGATTTCATAATCTGTATTGTAACAGGATACCCTGGTGACTCCTATGCACATTTCAGTTTGAGAAGCCCTGTTCTACAAGAGTCAGCCTGCACGCTTACAGGTTTAAAAAGAAAAAGACATCGACAAACTTCCAGCTATAAATAAGTCCTGGGAATGTATATACAGCACGGTGACTACAGTTAACAAAAATGTATATTTGAAAGTTGCTAAGGAAGTAGGTCTTGAAAGTTCTCTGTCACAAGACAACAATTGTAACTGAATGCTGATAGATGGTAACTAGACTTACTGTGGTGATCACTTCACAACATGTACAAACATGGAGTCATGTTGTACACCTGAAACATGTCATATGTCAATTATATCTCAGTGAAAAATTAAGCCATAAAAAAGATTACCTTTCTTTTTCTTCTTTACATTTCAGTTAGAACATTATCTTTATTTTTTTCAAAATTAGGACTGTATACATAGTATATATTACTGTGAATTGCATTTCATTACAGGGAAGAAGGTATTGAGAGATGTTTGTTACAAAAGGGAGGTGGGGTCTTCTGGGGCTGGCAACCCACTGAGGGGAACCCACTGATGAGCACCCGCCCTGTTTTTAGTTGGCAACATTAGCCCTGACAGGACAGAAATGGAAGGTAGCATCCCTTGAACCCGAGAAGCTTCCGCTCTAGGAGGGGAGATCAGACAAAGATGCATATTGCCGTCTTCTTGAGCCTCAGTTTCCTCACCCATGAAATGGGCTTAATCATCAGTCATCTCCACCAGGGTTGGACAGGCTCAAATGGCAACGGGGGGAGTGGCAGGGGAGTGGTGAGGCAGTGCTGTGAACTGTCTTGAACCCGAAGGAAGTGAGCCTCAGGTGTGCCCTGCTGACCGCTCTGCCTCTGCTGCCCCTCTCTGTCCCTCAGAGCCCAGCCCTGGCCCTCCTGATTCTCTCCCAGAGCTTCAGCCTCCTCTGTGATCTCACTCTATGTCCTTCCCATGCTGCAAAAACAAACAAAAAAACAAAAAACAAAAGCACCCATCTGAACCATGCCCCAAATTAGCGCTGTTTCTGGGGAGAGCAAGCATGGACTAAGCACTGAGTACATGAACTACACGCTGGGCACGGGCGCTGCTCACACACTGGGTCTTTTATGTTGCTCTGAGAGTAGGTGACGATGACCCCATGAACAGATGAGAAACTGGGGCTCAGAGAGGGAGAGTGATTTGCTCCAGGTCACACAGACAATAAGAGGCCAAGCTGGAACAGGAACTCAAGCTTTCGGCTCCCACTGCACCAGGCTTCCTTGGCTGGCAAACAGGAGCCAACTTTCAGTGACCTTGGGAGGAATCCCCAAGTCCCAAGTTGAAAGTCCCCACGTCAGAGATCTGGCTGTGGCCACACTGGCCCACTTGCTGCAAGATCTGAATCCAGAAGAGCGCTCCTTCCTTCATTCTTCAAGTGTTGCTTCACTCATTCCGTGAATATTTACTGAGCAGTTTCAGGAGCTGGGCCACGCAGAAAACGGACAAAACCCCTGCCCTCCTGAAGCCTGGAAACAAGCCATGAAGAAACAGGTCAATTCACAGCATGATGGGTGCTGTGGAAACAATAGGACAGAGCGGGATTTTCAGCCAGTTTTCAAGTATGCGTTGCTGACTGCTTAGTCGGGGGCACAAACCTCTCTCCCCTTAGACTGTCCAATAAAAACAGGACAACGGCCGACACAGTAGCCGTCCGATGTGAATGAATCAAAGTTATAGCTATTTTTTTGTCAGATCGGCAAAAGGTATCTTTCTTGATGTGCCGCAGAATTTTAGAAATTAGTTTGTGCGCCGTGAGATGAAAAAGGTTGACATTCACTGGAGTAGAGGACAGCTGGGCTGGAGAGGGAGGCTGCCATGCTTACTGTGTTGTTTGAAGGCCTCCCTGTGAAAGAACTCACGGAGAAAAGACCAGGAAGAACTCGGGGAGAGGCCACCTGGCTATCAAGGTGAAGAGGTGTAGGGACAGATGCAAGAGCTATTGCAAAGGCCCTGAGGTGGGAGACAAACGTCAAGGAAGCCCATGGGCCTCCTTGATGAGTGACAGGAGGGGGAACGAGGTGGGGTGCTCAGTAGAGCCTTGTGGTGATTGGAAGGACCGGCTTTTACCCCAAGTGTGACAAAGGCATTAAAACAACATGAACCGAGGTGTTGGTTTTTTAAAAAGATTTATTTATTTTTAGAGTGAAGAGAACGGAGGGAAAGAGAGAGTGAAAGAAACATCAGTGTGAGAGAGAAACATCGATCAGTTGTCTCTCATACACACCTCAATCCTAGGACCAAACCAGCAACCCAGGCATGTGCCCTGAGTGGGAATCGAACTGGCAACCTTTTGCTTTGCATGACACCCAACCAACTGAGTCACACCGGTCAGGGCCTTACTTAGGTTTTAAGATCACTCTGGCCTTGGCCAATGTGGCTCAGTGGACTGAGCCTGTGAACTGAAAGGTCACCTGTTCCATTCCAGTCAGGGCACATGCCCAGGTTGAGAGCCAGGTCCCCAGCTGCGGGTGTGTGAAAGGCAACCAATTGATGTCTCTCTCACATCAATGTTGCTCTCCCTCTCTTTCTCCCTCACTTCCCCTCTCTAAAATAAATTTTAAAAAAATTTTAAAGGAATCACTCTGGCTGCTGGGTTAAAAAGAGACTGTAGAAGGCAAGTGCAATAGCAGGGGGCCAGTGAGAGAGGGGGTAATGGTGGGATGTGACAGAAAAAGGAGTAAAAAATGGCCTTAGATTTTCAGTCCAAGAACTGGAAGTTGCCATTTTCTGTGGGAGGAGCAATTCCATTAAGAATTCAGCTTTGGCCCTGGCCTGGTAGCTTGGTAGGAGCAATGGGCTGACGGGTTGGGGCACAAGTGGAATCAACCAGTGGGTGGTATGTGGGTAGAGTGACAAATTGATGTTTCTCTCTCTCTCTCTTTCCCTCTCTCTCTCTCTGAAACCAGTGAGAGGAAAAGGGAAAAAAAGGCATGGGAGCACTATTAGAATGGGAGAAAATTTTGCAAATCACATATATGATAAAGGACACGTATCTAGAATATATAAAGACCTCTCAGAACTCAACAGTAATTTTTTTCAAATAATACAGTTAAAAATGGGCAGAGGACTGATTTGAACGGACCTTTCCCCAAAGATACAGATGGGCCAAAAAATACATGAAAAGATATTCAACATCATTCAGCCCCCAAGAAATCAAAATCAAAATCAAAATCACAAGGAGATACAACTTCATACCCACTAAAATGGCTATAATCAAAATGACAGATAATTATTTGTGTTGGTGAGGATGTACAGAAATCATAACTCTCACACCCTGCTGGTGAGAATGTAAAATGGTTCAGCTGCTTTGAAAAAAAGTCTCAAATGGTTAAACATAAAGTTCCCTTATGACTAGCAATTCTACTCCTAGGTACAAATCCAAGAGAAATGAAAACACATACCCCCACAAAAACGTATACATGGATAACACCCAAAGAGAGCCCTAATGTAAGCTCTGACTCTGGGTGATTATGAGGAGTCAATGAAAGTTCATCAGCTGTAACAAGTGGGCCACTCTGGGAGGGTTTCGTTGACAATGGGGGAGACTATGCAATATGCGGGAGCAGAAGCTATAAGGAAAATCTCTGGACCTTCCTCTTAATTTTGCTGTGAGTCTAAAACTGCTCTAAAAAGAGTTTAAAGAAACTTGTACATTAATATTCGTAACAGCACCCATAATAGTAGAAGAGTGGAAACATCCCATATGTCCATTAACTAGTGAATGGATAACTAAAATGTGTTATATCCATGTATCCAGGGAATAGTTTTTGGCGATAAAGAAAAAATAGTCCTGACTGGTGTGACTCAGTGGATTGAGCACTGGCCTGTGAACCAAAGGGTTACAGTTCGATTCCCAGTCAGGGCACATGCCTGGGTTGTGGGCCAGGTCCCCAGTGGGGGCGCACGGGAGAGGCAACCACACAGTGATGTTTCTTTCCCTCTCTCCCTCCCTTCCCTCTCTCTAAAAATGAGTAAATAAAATTTTAAAGAAAACAATAATACATGCTACAACACAGATGAACCTTGAAAACACTATGCTAATTTAAAAAAGCAAATCACAAAGACCATATAGTATATGGTTCCATTTATATGAAAAGTCCAGAATAGGCCAATCTATATAGAAATAGAAAATAGTTTAGTGGTTGCCTAGACTATGAGCTGCAGGGATTAGGGGAAAATAGGGAGTGATTGCCTGCTCAAAGGTATAGGGTTTCCTTCGGGGCTAATGGAAGTGTTCTGAAATTCATTATGGTACTTGTTGAATAACTCTGTGAGCATACAAATCAGTATTGAGTTGTACGCTTTATATGGGTGAAGTGAGAGACTGCTCCTATGTCAAAAAATTAGTGCCCAGTGCGATTCCAGGCTCTTGTTTGGCATCCCAAAGCTGAGGAGGGGCCAATGTAGGCACCAAGACTCTTCCCAGAACGCTCTCCCTTCCCACTACCTCAAATCATAGAAGGTGTGAATGGAAGAGCCTGACTCCTATTTCACTCCCATTTTACAGAATAGAAAACTGAGGTCCAATAGGGAAAGTGACTCACCTCTACGTCACTGAGACTCAACTATCATAGAGATGAAGTTCCCTTTTAAAATCAATCAAAGTCAGAAATAATATGGGAAATTTGTACATGGTAAAAGACTCATGTATAACATTTGAAAGCCAGTTGGACTCTTTAGGGTGCATCCCAGCCTCCATTGCTTCCCTCCATTCACCAGGACGATTAAGGTTTGGTTTTGGTGAAAATGAGAAACTCTATTGAGCATACCTCTTCTCTTTCAGTAAACCCTATCTCTTTACCCCCTCCCCTTTTTCCTCTATCCTCTTCATACATCCCCAAGTCACCCCCACCCCCATCATAATGATGTTTGCCCAGATCCTGTGACTGGGCAAACATGGGACCAATTAGCTTTGGGAATAGAAGTGCCTACAGAAGGGTGATTCACAGTACATGAATTTTCTAATTGCTCTTCCTGGCACAGACAGAAGGAAGGAGAGAAGAAAAGAGATCTAAGTTTCCTTCCTTAGAGAACCTGATTCAATCGTGTGGACTGAGCACAGCACCAGGCCACCCTTACAAGGCCCTGCCCCTGCATAGTTCCAGCCCCAGCCAGTCTCCCTGGGAAAATCCCTTCTGCTTCCTGGACCCCAGGTTTCCCATCTATAAAGTGCAGAGTGAACAAAATGATTGTCAAAAGACCTCCCAGCTTGAGCCTTCAGGGTTCTAGGAATGTGTGGCTTAGCACCTTCTCTGCTGCCCTGTCTAGAAACAAGCATGCAGAGAGATAGGGTAGAAGTGGATCCAGCAGACTCAATGGAAACGTCACCTCATTAGGAGGACTTCCATGATTACATCATCTAATGATCAGATGTCTCCAATTCTCTTTCTCACTCAGCATATCTCCTTTTCATACTCACATACACACATGGTTGCTCCCTCTCCCATTATCCTGTTTTATTTTCTTCTTAGCACTACCTGAAACGTCTTATATACTTGTTTACTTGACTATTGTCTTTCTACACTACAACGTTAGTTCTAAAGGTCAGGAATCTTGCTTTTCATAGCTCTGGGCCTAGTCCAGTACCTGGTATACAGTAAGTGCTTAGTATATATGTGTTGTCTAATGTTTGAATGGATAAATGAATGAATGAATGGATCTGTGGGTGGTACCAGAGCTGCGCCAAGCATGGCTGTGATCTGTACCAACTCTTCCATGAGGAGCAGCTGAGAAATAGGACTCTGGAGTCAGGAGACCTGGATTTGAGTCCCAAACTGCCAATTAGTGGTTGTATCACCTTAGGCATTTCACTTGACCTCTCTAAGCCTTGATTTCTTCATCTATAATAAATTGAGGATAATGATCCCACATTGCAAGATGTATTTTTAGGAATTAGAAGTGATGTATATAAAGTGATCTGGTCATAGCAGGTATCTAGTAAATGTTAATTCCCTTTCTCTTCCTTCCTCTGAGGCATAGAGGTCAAGGGTTTGGAGATTGTGGACTCAGCCAAGAGGTCACTTATCTATTTCTCATCTTTCAGGAGAAGGTAAAACAAAATTTCAAGCAACTTAGCCTAGGACAGCACAAGGGACTTGGCCAAAGTCATACAACCAGGCAGTGAAGTAAGCAGCAGGTCCCCTTTCTGGGGGACAGAGGAAGCCCCTGATCCCAAACGAGATGGAGAAAGAGGACTGGGCAGGATCTCGCTTGTGCTGGACCTCCAGAAAGTGGCTGCTCTAGTCTGAGAGTCAGCCTGCAGGGTTCTAGTCCTGTGTTTGTCAGAGTCAAGCTGGTGACTTTGGGATATAGGGCACTATTTCCAGTCTCAATTTCTTTCTGTGCATTGGGCATATTACTCCTTGCCCAGCCTGCCTTACAGAATGGGAGTGTTAGGAGAATGATATTTAATTTGATATATTGTTAGAAGCATGACATTTCACTTAAGAGAAAATATTGTAGTGATGAATCACAGACTCAATTTCTAAAATTTTGCCACAAGAACATATATTAAAATTCAGAAAAAAAAAGATTAAAAGTAATAATAAACTGCATCCCTCTGGGCTCTGTAAAGTGGAAAACAAAAACTTGTAAACATATTATTTCAATAGAACATATGAAAATCTTTGGCCATCTCTAAATAAATCAAATTAAAAAAATATTTACTGAGCACCTTCTTTGGGATGGATAAGGAAACTCACTCAGAGGGGTTTAGTGACTTGCCTAACGGCACACAGGACCTGAGAAGGCTGAGAAAAGGCTGGCAGGAAAGATTTCCACCAGCCACCCAGGAAGCCCCTGACAGACAGGGCTGCAGAAGGGCCTGAGACGCTGGGTTAGGAAGACCAAGCCCCCCTGGGTCTGTGCAAGTTTAGTGGAATGAGCAGGCGCCCACAGATTCTATGGTCCAGGGTCAGCACTGGGGACAACCTGGAGGGAGTCACGGGCATCCCTCTCTGAGCAGGTTTCCCCTTCTCTGAACATGAACCTTAAGGCTGGCCAGCCTGTCAAGGGACAATCAAGAGAGCACGTTAAAAAGTCTCTACCTCGGTACACTGAGTTTGTTACCTTTCTTCACCTCTGGAAGATTGCGGGAAAGCAGGAGCGCTATGTGGAGTTGAACAAGTGGCAGTCTCCCTGGGCTTCTGAAAACAGTGGATGACTAGGACCAGGCCAGGTGTTTCTAAATTCCTTCCAGCACCAAAAACAAACAAACAAAATACACCCCGAAATTTCTTAGTGGTTCGACTCCGCTGCGAACTCCACTGAGAGATCACCTCCCTCCCGTCAGCCCTGAGAAAGCGCAATCCCTTTAAGTCCGGGCCTGCTTGGCCTGGGCCAATCACCGGGAACAAAAGTTCGTTAAGAGCCAAAGAGGGAGTTTAGTCGAGGAGGGGGCGGGGCAGGGGCGTGCCTCTCAGCTAATCAGAATTTCCCTGACGCTGCTGGCCAATGGCAGGGTTGCCGAGAGGCGGGGCAGCTCCAGCTGTCTGACAGTTGCCGGTACCAATGGGCATGCCGCCCGCGGCCTATAAAAGTCCTCTGGGCCCGAAGCGACAAGCTTTAGGGTCGGTAGGTCGTCGCCGTCGAAGGTGTGCCCTAGGATTGCCTCCCGGTCGCTGCCGTCCAGTCCCTGCAGCCGCGCCCCCCCACCTCGGCTCCCGCCCAGCCGCTCTCCCTGCCCTCCTCCCCTTAACCACCCGCGGTTTTTGCTGTCGGGGCCCCGGGACAGGGTTAACGATGCCGTCGGAGAGCGGAGCTGAGAGCCGGGACCCGGCGGCTGCTCAGGTTGGGACGACTGCGGCCTCGGCGGTGGCCATGGCCTCCCAGACGAGCGGCGGCCCCGGCCCGGAAGCCTCTTCGGCTTCCCTCGGACGGCACCTGAGTGGGCTGAGCTGGCCACAGGTGAAGCGGCTGGACGCGCTCCTGAGCGAGCCGATTCCAATTCACGGGCGCGGCAACTTCCCTACGCTGAGCGTGCAGCCGGGGCAGATCGTGCAGGTGAGAGGGCGCGGGGTGACGGGAATGGGGTCTCTAACCTGAGGCTCTTCTGGCTGGAAGGACCCCGGAGTCTGCTCAATTCGCTGGGCAGCTATGGAAAATCAGGGTCCGAGAGCGACAGAGGCTGAAACAAAAAGGCACAGCACTGATGGTAGACTATATCCCCTTCCCCCTGCACCTCATAATACCTCCCCTCTTGGCTTTCCCTCCCCCCCGCCCCTGGGGAGCCCCGATTCCCCTCGAAGTTCACCCAGGCTCTGGCTTGGAAGGGAGCAGAATGAGGAGAGACTTGGCAGCTGGGAAAGAACAGTCCCGCCTGCAAGGACTAAAGGTGCCAGGCAGTTCTGGGTGGGTGGGTGTGCCTTCTTGGGTCCAAAATAGTTCTTTTCATTTCCAAATCGCCACTCCTGGGCCTCAATGCCACACTCTCCCTCGCTCAAGGTTCTGGGGGCAGACTCTGTCCTGTGCTCCCACAGCCCTTGAATCAAGAGCCCCTTAGCTACGTGGAAGAGCCAAGAAATCCTGACAAAGAACTCCCTCTTAGCTGGGGTTGTGGCCAGGGGGGATTAAGCACCAGGCTAGACCCAATGCCCACATGCTGGAAGGCAACCTCAGGTGTCCAGTTTAGGTGTTTCTTCTCCTCCCCAAATTGGAAATGAAAGTCAGACCAGGTCCCAAGCCCCATTTGTGTCCTGAGGAGCAGGAGAAGAGAATTCTGGCAACCCCCCTCCTCTTCCCCAGACTCCCTCTTCCCTTTACCTGACCTTCAGCAACCCTAAAATTGCTCTTTCATGTGTACAGCCCATGTACTGTCATTCTCTGACATACTAGACTATGGTAATTGTTGTACCCATTTTATAGCTGGGGAAGCTAAGGCCCCCAAAGGGGAAGTGAGCTGCCTAAGACGACCTACGGAAGTGAAAATCGAATGCAGAGAATCTTGGGTCTTCCAGGAGCTGCTTCCACCCCTTCCCCAGCTCCCGGTACTCAACTTCTAAGTCTTATGAGACGTCTTCTGATGGGAAGAAACCAGAAATCAGCCACAATTCCTGCACTTTCGTACCAGAGATGGACTTTCTTTCTCCAGCAGTAGCCGACAAGCTAGGTTAAGCCTTAGCTTCTACAGAGAGGGAGGGGTGCTCATTGGGGGACTTGCCTTGCCCTCCCTCCCAAGGAATGGGAGGGGGTGGGGGTAGATTCTCCAGGGCTGACTCACCTGCAGCTCAGTGGCACCTCACAGAGGCATTCCTCGACTAAGCTGCTGCCCGCTGTCACGGAGTAATTAGGAAACCATTTGAGGCTTTTCTCCCCGACACAGTCAGGTCAACTTTGGACGCCAACTGCTGTACTTCCAGGACTGTTGTCCCAGGCATGGGGGAGGGAGTAGAGGAGCCCAGTGTGGCAGCTCCCCTCTGCAAGGACAAGGAGTGCCCTGGAAGAGAAGTACCTGCCCTTGTCAATACGGTCCAAGCTGCCTTTACTAGTGCTACTCTGTGCCAAGCCCTCTTCATAGATATGACTGGTACCCAGACTTTCTGCTTTCCAGGTCCTCCCAGCCAGGTGGGGGAGACTGCAGGTCAACAGGAGTTGCCTTTACAATGCGATAATAGTACAATATCCTCCTAGACAAAGACCAGAGACATCATAGAACAGCAAGCTGCCCGCTGTGGTGAGGAGGGGCAGCAGAGACTTCGGAGCTGGCCTGGGAGGTTTGGGACCTGTACTGTTGTCTATTCCCTTGGCTGGGCCCAGTGTCCCCATCTGTTCAATGGGGATGGGTTGGACTGCTCTCCAACACCCTTTCTGGTTCCAGAATCCAAAGGGAACAGGTGCCTTCACCTGGCCTGTGCACTTGCATCCACAAGGGAGAAAGTCCATTTCCTGGCAGGAATCTGCAGCTGGCAGCTTCACAAGCTGGTGGGAAATTCATGGTGCAGGTGCTGGGGGTATGTGGTGTAGGTGCTGGCTGTTAACTTTGGCCTTCTCACCAGTGCTGAGTTGCCCCACAGTTCAAGAATTGGAATCTTTCTCCCTCTTTTCCCTACAAGGGTTTCACCTACAGTAGAAATTTAAGCACCTAGAGATGCTCTTCTTGCTTGTACCTGGACTAGGGGGACCCACTCTTTTGTAGGAAGCCCCCTGCAGTCTTGGAGGCCTGGTTGTAATTAAGCTCAGCCATAAATTGGCTTTGTGACCTTGGATAAGTCCTTTGCCCAAGATCACAATCTTATCTCTCCAGCTGCAGCCAGAGGGCTTGCATTAGGTGGGTTTGAAGTTTTATTAGCCTGCTGTCTGGTGGCACCTCCAGTCTCCCTTCAGGTCTCAGCAGTGGCCTGGGAGCAGAGTGGTTCCAGGGAAGGCCCTTGCACAGGAGAGACGAGGGTGCCGCCACTGCCCCCTCAATGGCTGGCAAGTCTGATTCAGGAGGCTCCAAGCTGCCCTGCAGTCTTTGGGTGTGGCAGTATCTGGGGACTGTCTGCCAAGCTGGCTGTAGTCACACCTGGGAAAGAGACAACAGCCTCTGTCTGGCTGACATAGCTGGCCCCATGGCCTGACGCAGGCAATTTAACAAGGGTACTGCTACCTACTCACCAGGCCAGATGCCATGCCCTGGGGGCAGGGTGCCATCAGCCTGGGAGCAGGAGTTGGCACTGAGTAAGGCTTAGCTTTAATGATACTTGGGAAGGAGGCTGGTCTGCTCTGCAGGGCTGACCAGGTCTTTGAAACAAGGTCTTTGGCCCATCTCTTTCCTTGGTCTACATGGACATACCTGCCAGGGTATGTGTTAGAAGTCCCACCGGCTGGACTGCATCAGCTGGCCCCTTACCTCCAGCCTCCCCTCTCTGTCGAGTCAAGTCATTCTCCCAACACTCACCTTCCTTTTCCCCAACTATTCTGGCTGTGGGCTTTAGTGACTGGAAGATTTAGCCTCACTTTGAAACTTTGAGAGGGAGGGAGGATGAACCCTACGTTCTGGTCTCTGCTCCCCCTCAACGTTGGAATGGCAATGTGGTAAAAAGGAGACAGACTTTGGAGGCAATCAGACCTGAATTTGAAGATATATGACTTCAAATGACCTTGGGCATGTGACTTCACTCCTGGGAGCCTCCGGGTCCCCCTCTATAACTTGGAGATCATAAAGGCCTATCCCCTGTAGTTTCTGGTGAGAAGGTCCGGTGCCTGGCCCCCAATAGGTACCTAACCAATATTCTTCTACCCCTCCCCCAGCCACCCCCTTGCCCTTGCAAAATTCTGATGGCCAGTCACTCACCCCCCCAGAGCCATAATAATACCTTCCCGAAAGTCAAGGTCCTCCTCCCGGAAGCTTTTCTGGAGGGACCCGCCCGCCTCA
Source organism: Artibeus jamaicensis (assembly GCF_021234435.1). NCBI lineage: Eukaryota > Metazoa > Chordata > Mammalia > Chiroptera > Phyllostomidae > Artibeus > Artibeus jamaicensis. The sequence goes on from NW_026522057.1 coordinate 14,953,109, forward strand.
GATTGCCCCACTGCGGCTTGCCTTCTCAGCACTTAGGTGCATTCTTTGCAGTCATTCCCTGGGAGGTGAGGAGGGCAGCCCCTCCACAGGCGAGCTGACTTGGCAGCACGGGTTGCAGAATCACTCGGGGAAGGAATGCTGCCTGGTCACTTTCAGGACAGTGTGCGAAGCACTCTGAATTGCTGAGAAAACTGTTCAGCCAGGCTCTCCTCTTCTCTCCACCTGGCTCTAGGCCTGGGAAGACATCCCTGGCTAGAGGAGCAGGTTCAAGAAGACTTGTAGGTTTACCGGTCATATGCTCCTGTGGCAGCAGGTGGGATCTGCTACATCTCTTCCCACCTGGTGTGGGAAGTTTCCTGAGAGCTTGACCCATCCCCTCTCCCAAGAGTGGAAATGGTCTGGGTTTTAACTCTAGCCCTAGCATTTCTGAATAGCTTCTCGGAGCCTTAGATATCTCGCCACAGTAAGCCTCAGTTTCCTCATCTGTAAAATGAGTATAATGTTTGCCTCATTGTATCTTTGTAAAGACGAATGAGTATCTCACAGTCAAAAGAACGTGCCTGCACTTGAGAATCCAACTGACCTGAGTTCTGCTCTCAGTTGGTCACCGTCTCAGCCTCAGCGTGGTTGTGTGTAACCTCTCTGTGCCTCAGATCCCCCATCTATAAATTGGGATTATAGTACTCAAACATAGGGTAATAGTGATAGTACATAGGGATAATAGTTACCTGCCTTACAGGGTTATTGTGAGAATTATGTGAATTTATATCCTAACATATAAAATGCTGAGAACAGTACCTGGCTTTTAGTAAATTCTATGCTTGTGTGTGTTACCATTATTGCTGTGCTTTCTGAGGCTTTCCTCCAATAGGCCTCTCCCTAGCTCAGGAAATCAATGCTTAGAGAGTTAAAAGTTTTTCCAAAAGCACGACAGCTGGTAAGTGGTCAACAGTGGTTGATGCTACTGTCACTATTAGATTCAAAGCCCAGAGTGGGCCTCAGGGACCCAGGCTCTTGATACCTCTCCTTCCTGCTGTCCCCTCCGCAGGTTGTCCGCAGCAGCCTGGAGGCACAGGGGCTGCGCGTGCATAGTGTGCGGCTACACGGCTCAGCGGCCAGCCATGTACTGCACCCCGAGAATGGCCTGGGCTATAAAGATCTGGACCTAGTATTCCGTGTGGACCTGCGCAGTGAGGCCTCCTTCCAGCTGACCAAGGAGGTCGTGCTGGCCTGCTTGCTGGACTTCCTGCCCGCTGGTGTGAGCCGGGCCAAGATCACGCCACTGACACTCAAGGAGGCATACGTGCAGAAGCTGGTGAAGGTGTGCACAGACACGGACCGCTGGAGCCTCATCTCACTATCCAACAAGAGTGGCAAGAATGTGGAGCTCAAATTTGTGGACTCAGTCAGGCGCCAGTTCGAGTTCAGTGTAGACTCCTTCCAGATCATCCTGGACTCCCTGCTGCTCTTCGGCCAGTGCTCATCCACGCCCATGTCTGAGGCCTTCCATCCATCTGTGACAGGTGAGAGCCTGTACGGGGACTTCAACGAAGCCCTGGAGCACCTGCGGCACAGAGTCATCGCCACTCGAAACCCCGAAGAGATCCGCGGTGGTGGCCTCCTCAAGTACTGCCACCTCCTGGTGCGTGGCTTCCGGCCACAGCCCAGCACGGATGTGCGTGCCCTGCAACGCTACATGTGCTCCCGCTTCTTCATCGACTTCCCAGACCTGGTAGAGCAGCAGCGCACACTGGAGCGCTACCTGGAGGCCCACTTCAGCGGGGCCGACTCAGCCCGCCGCTATGCCTGCCTGGTGACGCTGCACCAGGTGGTCAATGAAAGCACCGTGTGCCTCATGAACCATGAGCGCCGCCAGACGCTGGACCTCATCGCCACCATGGCGCTCCAGGCGCTAGCTGAGCAGGGCCCAGCTGCTGCTGCTGCTCTGGCCTGGCGCCCTCCAGGCCCCAATGGAGTTGTGCCTCCCACTGTCAACTACTATGTGACCCCGGTGCAGCCTCTGCTGGCCCGGGCCCACTCCTGCTACCCCACCTGGCTGCCTTGTAACTGACTCAGACCCTGGCCAGAAGTGACTGGGCCTCCCCAGATGGAGTGGGGTCTCCAGAAGTGTGTGGAGGGCATGACCAGAGACAGGCAGCCTATGCCAGGTGGCCCAGCACTGCTGCAGGGTTGGGCCTCCAACTGAACAGACCAGACTCCCTGAGTGAGGCCCCTGTGGGCATTAAGGCCAAGCCGGGGTTGTTGGCAGACGGACCCTTTGCCTATTGCAGCACACTTAGATCAGCACGACTGTGGGGTACAAGAACTTTTCATCTTGGGGGTAATTTCCCTTAGGAGACAAAGTTTGTGTGGGGTGGTAGCCTCAGTGTTCATCATCTTGAGTTGCTTTCTGTGGCCTAGAAAGGGTCTTTTTGGCTAGGGCCAGCCTGCAGTGAGCCAGCGTCCTCTGAGGGCCTGCAGCCCATACAATGACTGAAATATGGTACATTATAGGAACTAGTCACTTTGGGTCAGGCTGAACCTGGTGGTCCAACCTGGCTAATCAATGGAGGGAGGGAAAGTGAGGCATGAGACGGACACCTGGAGAGGGCTATGTCAGGCCCTCTATGTCAGGGGTGTCCCCTGACACCCCTAACCTCAGCCATCCAGCAGTGTGGTGAGTAGGCCCCAAGTGGCCTGGGCTCCTTCCCCCATGTCATGAGGAACCTTCCTACCCGGGAGCCTGTTCTTAGGGGGAAGACCAAAGTGGCCCCATTCAAGTGTTCCCACTCCATTGGTTTGGTTACAGGGTCCTCACTTGGGGGAGGAGAGACACACTCCACCTCCTGTTACTATTTTGCACTCTTAACACCTGCCAATAAAAATTGTCTACACTGAGCCTAGTGCCATGTTTTCTCCTGGGAGAAGGATCTTTCATGACAGGGCCATGGCTGCCTCCCCCAGCCTGAGTCTGGCTTATGTTGTGGGAGGGGACAACGCAGGGTGGGGATCTGAGTCCTGGGCTGTGGCTGATGAAATGCCCCTTCCCCTCAGCACTAGCCCCAGCTTGACAGCTGTGCTGGAGCTCAGGTCTACATACATAACTTGCACCTGCACATTGCCTCAGCAATTCTTATGTTCAAGAGTAAATATTTCAGCCCTAACCAGTGTGGCTTATTTGGTTGGGCATTGTCCTGCAAAGTGAGAGGTCATCTGATTCCAGGTCAGGGCACAGGGCTGTGGGTTCAGTTCCCAGTTCGGTTCCCAGTTGGGGCATGAGTGAGAGGCAACCTATCAATGGTTCTCTGTTTCTCCCTCCCTTCCCTTCTCTCTAAAAAAATAGCAAATATTTCAGTGGTTCCAACCTAGAGTCCAAGTGACCCTGGACCTGGCCTCACACTGGCTGCTTGACTCCATCTCTGCCCATCCTACCCAACCCTTTCCAGGAAGCAGGTGGAGGACAAGTGGGGTGAATCCAGACTGGAGACTCCTCCAGTAGTGGCAACTAAGACAGAGATTTCTGGGGCCCCATGGCCAGAGCCCAAGCCCGGTTTGGCCTCCCTATCTGGGAGAGGTTCCCTCAATCCTCTGGCTCTCTCTGTCACCCCCAAGTGCCAGTGGGGACATTCCATCCGGTTCTCAGCAGGTTCCCTAGAGGGCCAGGTCTCTCCTTTCCAGACCCACATGGGGCCATATCAGGCTGTGGGGACTGAACTCAAGCCCACAGGGAGCTGTTCCCTCAGGGCATCATCTAGTCATGGTCCTGGTTGCTTCCCTGCCTGCTGTTTACCAGGTCGCTTTGATCCAGGGATTACAAAGCTCTTGACATATTCAGCCTCATTAGTGTCTTCTGAAGTGGTGGCTTTGATGGTTTCAGCCAGGGTGAGAAAAACAAGGCCACAGCAGAGGCCCCCCCAGGTCACCTGAATGAGTCCAGCCGCCTCACCTGCTCAGTGGGTCCCTGCTGGGTTCAAAATGGCTAGAAGGGTGATGGAAAGGCTTTCTTTGCTTAGTGACTGAAAATAGTCCCCACCTTCACTCTGAGTGTGTCCTCTCAACTGGGGTCCTGGGAGGGACTGAGTTTGTCCCAGCTTCTGGTTTGGGCACAGAGGATGCTCACAGTGCAAGCATACATGTTTAACTTGTTAGGGTAGGCAGAGGGCTTCACCTGGGCGTGCTTGTTTCGGAAGGTGAGAAAGCCAGGAACCTATGGTACACATGTGTATGTACCTACATTCAGCCCATGGGGAGCCAGCTACCCTTGTAGTGGTCAGGAATATGTCAGCAAGACCAAGACCAAGACTCCTACCCTCTTAAAGTTGATATTCTAATGGGGTAGACAGAAATCAAATTATATAGTCTTAAGTCAGTGATGCTCAAAAATATATTGATACATAGCAGAGTAAGGGATTGGAATAGCTGGAGTTTATGATTTTTAAAAAGATTTTATTTTTATTTTTAGACAGAGGGGAAGAGAAGGAGAAGGAGAGAAACATCAATGTGTGGTTGCCTCTAGCACTCCCCGTACTGGGGACCTGGCCCATAACCCAGGCATATGCCCTGACTGGGAATCAAACCAGCAACCCTTTGCTTTGCAGGTCACTCCTCAATCCATTGAGCCACACCAGCCAGGACTGGAGTTTACAATTTTTAAAAGAATTCAGGGTGGACCTCATTGAAAGTGTGACATTTGATTGCACAGATTAAAGGTGGAGGGAAGCAAGCCATTCAGGTATCTGGGGAAACAGCGTCCAGGCAGAGGGAACTTGTTTGATAACATATGCATACTCCCAGCAGGCATGTCTGGGGAGGGCGCGTGTACCTGAGCGTGTCTAGCTGGCCTTGTGCAAGGTGCATGTGCTCCCTGCTGCCCATATGCAGCCTACACGGGTGTGAGAAGCAGGAGAGAGCGAGACAGCAGTTCTCAGTAACACTACCATTTCTAAAGTGTTTTGCTCCAGGCCAAAACTACGCTAAGGTCTTCCCCATCATTACCTCTCATTTCATCTTCACAACTCCACGAGAGAAGAGCAAGGGTCATCTCCATGTTACAGACCAAGAAACTAACGCCAGAGAGGTCAGAGAAGTTTGTTTAACTCCAAAGCCATTGCCGTTAAAGCCCGCACCTTCCTGCCCCTGCACTGACTTCCCACAGATAAGCATGACAGCATGTCTCCTACACAAGTGTGTGACAGAGATAAGTTTGTATTTCTGTGGCATTTGCCATTTTATGTCTATGGCAGAGTGTCGCAGTGTGACAAGATGTGTATTTTCTTGATGTACATGTGACAACAGCCATGACTTGGGAGTACATCAGAGGCCTGTGGTGAAGACATACCTGTGGGTATGTTTGGGGGTGGTGCAGTAGGTGTGATAAAAACATTGATTCAGTGACTGTCACTTTTCTCGTGGACAATTCCTGAAACCATCTAAGATGCCAGGACAAGCAGCAATCAAGAACTGTACATGAGCCAGCCAGAGAGGGGAAGGGTGAGGAAGGAAAGGCGCTGGCCCCCACCCTCCACCACCAGCCCAACAGTGCTTTCCGAGCGACAGTCCACCCACCCCTGACCACAGCAGGTGGGGGAGCTCCAGCAGAGAGAGAAGCATTGCTGTGAACATTAAGGAACAGGAGATACAGTCCTGCCACCACCCCAAGCACTATTGGCCCTCTGGTCCCACTATGCACCCTACTCCCTGCTCTGTGCCCTTAGGAGGGCGACCTCTAGGGACTTCACATCAATGACTCCCTTGTTCCCTGCCTTCCTGTTGGGTTTGGCCAATGAGAGGCCCCAGCAGGAAATTGGAGTAAATTGGGTGTTTATTCCCTTGTTCCATCCCCACCAGGTTGTCGTGGCTGGCTATATCTCTCAATCAAAGGCTGCTGTTCTTGTCAGGGACCCTCTCCACCACAGCTGCACACTCAGCCCTTTGCCCTTCCCTCCCCTCCCCTGCCCCTTTTTAGGCCCAGGAGAGGTAAAGCCTTCCCACTCTTGCTAGCCCCTGAGAGCTGTACGACATGTTAGTTTCTTAAGCCCACATTTTTGGAAACAGCCCCTTTTAAATCTCCTCCCAGCATGAGGGTGCCCTGTCTCCTGCTGGGACCCTGACTGACAGGCCCACACGGTCACCAGCACAGTCCCGTTGCCATGTTAACACAAACATGCACGACCTCCCTCCTGGTCACACGGTCTTACACGTGCATCCCCTAACTTCCTCATCACAGCCTCAATCAGGGAAGACTTCCTGGAGAGGGTCAGCTTTGAACCAAGTCAAGGGAGAAATCAGTTTGCAAATCAGTCAACAATCCCAGGATTGCCAAATGAAACTAAACAGAATATGCTCGAGGAACTGCCACCTTACAGAGTGGTGACAGACACACAAAAGAAAGGAGGCGAGGACACTGGCAAAGTAAACCTCAAAACCACATGTGTTTGTGCCGCATTATTGAAATTTATTCTTCCTGCCTGTATGAATCAGGGGATTGACTCAGTACACACTCATTCTGCAGAATTCTACAAGTTCTGGATTGTATGTGAGTAAATATGGCCCCCTTCTATTATCCGGATATTTGAATAAGTGTGGTTCCTTCGCTCATATCTAACTTTGCTTAGAATTTTGACGTGGCCACTACCTCTTTCTGAGAAAGAGGTGTCCCCCCAGGAGCCAGAGCTGGTCACCTGCGGGCCACAGGCATGCTCCCACAGGGACAGGGCAAAGGCAATGAATGAGGAAGACGGATTTCTCAAACCGGTTTCCCTCAAACAGGTCTCCAAGCTGTTAGACTGAGAAGCAATGGCAGCTACCAAGCTGTGTTGTGACTTAAGAACAATGACTATATTTTAAAAGAAATCCTTTCCACTTTTATATTGGAAATGTTCACCGCACTCTTAAAGAACCTGACTGTGTCTCACGGACCTGTAGGAACACTTCTGATTACATAGCATAAGCCAGAGTTGAATGCGGCACACATCAAGAAACGCATGGTACACGCAACTTCCCCAGATCCCAGCCCTTCGCCTCTGTTAAAACAAAGGGCTCGTGTGAAGTTGTGTAGGGTCGACTGCAGAAGTCTTCCTGGAGGAGGTGCTCAGGGAAGGAACAGAATCCAGGAGTTCAGATCCATAGAGTGCAGGCTCTGAGTTACTGGGAGGAGCTGGAGAGAACAATTTCGAGAGCTTCAATTACCTCTTTCCCACAGCCGCCCAGCCAAACCCCAACACTTCAACCTCTACCTCCTTAAGAGGGGCCATTATGGAGGGAAGGTGCTGAGGCAATATTATGGATCTGGGCCCCGCTGACCCCCACCCCAGAAGAGGTGGGGGCTCCTCGGGTAAGCAGAGGTTCTCTTGGGCCTTTGTCCTTGGCCGGGATCCCCACTGGTCTGAGCAGCAGGAATGGAATGTTCCTGGGATGAAAGCCTGCTTCTTCCTCCACCTCTCCCCTTATGGAATTCCCCAGGCCCATGGTGAGGGGAGAGGGGGCCTTTCCAGGGATTCCTGATATGGCGATGCTCTGGAGAAGCCAAGGCCCACACTGCCCGGGGACTATGTCCTGGCAGCCTCTCCTAGGCTGGGCAGATCTGCTCCGTTACACATCTGCAGGCCTCCACTATGTGCTAGGCACTGAGCGTGACCTCTCATCTAATACTCAGAAGCTATTTCCTCCCCAGCTGCCCAAAACACGTATGTACACACACACATACAGAAAAGAAACTGGTTTAAGGGAGAAGGTAAGTTATTTGCCCAAGGTCTCCCAGCTGAGAAGTTCCAGGCCAGGCCAGAATCCCAGGTTTGTTTTGTTGCCAGCCTGGGGTACTTTATGCCCCACCGTGTAGCCCATCACCCTGCTCCTCTGCCACCCCAGGCTCTTGGCTCTCTTTGACACCAAGCATTGCAGCCCAGGTGTGCAGGGAGGAGGCAGCCCTCTGAGGCAACTGTAGGCCCTCAATGTCGTTGGCCTGCCCTTGCCTGAAACCAGGTGGGCTGACTCAGCCTGACTCACCAACCCCCTTCCCCCCAACAACCAGGCTGGGGAGCCAGCCTCTGGGGGTGTGCCCAGACCTTGGGGAGTAGCACCTTCTGTTACCCCTCCAACATCTTATCACATCACTCCCAGAACCAAGGACCGGGGATCACTGGACCCACATATCAAAGTGAGAGCCCAGAAATCCCCCACATTCACCTTATAAATGAAAAGTCACATAGCCAAATATTTAATGGCTCTCTCACAGGTTCCATGTCCTTAGATGAGTCACCTGTTCTTCCTGATCCTGTTTCCTCATTTGTGGAAATAAGAATAACCCCTATGAATAGCTGGGAGGATTGAAACAGATAATGGGTGTAAAGTGCTTAGCCCAGTGCCTGGCATGGAGGAGGTGGTTTATATATTATTCCAGAGCCAAAGATTCCCTTCCCCCACGACTCCTGGCCCGGTGCGGCTGGCTGGTCAGGACTAATGCAGGGAGAAATAGGCTGGGGATCTCCCAGCTTTCCCAAGTACCTCCTTTCCTGCTGCCTGTAAAGAGCCTAACCTTCAGCTCTGAGAAGCCTGGGCCCCTGGATTTTCCTCCATTGCTGACTGTCAGTGAAGAGGAGACTCCTGGAGACTTGGAACACCTGAGCCAAGACCCGTTGCTTCAACCTGATCTCTAGGAAGCCACCTTGGTGCCCAGGTGGCAGTGTTCCGGTCATTTATCGGTGTAACAAATCTGTGAGAAGCCAAACAACCCTGGGCTTTTACTTTTACTCAAATGGTGATCACCAAGCGGGGCAGCCTCTTTCCAAGAAGTGTCCTGATGGACCTGCTCACCAGGCCCAGGGACCAGGCCAACCAGAGTGCTTCCTTTGAGCCCCCTGTTTAAGTGACCCACCCTAATCAACTTTCTGCCAAACATTTAAAGCTCAGGGCCTGGGACGCCCTACCACTGCCAGGAAGAGGCTGGTTGGGGGCAGGGATACTAGAAGCCCAGCTGCTCCAGGCAGCGCCCAGTGCCCCAGGAAGCAGCCCCACACTGCCCTCTGGTGGTGCCACCCAGATATTGGAGAGATACCTTCTCTGGACTGAGAGCCAAGAGAGGGAAGGGGCTCATCCAAGGATCAACAGGCCCCAGACTAGAACCCTGAACTGGTTCCCCAGCCCCAGGCACTAACCTGAAGAGAGGCTCCTGTTTGCTCATTTCCCTTTGCCGGGATCCCAGATTCACTGGTGGCCATCAATAGCCTCAGTGCACAGGTCCAGTCCCCAGGGCTAGGGGCCACCGAGAAAGTGTTCAGGAAGTCACAGGTGGGGACAGGGGTCAGTTTTCTGCCCAGGGACTCTAATTATTTGTGAAGGCCTAAAAACAGCCCTCCCACAACACGAACTGCCCAGCTCCTGGAAGGTCCCCTGGGACAGTGGCTGTCCGGAAAGGCTGCCTTGAGGAGAGCCAGGAGACGCAAACCCTTAAAAGCAGAGACCCCCCTGACACAGTGCTGCTTCTTGAATCCCTGAACTAGGTAGATATCAACATTGTGTTGGTTGAGGAGAAAACGGAACCTCCTAGAGGGGGGCTGAAGGGTAGCAGGCAGAGCACTGAACCAAGAGCTGGGGTGCGAGCCACTGAGTGCTGTGTGCCTGGCCGAAGCCCTCACTGAGAAGCAGTGGGACATCTGGAAGTGAAGGGCACAGAGCTGCTGTGACATCAGGACCAATTTCCATTTCCTATACACACATTCCATTTTCTCTGCCAAGAGTCATCTCTAATTCCTCACCCCCGCCTCCAAATCAGGACAAAGCTGATTACCAATAAATCCCAGAGAAGGCAAAATTTTGCTGGCGCAGAGCACTTTACACCATTAGCTAAAAGCTTCTCTGGACAAAGTGCCCCTCTTCCATGAAACCCAGAAAACAAACAGTTCTGGCTGCAGCCTAACACTGCACTGAAACTCCTCACTGTGCCCCCCTCCAAGAAGTCCTTGTCCTGTCTGGGCCCCTGGACCCAAATGACCCTATCAGCTTCAGAAGGTTCTTCTCTCTGGGGAGGCCAGAGGACACCAGGGCTACCCACTGCTTTCCTGGTCCCCAAGCTCTCCTCAGTCTCTGAGACCTCCTCCTGGATTTCCGTTCCCCAGCTAAGAATGGGTTCAGGAAGGTCCAGCTGTTTGCTGAGAAACCAGCTGAAAAGTTTAGTACCTGGGGAGAGAAAGAGCTGATGGGGGGCAGTCAGGGGAGGGCCCCTGGGCTTTGCCTTTCAGAGCAGTACAGCGGACCCTCAGGACCCTGGGACTAAACCAGATTCCCTTGACTCTGCATTCTCATCCTACCCCCTCCTCCCTGTTTCCAAGCCCTGACATGAGGGGGGACAGCTATGTTCAGAGAGAGACTGAGGAAACCGGCCCAAAGAGGGGGAGGAGTTGTTCTACGTCACACAGCAGACAAGTTGGACATCAGCTCTCTCTAGCCCCTGGCCTTGGGCAGGGAAGAGACACTAAGAGAAGGCCTGGGATCTAGTCACCTTTGCTGGTACATGACCTTGCCACTCTGCAAAATGAGGGCTTTAAATTAGCTTCTGGCTCCACCGGCAAAAACACTGCCTCTTCTAAGTGTGATTTAATAGAAAATATTCTTCCATAACTTATGCGGGAAGAAGAGAGATCTCTGCCCTGTGTCAACCTCACTACGGCCCTTCCAGGAGGTGCAGATACCCACTTCACAGACAGAAAAGGTGGCAGTCAACTCAGCTGGTGAGCAGCAAAGCAGCAGAGAGGCCTTCACAGCTGAGTGGGGGCGGAGGAGGGGAGCCTGAGGGCATGTGGACAGGAAAAGAAGAAGATCTCATTTCAGGTCTGGCCCTTTAAGGCCCCCCTTTCTAGAAGCCAATGACATACCTGCCCCCTTGGAGCCTGTTAAAAGATGTCACCTGGCTCCATCCCTGGCAGAGCCATTTTAGAGACAGGTTGGGAGGGGGTCCCCTAGGAGAGCAGGTGAGGCTTCAGGCAGTTGCCAAATACTGGTTATCTAAGTCAGGCTGTACTCTGAGCAAAGCTGCATGAGAAAAAAATTCTTAAGGCCTTCCTACATGTGGAAGGCCCTAAGTATAAGTATTATGGGAGGTGGAGTGGGGAGGGGAGATCCTCAGTCTCTCCAGGATTCCATCTCCTCAAATGGGAAACAGGGTCTTATTAGAGAACTCAGAGGTACATTTCTCTACCAGCCTCCACGCCATCTTGGGACCTCATTATTCTGTCAGCCCAAAGGTATGGAGGTAGGTGGTGCCAGAAAACCGCAGCCTCAAGGGCAAGACTCTTCTTACAGCCCCAAGGGACTCAGGAAAGTCAACGCGGGTACGCGGAGGGAGGAGGGATGCTGCGTCAGTGCAGCAGGATCCAACTGGTAAAAGTTTGCTGGCAAACCCTCCTGAGGTCTAAGCACCCTCAATTTGTCCAACTCTACAATGGGGAATTGGTGCTACCGCCTCACTTCCCAGGAGGTCTGGGAAAGGCAGCAACAGAAAATAGACAGCTTTATTAGGGACCCAGCAAACTCCACAAGCCCCAAGGAAGGGAGATCCTGGTCCCTGCACCACCCCTCTCCTCCCCCTGGATGCACCAGCCCCTAAGACCGCACCTCAGCCTACTTTACTGGTCCCCCGGCCCCCCGACTGTCTCTTCCTGTGGTCGATCAGTCCATCCATCCGCGTTGGTGACGCCGTTCATCCAGCTGACGTCCTCAATCCTTCGTCGTGACACCTCTGTGACAGCCTGTTGGGGGTAGCCAGGGGTCGCGGCGCTGAGGTCAGCGCTGGGGGGAGGCGGGGCCGCGGGGCGGACTTCGGCGGAAGGGCGAGTCCGGCTCTGGGCCGTGGCCCCGCCGCAGGCGTCCAGTACCCCAGGGTACGCAGCTACCCAGACCCAACGCCGAGGCGAGCAGCGCGGGCGGGCGGCCGCGGCGACCGCGACGCGAGCCCTTCTTGAGACGCGACCCGTGCGCCGCCAGGTAGAGCTCGGCCTGGGCCACGCCACCGCCCAGGCGGCCCAGGCTCTCAGCGCGGTGCGCCAGGCGCAGCTCGGCCGCCAAGAAGACGCGGTGAAGCTGCAGCACGCGGCTTTCCAGCTCCGACACTAGGCGCCGGCGGCCCTCTACCTCCAGCAGTCGCCGACGCGCTTCGGCCAGCTCCAGTGCGCGGCCCCCCGCCCCCGCCGCGCCCCGGCCGCCGCCCGCGCCCCCTGCCAGCCCGGTGCCCCCAGCACCCCCGTCAGCGCTCTGGCGCCAGCGCTGCAGCTCTGGCCCCTCGGCCAAGCCCACCGACGCGGGGGTCGCCTCTGGCAGAGACGAGGCCTGAGTTGGGGTAGGGGTCGGGGTCAAGGTCGGGGTTGGGGGCGGGGGCTGAGGGGATGGCAGGGGCTCCCGGGGCGGCAGCGGCGGAGACCCGGGTTCCGCCGCCCCTTCCTGGGTCCCGGGGCCGCAGGCGCTGATGCGGCAGCCCGGCATCCCCCGCCCCCCTGGCGGTCAGCAGCGCGATGTCCGCAGGTTTGTTCAGCGGCACCAGCGCAGAGGAGGATGGACACGAACGACGCAAGAAATGTGGCCGCAACCCCCGCACCAGCGCCTAACCAGCGGCCAGTGCCTCTTATGGAAGATGGGGCGGAGCGATAGACAGCACAGCCAATCAAAGGCTGACATGCCCTGACACCGCCTCCTCTGCCCCGCCTGTTCAGGACGTTGCCCACACCCTTCAGGTCCTTCGATCCGCTCTGCTAGGACAACCCATCTCCATCCAACTCGCCCCCCCCCCCCGCAATTTTCGGTGGAAGGAGGACCGCATCTTCACTGGTTTGGCCCCTATCATAAGCTCCGGTAGCTAGTGGGTAGAAATCGTGGACTCCAGTCTCCACCTGGGGAGGGTTTTGCCTGAGGCCCTGTGACAGTGAAAGCCTGGACCAGAACTCAGGAGGCTTAACTCCTTGCACAGTGCCCCTTCCCCCAGCGCACACCCCTTGGTCCAACCGGTTCTGCCCGGTCTCCTAGGCCACAAGGCTCACCAAAAACCCCTTCTCCAGTCTCCCCGGGTGTGGAGTAATTCAGGACATGGCCCATCCAGGACCTCAGAGAACAGATGGCTGGCTGCCTGGCCAGCAGCCATAAGGAACGAAGAAAACAGTCTGTATCTGGATGTCCCAGCCCTCTCGAGGCCCCTGGGTCTCAAGGCTCCTGTGTTTATCACAAAAGGGTAGATTTTTCACATGCTACTCCGTCCCTAACCCTATAAGTAGCACCAAGGCTGGGTGCAGGGTGCAGCCCTTCTCACGCCCATCCACTGCCATTGGTGCACTCCCTTGTAACGTGAATAATAAACGGCATGTTCACAGCATCCACACTGTTGGTCCTCTGGGTGGGTTTTCCGGAATATCATGAACACAAGTGCAGCTCCCCAGTTTGGAGCTCCGGTGTTACCCTGGGGCAGTGTAGAGGTTGACACAGGGGCGCCCAGCATCCTGGTGGGGATCTGATCTGGTCGGTGCCCCACCAGGCAGGCCTTTTGCATGCGGAAGGAAGTATAGGACTGCCACTGAGTCTGGCCCAACTTTTACAAAACTTGAGGGATCCCCCAAAGGAGCCCCAGACCGCATGGCGTGCAAAATTCTTTTCATGCCCTTGCTCCTGTTTGTTTGCCCCTCCTAGTGGATGTCCCCATTCTTTACCTAGAGGGGAAACACACCCAGGAGGTAGCAGTGGTGCCTTCCTCGGGGTCACATTGCAGGTCTGTTGCTGAATGGGACCACTGAATGGGACCAGCTCAGTCATTCATGCCCTCTGGAGGTTCAGATACCTGGGTCTGCTCACTGTCGTTGGGGAGGACCTTAACTGGGACCTTGTCAACCTGGCAAAATGACAGAATGGAGCCCTCCCCATTTTCCCCACAACAGAAATGACCCTGCCATGCCTTCTCCAAATACTGGCCCAGACAACAGGGCCCCACCTCAGCTTCCATCCCTTTGGATGTGCTGTCAGAGATGAGAGAGGTCTCTGTGACGGGTGGGGCAAATGCTGGAGGGGCAGGCGCTGGAGGGCCAGAAACTAGTTCATACCAGTTGGGAACTGCAGCCAACCCTGGGCTTGGGGGGACATGCCAAAAGTGGCCAGTATGATTGCTGCCTCAACCTGAAGAGGAAGCAGATGGGGGAGCTGCACTCGCTTGATGTGGAGGAGGAGGACAAGGATGAAGCCTCCCCTGCATGTGCTCTAAGTGCTTTCAGGTACACTTAGATTGAGTGATTGGGACTCGTGGGTGAGCCAGCTGGGCTCCTGAGAGGCAGCTCAGAAGAGGAGGGAGAGATCCAAGAAGGGGCCTGGCTCAGCGAAGAAGGGAGGAAGACTTTGAAGGAGGGCCTGACAGGGAGAGTGTTCAGTGACCAGGAGTGGTGGAGGCTCAGCAGAGGGGGGGGGCTCAGTAAGGGCAAGACTTGGGGGTTCACTGACTGTGAAGGGCTAAGGGAGTGGGGAGGAGATTCATGGGTGCATTGGTAATAGAAGAGGCTCACAGAGTGAGGAGAAGGGAAATTTAGTGACAGAGATAAGGCCTCAGGGAGTCAGAGAGGCTCAATGGGGATGATGGAGGCTCAGGAATTAGCAGGTTGCCCCCAGCAAGGAGGGATGCCCTGCTTAACGGTGTTGTTCCTTTGAATGGTCTCCTTCGTGTCATCAAACCCTGTGTCTTTCTCTGTGCAGATGACTCCCCGACACCCCATCATCATCATCACTGTGGCGAGATTGGCAGAGGTTTTGCCCGAAGTAGGTGGATCACTGCTGCCAACTTCTGGAGATAAGTAAGGGGAACAAAACTAGGACTTACCCACCATCAGCCAGAACCAGAGAATCAGCCAGATCCGAGTTCACATCGCACACAGGGCCCACCTGAGTGACCTTGGAAAAGTCATTTCTCTAAGTAGGAGGAGATAACCTATTTTTATTGAACGAATAAATGTTCTCTCTCTCCTCCCAACATACAGAAGAAGGGGGCATCAGCAGTCTTTTTTTCCTGGTAAGAAACCAAAGCCCAAAGAGGTCGGTCACACAGCAGATAAGTGACCACGCAAGAATTCAAACACAGATCTGACCCAGTCCAAAGCCACAGTTCACCGCCCTATTATTCTCCAATATGTCCCCTCTTCCTATCCTCTATGATATTTTCCACAAGATGGAAATATAGATATATACGTATATCTATATCTGTATTTGCTTGTTTAGTTATTTAATAGTCTCTCACCCTAAACTGGTTTTGCTTATCATTAGACTCCCCTGAAGTTAAATAGAATGTCCCCATAAAGCACCCAATAAACATTTGAATTAAAAAATAATGCAAGGGTAGATAGAGCTTGTTGAGAACAGAGAAGTCCCCTTCTTTATTCATTCATTTCTTAGTTCACTTATTCGACAAATTTGATCATTATCTTTTCTTTTGGGCTGGCTGCTGAAAGTACAGCCCAAATGGTCAGATGGGGCCCTGCCCTCAGGGAGCATGCAGTGTAGGGGGGACACACACATGCAATAGCAGTTCAGTGGGGTCTCTACTGGGATAGGGCAAAACAGAGGCTCTGGGAACACAAGGCAGAGAGTGAGCCCAATCAGATGGGGAGGGGGTCAGGGAGAGTCCCCTGCACATGCTGTTTAAACTGAGACCTGAAGGATGAATCAAAGTAGGTGACGCAGATATGATGGGGGGTGGAAAAGTAGAAGGACTCAGGATGGGAACACTGTGTGCGCAGGACCAGGGTGAGAGCTTGGGCACCTGCCAGCTTCCTTCCTGCCTCCCTTAATGGCCCTGGGCTCTGCACTCCCAGAAGTGGACAGGGGACTACAGCCAACCATCTCTTAGTACACAGCCAGCCTGGCAAACACAATATTTGGAATTAGGAAGTACATATTTAGACGGTAATTACCATTGTTTTTTTTCTGAGCATTATAAGTTATACATTCCTCCTAATGTAGCAAAGGTGAAAAACGTAGAAAATATTAAGATTTTTAAAATAGGGCCCTGGCTGGTGTGGCTCAGTGGATTGAGCACCGGCCTGTGAACCAAAAGGTCGCCGGGTGGATTCCCAGTCAGGACACACGCCTGGGTTGTGGGCTCGAGAGGCAACTGATTGATGTATTTCTCAAACATTGATGTTTCTCTCACTTCCTTCCCCTAACTCTAAAAAATAAAAAATAAAATAAAAATATAGAGAAGGAAGGCATCTGGAATTAGAGAGACTTGAGTCTGAATTGAAGCTCCGTCCTTTTCTAGCTGGGCAACCCTAAGAAAGGCATGTTTTCTCTCTGATCTTCAGGGTCTAAGGAATGGAACTGTTAATACCTATGACACAGACAAGGGCATGGATGGATAGAAGAATTTGTCCAAGGTTTCGGAAGCTGATAATATCTGTCCTCCATCTCAGCCAGAGACACTGAAAGAGAAGAGGCAGCCCAAGAGGGACCCGATTCCAGAGTCCTGTCCATTATCTACACACCCAGCCAGCAGAGGCAGAGCCTACGGTGGGAGGGTGTGGCTGTGACCCAAATCAGGATCCCCCTCCATCAGCCGGAAGTGGGATGGGGCAGGAGGTCAAGGCCTGAAAAGGCTACTTCCATCCCACAGCCTAGAAGATTCAAGGCCTCTGCTAAGAGATCCAACCCCTCCCTTTCAGTATCTTCCCTGCAACCTGATCTGGCACCCACTAGGATGTGATATCAGTTTAATAATTTAGCAGATGCAGACAAAGATAGCAGCTCTGAAAATAACCCAGCGAGGCCCAGCCTCCATCTCCTCTTTCCAAGGCTTCTGGTTGCCCCTACACCTGCCACTGCCCCTGCCCACCAGTGGGCACCTCACCTCCTTTTTCTTATTCTAGTCCTTCTCCTCCTCCACTCTCCTCCTCACCTCTGCTTTCTCTCAATTCTCATATTAAGAGCTTTTATATTAATTAGAGCTTAAAAGACTCGTGCTGGAAGTCAGAAGCTTGAGTTTAATTCATTATGTGCACTGAGCAAATGCCTTCTGAGCCTCTCTTTCTGCTTTTATACAAGGAGGCCTCTGGATTCCTAAGTGTGGCAGAAACAAAATGTTTGGGTGGCGGCAGTTACTTGGCCGGGGGACTGGATGTCGTTCCCAGGAGGGCCCAGCTGCCATGGCATTGCTGTCCCCGCCAGCAGCACTGCAAGCCATCCTGCTGCTCCATCCCGAGAGCTCACAGGTTCTCTTTGTTTTTGACTTCTCTTGTGATGAAAATTTTGTCCTGGTTATTATTCTTAGAATAATAAGCTGTGCGTGACTTGCGTTCACAATGCATGCAGCAGGTGTCACGTGCTTTTGGTGCTTCATCACATTTCTGACAGGTAGAAATTTTACTTTCCTCTGGGAAGTTGGGAAGAGCAATACCCCTCCCCCCTTGATGGGTCTTTGCCCAAACCTTTATGGGTCTCAGTTTTGACATCTCTAAAGAGGCCAGGTGTTGAAGGGTAAGCAGAACAAGGTAAATAAGACTGTACAGCCTCTAGAGTTTAAGCTCCAAAAGGGTGAGATCACTTCTGTTTTCATGCATTTATTCAACAACAGAATTCAGCACTCACTGTGAAAGAGACACTATGCAAGGTGCTAGAGGCAGAGGAAAAACTAATAGCGTAGTCCATGTTCCCTCAAAGCTTACATTTCAGAAATCAAAATAATTAAACTGCCCTGACTGTCATGGCTCAGTTGGTTGGGTGTCATCCTGTAAAGCGAAAGGTCACTGGTTCAATTCCTAGTCAGGGCACAGGCCTGGGTTGCAGCCCCAGTTCCTGGTTGGGGCAGATGCGTGAGGTAACAGATCCATGTTTCTCTCTCTCTCTTTCTCCCTTCCCTTCCCTCTTTTTAAAAATAAATAAAATCTTTAAAGAAAAAAAAACAAAATAATTAAATCCCAAGGCATGTGCCACAAAGGAATAATAAAATGCCTGCTAATATTTAGTTAGTGCTTACTCTATGTTACATACTGAGCCATGAGGTGCTATTAACATGCCCCATTTTATAGATGGGGAAACTAAAGGACAGTGGTTAATTAAATGTGGCCAAGGTCACATGGTCAAGGAGTGGTTGAGCTAGGATTCACCAGGTGGGCAGTCTGCTTCCTGAGCCTGTTTCAACCATGAAGCCATAGGGCTTCCTTCACAATAATGAACAAAGAATAAGCTGGTGACACCATGAAAAGGGGAGTCAGGGGGCTTCTTCTTAGGAGGTGATATTTAAACTGAAACCTAGAATACAAGAAGGATTCAGTTATGTGGAATTGGGCAGAGAAATTTTCCAGCAGAAAAAAATAGTATGTGCAAAGATCCGGAGACAGAAAGATCAACGTGTTCAGTGCCTGCTAAGCCAGCAGGAAAATGGGGAGAGCTGAGGTCAGAGTGGTAGGCGGGGCCTGGAGGCCAGGGCGAGGGTTTTGGATTTTCCTATATGTGCAGGGTAAGCCTTTGAAAGGTTTAAGTGGGGATCCACATGATCTGATTTGTTTTTAAAAGATTGTGCTGTTTGCTGTGTTGAGAATGAACTCACAGGGAGTAAGGGGGTTGAAGGAGACCAATTAGGAGATTACTACAGTAATCCAGCAGAGAGAAGAAAGTGCCCATCCAGGAGTAATGACATGAGGTGGGCAGGAGGGATGAATTTGGGTTCTATTTGGAGGTGAACTGAGAGGATTTGTGGATGGATTAGTGTGAGGGTGAGGGTGAGGGAATGCTTTCTGGGTTTGTGGATAGAGCAGCAGAAGTGATTGTCATACCCTTGACTGAGATGGGAAAGACCGAAGACCAAGGGAGGAACAGAGTTAGTGGAAAAGTCAAAGTCAAGAGGTTTTTTTTTTTTTATCCTAAACGATAATTGCTTCATTATAAAAATAAGAACAAAAGGGGTCTATAGTAATAGCCCATTATATCTTCCCATTTTTTAGTCTAATAAACACTATATTGTGCAGAGGTATACCTTCAGTTTCAAAAGTGAAACAACTGTTACAGATAACTAGCATTGACATCAAACTCAGATTGTGCGATTTGCATCACAGAGCACTGGACAATGGAGGTCTTGCTTGTAAAACTCTGTTCATTGTGTATCAGTCTAACGAGAAAAGCAAGCTCAATAAAAATAATATAGAGAGGAAAAATGTTTTTCTGGTAAAAGTCTACACACATAGGGGACAAGCTTTTGAAAATAATTTTGTTTTGGAAACTTTTCTGCTTTTATCCTCTACTCAGTGCTCTCCTCACAGATTGCTTCACTTCTGGGCACCAAACATGTGTTTTTTTTCCCCACTCCAATCAATTCTCTGACACCAGCTGCTTGTCCTGCAATGCAATTCAATTCTTTTTTTAAAGATTTTATTTATTTACTTTTTAGAGATAGGGGAAGGGAGGGAGAAAGAGAGGCAGAGAAACTGCAATGTGCCAGAGAGATACATCAGTTGGTTTCCTCTTGCACGACCCCATCCAGGGACCTGGCCTGCAACCCAGGCATGTGCTCTGACCTGGAATTGAACTGGGGACCCTTCAGCTCACAGACCAGCACTCAATGTATTGAGCCACATAAGCCAGGACCAATTTAATTATTTTTTATTTTTGAGAGAGAAAGAGAGATTGATTTGTTGTTCCACTTATTTATGCATTAATTGGTTGATATTCTTGTAAATGCCCTGACCAGGGATAGAACCTGCAACCTTGGCATATCAGGATGACACTCTAACCAACTGAGCTACCCAGCCAGGGCTCAATTCAATTCTGACAGTACCAGAGTTAATGCAGACCACCGATGTCAAGGGCTCACTCACACAAGACTACCCCCTACTTCAGATGCCAATTGCAAGCAGTAGCTCCTCAGCTTATCCACAATTTCTGTCCCATTTGGCTATACATCAGAGGTTCCCATGATCTTCTTGGATTCAGTCATTTGGTGGAACAGCTCACAGAACTCAGAGAAACACATTTACCAGTTTATTATAGAATAAAGGATATGATAAAGGATACAGACGAACAGCCAAATGAAGAGATACATAGGGCAAGATGTCCTGAGTGTAGGAGATTTTGTCTCCATGGAATTGGCCTGTGCCACGCCCCCAGCAAGAGGATGTGTTCACCAGGTCTCTGAATCTCGTACTTCTGGGATCTCTATGAAGGCCTCATCTCATAGGCATGTTGATCACTAACTCAATCTCCAGCCCCTCTCCCCTTCCCAGAGGATGAGGTGGGCATTGTCTGGGGCTGCAAGTTCCAAGCTTCTAATCATGGCTTGGTCTTTCTGGTGACCAGCCACCATCCTGAAGCTATCCAGGTACCCACGAAGAGTCACTTTATTAAAACAAAAGGCGCTCCTATGACCCAGGAAATTCTAAGGATTTAGGAGCTCTGCATCAGGAACTGGGGGCAGACAGCAACATAGGCATACCTCGTTTTATTGTGCTTCACTTAGTGCTCTTCACAGATGTTGCATGTTTTTTGTTTTTGTTTTTAACAGATTGAAAGCAAGACCCACCACCAGCAAAGATTATGATTCACTTTATTCCATTACTCACTTTATTGCAGTGATCTGGAACTGAATCTGCTGTATCTCTGAGGTGTGCCCGAATATGCATTTTCTATTGTTTCACTCAACACCCACGTTGGAAAGAGACCTTCTGTCTCTTTCTGACTCTCTAGGTCTGTCTCCATCTCCCTCTCCAGGTTTGCCTTTCTCTCACCCCAGCCTCCCTCCCACCTTACCTCCCCTCCACTCCTAGTATCTGAGGCTTGGACTCAGCAGCCACCCCCACCCCCACCTCCAGAAAAGCTGGGAGGAAGGAACCGCAGAGCCCGGGCCAGGGTCACATGTAGGGCTGCTATTCCCTTCAGAAGGGAGGCCAGGGCTCTCTTGGCTCACATATGACTGAGCTCCTTCACTGGTGGCTCCACAGAACACTGGGGACCCTGAGGGCCAGCCTAGAGGAGTGAAACAACCTCAAAGTCATTTGGGCTGAGGCTGAGCTGAGCTGAGCCAGGCTCTAAGCTCCCAGTCTCCCTGCTGTGCCCCCACCTGAGCCCCTAGGGCCAAACCTGGCAACCCCACACCCTTTCCTACTTGCTCTGGCTCAGATGTAGCCAGAGGTACCCCATGCTCTCTCCTGGCGCTGATCTTTGACCTCCACACAGTCCGCCTCCATTTTTCATCCCTCAGATCTACGTTTCCTCCCCCTGATGGAGGTCCTGGAGGGCTAAACTCCACAGGTGGGCCTAAAGGCAAGAGTGGGGAGCTCCACTTCTGGGTCTACCCATTCCCAGTCCATGTCACCACCTCCCTTTGTCCCCCCACAGGGTTGTGTCTTCCTTAGGGAGGTGACCCGCATCCAGGATACAGGGCAGGACACCACACAGCAGCTCCTTCCACTTCCACACTAGCATCTAGACTCATCCCTGCAAGCTCAGGAGAGAACCCTGCCATGGCCCCACCTTCCCTATGATTTTGGCAAGAACTGAACAGGGTGAAAGGAAGCTCTGCATGTGAGGAGACAGGTCTGGGTCAAGTGACTTCCCCACTCTGAGCCTCAGTTTGTGCATCTACAACAAGACCACTCTGGTGGTCTTCCCAGAGCCCACTGTGGATCTGCTTTTCATCCTTTCGCTGCCAGGGCTGGAAGGCAGCTGCCCCAGGCTGGCCTCCACCTGCTCCAGCTCCACCACTTTGTCCGATCAACTATTTATCCCTCTAGCGTTCCTGCCTTGGGAAGCACTTCTGGAATCCCTTCCCTGGGACCCCAAAGGGCCCCCGAAAACCTTCTGCTGCAGCACTGAGCTGTCACCTCACACTGTTGGTACCTCTCGGTATGGTGGATCTCCCCCCATACTGTGAACTCCCCAGGTCACACATTGAGTCTTATTCCTCCTGGTGTCTGCAGCACTCAGCCCAGAGCAAGGCACAGAGTAGGGGCTCAGTGATCCCTGCTGTGTGAGAGAATGGACCAGGGCTTTTCAGGTTCTCCGCCATGATTGCTACCCCCTCTGGTGTCTATTCTTACCTTACCCTGCCCTACCCTCACCACGACGGTGTGCCTCCAGTGCTGCTGGCTTTCCCAAGCCCACTGTCCTCCTCTGGGTCTCACTTGGGAGGTCCGGGGATGGAACACTGTACCACCACCTTGAGACTTCTGGTAAACCCCATCCTTTCCCCTTTACACTTGAATTTCAGCCATCTCCTCAGGCTGCAAACAGGGAAGGGTGTGCTAAATTGTTGCGTTGGTGGCCTCCAATGAAGCAGCCCCAGATATCCATGCCATGGGTGTCACCTCCTGTGCTGACTCTGAGCTTGGCTAGTATGACTTGCTTTGGTTAATGGGATGTCAAGAAACATGAAGGAAGCAAAAAATGAATAGATACCCACCTATTGGAACTTGACCTGTTGGAAGTCAGCTACCACACTGTGAAAGAGATCAGCTGGACTTCTAAATGATGAGAGGCCAGACAAAGGTCCCGGGGGCAGAGAAACCATCGTGGTAATTCCAGCTGCCCCAGTTACATGCAGCCCCAGACTCAACCCTCAGGGCAACCAGCAGAATTGACCAGTGGACCCCAGTTGAACCACAGAAGTTTTAGAAATAATGTCATTGCTGCTTTAAGGCACTAACTTTGAGAGTAGTTTATTTCTCAGCAATAGATTACTTAATAAATGCATTTTCCTTTATCCTCCACATGTAGTCCTCAGGGATCCACCTCCAGAGTAGATCACATGTCTTGACTGCTTCTTGCCCTGTCCCCAGGCACCACCCTTGCCCTGGCCACCATCATCTCTCAGCTGGATAGTACCACACACTCCTCATGGGACTCCCTGCCTTGGGTCTTACTCTCCTGCATTTGCCATACAGTGACCAGAGTGAAGCTTCTGGGGGCTTGATCCAGTGAAGCCATTGCCCCGCTCAAGGCCCTCCAGTAAGTTTTAGTAGCACTTGGATTAAAAGACAGACTCCTTAGCGCCCTTTGGAGCCTGTGAAGGCCAGTGCCTGCTCTGTCTCCTCCCCCATCTCCAGTCACTCTCCCCTGTAAGGGACCGGCTTGTTTTGGTCTGGCAAATGTGACTCAGCTCTGTATGGAAAACCTACAGAAACGAGGTGGTAGGCAGGAGCCAGACCTTCGAACCAAGTTTTCCCATGGGAATCAGGCCTAGAAAATGCATACAGATTGTTATGGCTTGCTCTTGCTAAAACTCCATCACCCTAGTCTAAAACCGCAAATATATATTGTCTATCTTCAAGATAATTTCCAAAGCCTGTGTGAATTTCCCCAAGGACAAACTAATCAGCTCACCGCCTTTCCCATCTGCTTGTTATTTTCATTTCCTTGATTATACCTAAAATATAGACAATAATATTCTATGTAATAGATAATAATTCCTTCTTTGATATAACACACACACACAAAAAAAACCCTCAATAAAAGCCTGTCTAGGCAAGGGTCAGGGCGCTCTCCTCTTGAGAGAGTGGGTAAGGCCCTCAGAGGTCCTCTCTTCTTGCCCTGGCTGGTGTAGCTCAGTGGATGGAGCACAGTCCTCTGAAGCAAAGGGTTGCTGGTTCAATTCCCAGTCAGGGTACATGCCTGGGTTGCAGGCCAGGTCCCCATTGGGGACACATGAGAGGCAACCACACATTGATGTTTCTCTCCCACTCTTTCTCCTTCCCTTCCCCTCTCTTTAAAAATAAATTAATTAAATATTTTTTTTAAAAAAAGAAGTGCTCTCTTCTTGAGAGAGTGGCCGTGTGTCCCCCCTTTTCCCCACAGGGTTGCTGCAGCCCATGCATTATTTTCATCTTCAGTCACAACAGGCGAACTCTGCTGACCGGAGTCTACCACACTCCCCCAGCTCAACAGCAACACCGGCGTCCCTTCTGTTTCCAGAACATGCCAAATGGATCCCCACATTGGGGCCCAGAATATTTTTCCTCTGGGTCTTTCAGTACTCAGCTCAAATGTACCCACCTCAGGAAGGCCACTTATGGAAGAGAAAACAGACTTGAAGAAATGAGGCCATTTCCCAAGTTCACACAGGAAGAGGCTGGGCTGGGATTCCAACCTAGGTCTGTGTGACCCTCCCCCCGCCCCCAACTCTAGGGCTCTTTCTATCACATCAGTGGTTTGGGAGGGTTTGGGCATGGGCTCCTGAGAAAGGGGAGGGCTTGGAGGGGCTTCTTTCCACAAACACTACCAGCTGTAGCCTTTGGACCCTGCCTTCAGCTGGGGGATGAGAGACAAATCAAACCAGACTTTGCTCTCTGAGAGCTTCTGTCTGGGGACATGGAAAGCAGCAGAGGAGGTCAAGATCATCAGAGGGGCTCAGGCAGCCTCTGAGTTAGCTCAGGGAAAATGACTTCCAGGGAGCTGGGGGCTTTCTGGAAAGGCTTAACAGGGTTGTGAAATTCTCTGCAGGGGTAGAGGTGGGGGTGGAGAAGAGAGGGTGCAGAAATGGGGATGGTGTTCAGTGACCAGAGGTGCCTATTGTTCCCTGTTAGTGACAGGAAGATTACTCAGCATTGGCCACATGTATCCATGCCAGCGTGTGTGTGTGTGTGTGTGTGTGTGTGTGTGTGTGTGTGTGTGTGTGTGAAAATGAGGCAGCAGTACTGCTGGTGAGGTGGGGGATAATTGAAAAGGGCTGACTGGATAAATGGATTTTACTGATGTGGGAATTAAAGCCCAGAGAGGATGGGTCACTTACTCCAATTCACAAAACCGCTAGGTGGCTAAGGCAGAATTTGAACCCAGGCCTTCTTGATAAATACAGAGCAAGGTGAAAAAGTAGAAGTTTACCTCCTCCAGGACCCACTGCTTATTCACTCTGTGACCTCAGCTAAGACCATTCCCCTCGTGGGCCTCATCTCCTCACCAATAAATTGAGGGAGTTTGATATAGTTTCTTTAAGCACAAAGACTGCAGAAAATAATTCTACCAGAGCTTGGAACCAAAGCCAGGATCAAAGCAGGAGCCCCTGCCTCAACCTGGTACCGGACAGTGCCTCACCCTGAAGCTCCCTCCAGGCTCAGCAGCTGGGTGCCACACTCTAGCTAAACTGAGGGACTCCCCACCATGATGCCCAATACAGAGTTCCAGAAGCCCCTACAGCCCAGCTCCTTAGACTTCTGGGGCTCAAGCTGCACCTTAGCCACATTATTGGCCCAGCCCAGATTCCAGATCACTCCCCCCAGGTAACTGCCCCTCACTCCCCCCAGGTAACTCCTAGCTTCTCTGGTTCTCTGGGTTCCCTGGTTCTCTCCAGCTTCCAGGACACACCATCCTTTGACCAATGAAAGAAAGGGGAGAGGCAACTCTGAATTGCCATTGGCCCATTGTCTGACCTTACAGACAGACTTGACCAATCAGAGATGAGACAGCCTCAATTTTCACATTCCAATTCTGCCCATCCTCCACCATTCTCTTCCCTTCCACCTCAGTGGGTTTCCTTTCAGTTGGTGCCATTCCATTTATTCCACTCAGAATTCCAGGGTATTCTACCTGGGAAAATGGGATATGGTAGACAGAATTGCAGTTGACTACAGAAGGGACTTCTTGAGGGGAGAATTCCTCACTCAGCCGGGGCCTGGGGCAATCTCCAGGGCTCAGGTTCTGGAACACCCAAAGGAGCCACTGCAAGAAGCTCAGGCTCTGAACAGAAGGGACTTGGGCTGATCTTGGGCAAGTGACTTTAATCTCATAGCCGTTGTTTCCTTAGCTGTACAGTGGGGATTTGGGATCTATTCACTGAGGTATTGTGAGGATTAAATGGAATTAAGCACATCCTTTACCTACCACACAGTAGGTGACCATTGTCAGTAGTAGTAATTTGTTTTCCTACTGATTCTCAAAGTCAGTGGTCTTTTTAAAATTATTTGTTAGCCCTGGCTGGTGTGGCTCAGTGGATTGAGTGCCGACCTGCAAAACCAAAGGGTCACCATTTCAAATGCCAGTCAGGGCACGTGCCTGGGTTATGGGCCAGGTCCCTGGTTGGAGGCATGTGAGTGGCAACCACACATTGATGTTTCTCTCCCTCCCTTCCCCTCTCTCTAAAAATAAATAAATAAAATATTTAAAATTTATATTAATAAAATATATAACAATGAACTAATGCTGAGGTTCAAAGAGCTGAAGTTCACACTGAGCTGAACAGGGGTGCAATTAAGACTCCAACTCAAACCCTGTGACCTTGAAGTTCTGGCATTTATGCTGTTGCGTGCTGCCCCCTAGTGCCCCCTGTGGGAGATGCACAATAGAGGCAAGTAGAAGATGAATAACTCAGGGATCCACACTTCCCTGACCCACACTGCTCCTTCTGGCACCCAAACTTGCAGGTCTCATAGATACTAAATATAACTCCACAAGTCATCTGCATATACAGTCATGACATTTCTTGGCTCTCTTACAAATCCTCCAGCTCAACAGGTCTAACACCAAGTTTATTCTTTTACAACTCAAATTTGCCCTCCTCAGTCATATCTATTCATCCAGCTGCACAAGCCAGACCCTAGTTATCCTTGACACTTCCATTCCCTCACCACCACCTGTCACCAGCCCAGGAGTCTGCATGGTAGCCAAGGAAGAAGGCCAGAAAAGTAAACACTGAATACAGTAGAGCAACAGTGGTGGAAGCAGAGGATCGGGACAATGGCCCCAGTCATGGCCAAGAAACAAAACTGAGCTTGGGCGGCTCTGGTTACAGAGGCAGGCCTTTCCACTCAGAGAGAAGTCCAAGTGCATGGCTGGGAGGAGGGCATTGTACTGAGAGCTAGTAGGGCTGGGATTCCACCCTGGGATCCCACCCAGCTCCACTATTCAGTCCAGTAGGGTCTTGGGATCCTGATGAGCCTCAATTTCCTCATCAGTAAAAGAATATGATGATGCCTACCTAAGGCTTTTGTAAGGGTCAAATTAAAGAGTGTTTGCTTTGTAAACTGTAAAGGGAAGGGCATAGAAGAGATGGATTGTTATCTGGACAATTTACTCCAGTAGACCTCTCTTTCCTTTGCTACACATTTTTAAAATTGTGGATATATATATATATATATATATATATATATATATATACACACACACACACATATATATATGAAAAACAGGATTTATTTATTTTAAAAATTGTGTATTTATGTCCTGGCTGGTGTGGCTCAGTGGATTGAGCACTAGCCTGCGAACCAAGAGCTTACCAGTTCTATGCCCAGTCAGCGTGCCTGCCCGGGGTGCAGGCAGTGTCCCTGGTTGGGGGCAGAGGAAACTGATTGATGTTTTTCTCCTTCTCTTTCTCCCTTCCTTCCCCGCTCTCTAAAAGTAAACAAATAAAATCTTTTTAAAAAGTGTCAAAAATATATGTTTTTATTCTTACATGTTTACACTTCAGTCACCTTCAAAGTACTCTCCATTTGATGCAATACACACACCTATTGAGACATTTTTTTCCACTGTTCAAAACAGTTTTTTCAAAAGATTTTATTTTTATTTTTTAATATATGCTATTGATTATGCTATTGCATTTGTCCCATTCCCCCCGCCCTTTATTCCCCTCCATCCTGCACACTGCCTCCCATCCACATCCTCCCCCACCTAGTTCATGTCCATGGGTCGTACATATAAGTACTTTGGCTTCTCCATCTCCTATACTATTCTTAATGCCCTCCCCTGTCTATTTTGTACTTACCATTTATGGTACTTATTCCTTGTACCTTTTCCCTTAATCCTCCCTCTCTTTCCCAACTGATAACCCTCTATGTGATCTCCATTTCTGTGATTCTGTTCCTGTTCTAGTTGTTTGCTTAGTTTCTTTTTGTTTTTGTTTTTAGGTTCGGCTGTTGATAGTTGTGTGTTGTCATTTTACTGTTCATATTTTTTTATCTTCTTTTTCTTAGTAAGTCCCTTTAACATTTCATATAGTAAGGGCTTAGTGATGATGAACTCCTTTAACTTACCTTGTCTGGGAAGCACTTTATCTGCCCTTACATTCTAAGTGATAGCTTTGCTTGATAAAATAATCTTGGATGTCGGTCCTTGCCTTTCATGACTCAGAATACTTCTTTCCAGCCCTTTCTTGCCTGTAAGGTTTCTTTTGGGAAATCAGCTGACAGTCTGATGGAAATTCCTTTGTAGGTAACTGTTTCCTTTTCTCTTGCAGCTTTTAAGATTCTCTCCTCTTTAATCTTGGCTACTGTAATTATGATGTGCCTTGGTGTGTTCCTCCTTGGGTCCAACTTCTTTGGGACTCTCTGAGCTTTCTGGATTTCCTGGAAATCTATTTCCTTTGCCAGATTGGGGAAGTTCTCCTTCATTATTTTTTCAAGTAAATTTTCATTTTTTTGCTCTCCATCTTCTTCTTCTAGCACCCCTATAATTCAAATGTTGGAATATTTAAAGTTGTCCTGGAGATTCCTAAGCCTCTCCTAATTTTTTCTGAATTCTTGTTTCTTCATACTGTTCTGGTTGAATGTTTCTTTCTTCCTTCTCGTCCAAATTGTTTATTTGAATCCTGGTTTCCTACCCATCATTGTTGGTTCCCTGTACATTTTCCTTTATTTCACTTTCCATAGCCTTCACTTTTCCCTCCATTTTGTAATTATATTGAACCAATTCTGTGAGCGTCCTGATTACCAGTGTTTTAAACTGTGTATTTGATAGGTTGGCTATGTCTTCATCACTTAGTTGTATTTTTTTCTGGAGTTTTGATCTGTTCTTTCATTTGGGCCATTTTTTTGTTTTGTTTTGTTTTGGCACACCTGTTATGTAGTGAGGGGCAGAGCCTTAGATATTCACCAGGGTGGGGCAACCCACGTTGCTGCTGCATTGTGGTGCTGCATTAGAAGGAGGGAACAGTGTTGCTTGCTCAGCTCTCTGCCAGCTTTCAGTCACTTCCCCTGCTTCCTGCAAGCAAATTGGGCCCTTCTGGTGCTGACTCCCAGATGGGTGGGCTTGTGTATGTTCTAGGACTCTGTGGGTCTCCAACAGACTCTCCTATGAAGATGGGAGTTTTCTCCCACTGCCTCAACCCCCACAGGTTTTTTCAGTCAGAGGTTTCAAGGCTTTATTTCCCCACACTGGAATCTTGGGTTGCACAGTCTGTCTCACTTCCTCGTTGTTCCTACCAGTTTATCCACACACAAATGTGGGACCACCCGCTCTGCCAGCGGCCACCTTGCCCAGTCCACCTGCCAGTCCACCTGCTGTCACCTCAATCACCCCAGTCCTCCAGCTAATGTCTTGCTGTGAGTCCTCTCTGTCTAGCTGCCTGTCTCCACTCCTCCTACCAGTCTGGATGAATGTTTCTTCTTTCACTCCTTAGTTGTCAGACCTCCTTACAGTTAGATTCTTTGCCAGTCATGGTTGGTTTTTTTTTCTTAATTTTTGTTGTCCTTTTGGTTGTTTGAGGAGGCACAGTGTATCCACCTATGCCTCCATCTTGGCCAGAAGTCTAAAATATTTGTTTGTTTTTAGAGACAGAGGAAGGGAGGGAAAAAAACATTGATGTGCAAAAGATACATCAATTGGTTGCCCTCACATACCACCAACTGGGGACCTGGCCCACAACCCAGGCATGTGCCCTGACTGGGAATTGAACTGGCAACACTTTGATTTTCAGGCCAGCACACAAACCACTGAGTAACATCATCCAGGGCTCAAAACAGTTTCTGAAGTCATTAATTTTGATGACTTTTAGTGCTTCTGCCATTTTTGGTTTCACCTCTTCCACATTAGCAAAATGTTTTCCTTTGAGGAATTTTTCATCTGGGGAAATTAAAAGAAAAAAGCCACTCAGGGCAAGATTGGGTGAATAGGGAGGGTGGGGCATGGATCAAACACTCAGTGTGGTGTGGGCAGGTGCACTCATAAATCACCCTTCATGAAATGGGCAAATACATTGAAAGAGTCTTCAAAAAAAATTCACTGTATCCCTTGCTGTTGTAGCTCAGTGGATTGAGCACGGGCCTGCGAACCAAAAGATCGCGGTTCGATTCCCCATCAGGGCACATGCCTGGGTTGCAGGCCAGTTCCCAGCAGGGGCCAGTTCCCAGCAGGGGATGCACAAGAAGCAACCGTACATTGGTAAAAAAAAAATTCACTGAAGCTGAACACAGACTCTCACAATAATGCCCGCTGGTGCACTGATACAGGTGGGTTCCTAGAACACTCACCTAGTGGGGGAAGCCTGTACTACAAGAGGCCTGCCCTCCAGATAATAATTCTGTTTTTGGGGGGCACCCCCTTATTTGAGCATAATATTTGCAATTTTAACCATTTAAAAATATATAATCCAGTGGCATTAATTACACTCACACTGTTGTGCAACCATTACCACTATCTATATCCAAAACTTTTCAGCATCTGTGAGCCGTGAGTCAAAATAAAAACTCTGTACCCATTAAGCAATAACTCACCAACCCCTTCTCTGCAGCCCCTGCTTACTGCTAATTTCTGTCTCTATATAAAGTTCTCTGCTCTAAATATTTGATATATTTAATATAAGTGGAATCACAATACTTGTCTCTTTGTGTCTGGCTTATTTCACTTTGCATAATATCTTCAAGGTTCATTTCTATTTCAGCATGTATCCGAACTTCATTTTTTGTTGCTGAATAATATTCCATTTTGTATACATAAAACATTTTCTTTATCCATTCTCTATTGATGGACACCTGAGTTGTTCCTGCCTTTTGGCTATTGTGAATTGATGTGGACTCTGCCCAGTGGGGTCCATGTGTTGTAGCTCCAACGAACAAATTCACACAGACTGCAGTAGTCCTGTGGAGAAAAAGGGATGGCATGGCCACTCTCTGAGTGAGAGAGGGGGCCCCCCAACCCTTGCCCGGACAGGCATGTTTTGCTTTTCTGAGCACATTACATCAAGGATGGTCCTCATTTACTATGCACAAGTTCAGTTTAGGTGGTTACCTTTTATAGATAACAAAGGGAAGGATGTTGCTGATTACTTCAAAGAAAAGAATGTTGCAAATGCAAAGGGAAAAGTGAATGAACTGGTTACACTTCATCCTTGGGAGGCTTAGCACACACTTTAGTAAGTTACTTTAAAGATATGCAGTAAATTTTCTGCCTCAATTCAGGGTGAGGGAGTTTTAGCAAAAGCAAGCCTCAAAGCAGCCTAGGTACAATGTAGGCCTGGTTCCCCATGGGAAAGCCAATCTGTGGGCCTGGCTCCTGTATACCGCCTCAAACCTGCTGGTTTTCCGAATCAGGGCTGAGCTACATTCGCCACCGCCATGTGGATCGGTTCCCTATAGTGAATAATGCTGTAATGAACATTGGTATATAATATCTATCTGAGTCCCTGTTTTCAACTCTTTCAGGTAAACACATAGAATGACACCCATTTTTGATGGAGTTGTTCAATATGCACTGTGGCAGGGGAATACGGAGGGCCCAACGTGTTCAAGTATGGGAGGGAGAAGGGCAGAGAAGGAGAGAGGTTTCAGTGTGGCTGTGGTTGGAATAACAGCTAACTTGTGGCTTTTGAAAAACACTCCACAAAAAAATCTAAGGGGGAATTATAATCATCCCTATTTAACCAATGAGAAGTTCTCCAAGTTCACTCAGCTGGTGAGAGGAAACACTGGGGCTCCAGAAAAGATTCCCGTAGCCATCAGAAAGTGCAGCCAGAGAGTCAGAGATCCACTTTCCTTCCTTCCTTTATTTTCTCTTTCTAGGTAAAGAAAGGAGTTCTGGGCTGCTTCAGTCATCATATTCCTATTCCTATCTTCAGCATTAGGTAGCACAAATCATAATTTTGTAGTGCAGTTCTGAACTTTTATAATTAAACATGTTCTGGAAAGAACAAAGCTATGGAGACAGAAAAGAGATTAGTGGTTGCCAAGGGGTAGGGTTGAGGGAAGGAACTGACTACAGAGGGCCTTAGGGGAATTTTGGGAGATTATGGAATTGATCTATAATTGATTGTGGTGGTATTTATGCATCTGTATGCATTTTCAAAACTCACAGACCAGTACACTAAAAATATGAATTTTACTATGTTATAGCTTAATATTTTAAAAAAATGAATGAGTGGGGGAAAAACTAGATAGACTCTAGACTCACATTTTTGCTACCTTGACAAACTTTGCAAGTGACAGTACCCTTAATTATTTACAGCAAAAATTCTATATTTTATTGATTGATTCATCTATACATCCATTTATTCAAAAATAAAAGTCCTTGAATCTAACATCCAAACCATGAACCAGAACACTACTAAAAATTAAATCTATTAATGGGCTCCCTGCCATCTCTGACCCCTTCTCTACCCAACCCCAGGTAATCACTACTCTGAATTTTGTGTTCCTCATTCTTCTGCTTTTTAAAAAAGTTTTCACATGTAAATTATGCTAAACATTATAAATTTACAATTTGTATAGGTCAGAACAGGTCAAAAACTAATTTCATATGATTCAACCCAATATTATTCCTAAACATAGTAGTTCTGGTTGCATTTGAACTTTATAGAAAGGACATCACCTTGTATGCACTCCTCTGGGACTTGCATTTTTTCATTCAACATTCTGTCACCGTGATCCAGCCATATTGCTGTTTTTCATTCCTTACCTCCTGTCACCGGCATTTAGGTGTTTTTGTTTGGGGCTAATGTGAACAATGTTTTTACTACTATTCTTGCACATATCTCCTGGGGCATGCATGCAATTCTGATACCCTAGGAATGGACTCACTGGGTCTTAGGGTACACAGATGTTCTACTATGCACCATGCAGTAATGCTTTCTGAGCTCCAAATGAGGACACAATGTGCCACTTGCTCCAGCTGAGAAGGTGAACAAAATATGGTGGGAGGGGTCACCATGGAGGGTCTCTGGTGGAAATCAAACACCTATTGTGTGCACATGGTAGGGCACCTGTGGAATGAGATGATAGTGTCTTGAGAGGTAATACAGGGAAGAAAACTCCCCAGTTATGGTAAGATTCATCTTCCAAGAAAATGGGCAATGGCTCCCTGGCTAGGCAGCTCAGTGGGTTAGAGTGTTTTCCTGATGCACAATATGCCAAGGTTGCAGGTTTGATCCCCAGTGAAGGCACATACAAGAATCAACCGATGAGTGCATCAATTAGCGGAACAAATCAATTTCTCCCCCTCTTTTGCCCTATCTCTCTAAAATCAATACATTTTTTAAAAGTTAAAAAAAGAAAATGGGAAAGGGGTGGGCTTGCCAACCCAAACAAGGCAGATAAAGGGGTCTGCCCTAATTGGCAGTATCTCCATTTGGGGGATGGGAGGTGAAAGGGGGCCTGGGGTTGGAAGGTCCTGTATTTGTGGTACACCTGGAGGGGAAGAGGGCTAGGCAGTATTGAATTCCTCCCACTTGTCAATCCTTATTCCCAGTCTTCTTTTCCCATAGTCTTTATTTCGATTTGCAATCATTATCTTTTTTAATTCTCCCAGTGAAATGTGCTCACTTTGGCAGCACATATACTAATTTGCCCAGTGGGAGAGAAGTACTATTATTTCCACATAGAAAAGTAAAGTGCCTTTACTTCTTAGAAAGCAAAGTGCCTTCTTCTAAATCAAACAGTTTGTGCTAACTGTCTGAGCAAATAAGCCTTCCCCTTTCTAAACCTCAGTTTCATTATCAGTAAACTGGGAATGATAACACCTGCCCCACCTCACAGATTAGTGGAAAGGTTAAATAATACTATGCAAGTAAGGGGTTTGGCATGAATCCTGGAGATGCTCCCTAAAAGTCACTTGTTTATTGGTGCTATTAGGTTATTAAGTTGTGGGGGGTGGATGGAGGTAGAAGAGGGTATGGGGGAAATAAATAGTAATGAAAAAATACAATAAAATGTTTTTAAAAGTTATAAAGTTGTTATTAAGGGAAGGAGGAACCAAAGATAGTCTGAGCCTTGACTTCTTGCCACCCAGTGATGTTGCCTCTTTTTTAAAATATAGATTTCATTTATTTATTTTTAGAGAGGGGGAAAGGGAGAGAAAAGTGGAAGTAAACATCAGTGTGTGGTGACCTCACATGCACACCCCACTGGGGACCTGACCCACAACCTAGGCATGTGCCCTAACTGGGAATTGAACCAGTGACCCTGTGGTTTGAAGGCCAGCACTGAAGCCACTGAGCCACACCAGCCAGGGCTGATGTTGCCTTTCGTAGAGACTCCATGGGAGAGGGTTATCATGGCCCATTTGGGCCACTTCTGCTGATGTTGAACATGTCTTCCAGGACTTCATAACCCAGCCCCCTCCTCCCAGAGCAGAAGTACTTGTTTTCTCCTGTAGATTTCCTGGAACAGAGGTGAACTGACCAGGGAGTAGAAGACCCAGGCCCCCAATTCTGCCCCAGGGCAAAAAAAAGAAACCTGAGCCCAATGGGTCATGCAGTTGAAAATACCTGCTGAGCACTTAGTATGTGCCAGGTCCTACGCTGCAGGAGCATTGGGAATAAGACCAGATCCTGTCCTCAAAGTCAGAGGCTAAAGGAGACAGAAGAAAAGAACACAAAGGTGTGCTGAATATTATGATTTTTTAAAGGTACAGAAAATTGTTTTATATAACAAAATCAGGTCGGGGGCAGAGAAGGCGTCTCAGGAGACACGCCCTTTGAGCTGAGCTTTTTAAGGTCTAGCAAGCGCTCCTGGGGCTCGGAGATGATAGGACCACCTGCCTATGGAAGAGGGGACTGCGCCCCAGTGTGTGAACCCTCCGCCCACCAGGCCTCACCTACCCGACTGGGCAGAGCACAGCTCTCAGAGTCTACAGGCAGAGAGGCCAAGCCTGGCCCAGGTGCCGGCCCAGGTGCCAGCCCAGCGCCCGGGGCGGGGCCTGGCCCAGGTGCTCGGCGGCGCTTCGCGGAGGCAGGAAGTGTGTCCCCAGCGGCGGCCCGTGCAGCGCTCCCGCGAGAGGCTCACCTGCACCCCAGGTGAGCAGCGGGGGCGGGAGGAAGGGGGCAGGGGGAGGGGCCGCGCCGGAGGCTCTCACCTGGCGGGACAGGTAAGCCCCGCGCGGGCCCGAGGGGGTGCGAACCAGGGAGGCACCAGTGTATAGAGACCCCCGAGGCCATGCAGGGGCGGAGGAGGATCCCGGGCCGGTTCCTCGGGGACCACCCTCCCACTTCCGGGGTGCGCGGACCCAGCCAAGGAAAGGCCTGAGCGGATGCCTGGGCCGAACCGGCAGAGTGAGGCAAAGGGGGCTGTGTTCGCCCTTAGAGCTGCGCTGGCTTGGGGTGGGGACCGTGCACACTCTGAGAAACAGTCGGGGCTGGAGGAAGGCTGGGTCCGCGAGAGGGCGGAGCCCCCCCCTCCCCCGCCCCCGCAGCTGGAGAGAGTGGGGCTGGCCCCCAGGGCATTGCTGGTACAGGGGCTGTGATAGTCCGTGGGACAGTGTTAGGGTCTAGTCTCCCCTTCCCCGGGCTAGGTGCCCGCGGATGCAGGAGTTGCAGGCTGAGCCTTTGGAGCAAGAGACGGAAGGGGCACGGATGCGGGGCCCGAGAACCTAGGGCTGTTTCTTGAGCAGGATTGGAGTGCCCCTCCCGGCCCAGTGTGCGAGACTCGACTGGGCACGGGTGTGGGACAGAGGCCGGTGCAGGGAGGAGGGAGACAGACCCCTGAGTGTGTGTTCTCAAGGACTGAGGGGTGGGGAAGAGCGTCAATAAGAAGTGTGGAGAAGACCACAGGAAGATCCCTGTGGTGCCTTGGGGCTCCCGGTGACCCAGATCCTTCCAGGCGCTAAAGCCCCTCCATGCAACATTTCATTTAAACCTTACCTGGTGCATGAAGATACTCATCTCCCCTTGCTAAAGTTTAGCAAACGGGCTGGGTAGCTCAGTTGGTTAGAGCATTGTCTTGATAGGCCAAGGTTGCAGTTGGATCCTCAGTCAGGGCACATACAAGAATCAACCAATGAACGCATAAAATAAGTGGGACAACAAATGATGTTTCTCTTTCTCTACCCCTCTCTTCCCCCTCCCTCTCTCTCAAAAATCAACAAAAAATCTTTAAAAACGAGAAACCGAAGCCCAGAATCTTGCCCCAGACTACAATAGCAGCAGGGACTCTCCCCTTACAAAACCAAATGAGCACCCTTCCTAGGATTTCGGAGGTGCGGGCAGCAGCATGGATGGGAAGATACAGACTAGATAAAATGGGTCGAATTTGACTTCAGGAGCACGCAGGGCCCAGAGGGGAAGGGAG
Organism: Artibeus jamaicensis; assembly: GCF_021234435.1. Classification (NCBI taxonomy): domain Eukaryota; kingdom Metazoa; phylum Chordata; class Mammalia; order Chiroptera; family Phyllostomidae; genus Artibeus; species Artibeus jamaicensis. Next base: position 14,989,300 of record NW_026522057.1, read on the forward strand.
AACTGAGGCCAGGCATTGTCCAAACCTCAGCTTTTGCTCCCCTCTCCTCTCTCCCACTCCTATTCGAAATGTGTAGCACACAGCAAAGTTACTTGGGCTCTGGAGTCGGCAGACCACGGTACAAATCTGGTTGTATCCCTTCCCAGCTAGGTGTCAAGTCACTTCAGCTCTCTGGGCTTCACACTCCTCAATCTGTAAAGTAGAGGTATAATACTTACAGGGCAACTGTGAGTGTTAAATAAAGCAGAACTCCTCTTGGACTGGAGCCTGTTTCTGGCCCATTCACTGCTGTTTCCCAACATTTAGCACAGTGCTGGGCACATGGTAAGTGCTCAGTAAATACTTGTTGGATGAATTTCATGAATAGTGGCAACTTCTAAAGGCTTGGAGGTGGAGGAAGAGATAGTGACCCAGACCATCATCAGTAACTCCTTGATGTTCTTAAAAAAACCCAGGCACCTCAGAGCTCAGTGTGGTTGAATCAGTATAGATACGATCATCCTTCTCGTCCAAGGTCAGGGCCTGAAAGAGTCAGGGCTCCCTCTTTGGGCTTGTGCATGGAGTTGGCTGCTGGCCACTGTGACTTCCCCCTCCCTCCCAAGTAACAGATGGGATGGGGTAGTGGACAAGAGCTGGGCTAGGCTGGTTGGGTACAAATAAATGTGTGGCTTTGGACAACTTATTTAGTCTCTCTGTATAGTAATAATAATAATAACTACAAATAGGGCTGTGAGAATTGATTTAATACATTCAAAGCACTTAGAACAAGATAAGCCATCAATAATTAACTCTTTCACTAGAATGCAAACACCTGAGATTCAGGAATTTTGTCTGTTTTGCCACTATGTCCACAGGATTTATAACAGTATCTGACACACAGTAGGCCCTCAGATGGTATTTAATTGAGTGAATGAATGAACCCATTCCCACTCCCACATTGCTCAAACTAAGGCAAAGGCTTTTAACTGCTTGCATTGCCTTCCTGGGTTGTGAAGGACTATTACAGTTTCAGTTTGTACCCCTTTGGAGAGAGGGTCTCTCTCTCTTTCAAACACACACACACACACACACACACACACACACACACACACACACAGAGACTCTGCCACTTCCACCCTGGTCAGCCTAGAGCCTAAGTCCTTTTTATTTCCACCCAGTGGTCCTTGCTCACCCTGAGGTTACACAGACTGTGCAACAGACTGTCAGTTCCCTGAAGCACTTACTGTACCCACACCTGTTTCAGACATTGAGGCAGAAAGGAATCAGACACGGTCCCTGTCCCTCTGGGTCATATTGGCTTGTCTTCAAACTGTGGGTTCAAGGCCAACCCAGCTGACAGCCCAGCAGAATTCTGTGGGGAGAAATGTGGGGCTCCGGAGGGTCCTTGGGGAAGCAGCGCTGAATGGGGACAGCAGAGTGGGTTGAAGAGTTGTAGGAATGAAGCAGCCCTGTGTCCTCATCCACATTCACCATGGCTAACAGTTCCTCCCTCCCTTCCTCTCTCTACAACACGCACCTTCTGCTTTTTGGGGGAAACCTTTTTAGATTTTTCAGACATCATGCTCTTTTACCCCTACATTTTTCAGTGTATATTTCCTAGCATAAGAACATTATCTTATATAACCATAGGAATCAAATTCAGGAAATTTAAGATTGGTACAATATAATTAAATAATATACAGTCTATTTTTAAATTTCACCAATTATCCACATTATTCCAATTTTTCCTGTTGATCCAGGACCCAGTACAGGACCACACATTGTGCTTAGTTGACATGTCCCTCAGCTTGGGCTTGTCTGTTTCCTCATGACTGTGTCCAGGTTATGCATTTTTGGCAGGAATACGTCATAGACAATATTGTATCCTTCTTCGTACATAGTATCAAGAGGCACATGATGTCAGTACGTCCCATTCTTGGTGATGTTAATGTTGATCATTTCATTGAAGTGGTGTTTGCCAAGTTTTTCCAGATTTGGGGGTTTTGGTTTGTTTTTTGTTTTTAAGTTCTCACTGGCTGCAGAAAGGAATAGAGGTGGCCAGAATGGGGGGTCTTGATAGTATCTGGGTGAGAGATGATGGTGATTTTCTTTAGGGAGGTGGCATTGATTTGCCCAAAGCATATTACCTATTAGAGCCAGAACTGGGACTAAAGCACAGGTATCCAGACACTTAGTTCTCACATATCCCCAGTTCTAGGATCCCAGTGCCATTAAATCAGGGATAAAAAGGTAAGGGATCAATATTGTAGAAAATCCAGCCTAAGAAGAGTTACTGCCCTGCAAACCCCTACGTGTGACCAAGTGCCCTCCCAAATATATCAGTACATAATGTTTCCTGACTCCCTCCGGCAGAGTTATTTACTCCAGTGATGCCTCATCTAAACTACATGTCCCACGTTAAGAGACTTTAGTCATCTGTTTTCCCTACAAAACCATGCGTAGATCACAAGAACCCATGAAGGGTCTATAGTTCACTCATCTTTGGTTCTACAGTGCCTGACACAGAACCAGGCTCATTATTATGAAATGAAGGAAGTCTTAGCTCTGAGCTTTCTAGCAATCAAGTCAAAAGGGGAGAGAAGATGTATTTTGTAGCTCGGCTTTCTTGTCTAATCAAAAGAAGCAAAATTGCTCCATATTAAATATTGCTAAGAAGAGCAAATCTATGCCAGACTGAAATATTGATAGGGTACCTGTTACATTCCCGTCTCTGATTTGAAGGAGGAGGGGAAGAGGGAGAAGGTGGTGATGATCAGGTTCGGTAGCAAGTCACATGGAAAGGCATTTATTGGGCAGCCTCAGAGGCTCTGTGCTGGGTGGGCTTATCAGCAGTGGGAAGAAACTGTGGGAGACTATTCCCCAGACAGCGAGATCCCAGGAATTTTTTTTCTCTTTTATTTTAGTGAGAGGGGAAGGGAAGGAAAAGGAGAGGGTGAGAAACACCTATGTGAGAGACATCAACTGGTTGCCTTCCATACCCCAGGGAACTGAACCTGCAACCCAGGCACGTGCCCTGACCAAGAATCAAACCTGCGACCTTTCAGTTCTCAGGATGATGCTCAACCGAGCCACACCAGCCAGGGCTTTTTGCTTTTTATGTGGTAAACTATCAATAACCATTGAAAAAAATTTACCATTTTAAACTTTTATGTCTTGATTTTAGAGAGAAGGAGGGAGGGGGAAGAGAAACAAGGGGAAAGAGAAAAACATCTATTTGTTGTTCCACTTATTTACTCATTCATTAGTTGATTTTTTTTTAATATCCTCACCCAAAGACATGCTTATTGATTTTAGAGGGAAGGGAGGGAGAGAGGGGAAGAGAAACATGGATGTAAAAGAAAAACACCGATAGGTTGCCTCTTGTGTACATACTCTGACCAGGGACCAAACCTACAACCTAGGCATGTGCCCCGCCCCGAAATTGAACCTGCGACCTTTCCATTTGCAGATCAACTGAGCCACAATGGCCAGGGCTCATTAGTGGGTTTTTGTATGTACCCCGATCGGGGATCAAGCCCACAAGCTTGGGGTATTGGGACGATGCTCTAACCAACTGAGCTACATAAGCAGGGCACCATTTTAACATTCAAAAAAAAATTATCTTAACCATCTGTTCCTGTGGTGCTGAACAGTCACAGTCTTGTATAATCATCACCGCCACCATCTCCAGAACTTTCACCTTTCCAAACTGAAACTCTACCCGAGGAAACTCTACCCATTACATGCTAACTCCTTGTTCCCTTTACCAGTCCCTGGCAACCACCATTCTCCTTTCTGTCTCTACAGATGTGACTATTCTAGACATTTCATATAAGTAGGACCATACAATATTTGTCCTTTTATGTCAGGCTTATGTCACTTAGCATAATGTCTCAAGGTTCATCTATATTATAGCATATATCAAAATCTCATTCCTCTTTAGGGCTGAACAATATTTCACTGTATGTGTACATCACATTTTATTTTATTCATCCATCAAGGAGCCTATGGTTCCTTGTTTCCATCTTTTGCTTATTGTGAACAATGCTGCTGTGAATATTTTTGTAGAAATAATGTTTAAGTTCCTGTTTTCAGTTCTTTTTTGTATATACCAGAAGTGGAATTGCTGGATCGCATTGTAATTGTTTAATTTTTCTGATGACCCACCAAACTGTTTTCCACAGAAGCTGCGCCATTCTGCATTCTCACCAGCAATGCACAAGGGTTCCAACTTCTCTACATTCTCTCCAATTCTTATCACTTTCTGTTTTTTTGAAAGATTTTGTTTATTTATTTATTTATTTATTTACTTATTCATTCATTTATTTTTAGAGAGGGGGGAAGAAAGGGAGAAATACATCAATGTGTGGTTGCCTCTCACACACTCCTACTGGGAACCTGGCCCACAACCCAGGCATGTGCCCTGACTGGGAATCAAACCAGTGACCCTTTGATTCACAGGCTAGCATTCAATACACTGAGCCACATTAACCAGGTCTGTTTTTCTTTCCTTTTTTTTAAATATATTTTTTATTTTATTGATTATGCCATTACATTTGTTCTATTTCCCCCCCTTCGTTCCCCTCCACCCTGCGCACCCCTCCCCCACCATTCCCCCCTTTAGTTCATGAACACGTGTCTCAAGTTCTTTAGATTCTATATTTCCCCTATTCTTACCCTCCCCCTATTTTCTATCTACTGTCTATGCTACTTATTTTCTGTACCTTCTCCCCCCTTCTCCTTCTCCCACTCCCCTGTTGCTAACCCTCCTTGAGATCTTCATTTCTATGGTTCACTCCTGATCTAGCTGTCCTCTTAATTTGCTTTTGTTTTACGTGTGGTTGTTGATAACTGTGAGTTTGCTGTCCTTTCACTGTTCATCTTTTTTATCTCCTTTTTCTTAGGTAAATCCCTTTAACATTTCATATAATTAGGGCTTGGTGATGATGAACTCCTTGAATTTAATCTTATCTGAGGACTTTATCTGTCCTTCCATTCTAAATAAAAACTTTGCTGGATAGAGCAATCTTGGATGTAGGTCCTTGCATTTCATGACTTGGAATACTTCTTTCCAGCCCCTTCTTGCCTGTAAGGTCTCTTTTGAGAAATCAGCTGACAGTCTGATGGGCACTCCTTTGTAGGTGACTGTTCCCTTATCTCTTGCTGCTTCTAGGATTCTCTCCTTGATTTTAATCTTGGCTAATGTGATTATGATGTGCCTTGGTGTGTTCCTTCTTGGGTCCAACTTCTTTGGGACTCTCTGAGCTTCTTGGATTTTCTGGAAGTCTATTTCCTTTGCCAGAATGGGGAAGTGCTTTTATTATTTGTTCAAATAAGGTTTCCACTTGTGACTGTTCCTTTTCCCCTTCTGGTATCCCTATAATTCGGACATTGGAGCGTTTAAAGATGTCTTGGAGGTTCCTAAGCCTCTCCTCATTTTTTTGAATTCTTGATTCTTCATATTTTTCTGTTTGGTCATTTTTTCCTTCCTTCTGTCTGCTCCCTTGGTTTGAGTCCCAGTTTCCTTTCCATTACTATTGGTTTCCTGTGCATTACCATTCATTTCAATTAGTTTAGCCTTCATATGTTCCTCTAATTTGTGACTAAAACCAACCAGTTCTATGAGCATCCTGATCGCTCGACCGCAGACAGCCTCGCCTCTTCCCTGTGTCCGCCGGTAGCTATCCTGCACCTGGGATCCTTGCCCTCAGCTGCCTGTGCACCTCCCGGGTCGGGGGGATCTTCCCTGCCCAACCCGCTCTGATGCTGGCTTTGCCCCTCTCACCGATTTAGCTGAGCATTTCATTGATTTTGGACTCCGTATTGTCGATTCTCTGTGTGGTTTGGTTGTGTTTATTGTTGTTAAAACTCCGCTGTTTTTAGGTTTGGTTGTGCGAGGACGCAAAGCGTTTCCACCTACACCTCCATCTTGGCGGAAGTCAAATCTGTTTTCCTTTTCAATGGTAGTCATTCTAATGAGTGTGAAGATTCTGACATGTAGGTTAGACCACAGAAAGAACTTCCTCCTGGAAGGGGGAAGGAAGGGAGCACTAGATGAGGGTCTGTGGGCATACTTGGGCTCGTCCACATCACAGGCCTCTCAGAAAACAGAAGTCTAAAGCTCCTCAGGTCAGTGCAGGAACTTGCCCCTAATCTCTGATCTTGACTCCTTCCCGACCTCTCCCCACAGGTGCCTGGCTGCAGCAAACCATGTAATGAGCCATGCCCCGCCCTGGACACCCACGCCCATCATCTGGGCCCCCACGCTTGGGACCCTGGGAGCTGCCATCCGAGCTATGCCTGGAGACCTATGATGAACCATCTCAGCCCCCACCAAGCCGCCGCACCCGTAGGCCAGACCCCAAGGATCCTGGCCATCATGGCCCTGAGAGCCTTACCTTCATCTCCAGCTCTGCTGAGCCTGCTGTGGAACCCCCAGCCTGCTGCCAGCTGTGGCAACCCTGGGTGTGGGACTGGTGCCTGGCTGCCTTCTGCTTCCGCCGCTGCCGGGATTGCCTCCAGCGCTGTGGAGCCTGTGCGAGAGGCTGCAGCCCCTGCTTGTCCACTGGGGACTCCCCTGAGGGGGCCGCTGAAGTCAACTGGGCCAAGGAGCACAATGGAGTGCCCCCCAGTCCTGACCGTCCACCCTCTGGCCGGCGGGATGGCCAGCGGCTCAAATCACCCATGGGGAGCAGCTTCAGCTATCCTGACGTCAAGCTCAAAGGCATCCCTGTATATCCCTACCGCAGTAACACCGCTCCAGCCCCTGATGCGGACTCCTGCTGTAAGGAGCCACTGGCTGAGCTCCCACCCATGCGGCACAGCCTGCCGAGTACCCTTGCCAGCAGCCCTCGTGGCTCTGAGGAGTACTACTCCTTCCATGAGTCGGACCTGGACCTGCCTGAAATGGGCAGTGGCTCCATGTCAAGCCGAGAGATTGATGTGCTTATCTTCAAGAAGCTGACAGAATTGTTCAGCGTACACCAGATCGATGAGCTGGCCAAGTGCACGTCAGACACTGTGTTCCTGGAGAAGACCAGTAAGATCTCAGACCTCATCAGCAGCATCACACAGGACTACCACCTGGATGAGCAGGATGCTGAGGGCCGCCTAGTACGCGGCATCATTCGCATCAGTACCCGAAAGAGCCGCACCCGACCACAGACCACAGAGGGGCGCTCAACCCGGGCTGCTGCCCCTGCTAACACTGCCCCTGACAGTGGCCATGAGACCATGGTGGGCTCTGGGCTCAGCCAGGATGGTAGGTGGGACCCCACAGGGCTAAGGAACGGAATGAAGGAGGCTGTGGCTGAGGGAGGGCAGCGCTGGGGTCTTTGGCCCCTGGGGTTGGACCACCCTTCAGGCAATCCCTGCTCTTCCTCCTTTTTCTCAGTGGCTCTACATCTCCCAACAGTCTCCTATCCCTTGCTACCACCTTCCCGGAGTAGGTTCCAGGCGTGGCATGGTTAGCAGGACTCAAGAGCTTATACGTATTTGGACCTCTGACCTGTCCTGGCCAAATTAAAACACCCACCACTGTGCATACTTAGAAGCGCACGTGTGCGCACACACGCACTTGTTATCTGTCTTTGCCTTAAACATTGTTTCTCCAGCCCAGCTGTGAGTGGTCCCGCCCTCTTTGGGCCGGGGACAGAAGTGGGGAGTTAAAAAGATGCAATAATGACCGCTACCCACCTCATGTTCCCTTTCTAGAACTCACAGTGCAGATCTCCCAGGAGACGACTGCAGATGCCATCGCCAGGAAGCTGAGGCCTTTTGGACCCCCAGGTTTGGTCCTGACCTAATGAATGTGGAGAGGAGAGGGGACTGCCCTAGGGACCCCCACATGACCCTCTCCCAACTTCCTCCTGGGGTGGGTGAGGATGGGATCAGAAAGGGACAAGAAACCTGAGGAGCTGCAGATGCTATCCCAATCCTGCAAGCTAGCTTAAAGGGTTCGGTGGGGAGAGATTCAGGGGGGCTGCCCCTGAATCAGCAAGAAGGTGGTGCCCAGAACAGGCAAGCTGGAAGTGATGGTGCACCAGTCTCTAGGCCCAGGTCACTGGAGAAGGGAGTGGAGGATGGGAGGCCATCCAGTCTGATGCTGAGTGTACTGTGTGTGATTTCTACTGCTATCTTCTTGGCCTTCACAAGCCTCTGGGCGTGGGGTTACCTTTAACAGACAGGAAGGCTGGGGTTCAGAGATCAAGAAACTGAGTGGGCCACCCAGCTAGGATCAGACAGACCCAGGCTCAAGTTTCTCTCTGCTCCTGCTCAGTGGGCTTCTCCCTGCCCATGGGACCTGAATGAGTACCTTCCCCTCTCAGCCTGTCTCCTCCTCTCTTCCCCATCAGGATACCCAGCCAGCCACGACTCGTCCTTCCAGGGCACGGACACGGACTCCTCAGGGGCCCCCCTGCTCCAGGTGTACTGCTAACCCCAGCTGGGCCCAGTGGCCACAACCAACTTCTTCTGAGAGCAGCACAGCCTATAGAATGAAAAGGGGGACCAGGACCCCCTTTGGAGGAGGCAGTGCCCACTCTGGCTTCTCCATCCTTGGTTCCTGGAACACATGCACTTCACTGGGCCATGGTGCCCACATTCCCCTGGATCCCTGGCTGACCCGACCTGACTCTTTCTGCCTCTGACCTTCAGGCAGCCTGGGCCATGGAAAGCAAAAACTTAACTTTCTGGGATTGAATCCCAGCCCTACGCCTACCTGCGCCCCAATCATGCACACCTCCCTATTCCCACAGCGGGTGGGAGAGGATGAAGGCTAAAAGCAGCTTATCTTAAATGGACTGGGTTGCGGGGCAGGAAAGTCTCAGTCGATTTCTGTGGGCAGTGCCTACTCTGTGTTATATTCTGTTGAACAGTTGTTTTCACATGTATTGTGACCATAGTTAAAAATACAAAGGAAATAAAGATGTCTGCCTTGTTAGCTTGGCTGTGGCACTGGCCTTTCTGTCCATTTGCCTGACTACTGCCCAAAACAGGAAACAGGATAGACTATCCCGCCTGGCTAGTGTTGTAGGGCCAAGGTCAGAAAGCTAAAATGGGAGTAGTAACACCAACCTCTCAGATTCACTGTTCCAGAAGAGCCCAGGCAGAGTCTGTACCTAAGGTCTCACATTTGCTTTGTCATTGTGAGGTTCTATGCTGGCCTGTCTGGACTGCCGCTGCTGCCCAGGCTCACTGCCTGCAGGCCAGCTGCAGTTTCACCCAGCTCTGGACCTGCGACTCCCTCCACCTCTCCCTGGTGCTGCAGAGCACTGTGTTCCCGGTTTCCTTCTTGACTTTGCCAACAATATTGGAGTGGGGTCATTTTCACAGAAGGGTCAAAGAATTTAGAGGGCCACGTGGCTAAGTAACGGCTCTGGACCTAGAAGCTGGTCTCAGAGATTCTGCCCCCAAGCTGGCAAGCTCACCTGCTTGGGGCAGAAGCAGGGTCCCAGAGACCAGCTGGGTTCAGAAGGATCCTACTTAGTTACTCAGATAGGAGGGTCTCTTTCCCCTATGAGGGCAGAGCAGGACCACCAGCCCAGCTGACTGAACAACCTGGAAGAATCCAGGACCACCTCACCTATAGCCCCCACAGCCCGTATCATTGTCTTCATGGGCATCCTTTGGAAAGTGACAAGTAAATAAACTGTACCTGTCTATTCAGTTTCCTATGGGACACACAGGATGGCCCCTTGGGATTGACCACGGGGCTCAATACCAGTGACAAAACGAGCACTTTTCCTGAAGCTATCTCACCCAGGTCAAGGCCTCTCCAAGGCTGAAAATGACCACAGGGCACTGGAGACCAGGGATATCACAGAACACAGGAGTGACAAATAATCCTTCAAACCCAGCCTTGGCCCTAGAGCCCAATTTTCCCAACACATCCTTGGGAACCAGTACTGGCATCCCCCCCCCCTTAAAAAAAAAAAAAAGGGTTTATCAAGCACGGGAAACAGACAAAGCTAAGTACCGCACAGCCTCAGTCTTCAATAAGCTATTCTGAAATGCTGAAAGAATATGCTGTGTTCCACAAATTCAGGGGTCAGCCTAATCCACAGAGTGAAACACCCTGGGCAAGTCAATCTGGACGTTCCTGCTGCAACCATAACCTCTGCGGCTCCCTGCACTCTGTGACCTCCACTCTGGCCAGTGAGGTGGGGGACTGGATTTGGGCAGAGGCAAGCACCTCTCTAGCCCTGAAACCTGCAGAGGTCCAGGTTGGACACAAACAGTAGGGCCCCACTGGACCCTACCTAGAGCAGACCTGAGCCCTGGCTGGCACCTCTGCCTTTGCTGCTCTTGACCCCTGTGAAACAACAACGTGTATTTTCAGAAAACATGACCCAGGGCTGGAGGACAGACCCACTGCAGTGGGAAGATGTCTTAGAGGTGAAAATGAAATCCAGTATAGCTGGTCTTAAACTCTGCTGAGGCATAGGCCCCTCCGAAAATTAGACATTATGTTTTGGTCCCTGTAGCCAGAAAAGCTCACCTTTGCTCAGAATCACAAACTCCAAGTCTTGATTTAATCCTCCCTTGAAGTAATGAGAAACTGAACCCCAGATGGGGGCAAGAACTTTCCCTAGGTCACAGGGCGGAATCAGAGAGACGCCAAATCCCCAGCTCCTTGCAGCAGGCACAAGAGGCCTGTCCTCCCAGGTAAAGGCCAGAGAGAAGAGAGGAAAGAAGTGGAATTGGGGAAACAGTTTTAATGTGTAACAGCACAGTAGGCCAATTAAGGAGGATAAGACCCCCCTCCAGGGCCTCAGCCCTTCTTCCATGATACCCTGGGACCTGTGTGCCTAGGCCGGTCCCATGTCTGCCTCAGCTCTGAGGCTCTCAAGTCCCAGAGAAGAGTGGGAAAGAAAGGTGGATGACTGTAGGCTCAGCGCCAAGAGTTCAGGGAGGCAAATGGGCTAGTTCAGGGCTAGTTGAATTTGGCCTTGGAAAAATCCATCTCTGGGTGCTGATCCATGAACCTGGGAAGGAAAAACAGGAAGTGAGACAGGTTGTTCTTCTCCCCCAAAGTTAGTCCCTGTCTCCCAACCTCCTTTGTGAAGTCTAATCTCTTTAGAACCCTGAGCAACCTGGAGCCAGGCCAGGCATGGGGTGGACCCCAGGGTCTCTGAGGCCCATTAGTGCCCATCAGGCTGGAAGGTAAGGTGCCAATACTGGCTCTGCTCTGTAGATTGCAGTGACCACCTATTATTACCTTCCTTCCTATCCTCAGGTGGCCTTGCCCTCGAGATGACCTCAGCAAGTGATTAGGGTAGGCAAACTAAGGCTATAAGGCTATGAACTTGGCTGACTCATTCTGGAATGGGCAGGCAGCTCCTGTGTCTTGCTATCACCAAAATCCAAGTCCCCCAATATTCACCACCCCAAACTCCAATCTCTGGATTGCTCACTTCTTCAGAATTTCCTGTTTCTTTTGTTCGTCCGAGGTAGGCAGCCCCATAGACTTCTGTCTCTGGTCATACATCATCTTTTCCACCATGCTGCGCGTCTCACTGTCCAAGTCTGACAGCTGGGGGCAGGTAGCAACAGGAACAGGTGAAACTCTGGGGCCACCCAGGTCCTCATCTCCCAGCTGAAGCTTCCCCAACCAGCCAGGGCTCACCTTGGAGTTCTCGGGGTTGATCTTCTTGGTATTGATCTCAGGGTCACTGGACACCAAGCGGCTCCACCACTCCATCTTGTTGATCTGTGAGGAAGGGGAGGACCACTGGGGTGAGGAGGCAGCTCACTCTGGGCCCCAGGAACCACCCACCAACCCTCCCAGAAACCAAACCCCCACCCATGTCCTTCACCTGAGACCCAAGCAGGCCTATGCTGGGACCTTAAGTATGGAGGAGCAGGACCTCTGCCCTCCACAGCAGCTGGGGAGATTGACCCCAATATACTTACAAATCAGCAGGGAAAGAATAAAGTATAGAGGGGGATGCCATCCAGGGTGAAGAGAAAAAAGTGAGAGTGATACCTAGCTAGACAAGCACTATACCAGATTTACGAAGCTGGGAAGGACATTCCAGTTGAGAAAAAGCAAGTGCCAAGAGCACACAGGGCTGCGAGAAAGGACAGCCATGGCCAGTCTAGTAGGCTGGGATGGGCCTCGGGTGCCATCCAGCCCTCCTCAGACCTGTGGCACTTCACAAAGACCACCTTTGTTTCCGAGCATCTGCGTCCCACCTTTTTTCAAGGGACAGCAAGAATGTTCACTTTCTGAGGGCAGTTTTCTACCTTTTATTCATTGTTCTCTTCAGCATATCGAATAGTCCCTGGTACACAGTACTTGTTTTAAGTATTTGTGAAACTGAATGCATATATGAATCTAAGGGAAGGTGAGCGGTTGGTAATAAAGACTGTTTTGACCCTGACTCCACCCCTTCCTGGATGTTAAGAGCTTAGGCAAATCTATGAGCTGCCCTTTTCCTGACTCAAAAATGGGAGAGACCTATTTGAAGTCTTGTATAGTCAATAAGATATGTCCACCAGGTCCCCAGCATGGTCCTTGAGTGAATGAGCAGACCCTTTCCCTTCCTTCATCAAGAATGAAGATGCAGCCCTGGCTGGTGTAGCTCGGTGGACTGAGTGTGGGCTGTGAACCAAAGGGTCACCAGTTCAATTCCCACTCAGGGCACATGCCTGGGTTGAGGGCCAGGTCCCCAGTACGGGGAGCGGGAAAGGCAACTGAGGCAACCGCACAGTGATATTTCTCTCCTCTTCCCATCTCTCTAAAAATTAATAAATAAAAATCTCAAAAAAAAAAAAAAAGAATGAAGATGCAGGCCAGGAGGTTGGGCCTCACGCACCTTCTCCAGATGCACCGTCACCACCTTGCCGTCCTCAATGAGCCAGGAGCTCTCCTCCACCTTCACCTCATTGTAGAGCTCGCCATCAATGACTGCAGGCTGCCCCTTGAGCCCCACCCGGAGGTGCTTCCGCTGGATGTCCACCACCACATCCTTTCCTTTCAGCCGGAAGTTCACACGGAAGGGCACTGCCAACTGCACGACACAGAGGTGGTCAGGAGGGGCCCCAGGCCCTGGCTCCCTCCCCTCTTCCCTGGCCCTGCTACTCACATCCAGCTCCGACAGAGTCTGGGTCCAGCGATAATTGGACAGGTCTGCCCCATTGCCAAGGTTGGGCTTCAGTTTTCCTTTGTCCTTCTCGTCCTCCTCCTCCTCGTCCTCAGCCTCCTGCTCATGGTCAGAGGGCTCAGCCACTCACTTGACAGACACAGACTGAAACCCTCTGGGCTGGGCCCAGGACTGGCACTGGGCTACAGCCACAAATGAGACAGACCCAGCCCCTGCCTACTCCATGGCCCACTGGGAGCCAGAAATAAAACCTGGTTCTGGTCTCTAAGAGGAGGTCAGACTGTTCTAACCATGTGATAAAGGGCACAGCTGAGGGGCAGTGACAACCAGAAATGGACCCATAGGATCCAGCTGGAGCTGTCAAGCCAAGGGATTTGGGAAGAAAGCCCAGCATAGAAAAATAGAAGGTCACAAAATGGCCATGAGCAGGGCTGTTCTAAAATAAAACCAGGCTGCTGCCAAATGGTCAACATCCTTTTTCTGTATCTGTATGGCTAAGACCCCTAGTCTCAGATCAGAGCCTCCAGAAAGCCAAGTTAGTGCCCCAGCAATTGTTAATTGTTTGGGAACCTGGACTTGGTCAGTGGGAGGAGGTTGGGGGGGGGCTCCTTCCCCAGAGTGACCCACCACAAAGGGCCAGGCTGGGCCCCGAGACCCCAGCCTACCTGAACAATACCTGCACAGGCATTGCCCTCTTTGGCCTCTGGGCTTTCTTGCCAAGGTTTAAGGCCAGCGGATTTTGGGTGTTTTTAACACAAACCCTTTGGTCCAATGTCTCTGAGTGAGCAAGATCTTGAAGTATGGGGAGGACCCCAAAGCTGAGGGAAAGTAGGGAAGGGTATTCTGGAGATGAGACAAGGTGGTAGAGTCCCCAAAAGTTCCCAAGCATCCCCAGCCCATCTCACCTGCTTCCCTGGTGAGTCAAGGCTGCCATTCTTGAGCTGAGCCTCATGATTCTCTGCATCCTTTTTCTGTGGCAGAGGGCAAAGCAGTTGGCAGAAGGCTCCTCTCTTCCAGTGCCAACAAGTTGGGGTGCAAATGAGGGAAGCCCATTCTTACCTGGTCAATCTCCAGCTGCAGCCTCTCTGCCTCCTCATCTGTAAGCTCCTTGATCTGGGGCCCAGAGCTCTCTGACTTGGTCTCCCTGGCCAGCCTAGCTGCCCGCTCCGCCTTCTCCCGCCGCTCAGTCTCCTGCCGAGCTCTCTTCTCCTGCCGGGCCTTCTGTGCCAGCTGGTTGTGGTGGTTAAAGGTCTGTGTGATGAGCTGGGGAAGGAAGTTTAGGCAATGAGCCACTGAGACAGGAGACAGTCCCCATCCGCTAGATGCCTGGGCAAGGCACTGCACCCAGAACCTGTTTCCTCACCTCCGAAATGGGAACACACGTTAACTGATAGTTATACTGAGAACACCTGCAAACACCTGGTTCAATAGACAGTGACTACATTAAAAGAAAAAACACGGTCTAGTGACTAAGAGTATGGACACCGAAGTTGGACAACCTGGGTTCTAATCCAGGTTTTGTCACACACTAGCTATTGTATTTTTTGCAAATTACTAACTATAAGAGCTTTGAAATCCTCACCAATGAGAATGAATCCCCACCTCATAGGTTGGTGTGCAAACCAAACGGTTAAGTGCTCTGATGCCCTCAAAGTCCTTCGCTAGAGAGTGAAGCTATCAGAACTCCAGACTTAGCCAGTCTTAAGCTTTTCCTGAGCTTGGACCTACACTCGTCTACTCTGTCTGTACTGTGGCCTTGGACAAGTGAACAGTGTTTTCTAAGCCTGCTTCCTCACCTCTCATGAGAATCAAACATGACAGACACTTGTCTAGAGCCTGCCACAGTCCTTGCCACATCACAGCTCACCTGGCTGAGGGTAAGCCAAAGTCAGCTTTGGGGGCTGGGGAGAAATATCTTCTCTGCAACAAACACACGAGAACAATGGCTCCACCTCACTAGCAAGTAGCTCTTAAAGTATGGTTCCTACAACCTGCAGCATTAGCATCACCCAGAATCTGTTAGAAATGCTAAATTTCAGACCGACCCCAAACCTATTGAATCAAAATTTCTGGGGGTATGGCCCAGCAATCTGTATTTTTAAGAAATATTCCTAGCTAATTCTCATATGCACAGGAGAATCACATCTAGATTTGAGTTCTTGGCCTACTCCTTCTAGCTGTGAGACATCAGGCGTCACCACTCTCTGTGCTTCTATTTTATCCTAAAAGTAGCCTTGTATAAGCTGTTCTTCGCCTAGAATGTCCTTGTTCTTACTCTCAGGTCACCTGGCAAACTCCTACTCATCCTCCAGGACCAGCTCAAGTGTTTGGAGTTTTACCTCTTCATCTTCAGAAGGCCTACAAACATACCAAACTTGGAAACCCAACCTATATTGACCCACCCATCTGGAAGTCTGGCAGGGTACCCACCACCTACAGTGATGAATAAACCATCTTTGCAGAATCTCTGAGCCCAAGATAGATGGAAAAAGGGGTTAGCCAAAGTTGAAAGGCCCAGGAGGTACTCAGAGTCACCCAAGTTATTCATGGGCTCCCAATTAAACGTTGGATCAAATGTCCTGTGACTTCTCATTCATTTGATGCAAATTCCTCCTGGCACCCCCATATCCTCAACTCTACGCCATACTGCAGAAGTTCTGTACTCTACAAAGTTGAAAGGGCACCAAAACCCTTCCTAAAAC
This sequence comes from Artibeus jamaicensis, assembly GCF_021234435.1. NCBI lineage: Eukaryota > Metazoa > Chordata > Mammalia > Chiroptera > Phyllostomidae > Artibeus > Artibeus jamaicensis. The sequence continues at coordinate 15,005,087 of NW_026522057.1, forward strand.
CAAATGGGTTAACAAAATGGGGCGAGGGAGGAGAGGAAGAGAGGGAGGGAGAGAGAGAAATCAGCCACATGAAGGCCATTCTGCTATTAACAGAAACAGTCATGAGACAATCACACCAGTGGAGACTGTTCTATCACAGGGCTTTGGTTGCAAGTCCCTAATCGGGGAGACCTTGAACTCAAGCCATTTGCTAACCAGTAGCCAAGGGTAGGCGGGAGCAGAGTCCTCCCCTTTCCCAGCTCCAGTAAATCATGTTACGCCTGTCCTGTTGCTTCCTAGCTCCTGGAGGTTAGATGAGGGCAGAGCTGAACCAAAGAGAAGAGTCAAGGCCGATCACAGCAGCCTCAGACCCCACCTCCCCATATCCTCCGACCAGCTTTACCTAGGCCCAGCCCCAGTCCCAAGCAGAGACCCCTGGGGGTGCGTAGCCTACTCAGAGTGCCAACCAGCAGGCTGTCAGTCGAGCTGCTGCCACAGGGCACATCTTTGGGAACCACAGCCCAGCAAAGTAGGGAAGGGGTGAGGAAGGCTGAGCTAGTTCTAGAAGATAGGCCCCAGGCTACTCAGCAGACATACCTGAACACAGGCTTTTCCTGACCTGGGGTGGGTGACAGGGATGTAAAGAGTGGTGCCCACCAGTCTAGCCAGGGAAGCCACAGAGGTATTTAAATTTAATCCAAAGGCATGAGATCCTGAACTTGGATGGATCCTGACCGCAAAAAGGAGGGAGAATCAATCCCCAACACACCTGAGGAAGATAACATATTCCTACTTTCTTTCTTTCTTTAAAAACGATTTTATTTATTTATTTTTAGCAAGATGGGGAGGAAAGGAGAAAGAGAAATATCAGTGTGTGGTTGTCTCTCGCATGCCCCCTACTGGGGACCTGGCCCACGACTCAGGCATATGCCCTGACTGGGAATTGAACAGGCGACCCTTTGGTTTGCAGGCCTGTGCTCAATGTACTGAGCTACACCAGCAAGGGCTATTTTTTGAAATTCATATAAATGTAATCTTACATGTGTATGTCTTTCTTTAAAAGGCTGAATATATTCCATTATATGTATATACAATGTTTTGTTTATCCATATGCCGTCAACAGACACATGGGTTGCTTCTACCTGAGTAAATAGTTCTATGAATATGGATGTACAAAACTCTCTTCAACTTTCCATTCTTTTGGGTATATACTTAGAAGTAAGACCGCTGGATCATACAGTAGTTCTATTTCAATTTTTTGAGGAACCACATACTGTTTTCCATAGTGGCTACATGACTTTATATTCACACCTACAGTGTACATGCTTACATTTCTCCATATCCTCACCAACACCTTTTACTTTTTTTTTTTTTAATAGAAGCCATCCTAATGGGTAAGGGGTGGTATCTTGTGGTTTTGATTTACATTTCTCTAATAATTACAGAAATGCTGAGCATTTTAAAAAAAGATTTATGTATTTATTTTTAGAGAGAGGGGAAGGAAAAAAGAGAGGGAGAGAAGCATCAATGTACAAGAGAAACATCGATTGGTTGCGTCTTACACGCCCCCAACTGGGGAACTGGCCTGCAACCCAGGCATGTGCCCTGGCTAGCAACTGAACCAGTGACCTTTCAGTTCACAGGTCAATGCTCAATCCACTGAGCCACACCAGCCAGGACAGGGACGCTGAGCATCTTTCACAATAGTTCTTAAAGAGTTACAAAAATTCACCTTTATTAGCAATGTGCAAAAAGTAGCTATTTCCCACATTCTTGTAAGCACTTTTTAAAAAATTGTTGTTAGAAAGAAAAGGGCATCTCACTGTTCCTTTAACTTATATTTCCTTGACTACTTGTGAATTTGAGCATCTGTTCATATTCTCTTTAGATCTGCTCTTCTTGTAATTGCCCACTGTTTATCCTTTTCTTGTCAATTTATGAGAGTTCCTAAATATTAAATCAGCTATTAGATTGTATCTGCCCTCCACATTGCATTTTCCCAAATCTATGGTTTTTCAGTTGACTTTCTATGTCAGTATCTCTTTTGCCATACCAAAGTTTTCAATGTTTGAAGAGGCGAACAGCAACCTTTTCTTTCACAGCTTCCAGGTTTCTACTTGCAAGGCCTCCTCACACATGATGACACAGTTTCCTAGCTTTCCTTACAAGACTCCGCTTGAATTTATTACTCTGTAATTTATTACGTAAGAGTTAAACAGATGGTACAATTTGGGTTTTTCACAAATAACCACTTGTAGCAGCATGACTTTTTAAATCATCCTTTGCCTACTGAACTGAATTACCATATTAGACCAATATGAAACCCCATATACATGCTAGACTTTTTCTAGGTTCTCTTTTCTGCTTCAGTGGTCCACTTCCCTTCCTCTGTCCATACCATACTGATCTGATCATTATGGCTTTACCCAAATCCACCTCTTATCCATACATAATTGCTAGTCTCCAAAGCTATAAAAACTAAGTGTTTTTACCCCTGGCTGGTGTAGCTCAGTGGATTGAGCGCAGGCCTGCGAACCAGACAATCGCGGTTCAATTCCCAGTCAGGGCACATGCCTGGGTTGCAGACCAGTTCCCTGCAGGCCGGTTCCCAGCAGGGGACGCACAAAAGGCAACCATACATCGATGTTTCTCTCCCTCTCTCCTTCCCTTCCCCTCTAAAGATAAACAAATAAAATCTTTTTTTTTTTTAAATATTAAATTTTATTTAGTTACTTTTCAAGTACATTTTTTTTCTCTTCCCCCCCCCCCCGCCCGGTCTCCCCCTCCCTTAAAATCTTAAAAAAAAAAAAAAACTAAGTGTTTTTGTACGTTTGTGGCATGAAGATGTTTAGTCTTCATATCTCCCACTTAGTATGAATACTGACATGCATTTCTCTACAGAAATTTTAATGTGCTTGATTACAAGATGCTGCTCCTGACCCCTAGACTGGGGTATTATGCGAGAAGTACAGTATATGCACTGTATTGCCTCCTAAAGTCCAAAGAATTCTAAATCCCAAAACACATATGGCCCCAAGAGGTTTAAAATAAAGGGACTATGGGCTTGTACTCTCATATGCCGGCCACTTTATTACCTTTTAATCCTCACAGCAGTCTTGTGAAGATTATCCCTGCTTACAGGTAAGAAAAATGTGGCTCAGAGACAGTGATTCAGCCAATGCCACACAGTTGTCAAGTGGGGAGTAGAGGGACCAGGAGTCAAACTCATATCTGCTGGACTCCAGAGCCTTTGCTCTTTAACCACTGTGACTGGAAACGATGTACCTGGTGGACCTGCACATGGTAGGTGCTCAACACAAAGGAGTTACTGTGTTGCAAATGGAGACCAGGCGGGAAGCCTGGACAGGTTTCTGCCTGCCTCAGAGCCTGACCAACCTCTGGGGAAGAAGCTGACCCTATGGAAACAAAGAGCCAAGGAGCACAACCAGGTCTAAGAGGGGACATGCACACAGCCACTACATGGCAGCTAACATTACCCCTAATACTTCTGAAGCTTGTTAATATTATTCATCCTTCTCCCAGCTACCTCTTACTCATCCTTCATGCCTCGTATATCACTTCCTCATGAAGTCTTCCTAAGCCCCCAGCCTAGGCTAATACCCGTTATATGCTCCCAGGGCTTCTGCCCTATTACACACTTCTTCATCTTCCTTTCTCTTCTTTTTGGGGGGTGGAAGGTACTTTACTGTGAAATCAATGAAAACAAAGACCACGTCTGTATTCACCTCCATAATCCTGAAGGGAATGGCGTAATACCTAACACAGGTAAAATGTTAAGTGTTCAAAACACACTCACTGAAAAATTTGAATAAGTATTCACTGAACAAATGAATGAATGCTGATATGGTAGTCTGGCCCAAAGAAAAAAATGGGAGGTGCTAGTGCTAATACAAAATAATATCTGAGCCAGAAGAGGTCCTACAGATCAGAGCCCACCCTTCTCCATTTTACAGATGTGAAGGTTAAAAAGACCAGAGAACCCTGGCTGGTGTGGGTTAGTGGATTGAGCAGCAACCTGCAAACAAAAAGGTCACCAGTTCAATTCCCAGTCAGGGCACATGCCTGGGTTGCAGGCCAGGTCCCCACCTCAAGGCATGAGAGAGGCAACCAATTGATGTATCTCCCACACACTGATGTTGCTCTCCCTCTCTTTCTCCTTCCCTTCCCCTCTCTCTAAAAGTAAATAAATAAAATCTAATTTTAGAGAGAGCAAAGGGAGAGAGAAAAACATCAATCTGTTGTTCCACTTATTTTATAGCTGAATCTTGTATGTGCCCCATTGGGTATCGAACCCACAACCATGGTGTATCAGGACAATGCTCTTATCAATTCAGCTACCCAGCCAGGACTAAGCTCAGTTTCTAACATTTGCCTGCTCTCACTTCCCAGCTAGGTAATTATATAAAACCTCCACAGTAGAAAAGGAACCGGGAAGCATGGTGTCAGGGGCAGAAGGCAATTTTACGACAGACTCTGGTTCCAACCCTGGCTATCCCACAACTCAGCTCAAGATTTTGGATAAAGTGCCAAACACCCCAGAGTCAATTTCCTCATTTATGAAGTAGGGATAGTAACACCTACCCCTTTGGAACTGCTAAAGGTTCATTGGAAATAGGGTAGATTAAGCACCTGGCAGGGAGAATAAAAAGCCCCTTGGCATTTACTTCTGCTGAAGGTTACTATCATGGCGAAGAAAGGCTAGACGAGCTTTTCTTCTAAAGAAACAGCTATCAAAGGGAGAGCGGCCCCCGACATTTACCTTCTCTGCCATCCCTTCTTCTCCTCCAATGAAAAAGTCTGTTTTGCGCCGAAGGAAGCTGAAGAAAGTGTTCACAAGCTGAAAGACAAAATAAGATTGAAGCTACAGAAATGCCCTTTTGCAAGCTCCTCAACCGCACAAAAATCAACTTCCTTTGTCTACAAGGGAACTTGGGTATTCACTGTTTTATGCAGGAGCCTCTCAACTAAGGAAACATCCTCCCAAACAGGCCCTACTTTAGTCACTTACCTGTATCACCTGAAAGGCAAATTCTCATTTCTTGTGTGTATGTGTAAAGGAGTTTCACATTCCTTGTGGCCCTGGAAGCAACCTAATGATACGAAGGACTCCTCTTACATCCACCAGGGCTTAAAAACCATGGGCCCTCGCCCTGGACAGTACGGCTCAGTTGGTTGGAGCACTGACCCAAAACCGAAGGTTGCGAGTTTGATTGCTAGTCAGAGCACACACCTAAGTTGCAGGTTTGGTCCCCGGTCTGGGTGTGTACTATCCCTAGTCCGGGCACATACGAGAGGTAACAAATCAATGCTTGTCTCTTACATCCATGTTTCTCTCTCTCTAAAAGCAATGAAAAAATGTCCTCAGGTTAGAATAAGGAGGAAAAAACAAAATCAAACCTGGGCCCTGGGAGGAGACTTGACTTTGGGTGGTGAACACACAATACAATATACTGATGATATATTGTAGAACTGTACACTTGAAACCAATATAATTTTATAAACCAATGTCACCCCAATAATTTCAAAAATGTAAAAGCAAACAAAAAAATAAAACAAGGGAAAAGCACTAAAAGCAAGAAGAAGAGACAATAATCAGACAAGTAAGCAAGGTAATTTCAGACAGATATAAGTTTTAAGTAAGAAATAAACAGATCTTGTTATAGAGCAGAGCCCTCAAGATGTGGTCTGGATATCTGAGGACCCAGAGAGACTTTAATTTGTCTTTTTCATCTCATGCCCTCACAGGTGTATACAGAGTGGAGTTTTCCAGAGGCCACATGACACGTGACATTACAACAGGATTGGATGCAGATGCAGAAGCAGATATCAGAATCTAGCAGAATCGGTCTTGGATTAAGTCAAATATTAAAGAGATTTACCTCAAAAAGAGTAAAATAATGCTTTTCGCTAAATTTATTTTGTTTTGAAAAGTTATTGTTCATAAAGTATGTTTACATTACATAAAGAATGTAATGAGTGTGCTATTGTTATTATTATTCAATGAATTAATAAACAAGTCTTTTTTAAAAAAAAGGTCTTGCCCTGGCTGGTGTGGCTCCGTGGACTGAGTGCTGGCCTATGAACCAAAGGATCACAGGTTCAATTCCCACTCAGGGCACATGCCTGGGTTGCAGTCCATGTCCCTAGCAGGGGGCGTGAGAGAAACAACAGATTGGTGTTTCTCTGGAACATCAGGTTCCTCTCCCTCACTTTCTCCCTCCTCTCCCCTCTCTCTAAAAATAAATAAAATCTTTAGTAAAAGAATCAACAGAAATGAGTGGAACAACAAATCAGTATTTCTTGTCCTAAAAATCAAGAAATTTAAAAAAAAATTAAAAATAAAAATAAAAAAACCCTGTCCCAGGGAGATAGAGAATCAGCAGTGAACTGCAGAAAACACACAAGCCTAAGGAGTCTGGGCCCATCTATATCAGGAACCTGCTGGATGGCCTTGAACAAGTTCCTTCGGTCTCTTTACAGAATGAGCATTCTGGGCTGATGTAATAGGTTTTTCTGCCTCTAACTCCCTGTGTCTTGGTCCCAACAAACCAACACCAGAATCAATACTAGTTGGTCCATTTTGTTCACACACTATGTGTCATTGTGTGTGGTCACTACGCATGAATTATGCTTTTGAAAAACTTTTTGTAAATTCCATCAGGCCAAGGACAGGGTTTATGCTCAGATCTGAATCCCCAGCACCCAGTCCAGTGAGTGTCTGACACACATCACTCAACAAATACTTGAAAACCACGTGCTAACATCACCCCGCCCCTCAAACATCACTGGGCTCACTCCAAATAGGTAGCTGCCAATCCCAATGTCGGGATGGTTCGCCCTAGGGGATGCTCTTCGCAGGAGGCCATCAGAGAGGAAACAGGGCCGAAGAATGTGTGAGACTGAGGGGGGGGGGGTCCCACGACTCTTGGGGTTTTCCAGCTGCAGATTCAGGGACGCCAGAGTTACAAAGACAGAAACTACACAACAGAGCCCGGGCCTGAGACTGATACCAAACAGGCAGGACGTGAGGCGGAGAGAGAAGACCTTCCAGGATGAGAATGTGGGGGTATCCCTGGAGCCTGGAAGGTCTAAGGGTGGACCTTAGACTTTGAAAGCACAGAAGGACAGAGGGAGCGTGTCTAGGGCCTAGTAGGTGGGCGGATGCTGCTAAACCAGGCCTGTCTGACGCCGCGCGGGCCGTTACCTCCTGCACACCGCCCTCGTGCTGCTGCGCCATGGCCAGCAACATGCCGTCGAACCGCTCCTCCTCCTGCTCTCCGCCCATCACGTCGACCGCTAGCCACCCTCCAAGATCCGCACTCCGCACTCGAGTCCGCGGTTTCCCCGCTCCTTCAGGCCCCGTCCGGCCGCGAGACACCAGTCCCCTACCTTCCGCCGCAGCGGAGCCGGAAACACGCACAGTTTCGCCACTCCGCCCCGCCTTCTCGCTCTCTCTTCCCGTCTCTTTCTCGGCTGGAGACCATTGAACACGCAGCAAACAGCCCGCCTCGCCGACCACTGGCTAAATTGCTGAGCCAATCAACGAGCGCGCCCAGTAAGCTGTGGGCGGAACCGAGGGCTCCCAAGTTTGGAGTGCGTTGCTATGGTCACCAGACGCTTTGGAGCCTTCCAGAAATGCCAGAGTTAATATGCCGGGGGCGGGGAGCGTGGAGGCGGGACTTGGAAGTTAAAAAGGAACAAACTTGATTCAACATCCGTGAGGGTGGTTTCCCAGGTTCTGGAACGGTGGGTCTAAAAGTGTCCACAGTCAGATATCTCTTCCAGTCCTTCCCTGAGTCAGTGAAGACCTAGAAAGGCGCGGGGACCTGCCCAAAGGTCCGCCTACCTCCGTCATCGCTGCCGACTCTACCGGTTTAGTGGGTGTATGCAATAATTCAGTCGCCCTGGCCGTTGGCTTAAAGGAACTGTGTGCTTGGTTTAACGCTCTTCTGATGCAGTCCTGAAATTCTTAATTATTTTTTAACAAGGTAGCTCAATTTTTCATTTTGCGCTAGGGCCTGCAAAGTATGTAATAGTGCTGTATTCGACCTTCAGTGGGGGCAGGTCCCAGGCATCTGGCAGTTAGCTTGGCAGTGAGTTTCACATCTTAGTCTTTCAGGGGCTCTACCTTTGTTACCCTTTTTTAAAGTTAACCGTTTTACAAATTTCTTCCGGATCACTCCCTGCAACTTACAAACATGCTTTAATGTCACTTATCTGTTTTATTATTTGGGGGCCCACTTTTTCTACTGTGCCCCAATTTTTAGGATTTTTTTCATTGAGATTTTATTTATTTTCAGAGAGAGGAGAAGGGAGGGAGAGAGGGAGAAAAACGTCAATGTCTGAGAGAAACATCGATTGGTTGCCTCTTGTTTTTGGCAACCCTGGCATGTGTCTTGACAGGTCAATTAACCTGTGACCTTTCAGTTAGCAGGTCTGCGCTCATCCAGGGCCTAATTTTCAGTGCTAATTCACAGCAAAATTTGAAAAGATTGTTATATTTATTTCTCCACTTCCTTACCTTCCATCTCTCCTCAGTTTAATTAGTTTTTTCCTAAAAGCCTCTGACCATGGACCACTGTTATCTTTCTCAGTCTCTCAGCTACATTTGACATAGCTTATTACCCCTTCCTCCTTATGGAAACACTTTTGTTCTTAGGCTTCTGTTATGGACAGAATTATGTTCCCCAAATTCATATATTGAAGCCTCAATGTGACTGTTTTTGGAGATAGGGCCCTATAAAAAGGCAATGAAGGTGAAATGAGTTCATAAGAAAGGGGGCCCTCCTCCAACAGGACTAGTGTCCTTACAAGAAGAGAAAGAGACCAACCACAGAGAAAAGGCCACAGGAGGCAGCTGTCTGCAAGCTGAAGAGACTCCTAATGAGTCGAACACTTTGATCTGGGACTTGTAGCCTCTAGAACTGAGCAAATAATTTTCTGTCGTTAAAGTTACTCAGTCTGTGGTTGTCATGGCGGCCCCAGCAAATTAATGGAGCTCTGTGTCACTGCACTTACTTGGTTTCCTTCTCACTCACTAACACACTTTCCCAGTGCCCTGTCCTACCCAGACTTGTAAAGATGTTGGAGGCCCTGTCCTTTGCTCTCTCTTCTTTTCGTCTCTACACTTTCTCCATAGGTGAGCTCACAATAATTCAGGCCTAGACCTCTCCTGAGATCCAGATTCATCTAGTTAACTACCTCCTGGACAACTCCACTTGGATGATTAACAGATATCTCAAAAGTCACATGACTTTGAGAAGATGAAAAAGTTCTGGTGATGAAAGGTGGTGATGGTTGCACAACAATGTGAATGTACTTAATACTATTGAACGGTACACTTAAAATGGTCAATTTAATGGTATGTGTATTTTGCTGCAATAAAAATTGAGACTATATGAGACAATTTGAAATTTGAGTTTAATAGGTATTTGCTTTTATTCAAGAATTAGTATTTTTTAAAAAAACTAACATGGCAAACATCTTTACACCTGCACACAGAAATTAATTCCTCCCAAGGTCTTTCCCATGGAGTAAATGGCCCCTTCAAGCATGCGTTCACCAAAGCCCAAGCCTCCATTTGCCCATCCATTTGCACAGCCAAAAGTCTAGTCTCATGGAATCCACTAGTAAGTCCTATCAGCTCTCCCTCTAAAATATATTCTGATTTTGTCCCCTCCCACCTTGCTGTCTAAATCAGATCATCTCTTGCTTGGATAACTGTTCCTATAGTTTCCTCACTGGTCTAACCTCTGTTCTCATCCCTTTGTAGTCCATCCTCCCCCCAGCAGTCAGAGCAATCTTTTGGCTAAAGGATAAGCCAGATCTTGTTACTCCCTTACTTAAAAGTAGCTGTTCATGAATTGCCATTGCATTCAACACTTGCTGTGTGCCAAACACTTTGTGTCCTCCCAAACATCTCATGTGAGCCTTACAAACACCTAGGAAAGGCAGGCACTATTAGAGGCAGATTTTCTGTACAGCCAGTGAGGCTCGAACTTCAGGGCCTTGCACTTGTATGGGCCCATTCAAGGCACTGGGAGAGGTCCCAGCAATGTCATAGGGTCATGTATATTTTTTATTTTCAAAAATAAAATTGTAAGACTACAACTGGTTTAAGACCACTGTTTCTTCCTGCTCTAATCCCACTTCCCAATATGAATGATTCCCAAGATGCCTGGCAGTACGTGGGTGGTGGAGGAGAAAAAAGGATATGTGTGGAACAAGAAGCAAAGCTGTGCGAAATCCTATCAATTATCACTAAGTTGTTATTTCATACTGAGATCAACTCAAGAAAGAGGATATTTCCTTTAAGGAATACTGAGCACATCAATTAAAATGGTCCCCCCTATCTTTCTTTTTTGATAGGAACTCCACAATGTAGAGTTTATCAAAATTCCTGCTACAAACCTATAAGCAGTACTACAAGTGGCATATACATCTCTGTGAAGTGGTAGGTTTATGTATCCTGACTATCAAGAAGGAAAATTTTTTTTACAAACCATGCAAGAGAAAAAACAGAATCGTCTCTTTAACTTCACTGTGGGAATTTATTTTTTTTTTAATTTTTATTTTTTTAATTGATTATGCTGTTACAGTTGTTCTATTCCCCCCTTCATTCCCCTCTACCCTACCCCCCATACCCACCATTACCCCCCTTTAGTTTATGACCATGTGTCTCAAGTCCTTTAGATTCTATATTTCCCATGCTATTCTTGCCCCCCCATCTATTTTCTTTCTACTGTCTATGCTTATTTTCTGTACCTTCTCCCCCTATCTCCTCCTCCCACTCCCTTGTTGCTAACCCTCCTTGAGATCTTCATTTCTATGTTTCCACTCCTGATCTAGCTGTCCTTTTAGTTTGCTTTCGTTTTAGGTGTGGTTGTTAATAACTGTGAGTTTGTTGTCCTTTCACTGTTCATGTTTCTTTAACTTCTTTTTCTTAGATAAGTCCCTTTAACATTTCATATAATAAGGGCTTGGTGATGATGAACTCCTTGAATTTGATCTTATCTGAGAAGCACCTTATCTGTCCTTCCATTCTAAATGAAAGTTTTGCTGGATAGAGCAATCTTGGTTGTAGGTCTTTGGATTTCATGACTTGGAATACCTCTTTCCAGCCCCTTCTTGCCTGTAAGGTCTCTTTTGAGAAATCTGCTGACAGTCTGATGGGGACTCCTTTGTAGGTGACTGTCCCCTTAGCTCTTGCTGCTTCTAGGATTCTCTCCTTCATTTTAATCTTGGCTAATGTAATGATGATGTGCCTTGGTGTGTTCCTTCTTGGGTCCAACTTCTTTGAGACTCTCTGAGCTTCCTGGATTTCCTACAAATCCTGTCTATTTCCTTTGCCAAATTGGGGAAATTTTCCTTTATTATTTGTGCAAATAAGTTTTCCACTGGTGGCTGTGCCTTTCCCCTTTCTGGTACCCCTATAATTCGGATATTGGAGCGTTTGAAGATGTCCTGGAGGTTCCTAAGACTCTCCTCATTTCTTTGAATTCTTGCTTCCTGACTCTTTTCTGTTTGGCCATTATTTGCTTTCTTCTGGTCCACTCCATTGATTTGAGTCCCAGTTTCCTTTTCATCGCTATTGGTTTCCTGTGCAATTCCGTTCATTTCAATTAGTTTCGCCTTCATATGTTTCTCTAATTTGTGGCTATAATCAACCAGTTCTGTGAGGATCCTGATGACCAGTGTTTTAAACTGTGCGTCTGAGAGTTTTGCTATTTCTTCATCGCTTAGGTCTATGGGCTCAGGGATTTTGAGAATTTGCGACATTTTTGGTCTGTTCTGGCCCTTTAAGTGTGAGAAGCGGCACCTTGGACTCCCAGGTCGCTGGGTTGTGACGCTGTATGTGGGGGCGTGGTCAGAGCGGGGAAATGGCGGCGCCCTCTACAGCCGCCCTGGTCGAACCCACTCCCTCGCCTGTCGGCTCGCGCACAAATAGGCGACCCCAGTCAACACGCAGCACCGCTTCCCCGCTGTCTCCTCCGCGGTCGCTCGCCTGGTCACTCGCTGGGTCGCTCACTAGGTCCAACCCTGCGCCTGGATTCCGCTTCTGGATTCCGCGCCTGAGCCCGTCTGACCGAGTCCTCCTGTGCAATCCCGCTCCACCAGCCACTGGTTTCGCCCCTTACTGGTCAGGCTGCAGAATTTGTTGTTAACGGACTTCCGAAAAGTTCAATTTTCCGTGTTCTGGCTGTGTTTTGTGTTGCTAATATTTAGTTGTCCCTAAACTTGGTTGTGTGAGAAGGCACGGCACATCCACCTATACCTCCATCTTGGCGGAAGTCGGAATTTATTTTTAATAGTCATTGACAGCTTTACCTCTTCTTTCTTTCTCTTGAAAAATTTTAGTCCTAAAACAATTAGGTTGGGCACAACAAGGTAGAGTTATGTGCCCAAGTGGAAGTCAAAGCCCCAGCAAGATGAGGAGGGCAACCATCAGTGGTGGTAACCTGGCATGAGGTGACAGAGGCTCAGCATGGTGAAGAAGGGGACCCTGAGTGGCAGGGGGTGGGACAGCCTGGCAAAAGGTATCAGGGCCCAAGTCGGGTGAGGAAGGTATCTCTCTCTCTCATGGCATGGGGTAGGGCAGAGATGGGAGATTGGTTACAACTAGAGGCATGATCCAACAAGTTAATAAATTAAGAATAATGGAAGCCAGATTTATCAGTGTCAGAGAAGGGGAGCATAAATATAGAAAGGGTGAGAACTGGAATAAACCCCATTATAGTACATTAACATTGCAGCAAATAATCTGAATTCATGTTTTTTATTATCTGTAAGTAGGTATAGACCTCAATATAAATGTGTGTTAGTGCACTTGTGTTACCCACGTCCCTTAGCTCTGGGAGGGCCTGGGACCAGTGACACCCTAACAGCAATGAGCAGATCTTGCTTTCTAAATATGACTCCAGTGCCCAGATCACAGTTTTACACACTATTCTCCACTAAAAGATTGAGTCTGAGCTTCCTGGAGTAGTGGTTGATTACAGGAGCTGGAAAAATGACATTTTGTTTTACCAGAAAATAAAAGGTGTTCAGAGAATCATGGGGAATATCAAAAGAATATAGACTCCAGCTTGAATGTGGCCCCCTTTGGCCAAATCTGTGACAATCTGAGCATCAAAATAAATCATGATAATAACAGATTATAAGCCACTGAGTAAAACAGGAGACCATGAGTTCATACCTAAGTACCTACATACATACATTCAAAGTATGAGGAGGAATAGCTACATCATTTCAAAATGCCTCCTCACAAAATACTGATTCATTACGAAGAAGAAAGAGTAACTATAGTGGAGAAGTTTGGCAGACATCCCTTAATCAGTGACCAAAGTAAACCATGGGACAAATGGATATGTGTGTTCCTTGAAAGGATGTGTCAAGAAGAACACAGCATCACTTCTGTGATACTCCTACTAATGATACATAACTTGGTCCTGGCCCAGTAGGTCAGTTGGTTAGACATTGTCCCAATATACCAAGGTTGTGGGCTCGATCCTCGGTCAGGGCACATACAAGAATACGCCAGTGCCCTGACTGGTGTGCTCAGTTGGTTGGGCATCCTCCACAAGACAGAAGGATGCCAGTTTGATTCCCAGCCAGGGTGCGTGCCTGAGTTGCTGGTTTGGTCCCGACCCTGATCAATGTTTCTCTCCCTCTCTTTCTCCCTCCCTTCCCTTCTCTGTCTAAAAATAAAATAGATAAAATATTTTTAAAAGAAATAAAAATAAGTAAAATGTTTTTAAAAAAAAAACATCGATGTGTGAGACATGCATCTATCCACTGCCTCTCGCATGCCCCCATCTGGGGACTTAGTCCACAAGCCAGGCATGTGCCCTGACCGGGAATCAAACCAGCAACATTTCAGTCCACAGGCCGGCACTCAATCCACTGAAGCCACACGAGCCAGGGCTAAATAAGTAAAGTAAAAAAAAAAAATCAACCAATGAATGCATAAATAAGAGAAGCAATAAATTGTTTCTCCCTCTAAAATCAATAAATAAAACATTTGTAAATAAAAAATAAAGCTATGTAACTCAAAGCTAATCATAAGGAAGCCTCAAACAAACCCAAAATGAGAGCTTTGCAACCAAATAACTACAACCCTTCCAAAGTGTCAAGGTCCTGAAAGGCAAGGAAAGACTGAGAGAAAGTTCCCCAACTGGCAGAGATGAGGAGACAGGACAAAGAAATGCAGTACGAGCTTCTGGACTGGGCCCTTCCACTGTAACTTATGTCACAGGAGCATTTGGTGAAACTGAAATGGGGTCTGAGATTGGATGTTCGTTTCTTGATTTTGATTATTATATTATGATTATATAGGAGGATGTCTTTGTAGGAATTACACACTAAAGTATTCAAGAGTTCTGAGGCATTAGGAAGGCAAAAATTTACTCTCAATGGTTCAAAGTAAAAAAAGTTCCCTGTACTTGCAAACTTTTTGTGTTTGTGATGATTTCAAAAGAACTAGCATTGACAGGTGAAGAGATGAGCAAAAAGTGCACAGCTAAAACACACAGGCAGATATTGTCAGGCAACTGGTCAGCAAAGGTATTTTGATATTTTCCTGAGTTTCTGCTATTTGTGTTTTTGGTCAGCTCATTTTAGTTTGTAATTGGTAGTGACTTGTTTTCTCATTTTAAATACCCACTTTTATACTTGCTTTTCTATTATTAAAGAGAGCCCTCCACCCTGGCCAGGTAGCTCTGCTGGTTAGAGCATCGTCCTGATATGCCAAAGTTGCAGTTTTGGTCCCTGGTCAGAGAACATACAGGAATCAACCAATGAATGTATAACTAAGTAGAACAACAAAATTGCTGTCTCGCTCTTTCTCTCTCTCTCTCAAATCAATAAATGAAAAAAGAGGGCCCTCCAAATTGTATAAGTTTTAGGACCCACAAAACCAATATCCACTATTGGCCTTTCTTGCTACCCCTTTAAGGATGAAGAAACTGAAGCACAGAAATCTAAAGTGACTTGCCCAAGGTCACCGGCTAAGTGAGGCAGCAGAATTTAGATTCAGGCAGTCTGACCCCAGAGTCTCCTTTGAGGGGAAGATATGAAGATTGAGGGGAAAAAAGGACATGAAAGGGACTTTATAAATAGAAGGTTTAAAATTACTAACAATCAAATGAAAGAGGCATGCCTCATTTGTCTGCTGATACTTAGGTCCTTAGGCAGAGGCAATGCGGGAGCAAAGTCCTAACATATGCCAGAAACTGCTTGGAATTTGGATCCAGGACCTCACTTTGTCCTCACAGCAGCCCTATAGGCAGGCGTTACTGTTCCAGATGAAGTTCTTGAGGCTCACAGAGATTTGGGGACCAGCCCAAGGTCGCAACTGGGAGCCAGGAGTTAGTGTCAGGGACAGTGATGGTTGCCCAGGCAGGCTGGGCTTGGTAAGGTCCACAGACATGACACAGCTGAGGACCTTCCTGCCATTCTCATACTGCATGCCCTAACACCTGAGACAGTTGCCAAGGACAGAGTTGCCATGTGGCTAGAGACAGAGCAATGTTTCTGCATAGGTATAAGTGGGCAACATCTGCAAACAAGGCAGTGCCAAGGTGAGGGCCCAGATAGCCACCAATGCTAGGAAACTCAGGCCACCAGAGTTCTTCTAGCTGCACATTTGGGTCAATGGGTGTGGAAGAACAAGGGAAGACTTTGAAATCAGACGGATCTGGGCTCTCTCTCTCTCTCTCTCTCTCTTTTCTTAGCATCATGACCTTGGGCAATTCGCTTCACCTCTCTGAGTCTCAAAAGTAAAAATCTTACCTCATAGGGAAGCTCTGAAGACTAGAGTGGAGAGTTCCCAGCACATAGTAGGTAAGCAGCAGCCATATTTCACTGTCATCCTACAAGGGCTTCCCGACAGATACAGCCTTTCAGGAGCTCTAGGAATCCAGATTGGGGAAGGAGAGTTCTTAAGGATCTTATTTCTGCAGAGGTCCCAGAACTGGAGTCAGAGGAAGGAGCCTCCCGAACTACACAGTGGGCAGAGTCCTCCCAGCCCCCAGGTTTCTGGCTCCCTTCCCTGCAGCCTCTTCCTTACCAACAACAGGAACTGAGCCTCAAGGTTAGGCAAACAAGCCAGTGATAAGGCACTTCCAGGTTGGGCCTCGTATTCAAGGCTTGTCCAGCTCTGGGGCTGCCTTCCCAGCTTAGTGAGTCCTGCAGGCACCAGTAGGGACAGCTGCCATGGTCACCTGCTGATTGTGCACCTGAGGCCTTGATGCCCTGGTACAGCTTGGGTTAATGACCCTGTTTATCCACCTGAGTCATCCGATAAGGGGCAGCTGGGCCAGTGGACAGGTGGCCCCATGCCCTGCACCATTCACTTCATTGACTGAAGCGATATCAGGGCCACGTGGAACTCCCAAGTACCCCTCCCCCAGCAGTTCCCCACCAGGCCTGCCAGGGTCAGTGTATTTCTTTTTTTTTTCAATGAACATGACTTCTGGAGTCAAGGTTGTCAGGCCATTCCCCCCTCCTCCCCATTGGGAATATAAATAGCACCCACAGTGCAGAGCAGAGGGAGGGCGGGAGAGCTTGGAGGAAGGAGGAGTGGATCTTCGACCATGAGCTCCAGCCAGGCAGGAACCTGCCCGTGCCAGTATGCTGCAGAACGCCCAGCCATTCTGTATGCACTTTTGAGCCCCAGCCTCAGGGCCAGGCCCTCTGTGTCCCCAGCCCCTAGGCACTGCCTCTGTAGGCAGCACCGGCCTGTCAGGCTGTGCGCCCCACATCGCACCTGCCGGGAAGCCTTGGACGTTCTGGCCAAGACAGTGGTTTTCCTCAAAAACCTGCCGTCCTTCTGCCAGCTGCTGCCCCAGGATCAGCGGCAGCTGCTGCGGGGCTGCTGGGGCCCCCTCTTCCTGATTGGGTTGGCCCAAGACACTGTGACCTTCGAGGTGATGGAGGCCCCAGTTCCCAGCATACTCAAGAAGATCTTGCTGGAGGAGCCTAACAGGAGTACAGGCAGTGGCCAGCAGCCGGATCAGCCCCAGCCCTCACTTGCTGCAGTGCAGTGGCTTCAGTGTTGCCTGGGGTCCATCTGGAGCCTGGAGCTGGGCCCCAAAGAGTATGCCTACCTGAAAGGGACCATCCTCTTCAACCCTGGTGAGCTCCCAGACACTCCAGGATGAGGGCCGAAGCTGGATGGGGGAGGGCCTGGCCAGGGAAGGCACCCGCTAAAGGTTTGACATTTGTTATCTCTTTAGATCCTCCTTATATCAGTCATCTCAAGAAAGAGGCTCAGAGAGGCTAAGTGACTTGCTGAAGGTCACAGCCAGGTAGGGGCAGAGCAGGAATAGAAACTTAAATCTGTCCACACCAAAGACTGGCCCTTGCCACTCTGCCCAAAAAGCTTGCCCTGACCCTCAGGAAAGGTGGGAGTGAGGGAGGGAAGGGTAGGCGGACACAGCTGTGCCTCAGACACAAGTAACATTATGTGAGAAGAGGAATGAAAATAAGGAGGTGTGGGGGAGGGGAGGGAGGAGCCTTTGTAAAGTGCAGCCAGGAAAGCAATGGATTGAGGTAGTGTTTTTTGTAATCTGCAGAGCATCTAGATGAGAATTCCTTGCCAAGAGGCCTGCAAAAAATTGTAGTAATTAATCATAATAATAGTAGGAAAATACTCATATTACACTCACCATATGTTAGGCCCAATTCTATAGTTTTACATATACAAGCTCATTTAAACATTGTAACAAGCCTAGACCCTGGCTGGTGTGGCTCAGTGGATTGAATACTGGCCTGTGAGTTTAAGGGTCATCAGTTTCATTTCCTGTAAGGGCACATGCCTTGGTTGTAGGCCTGGTCCCCAGTTGGGGGCTTGTGAGAGGCAACTATCAATATTTCCCTTGAACAATGATATTTCTCTCCCTTTCTCCCTCCCTTCCCCTCTCTCTAAAAAGAAATAAATAAAATCTTTTAAAAATAACAAGCTGAGGAAATAACAAGCTGAGTTACTAATGTTATACCCATTTTACAGATGAGGAGACCAAGGCACAGAGCTGATATAACTTGCCCGAGGTCAGACAGCTAATAAGTGACAACCTATGATTCAAACGCAGGCAGCCTGGCTCTTTACCATTACTCTATACTGCCTCTTCATAAATCGATGAATGAATAAAGTGAAAAAAGTAAATGAAGGAGCTGGTAGTGGGGCCTCAAAGGCTGAGCAGTAGCCTCAGGTATGTAGCCAGTCTCACCCAGGGGTGGCTGGGCATGGGGTGCTCACCAGCCCTCTTCGCCCTTTGCCCACAGACATACCAGGCCTTCATGCCTCCTCCCACATCTGGCACCTGCAACAGGAAGCTCATCAAGCACTGTGTGAGGTCCTGGAACCCTGGTGCCCAGCAAGCCAAGGCCGTTTGGCTCGTGTCCTCCTCACAGCCTCTACCCTTAAGTCCATTCCTCCCAGCCTGCTTGGGGACCTCTTCTTTCGCCCCATCATTGGAGATGTTGACATCACTGGCCTGCTCGAAGATGAGCTTTTGCTGAGGAGTCGACCGACTCCAGTCCAAGCAGAGATCAGCTGTAGCTTGAGCAGAAGTTGGAAGCACTGATTTGGCCAAGCTGTCCCCAGGGCTGACCTAGCGCTCCCAAAGGGGCAAGCCTATGCATACAACACTTGGCTTCCAAGAAGCAAGTTGGCCCTGGCACAGCCAGATGGACTGAATGGACCCTCACTCGGCCACACCCTGTCTTGGCCTTCCTTGGTCTGGCACAGTGCTCCAGATGTCTGGCGAGCCCTTGGTAGTCCCCATATTTTCTGGTGCAAGATTCCTGTCCTCTCTTGGGGTGGGGATGAAAGCTTAGACTGCTATTGGACTAGATGTCCTACTGACTTTGTACATAACTAACTTATTAGTTTTTGTAATAAAATGTTTTATACCCTTGGAGCCTGACACTGTAGTTTGTGCACGTAGAAGGGACCATCTCACCTTAGCCTCCAGACTCCAGCCTCCAGACCCCATCACAGCAAGCCCAAGAGGAAGGAACCATAAGGAATGTAGGAGCCAGACCTCAGAGAAATGGAATATTAATTTTCAGAGGCGGGTGATGATTTCATTTCTGGGGATGAGATTTATTTGCATGAGATGAATCTAGTTCAGAGCCTCATCACCTCCTTGCCTTTATCTTTGAAGGAAAGGGGTTTCTCTTTGTCCCCCAACTCCTTACTGACCCCCACCTTAGCTCCTGCCTCCTACAAGTTCCCTCTCACCTCAATAAGAATCAGATCACAGCCGGTGAGGAAAACAAAGCAGCCCATCCCATGTCATTAGTCTGAAACAGGCAAAGTGTCTGGAATTTCTACAGTCTGGCATGATTCACTTACCCCATGCCCACAGCCAAGAGAAGAGGATGGTCCATGATTCTCCCAATGGGAGTGGGCAAGGACACCCATGGCTGGGTTCAAAGGCTAAGGCAAGTAGAGGTTTAGTTGTTAAAGTCTAAAACACTTCCATGACGTTGGTTCACAGCCACTTCCCTAAGCCCCCTGAACTCTCTTGTACTGCCCCTGTATCCCAGTCCTTCTCCCAGAATCCATTCCCATTGTTCAGCAACTAGAGAGGCAATGCTTGACATAGCCATGGCTTCCCAGACTGTTCCATTCAGGGCACAGCTTATATCTGTTCTGATTGGTCAATCCCTGTTCCTCACTCTTTGTTAAATATTTTGAATAGCACCCTGGTCAGGGTGACTGACCTGCAGGGTAGACAGGAAGGAATGATAGCAACACACATGCCTATGGGACTCCCTTTGAGGCCTCCTCCTTTCTCCAGCAATAAGGCCTGCCTTCACCAGTCCCCACCCCCTTCACCACCACAGTTTGAATTCTTCTCATGGTGGCCAAGTTAATTATTGCTCAATGAGAGGTCATTCACTCAGGGACGACAGTCTAGGAGTCAAATCGTCACTCAGGCCTCTCCCTAAGGTCCCCCAGGATAGGGACCACAGCTGAATTGGCCCTGTACCCATTATGGGCACCCAGTAGCAGCAACAAGGCACGCACCCGGGTGCCTCTCACCCACGCACCACTCAAACCCAGAATGAGACAGAAACACACACTTCAGACCCCACACAAAAGACACACACTCACACCTATGGCTCTCTCACACCCGCCCATATACTCAGACACACCTACATAGACCCATAAAATAGACCCTCCATCCACCCATACACAGCACACAGCATGGAAATACAGATACACTTACTCAGTGACACGTAACAGACCCAAACACATCACACCGCGGAGACATGCACCCCTGCACCCAAGGGTGTGACATACAACATACAGACATCCTCACACCAGGGTGTGTTCTCCATCTTCTGTGTGTCACAGTAAAAGGGAGAGTAACCCCCAAAGTAGGCAGGCCTGCGTCTGCACATCTACAATGTCTGCCCAGAGCCTGGCATTTAGTGCCTCACCTAGCCAATCACCCCTTTTCCCCATGGTGACTCCAACATCCACCCTCTTCTCAGCCATGCCATGCCCTTCTTAACTTCTTCCAGTCAGAACCTAATCAAATCCCCAAATAAAAGTATCCTTTTTTGGGACTTCCTGCCAAGATGGAGGTGTAGGTAGACACACTACCTATGCACAACCAAAAGAAGGAAAACAACAAATTTAAAAACAAAACCATGCAGAACTGACAGAAAATTGAACTGTATAGAAGTCCAACAACCAAGGAGTTAAAGAAGAAACATTCATCAAGACCAGTAGGAGGGGTGGGCACGGGCAGCCAGTGCAGAGAGGACTCACAGCACAGCAGTGGCTGGAGGACTGGGGAGGGCAAGGCTGCAGCTGATAGACCCGATGAGGTAGTGGATTGCGGACTGGGTGGTCCCACATTCAAGTGCAGATAAACTGGAAAGAACAACTGCAGAGCAAGATAGACTTCACAAACCATGGTCCAACTGCAGGGAAATAAAGCTTCAAACCTCTGACTGAAAACACCTGTGGGGGTTGTGGCAGTGGGATAAACTCCCAGCCTCACAGGAGAGTCCATTGGAGAGACACACAGGGTCCTAGAATGTACGCAAGCCCACCCACAGAAATCAGCACCAGAAGGGCTCAATTTGATTGTGGGTAGTGGGGGAAGGGACTGAAAACTGGCAGAGAGCAAGGCAAGCAGCATTGTTTCCTCTTGGATTCCTCCCCAACATACAGCGTCACAACGCACTGACGTATTGCCCTGCCCTGGTGAACACCTAAGGCTCCTTCCCTTATACATAACAGGTGCATTGAGACAAAAACGATGGTCCAAATGAAAGAACAGGTCAAAGCTCCAGAAATAAATACAACTAAGTGATGAAGAGATAGCCAACCTACCAGATGCACAGTTCAAAACACTGGTAATCAGGATGCTCACACACTTGGTTGAATATGATCACAAATTAAATGAAAAAATGAAAGCTATGCTAAGCGAAATAAAGGAAAATGTACATGGAACCAATAATGATGGACAGGAAACCAAGACTCAAATCAATGGTGTGGACCAGAAGGAAGAAAGAAACATTTAACCAGAACAGAATAAAGAAACAAGGATTCAAAAAAATGAAGAGAGGCTTAGGAACCTCCAGGACATCTTTAAACGTTCCAACATCCAAAACATAGGGATGCCAGAAGGAGAAGAGGAAGAGCAAGAAATTGAAAATTTATTTGAAAAAATAATGAAAAATAACTTCCCCAATCTGGCAAAGGAAGTAGACTTCCAGGAAGTCCAGGAAGCTCAGAGTCCCAAAGAAATTGGACCCAAGGAGGAACACACCGAGGCACATCACAATTACATAACCAAGACTAAAGTTAAGGAGGGAATCTTAAAAGCTGCAAGAGAATAGGAGACAGTTACCTACAAAGGAGTGCCCATGAGACTATCAGCTGACTTCTCACAAGAAACATTGCGGGCAAGAAGGGGCTGGAAAGAAGTATTCCCAGTTATGAAAGGCAAGGACCTACATCCAAGATTACTCCATCTAGCAAAGCTATCATTTAGAATGAAAGGGCAGATAAAGTGCTTCCCAGACAAGGTCAAGTTAAAGGAGTTCATCATCACTAAGCCCTTACTATATGAAATGTTAAAGGGACTTACTAAGAAAAAGAAAATAAAAAATATGAACACTAGCCTAGGCTGGTGTAGCTCAGTGGATTAAGTGTGGGCCTGTGAACCAAAGGATTGTGATTCGATTCCCAGTCAGGGCACACGTCTGGGTTGCAGGCCAGTTCCCAGGGGACACATGAGAGGCAACCATACATTGATATTTCTCTCCCTCTCTCCTTCCCTTACCCTCTAAAGATAAATTTTAAAAATCTTTTAAAAATATGAACACTAAAATGACAACAAATTCACAGTTATTAACAACCAAACCTAAAACAAAAACAAACTAAGTAAACAGCTAGAACAGGAACAGAATCACAGAAATGGAGATCACATGGAGGGTTATCAGTGGGGGAGTGGGAGGGGTAGAGAGGGGGAAAAGGTACAAAGAATATGTAGCATAAATGGTAGGTAGGAAATAGACAGGTGGAGGTTAAGAATAGTATAGGAAATGTAGAAGCCAAAGAACTTATATATGACCAATGAACATGACTAAATGGGGAATGTGGGTGGGAGGGGGGTGTGCAGGGTGGAGGGGAATAAAGGGGAGAAAATGGGACAACTGTAATAGCATATAATCAATAAAATATATATTTTTTTAATTTCCTTTTTTTCTCTCTCATTGTTTTGAGAGAGAGAGGAAGGGAGAGAGAGAAATACTGATGTGAGAGAAAAGCATTGATTAGCTGCCTTCCGCATGTGCCTGGACAGGGGTGGAACCACAACCTAGGTTTGTGCCCAAGCAGAAATCGAACCTGCACCTCCTTGGTCACAGGATGACGGTCCAACCCATTGAGCAAAACAGGCCAGGGCAGAAATGTCCTTTAGAACCTAGAACAGGTCCTGCATCTCCCCCAACCCCTTACCGCACCGCAGATGCCCCAGACCCAAACCTCAGGCCCACAGGCACCTCTCCCTGCCCTGCCCTTCCCAGCACTTTGGCACACACAGCCCCTTCTCACCTTGCAGACACAGGAGGCAATTCTTCCCAGAACAGATGCCTTATCTTCCCATAGGAACCAAATCCAGCAGATGTAGGGATCTCAGGTCATTCTATCTTTTATGTCCCTTTACTAACTGATCCCTTGAGTTTACTGTTGCACCTCTTTAAACCCTCAGGCTGAGTCTTCCTGCCTTTTACCCTTCCCCTCCTCCAACCCTGCACAACCACTAATTACAAGGCATGCCTCTCCACTGCCCCTCTCCACAGGCTTTTCCCCCTCAACTTATTTTTCCATCATCTGAATAGCTTGCCCCTTTTCAAATGTTTTTCCTACTCCCCCCACCCGCCATATGGTCTAGGAGCTACACTTCTGTTTGTTTCATAGCTGTCTCTTAAGTCACTTCTTACGCCCTACCCCAGCCATCTGCAAGAAACACAAAGACGAAACAGCAAAACTAAAGAGAGAATTGCAGTATAATGTAATAAGGAAAATACAGTAATGTTTTCTCTGTGAGACTGCAGGCTTTCCGAAGGTGGGGGACTCTTTCTCCATTATCAGCATCCTCTGAGGAATGGCACCTGTGTCTCTTCAACCAGGGAAGGTAGAGAAGGAAACAGGCTCAGACAGAGTTTGAAACTTACTCAAGGTCTGGGTAGATCACTGTGCTGGATTTGAACACAGGCCTGTGGGACTCTGGAGACCAGGCTCTTGCCACCAGCACAGGCTAGAGTGAATCATGGCAGGGTCCAGTTATCTGCAGCCAGCTCAGCAACGGTTCACTGACCATCTACCATGATCTCTGCTCTGAGGCCCAGCCAGGGATGACTCACTGGGAATCAGGGTCAGTCTTGGGTACTATTTTATTATTTTTATTATCATTACCTTTATTAGCCAAATCACTGACTGCTTATTAAGCAGTCAGCCACAGAAGGGAGCTGTGCCCTGCACTGACACACCCTGGCCTTGGGGCAGTCACAATTTCTAGAACCAGTCATGCCTCCAAAAAGCCAACACCCACTAGCCATCCACCCATTCACTCCATCTTTCAACATCTCTCTTGACATCCACTTGTACCAGACCCCTGTGCTAGCTACCAAGTGAAACAGAATAAATAAGATACAGTCTCTGATTTCACTGAACATCCTGTATGGCAAAGAGAGACACATAAGTAGTAACTGTAACACACAGAGTGATCTGAAAGGTGATAGAGGGAATACAAGAGGCAGCAGGAGCTCAGAAGAGGAAGTAATTAAATCTGCCCTGAGGTGGGAAAAATGCTTCAGTCAAGTGGTGGCTGCTTTGAGCTAAAGAGAATGAATAGGGGCTTGCCAGACAAACCAAGGGATGGATATTACGGACAGAAGGGATGATAGGTGCAAAGGCAGAGACATGTCAGAGAGCACTGTGGCAAGAGATGGTGGACAGAGACCATGTCACAGAACAAGGCAGCAGGGAAGGCAATCTTTGTAAAACTGGTGGAGGTGACAAGACTAAGCTCTCAGAGGAATCAACACTAACAAAGGGGATCACCCATTCCTGGAAGAGCTACTAAACATTTATTGGAAGCTGCACTCCAATAAATGGAGCAGCTACTAAACTTATTGAAAACTACCAAACATTTATTGAAAGCTGTGACCTAAACACATTACATGGATTATGTTATTTAATACTCACAACAACTCTTTGCTGGAAGTACTATCATTATCTCCATTTTATAAATGAGGAAACAAAGGCACAGAGAGGTTAAGTAACTTGCTCAAGGTTGCACAGTTAATAAGTGGTAGAGTCAGGATTTGAACTCAGGTGCTCTGGATTTAGAGCTTATGCTCTTAAACACTATGCTATCAGGCATCTTTACACATTAGGGACAATCTACTGGAAAATAAATTTTGCTATAAGGCAGAATGAGAGTGAAAATGTGGTCTTGGTTACCTTCAGGTTTAAGTTTTTTAAAAGATCTTTATTTATTTATTTATTTTAGAGAGAGGGTGAGGAAAGGAGAAAGAGGAAGAGAAACATCAATGTATGAGAGGTACATCAGATCTGTTGCCTCTCGAACACCCCCAACTGGGGACCTGGCCTGCAACCCAGTCATGTGGCCTGACTGGGAATAGAGCTGGTGATCTTTTGGTTCACAGGCTGGTACTCAGTCCACTGAGCCACACCAGCTAGGGCCCAGGTTTAAGTTTCTGATGACAAATCTGACCTGTGTGTTCCCCCAAGGAAGTGGCCCCAAGTTTTCTGGAGGCAGTCCCCAACCAACACCTAGTGGCATATTCCCATATTAGTGCCAGTAATATTCATTCCACCGATAATGATTTACTGAGAGTCTACTACATACCTAGCATCATGCGAGGCCCTGGAAATTTAGTTCCACAAATGGCAATTGCACACAATCATAACTGCATAACTTCTTGGGTCATCTAACAGATTTTCTAAAGCGTGCCAGCTTTACTTTGGTCCACATTGTTTGCTGTAAAGCATTTATTGTTCAATTTTTATATTTACAAAAATATAGTTTTAACTGAACCTTGTTGTATAACATACAGAAAAGTATACAAATCATACAGGTATAGATTGATGAATTATCACGAAATGAATATATTCCTATAACTACCACCCAGCTCAAGAAATAAAAGAGCATTAGCAACATCCCAGAAACCCTCCCCATCAACCCTCACCATCCTTCCAAAAGGGTGTCACTTTCCCTGATTTCATGAGATCGCTTGTCTTAAACTTTATATAAATGGAATCATATAGTATGTACTCTTTTGTATGTGTCTTCTTTCACTTGATATTTTCAGAGTCATCCTCTTGCTGTGCAGCAGTAATTGATTCATTTCCATTGTACAGTATATACTGTAATTCATTTACTCATATACTGCTGATAAACATTTGGTTCATCAAATAATATTACTAGGGTTATTCTTGTACATATCTTTTGGTGCACAGATGTTTGCAGATCTGTTGCTATATAACAAGAACTGAAATTCCAAGTTATAGAAAGTGTGCTCAACTTTAGTAGATCTTGCCAGTTTTCCAAAATGGTTCTACCAATCTACACTTCCATCAGTTAATTTTAGAATCCAGATATAACATTGTCTCTGTTCACAATTATCCAGATGCTCATTAAAATTTTTATTTTTTTATTTCTCAAATAGGTATAAATTTGTGATCACCACAAAGTAACCATTGCTTTATGTTTTTGAAGTGATTTATTTTCATATTTAAGATGTTTCTATTAAAATTGAATAAAACAAAGTGATATTTATAAAATACATGTAAAGAATAACAGTACAATGGCCCTGGATGGTGTGGCTCAGTGGATTGAATGTCAGCCTGTGAACCAAAGGGTCACTCGTTGAATTCCCAGTCTAGGGCACATGCCTCGGTTGCAGGCCAGGTCCCTGGTGGGGGGATGCACAAGAGGCAACCACACATTGACGTTTCCCTCTTCTTCCCTTCCCCGCCCTCTAAAAATAAATAAATAAAATCTTAAAAAAAAAACTAGTACAATGAACATTCATCATTGCCCCATAGGTCATTATTATCATCAAGTTTGAAGTTCCCAAAAGTAATGAGTACCCTGAATTTCAGGTTAATCATTTCTTTACTTTTCTTTATGGTTTTAAAGCATACTTATTTATGTACCCCTAAAAACATTTTTAGTTTGTATTTTTGAACTTTATATAAATAAAATAGCTGTGTTTTCCTACTTGCTTATTTTCACTCAATATTATGTATCTGAAATTATTGGTACTAAATGCCAATTTATTTCTCTTACAAGAAAATGCATCTATGAATGTTCATATATACTGTCAAATAAAAACAAATTTGGGCTTGGTAAGGAGAGGCTTTATTTGAAATGATTATTGCAGTGCAGGAAAGGAACTATTGCAATAGGAAGCGGGAAGCTTTTGTAATGGGACAACACTCTGATCATAAAATCTGCATGTGTTTTAACCTTAGGCAAAAGTTATTCTTTCTTAGGGAAGAGTAAACTGGCTGGAAAGAACTGGTAGAGAGTATGTGGAATGGCCTTGGCCTGATCAGAGGTTTTACCCTGACACCAGTCTGTTCTCTGGAGGGGCTGTTAAGAAGGGTTTGTGTGCTGGCTGAGGCGGGTGTGTGTGTGGGGCAGGGTGCAAACTTCAGGGACCTGGGGGAAGGAGAGAAGGTTACTAAAGTTTGGTTTGAGATTTTTTTTTATTTTAGAGGGAGGAAGGGAGGGAGAGAAACATCAATGTGTGGTTGCTTCTCGCGCGCCCCCTATTGGGGACTTGGCACACAACACAGGCATGTGCACTAAACTGGGAAATCAAACCTGCCACCCTTTGATTTGAGGGCCGGCAAGCAATCCACTGAGCCACACCAGCCAAAGCATGGTTAATAAACTTTTTGTTGTGATGGATTAGTAGAAACAAGCAGTTCATTTGAGCGTTTATGAGGCCAAGAATTGGAATTTGGAGCCTGAGCGTTATCACAGGTAAACAAGAGGGCGCCCATACGTTTTATCTGTCATAGAAGGAAGGGTGTTTCTTTGCAGCAACCTGTGTTCCAGAACACAGGTTGAGGGGTTTCTTAACCTTCCGTTTTCCAGGATCACAGGGTTGGTAAAGTGCAATTATGTCAATACACCTCCTGATAAACAAGCAAAAAAATTCTTTAAAATACAGACCTATAAGTGGAAATGCTGGGTCAAAACACATATGCAGCTTCGTTTTTACTGGGCAAATTGTTTTCCAAAGTAGTTATACTAGTTCACACTTCCACCAACACGGTATGTTTTCTCCACTTGCTCCACTTTGTCACCAACATTTAAGGATTTAATTTTTTTTTTTTTTTTTGCCAATCTGGTAGATGTGAAATGGATCTTCTTACCTTTCCTTGATTATAAAGAGATTGAACATCTTTAAGAATTCATTAGAAGTGTTTCTTTTCTGTCAAGTGACTTCGGCCCACTTTTCAACTGGATTATCTTTTTTTAGTGATTTGTGAAGTCCACCAGTGGTTTGGAAGAATAAATGGGCGAACGACTGAAAAGTCTCTGAAGAATTGAAATTAGATTGGGGAGATTCCCCAACAACTAAAAGTCTTGAAAACTACACCTCTTGCAGGCTTCATAAACTCATAAGAGTTTATGAAAGAGTTCTGTAATCCCACTTCTCTGGTGAGTTTTCTTAAAAAAAAAAAAAAAAAAAAGTCCTCACCCAAGGGTACGTACCAAGGGTACGTTCACTGATTTCAGAGAAAAACATCGAAGAAAAACCAACGGGTTGCCTCTATTTCACATCCCAGGATGAACTCGCAACCTGGGAATGTGCCCTGACTGAAAGTCGTCCGGAAAAATTTTAGTATACGGGACCAAGCTCAACCAAGTGAGCCACCACGCCAGAGCTCAGGTGAGTTTCTCCATCTTCGCTGGCTTCTCTAGGTAGGACGATGACCCCCAGAAACCTCCCCAATTACAGGTCCAATTCTACAGCTCCCGGCTGACCAATCACGGATTACACGGCGCTGTGACGCAGACTCTCTGCGTCGCTTGCGGTGTTCCCGAGAGAACTGGTTTCAGCCGGTCATGTGATAATCCAAGATGGCGGTGCCCAGAGATGGGGAGGAAGAAGCGGTAATTTACTTAATTGTGAGTGGCATACCTCCGGAGTTGCGCTCGGCCCAGCTACGGAGTTACTTTAGCCAGTTCCGGGAACAGAGCGGCTGTGGTTTCCTTTGTTTCCATTATCGGCATCGTCCTGAGCGGGCAGCTCCCCAGGCTACTCCCGACTCTGGCCTAACTCCTATGGGCCAGAGTCTTGCCCACACTTTAGTCACCGATGCCCAAGATTTCTCCACTCGGGTCTCTGCTCCCGCCCAGCCCCGTACCTGCTGCTGCGTTATCTCGGTACGGGGGGCGGCTCAAGCCCAGAGCCTGCTTCGCATGTATTCGGGCCGCAGGTGGCTGGATTCCCAGGGGACTTCATTGCCTGGTCGTTGTTTCATCCGCAGACTTCGGTTACCTTCGGAGACATCAGGTAAGGTTGGGAAAGATAGCAAACTGGACCTGGGACGCAGGCCCCTTTCCTGACAGGTGATGAGGATAAGTCAGTTCTCTGTTTACGTCTCTATAGGAGTTTAGGTCATTTCTGGACAGAGCTTCAGGCTCAAATTGCACATTAGTTTACTCAGAAAAAAAAAACAAAACAGGAAGGGGCCTATGCGGATGATCTAACATTTTCCATTTAATATGTCCCCTTCAAGTTCTTTTTTTTCTATTTGAAGGGGTTTATTTTTTTGTACTGACACAGAAGGATAAGAAGGAAATCAGGTTTCTAATCCTTTTATTGCCTGCTTTCTTCCTTGCTCCCCACCCAGCACTCTTTAAGCAAGATGCAAATGAAGAGACTTTTTGTTTTCTCAGTACAGCTCCCATTTTCATGGGAAATCACTTTGATGAGGAACAAGAAACAGTGTAGAGCCCTGTCACTCATTCATTCATTCAACAAACCCAGCTTATATTGCTAGACCCAGTGTAACTCCAGCTGGTAGGTAAAGACCAGCTGGACACATTCTGTGCACAAAGTCCAGAGAGGAAGACAAGTGTATAAAAAGGTAATTGTCACAGAGAAGCCATTCTCATGGTTAACATTTACTAAGCACTTCCTGTGTACTTACTAGGCACTCTTCTAAGCCTTTCATTTTTTTATTGACTCCTCATATCAATCCTGTAAGATAGGACTTATTGTTACCCATTTTATAGGTAAGGAAACTGAGAGATGCAGAAATTATGTTACTTGCCCAAGGTTACAGAGGCAGAGTCACAATACAGACCCAGGCGTTTTGCTCCAGAGCATATGCTGTTTATCACTAAGTGCTGTGAGAAGATAGAGGAGGAGAAACCAATAGGGACGTGAAAGCCCATGAAAGTTCAAGACATGATAAATTGTTCGATGTGGCTGGAGCATGATATGAGGGTGTGCAAGGGTTGGGGTTAGTGGCAGAACCAAAAGGTCAACAAGAACCAAATCTGGAAGAAACTTGTGTGCTCAACTGAAGTAATGAGAAATCGCATGAAATTACTGGTTGGTTCTGGTCAGAGAATGGAGGAAGGGATTCTGGGAAAGTTTGAAAGAGAGGAACAACATTAGACTAAAGGATTTTTAAACCTTGACCAATTTCTGGCTCAAGTGTTGTTGGAGGCTTTCTAGGTTTCAAGAGCCATTTCTTCTCACTGGTTCTCAAGGTTTGGGCTCCTTTCCCTTCAAGACCCGGAAGGAACTGCAGAGTCGGAAGGCTAAGAGAGAAGAAGCCTTTACTCTTGGTGACCTGAAGCAATTGCCAGAGCTGAACCCACCAGTGCTGATGCCCAATGGAAATGTGGGGACGCCCCTGCATGTCTTTTTGGAGTTGATCCGGGCCTGCCGCCTGCCCCCTCGGATCATCACCCAGCTGCAGCTCCAGTTCCCCAAGACAGGCTCCTCCAGGCGCTATGGCAACGTGCCTTTCAAGTATGAGGACTCAGAGACTGTGGAGCAGGAAGAGCATGTGTACACAGCTGAGGGTGAGGAAATACCCCAGGGGACCTGCCTGACAGACATATCAGCCAGCCTCTGTGGAGAGCCAGAGGAAGAAGGAGAAAAAGAGGAGGAAGAAGAGTCACACTCAGATGATGTGAGTACAGTCAGCCATCCTGTCATTGCAGGCAGCTTAGAGAGGCCAGGACCTTAAGAATACCACCCTTCACCCTGGCTAGGTTAGCCTAGTTGGTTGGAGAGTTGCCCAGTGTGCTAAGGTTGCAGGTCCCATCTCCTGTGAGGGCACATACAAGAAACAACCAGTGAATGCATAAATAAGTAGAACAACAAATCAGTTTCTCTATCTTTCAATCAATCAGTCAGTTAAAAAAAAAAAAGACTACCTCTTTTCAGTTGTATATTACAAGACTTCTGAACCTGGAGTCCTCGGGAAGATTCCAGAGAATTAGAACTCCCTGGCATTAAATATAAATTGCATGTGTAACTATGCAATTTTGGGGGAAGAGGGGCCAGAACTTTTATCAGAAGATTCTCAAAGGGGCCATCTTTTCATTCCTTAGCAGGAATGTAAGGAGAGTCCTTTTCATAGATGAAAACCTACCAAGAGATAAGATCATCTAAGGAAGGAGAGGTAGAGCTGGCACATGCACCCACTCCCCTTTGCTGCTTGTCTGATCTCTGTGTGCTTTCATTATGTGGCTGAGAAGTCACCTCTGTTTTCTGACCTTGAGTCTGTGGATTGAACACTAGCCTCCACTTCAGTTTTATCAATGAAATACACTTTTCTTCTACCTCTTTCTCCAAACTTGGTTATGCATGCATAAAGTCAGGGGAAGTGTGATTTGTTGGGAAACTTCTTTTTTCCATTTTATGTTTTCTATTTTTTTATTTTACTGTATTTTTCCCATTACTATTTATTCCCCTCTATATCCTCTGTCACCTCCACCCATCCCTTACACCCCCTGTGATTGGGAAACTTTTTTTTTTCCTGCACACACTGGGTAAAAAGTAATCCATCTATGCATTCAAAGCTTCAAGCACAGAGTTGCTAACACATCTGGACCACACCCTTGTGTAGTGCTATACAGACTTCTCTGGCACCTGTTCTGCAGCAGTGATCCCTGAGGCCTCTTTGAGTTTAACCCAGACCCCAAGATTTCAAACCATGATTCATCTTACCATTCCACAAGTCCAGTCAAGCAGTATAAACACAGGGCCTAGCACAGCATTCCAAAGATATTCTAAGACCATTTCCTGCCATTGAAGGGCTTGAAATCTCCTTGAAAGAGAGAACATTGGGAAGGCTGTATAGTGTGGCGAGCCAGGTTTGAATGCTGGCTCTGCCGATGTATAGACATACTACCTTGTGCACACCACTTTATTCCTCTGATACCAAGTTTCCTCGCCTGTAGAATGGGGTAATGGTACTCACCTCATAGGGTTGTTGGGGTGATTAAAGGAGCTAAGATATGTGAAGGGCCTGACACAGTAGAAAATAGGTATCTTGTCCCTTCTTTCTTTGTGATACCATATACAAAGGCCTAAACAGTGGTGCTGATTAAAACAGCAGTTCCAAGACCAGTGAGAGTGCTGTGGGCCTCAGTGTGGATGGGCTCCATCTAGACTATAGACCTTGAGGGAGGAAGAGGATTTAACCAAGTGAAGACATGGTGGTGAAAGAGAAGAGCAGATGTTTCGGGTAGGGGGGAAAATATGCCCCCCCCCCAGAAATAAGAGTAAAGTAGGCTTGTCAGGGGAAAAAGACAAATATGTTGAGAAATGGGGTGGAGAGAGGGGGTGGTCAAGGCCTCAAGAGCCTAATATGTGTTGCATCTTGGAAGAATTTGGAGGAATAGTGCTGAGGGTGCATTTCATGGGCCTGTCCCCTGAGCTGCCCTCCTTATGGGCCTAAGGTCAGGAAGCTACACAGGCAGGTCACCTCTCCCCTTCTTCCAGGATGATGACCGGGGTGAGGAGTGGGAGCGGCATGAAGCGCTGCATGAAGATGTTACCGGGCAAGAGCGTACCGCTGAGCGGCTCTTTGAGGAGGAGATTGAGCTCAAATGGGAGAAGGGCGGCTCTGGTCTGGTGTTCTACACTGATGCCCAGTTCTGGCAGGAGGAAGAAGGAGGTAATACTGGCACCAGTCAAGGTTGGGAGCGATTCCTGCTGCATTCCCTGGTAGTGAGCCAAATAAAGCGCTAGGAAAGTGGCTTACCTTGACTGTGTATGAAGGCCCAGTTATCCTATTCAGGGGTGGGGGGGAATTAGTTGGGTGGAAAGAAAATACCCTCCAGCAAATTCTGAATGACACTCCCAGAGGAGAAATTTAAAACTATTATCAAAAGCCTCAAGTTCTAGAACACATGTCTAAGTCTAGATTTAACCCTTAACAGAACTGAGAGTCCTTAGCTCACGCTGCTTAATGCTTTTATACCTGCAGACTTTGATGAACAGACAGCCGATGACTGGGATGTGGACATGAGTGTGTA
The DNA here is from genome assembly GCF_021234435.1 of Artibeus jamaicensis. Classification (NCBI taxonomy): domain Eukaryota; kingdom Metazoa; phylum Chordata; class Mammalia; order Chiroptera; family Phyllostomidae; genus Artibeus; species Artibeus jamaicensis. Next base: position 15,038,173 of record NW_026522057.1, read on the forward strand.
CTACGACAGAGGTACTGGTCCTGGGCCAGGGGTTGTGGTACTGGGAGGGGGAACTGGTGCCCTGGTCTTGCAGTGAAGTTTACCAGACCTGCTTAGCAGAAGCTGAGATAGGACACCAGTTCCCTTGGGGTAGCTCACTGAGTGTTCCTCTCTTTAGACATCTCTAGTTGAGTGCACTGAGTGCTGGCTGTTGGCAGAGCCTTTTTCCTTTATGGAGCAAGGACATGAAAGGACAGCCCTCAGGAATCTCAATTCTGGTGGGCAGACCCTGGTAGAGTGGGGATCAGTAGCTTACACTCTGGTTAAGAATTTAGATTCTGGAGTCAAGAATGACCTGGATGAGGAGAGAAGGGGAAGACCTGGGTTCTAATTCTATCTTTCATTTGTTGTTCAAATGATTTTTCTGCACCATAATTTCCTCATCTGTTAAGATGGGAAAACCGTGGTTCCTACTCTTGGTGAGTTCCCAGTCTAATGAGAAAAAATAATAAAGTAATAAAACACCATAAAGATGAGTATGTAAATTTTGTGAGGAAGTCCTAGAAACCTGATTTTTCCCGCCTGCTGGGAGAGATGCTTCTGCAAACTGGGCTCTGCTTCCTCAGATGGTGGAGACAAGGATGCCCGGGACTCTGTTCAAATGCGTTTGGAACAAAGACTCCGTGCGGGCCAGGAGGACTGTTCTGTGATGGAACACCAGGTGGGCACCTTTGAGCGCCACACCAAGGTGAGTACTATGCCTGCCCAATCCATTGACCTCTCGCCTTCTCTGCCCCTATTCTTTCCATCTTCCATCCCCTGTCCTCCACGAGAGCCCCATCTCTTGAGTTTTCTCCCTTCCCTCTTCAGGGCATTGGGCGGAAGGTGATGGAGCGGCAGGGCTGGGCTGAGGGCCAGGGCCTGGGCAGCCGGTGCTCAGGAGTGCCTGAGGCCCTGGACAGTGATGGCCAGCACCCCAGATGCAAGCGTGGATTGGGGTGAGTATGGTTGAGGAACTTCTTTGGGGTCCCAAGCTAGCCTTTCAGCTATACCGTGCTTCCCCCTTCCCTCTGGTTTTGGGGTGGGTGTTGGAGACTCCAAGGGGGTGAACTTCAGAATAGAGTTAGATAGAAAAAAACAGGTCTGGATGTCCTGGGGGAGGGGAGTCATTCCCTTAGTCTGAGGAATTTGTGCTTGATGATTGCCATTAGGAAGTCACAGAGCGGTTGACAGTTGTTTTAAACTTTGCATACTTAAAATGAAAGCAGTGAGGCCCCTGGTTACTGGCACTATCGGTGAATGGATAAGGGGGCCGGAGAGCAAAGATCCAGACTTAAAGGCTCTGGTCTTTGGAACAAACCGGATATGTAGTAGTTACTTCCCTGTCCTCCCCAACCCATTTAACTGGGGTTTCAGAGACAGCTGGGTCCTTTTTAATCCAGGTACCACGGAGAGAAGCTACAGCCATTTGGGCAACTGAAGAGACCCCGTGGAACTGGTTTGGGGCTCATCTCCACCATCTATGATGAGCCTCTACCCCAGGACCAAGGGGAGTTGCTGCTCCGCCGCCAGCCACCCACCAGCATGAAGTTTCTGACAGACATGACCTTTGTGAGGAGCCCCAGCTGTGCCTTGGACAGCGTCTCAGAGCCTGAGTGACAGGTTCAGGGGCTTCCTTACTCAGGATTAATCATAAGTGCACAATGGTAGCCCTCTGCCTCAGCCTTATCTGGCTGGGAAGCATGAAGAAATCTCCCATGAAAGCAAGAAGCCTGGGGAGCAGCAATCTTCGAGGCTTCTTCAGGGTGCTTTGTTACGAATTTGCCTTCTGGCTCTCTACCTCAGGGGCATTTTTACAGAAAGCCCCATACCCTCCCCTTTGATACCAGGGCTTAATGACCTCCCGTGGTCTAATCCTGGTCCCTGTTTGGGCTTGGGGCTGTTGCCTCCCCCAGTACATTGAAAAGCCGGATTTACTGAGGTTATTTATCATCACAACGTTCCTTGGGGTGTGGTCACCGTGAAGGCCAGAAAGAGTGTTAAAGGAACCTGGAAGATAAAGTTTGTGGTGCTCAGGCAAGACGGTATTGGGGCGGGCCCTCCACTGCTTCTACCTCTTAACTGGCAACGACCGATTAGGGGGAGAATCCGCGGCAGGTGGCCCGCATCTGCGACCGAAAGGGGAATAAAAAAGTATGACCGGAATTCTCATTCCCTTCTAATTTGGGCCTGGAGGAAGGTTGGGGAAATATCGGGAAATGTTCCTAGCCCGGACCCCAACTGCCCAAGGGTGCCTCACACGTGACCCATTTCTCCACCGAGGACGAATTGCTGCGCGCAGCCAGACTCGTGGCGCCAAGCGATGTCGTCACCGTCAGGGCGGGACTTCCTCCCCGGTGCCCGCCGTTTCCGATGTCACCCGGAAGTTGGTGCTGGTGCCGCCCTTACCGAGCCTTTAATTTTGCGTTGCTCGGTTCACCGCTGTTCCTCCTTAGGGAAATCTAGGGCGTCGTTTCCTCCTCCACCATAGGTCCCGTCGCCTTGCCTTTTGTCTCCGGGGCGATCGCCCTCCCTGTTTCTCCGCCGCGCTTACTTGCTGCTCACCGGATCGAGTGCGACTCATGGCGGGGGCTGCTTTGACCACGGCCTTTGGGCAGGCGGTGATCGGCCCACCTGGTTCCGGAAAGACCACGTACTGCCTTGGCATGAGCGAGTTTCTGCGCGCGCTGGGTAGGCGCGTGGCGGTAGTGAACCTGGACCCGGCCAACGACGGGCTGCCGTATGAGTGCGCGGTGGACGTGAGCGAGCTGGTAGGCTTGAGCGACGTGATGGACGCCCTGCGGCTGGGGCCTAACGGCGGTCTGCTGTACTGCATGGAGTACTTGGAGGCCAACCTGGACTGGCTGCGTGCCAAGCTTGACCCCCTCCGCGGCCACTACTTCCTCTTTGACTGCCCAGGCCAAGTGGAGCTCTGCACGCACCATGGCTCCCTGCGGAGCATCTTCTCCCAGATGGCCCATTGGGACCTCAGGGTGCGTCTTGGGTCGGGCAGGCCCATTTTGCAGATGGAGGAACTAAGGCAGGGAGGACGTGCCACACCCCCATGTCACACAGCGAGGTAGGGGCGGAGTTGCTTTGGAGTATAACAGGTGTGATTTAGAATTCTGGCTCTGCCATTGACTCACTATGTGGTCCTGGGTAAGTCAGTTTCTCTATCTGAATCTTAGTTTTCTCATCTGTAAAATGGATGTGCTCGTGCCCAACTTGGGGTTATTGGAAGTATGGAAGAAGTTAAGTGGAAAACGACATGGCGATTATTATTGTGAGTTGGGGGCAAGATTAAGTGAAAGAATGGAGTCAGATGTAGTGAAAATCAAACTGTTTGCTCACTGATGCCTTGCTCAGTGCAAGGCATCTTGTAAGAAAAATGCCCATATCTCCTGGGAGTGTGGCTATTAGAACAAAATAGAAGGAGGAAACTAATGGAGAGGGCTTGCACTCTGTCCTCACGCACCTCCAGTCTGACTGAGGAGGAGACATAGGCCCTGATTTTCTCTGCTTCTGCAGACCACTCTCACCCTGTCTGTTCCTCCCCTCCCAGCTGACTGCTGTCCACCTGGTGGATTCTCACTACTGCACAGACCCGGCCAAGTTTATTTCAGTACTGTGTACCTCCCTGGCTACCATGCTGCACGTAGAGCTGCCCCACGTCAACCTTCTCTCCAAGATGGACCTCATTGAGCACTATGGGAAGCTGGGTAAGTGCTCCTGTTTCGGTCAGGCAAGGTATAGAGGGCAGTGGCTAGGCCACAGTGAAGCAGAGATCTCAGCTGAAGGACTATGGGACTCACCTCCAGGGACTATGAATGGCCTGGTGATCATAGCCACAGACAGATCATGACCTCTGCCCATTTATTTTGTGCCAGATGCCGTTCTGGGTTTTGGGGGCAGGGGGCTACAGAGGGCAATATGTGTTCTGAAGGAATTAAAATTGAATGATAGGACAGTGAGTGGTGGGGAATGAGCAGTGCCATCTGACCTGAGATCGGAATGGTGAGGAGTCTGTCAAGGGAGAACTGTTGTAGGCAGGGACCAGTAGGAGTAAAGGCCTTTAGGCAGGAAAGTGTTTTTTGTGTTCAAGGAAAGTGGGTGAGACAGGATAGCCAAAATAGTGGTCAGGGAAAGGGTGGTAGGCAATCAGGTCAGAGAGGTCAGCAAGGGCTAAAAACCTGTACTATTTTTTAAAGTATTTATGTTTACTTTTAGAGGGAGAGTGGGAGAAAGAGAAACAGAAATATCAATGTTTGGTAAATACATTGATCAGTTTCCTCTCACAGGTTCCCAACTGGGGACCTAGCCTGCAACCTAAGCATGTACCCTGACTGGGAACCAAACAAGCGATCTTTTGGTTTGCAGGCTGGCTCTCAATCCACTGAGCCACACCAGCCAGGGCAAAACCTATACCATTTAAACACAGGAAAGTAATTCATGAATATTAAGCAGGGGAATAACATGAACTGAAAAGGTCGTTCTGGCTGCTTTGTGGAGAATGAACTGAAAGGGGCAAGAATGAAAACAGCTGCTTTAGGAGATTTTCACAGCAACCCAAGCAGTGGTGATGGGAATGGAGAGAAATAGATTGAAAACTTGCTCAAGAAATAGGATTTGTTTGTGGATTAGAGGAATTAAGGGTGACGTTCAAGGTTTCTGACCAAGCCAGTAGATAGGTAAGGGTGACATTTATCAAGGTAGAGAAAATTGAGGGAAAAGCAGGCTGGTATGAGGCAGTGCAGTTTCATAAGGACCCTATGGCCAGAATTTTTTTCCCACAAAATTAGTGTTCTGCTGAGCTGGGGCATCAGTTCTCCTAAATAGCATCTCTAGCCACAAAGAAAAAAAAACAGCTAAAGTAACCAGCAATGAGCAGGAAGGGAGGGTTGTTGGGAGAGTGATGTGTAGGGCCCTTATCCAGGAAAGGCCTGCTGGATGCCAGTCAGGACATGGAGGGATGTCAGCACCTCTGGTCAGTCAGTGTCAGTCAGAGTCCTGGTCCATCTCTCGGCAAGCCCAGGAGCCCCATCCTACCTATGCCCAGATCTGTAGTCCTCCCGAGCCTTTCTCTCCCTTCATAGCCTCGAGTCCAGATGGGTATGTGGTAGTCTTTAGCCTTCCTAGCTTTGATTCTTGACAGTCATCCTCACAAGAGGCTGATAAGCAAATCATCTGAGGCCCAGAGACCTTACACGAATCACACAGCTAGTGCATTAGCTGAGGTGAAATCTAAACCCAGGTGTACCCGACTCCACTTTGTTAATTCTCATTGAGAAGCGTACCTGTCAAGCGACCCACGAAGTTTGTTGGAATGCCCAGGAGATTCTTCCTTGAAAACACAGGGGCGTTAGTTTCTTTCCAATTTTTAAATTTGTTTACTTTTTTAGAGAGAGGGGAAGGAAGGGAGAAAGAGAGGGAGAGAAACATCAGTATGTGAGAGAAGGTTGCCTCTTGCATGCCCTCAGTGGGGGACCATGCAACCCAGGCATGTGCCCTAACTGGCAACTGAACCAGCAGCCTTTAGGTTCGCAGGCTGGCGCTTAATCCATGGAGCCACACCAGCCAGGGAGGGGTGTCAGTTTCCAATTGGAACTGATTTAGAATGTCGGAGACAGAGCTCAGGGAGTGAGTTGATGAATCTCTGATCTCGTAGAGCTTAGTCCCTCAGGTCACTTTGGGACAGACCTGCTGAGCAGTGCAACTGCCTGATTTTCCAGGCTGCAATGGACAATGCAAGCCCACTTTCCTCCTCTTAGTGGGAAGTTTGTAGGCACAGAACTGAGAGTCAGGAAGCCCTGAGTCATCTAGTCTGATCTCATTTTACATTAAAAAGAAATGGCCCAGAAAGGGAAAGAGATTTACCCAGATGCCACCCTGCTAAAGTCCTTACAGTGGGTGCTGTGTCCTGGGGGTACCTGACTGAGCTTCGTGAGGGAGGCACCAAGCACTGTACTTGGTACATGTTGGATGTCATTATTTACTACCATTGATCAAATGCTTCTTTGTACCAGGCACTGGGGTTTATAGCATTTACTGGTAGTCCTCACAGTAACCCTATGAGGTGAGTACCTATCCATATAGCTAGTAATTGACAGAGCCAGGAGGTGAAATTATCTATTTTCTTCTTAGCAATTATTTTAGTGTCATTGTTGAAAGAATAAATGAGGAAAGGAGTAAAGGCAGAGAAAGAAAGAAAAAATACGGTCCCTGTCCTTGGGACTTTAGCCTGATGCCAGCTACTTCTGAACATTGGTTTCTCTCCTTAGCCTTCAACCTGGACTACTACACAGAGGTCCTGGACCTCTCCTACTTGCTCGATCACCTGGCTTCTGACCCTTTCTTCCGCCACTACCGTCAGCTCAATGAGAAACTGGTGCAGCTCATTGAAGACTACAGCCTGGTCTCCTTCATTCCTCTCAATATCCAGGTATCAGGGACTCAGAAGCCTCTTCCCTTAGTTATAGGCTCTGGCAGCGCCTGGGACCTTATCAAGCCAAGTATACAGGAGGCTTTGAGGGCTCAAACAATGCTCTTTGTCCTGAGTCCAAATATCATCCACTGCCCTTGGTTTGGGGACCAGGGGGCTCTGGTGAGCAGGATTCCAGTAAAGGGGATGGGCCAAACTTTGGCCCTATCTATTCTATGTTGCTGGGTCCTCTCCACACATGTTCCCTCCTCAGTATGAGAATAAATGAGATCAGAAAATCACCAGCAAGGGATATGACCAAAGCCAGGAACAAGTCTCTTGGGCTCCTTTAAGATGAGCAACTGCTTGTTAACTTTGCAAAATCATACCCAACACTGTGCCTCTCACCTTCACCCTGCAGAGATAGCCTGGGAGACTTGAGTGAACTTGTCTCTTCCCTTTTTAGTGCCACATTCGTCTCTAAAATGAGTTGAATTATATAATATTAATCATAAACAACTACCACTTTTTTAAAATTGATTTTTAGAGAGAAACATCGATTTGTTGTTTCACTTATTTATGCATTTATTAGTCGATCCTTGTATGTGATCTGACTGGGGGTTGAACCCACAACTTGGGTGTATTGGGACGATGTTCTAACCAACTGAGCTATCCAGCCAGGGCACAGCTACCACTTATTGAAGGCTTTCTATGCTACGCATTGTGGTAAGGAACTGTAATACATTACTTTGATCTTTCCTTCCTGACATGTATGAATCATCCTTATTACTTTAATGTGGACGAGTAAATAAATAAGTTGCATGCATATTTATTGGGTGCTTACAGTTAGCTAAATACTATGCCAGGCACTGGGAATACTTTGACAAATGTGTCCCTGATCTTGAGGGTGGCGCAGCTGAGTAGGGGAAATAGATGAGTTAATAATTTATTAATAGTAAGATGGTAGGATCAGAGCTACAATAGGGATAAACCCAGGGGGCTGTGATTGTGCATAGAGGAGCTTATTCTAATTGAGGTGGATTGGGGGTCAGGGAAAATGGGTCATAGCCAGGCCTCTGGGAACATGGAGAACTACTCCAGGCCAAGGAAGCTGCATATACAGAGGCTTCATGAGGGAAGACTGAGGAGGGTGTTTGGAGACAGCAGGCAGTTTGATATAACCTCGATTCCACACACCTGTTTTACTCACAGAGCTGTTTCTTTCGTGTCTGCCTAGGACAAGGAGAGTATCCAGCGGGTCCTGCAGGCTGTGGATAAAGCCAATGGGTACTGCTTCGGGGTTCAGGAGCAGCGAAGCCTGGAGGCCATGATGTCTGCTGCAATGGGAGCTGACTTCCATTTCTCCTCGTATCCTTGCTGTCTAGCCTCTTAGCCAAAATCAAGTTGAGGGGCAGGGAGAGGGAATGAGGCATGGGCCTCAGGAATGGCTACATCTACCCTTGTAGATGACTGATTTTATGTGGACCAATTGGGCTCCCTGGTGACTGTCTTTCATGTACAAAGGGTGGTCCCTTAGAAGGCTTCAGGGTTGGTTGTACCTGGGACAAGGAAGGATATTGATAAGAAGGAGCAGCAAATACAGAGGCTCAGAAATGAAAGGGCACTGGTCACTTGGGAGAAAAGCAAGGGGTTCAGTTTGCCTAGTGTCTTGAGTGAGGGGGAGAGGCGGGGTGCAGGGCTGGCAATGTAGTGTGTAAGTGCCCTGCTGAAGAGTGTGGACTTCAGCTCCTGGGTGAACAGTAGCAGCCAGTGTAGTGTTGTCAAGCAGCGTGTGACATGAACAGATGTGCATTTTTTAAAAGCTCCTCCAAGTGTGGAAAATACATTTAAGGAATGTGTTGGGGGCAGGAGAGGTTTTACAGTCTCTAGAAGAGAAGAGAAGAGATGAAATGTTAATGGTGAGAATAGAAAGAAGGGTGTGGATTAGAAAAATATTAAGGTGATAGACTACCAGCGTTTGTGACTAGATGGTTGTAAGATAGATGGACGTAGAGCAGAATTTAGATTCTGGTTTCTGGCTTAGACAGTGGTGGGTGGTTGTGCTAGTCACTGAGGCAAGGAAAGAAAGAGGAATGTTTGTCACATGGGTAGAAGGGATGGGAGCTGACAGATGTGCTATGTTTGAGGGGCCCTGGGACAGTCAGCTCTCTGGGAGGCAGCTAGACCTTCAGAACTGGATCAGTGGGGGTGGAGCTGAGATCATGTGCAGAAGTCTCTCAGGTCACAGAGGTGACACATGAGGCAGGACAAGGGAAGTCCAGGCTTTCTAAGCTGGTTTCAGACATGGGGCATCTACACAGGATACTGGAGACAAGGTGGGGTGGGAGGGCTCCAGAGTCCTTGGACAGGGAGGACAGTAGGTCCAGCCAACACTTACTGACCTGTGTCAGACCCTTTCACACATGAGAAACAGTGCTCACAGGGAAACAGACGAGTTACGAATGATGATAGTAGAGTGTGCAGTGCCTGCAAGAGGAACTGAGGAGCTGCCTCACACATGCAGTTAATGTTGGCAAAGTCAACTGCATGTGCTCAGCAAAAAAAGGAAGGGGCACTTTCAATAGTGCTGTGATGGTTTGCACACCATACATTATGCAGTCATATTTATCATACAGGATTCTATTCATAAAACCATGTATACTGTATTTAATACATGATTTAAGGAATATTAAGGGTATTTTAGTTTGGTTTTGATTCCCTGGTTTATTTTATTTTAAAAAAATTTTCAGTTATAGTTTACTTTCAGTATTATTTTGTTTTGGTTTCTGGTATACATCATAGTGGTTACACAATCAAATATTGTACTTTACAAAGGATTTTTTAGGATATTTTTAACCATATACATTTGTGCTGACTTTAGATTCTACCCTGCACCCTAATTTCCTTAGGGTTAATCTTCACTCTGTGTAATTAGGGATTGGTACAAAGAAAGACGTGCGTGGGTGAAGAAAGCTTCACGTGCGTGGGTGAAGAAAGCTTCGTGTGGTAGTGGCATTTGAGTTGCATCATCTCAAAGTAAGGGTCAGCCTGGTTAACTTAAGAGGGAAAGGGAATGCAGGGCAAAGAGAACGGTGTATACAAAGGCATAGGAGTCCGAGACTGAGACAGGTCTGGGGGGTTGCAAGTAGAATGGCATGACTAGTGGGCATGACATTGGTCTGGCTCAGAGCATGTGTCATAACGCAAAGCTGAAGGGTTACCACTCTCTGGTCCTTTGACCCTCAGCAGTGTGGGAAGAGGTGAATATAGGAGCATTTGAGTCGGGTTGCTTCGATAGGCTTCTTGGACCCAGTTGGTCCCTGTTACCTGAAGCTATAATTACGAGGAAGGGAAAAGCATGGAAGCACTCTGCCAGACATGGTTGGAAGGCGGTCATCCATAGAGGTCAAATCCTGCCCATGCTGTCATCCTTGACCTACTGTCCTGCAGCACCCTGAGCATCCAGGAGAAGTACCTGGCACCCTCAGACCAGTCAGTGGAGCAGGAAGCCATGAAGCTATAACCACCAGCCGGGCTCTGGAGAATAAGACACATAAAGAATCACTAGGGAAGGCGGCAACTCCCAGTGAGCAGTGGACAGCTCAGCAGGCTGCAGATCTGAGAACAGTCCTCCCAGCCAGAGTGGGAGACTGATGAAGAGACACTCAGCCCTGCAAAGGACGGCTGCCTAAATGCCAGGCATGGCTCAAGCAAAGCACCCACCATATCATCAGTGCTTACAAGCCCTGGCTGGGCACTGCCACCAGGAGTTCAGCACTGGCCCCACTTGGACTGTGGTGGGACGTGCCACAATACAAGAGTTATTTTCTTCTGTGTTTTGTGGCTTTCAGACTTCCATCAACCATTCAGGGAGCTAGGGTAGAACGGATGAATGTCATCTTCCCTCAGAAGAGTTCTGTTTCTTCATACAGGGCAGTATTTCCCCCAAAGCACAGGGTCATACTAGAGGATTGACATTTATTCTCCAATTGTGTACTTAGGTTACTCCTCAGTTTTAACAACAATCCTTAAGCTTGAGGCAGTGCTTCCTGTCTAGATCTTAACTTTTCATTGTATTTATTTCGTGGTTTTATTCTACCTTTGGCAAGTGCTAGTTTCCATTTATAGTAGTGATTAAAAGTTTACTTTAAAAATGAAGTTATTTATACAAAGTGCTTTTTTTAAATAAAGATTTTATGTATGTATTTTTAGAGGGAGGGGAAGGAAGGGAGAAAGAGAGGGAGAGAAACATAGAGTGTTGCCTCTCACATGCCCCCAACTGGGGACCTGGCTGGGAGGTGAAACCGAGAACTTTTGGTTCTCAGGCCAGCGCTTAATCCACTGAACCACACCAGCCAGGGCATAAAGTGTGTTTTTTAAAGAACAATATTAAGTACATAATAAGACTGAACTTTGGGTGACTGCCGGGAACCGAACTTCTGCAACAACAAATATGTCTGGAAGGCTGTGGTCCAAGGCCATTTTTGCTGGCTATAAACGGGGTCTCCGGAACCAGAGGGAGCACACAGCTCTTCTTAAAATCGAAGGTGTTTATGCTCGAGATGAAACTGAGTTCTGTCTAGGCAAGAGATGTGCTTATGTGTACAAAGCTAAGAACAACACAGTGACTCCTGGTGGCAAACTGAACAAAGCCAGAGTAATCTGGGGAAAGGAAACTCGTGCTCATGGAAACAGTGGCATGGTTCGTGCTAAATTCCGAAGCAACCTTCCTGCTAAGGCCATTGGACACAGAATCTGTGTAATGCTGTACCCCTCCAGGATTTAAACTTACTGATAAATAATAACCCTCACTGTGTGGCTCGATTGGGGGCCCTCTGGCAAAGCGAAGGATTCCAGGTTGGGGGACATGGTTGGGTTGCAGGTTCAGTCCCTGGTCAAGATGCAAAGGATAGCCAACTAATGAATGTTTCACTCACACATCTATGGTTCTCATCTTTTTCTCCCTCTCCCCTCTCAAATAAGTAAATAAAATCTATTTTAAAGAGTAAAAAAAAAAAGAACAATATTAAGTACATAATATGACATGAGCGGCATGGGAAAAATTAAGATGAATTAAAGTTGGAAATACTGTTTTTTGCTTCCTTTGCTCTACTTGCAACTGGTAGGATGCAATTTGTGTTCTTAACCAATAGGTGGCTACCCAGGCTTATTTTTACAGTTGTAGCTTGGAGGTTCAAGGGCACAGATGGCAATTGTGCCAGAAATCTTACTTGCAGATATTTGGTCCTGTTAACATACATGAAGGGCTGCCATTTTACAAAGTGTTTTCACACACAGCCCTCCTGTGGTTCCACAGCAACTCCTAAGGATACAAACAAGATGGGGACTGTTAGTAAGTCCCATTTTACAAGAAGGGAAAAGATGCATTTGAACTTCAGTAAGCCTGGCTCTCCAGCTCACTTTGTTGACTTCTTAATTGTGAATACTTAGTGGTGACGTTATGGTTCATATTCTACAGGATTTGAGCCAATTGGGAGGAATTATTTATTTATTTTAAAGATTTTATTTATTTTTAGAGGGGATGGGAGGGAGAAACAGAAGGAAACATCAGTGTGTGGTTGCCTCTCAAATGCCCCTTACTGGGGACCTGGCTGGCAACCCAGGCATGTGCCTGCAACCAACAACCCTTTGGTTCACAGGCCTGGGCTCAATCCACTGTGCCACACCAGCCATGTGGAAGGAAGAATTTAAACACCTTTAGAGTGTTACTGAATCATAAATCCCGGGGAAGATAGGTCACTGGTGGTTTGGGCAGTTTAACAAAATCTGTTCTGGCCCTGGCTGGTGTGGCTCAGTAGATTGAGTGACAGCCTACAAAACAAAGGGTGGCCGGTTCGATTCCCAGTCAGGACACATATCTGGGTTGTGGGCCAGGTTCCCAGTTTGGGGCACTGAGAGGCAACCAAACATTGATGTTTCTCTCCTCTTCCTGCCTTTAAAAAAAAAGAAAAGAAAATCTATTCTGAAGTAGTGTTGAAATGCTGACTGAGCTTTGCTTTCCAGTTTTGACAGCCAGAGCAGAGTGAAGCACGATGAAGAGCCTCCTGTGGCTGGAACAGTATGAAAGCAGCCAATCTCTGCTCCCACGCCTGGTGTTACAGGGGATAATAATTGGGTGCCGCTTCCCCTGCCTCTTTCATCTGCAGAGTTCAAAGCACCTCACTCCTGTTAACACCCTATATAGTAGGTGGGAAGTATCAACAGAGCAAACTAGGGAAACTGAGGCCAGGAGGCCCAGCCTGGGGCTGGCCATGAGTCATCTATGGGGCCTGGAGCCCAGGAATCCTGATGCCCCAGCTGCTGGGCAAATTACTCGTCAGGGAATAAGGATGGGTGCTATGTTTTTGAAAATAGTACCAATAGCTGTGGTCAAGGCTTTTGATGTCTACGCCATCATAGATGTCACCAAAGCAAACCAGTTGGAAAGAAGTGTCATTTAGAACTGTATAAGCTCATATCCAAGCACTGTTCTTTCATTTATTCTTTGCAGTCATTCATTCTTTTAATGCAGTCAAGGGCATTCATTCTTTGCAGTCATGGAGTAGAGAAGGATGGAATAGTCCAAAACATTATGTTCAAGCATTTGTGTGACAGCAAGGATGCTTTCTCCAGTAAATGTATTTTTCTCCTCTACCCACTGGTCGCAGAATGAAGATTGTGTTGGCTACTGGATGGCACAATGCAGACAAGATTGGATGTCTGGGCTCCAGGTGAGGTCTGTTCAGCAATGTGAAATATGTGGAGTGGAAGAAAGCCCATCTTCCAGTATGGCGGGGATATAGCAACTGTCCTTAAGATTTCTCAATTTTTATTGATTTTTAAAATATTTTATTTTTTACTTTTAGAGGGGAAGGGAGAGGGAGAGAAACATCAATGTGTGGTTGCCTCTCATGTGCCCCTTACTGGGGACCTGGCCTGCAACCCAGGCATGTGCCCCGGCCGGGAATCAAACCAGCAACCCTTTGCTTCATAGGCCAGTGCTCAAACCATCGAACCATGCCAGCCAGGGCAGATTTCTTAATTTTTCAAAAATTTCCTGGTAAAAATAGCAAAATAAAAAACTTGGAAAATAAAAAGAAAATTAGACCCATAATCTTGTAACAAAACTATAATTTATAATAAATTTTATATTTAAATGTATATTGTGTATATACTTTTCTATACCTGTAGAGGGATAGTTACAGCATTCATATAAGAGATACAATTGCTTTGTAACTTGCTTTTTATAGTTGATGTAATTAAAAATATAAAAGCCTTTTTTGTTTACATGATAATATTCTGTGGTATGGCTAAAATGTTGTTTACCTATTCAGATTCCTATAGTTAGCCTATAAGTCATCACTGTTTTTTTGCTATTGTAAATAGTGCTGTGATTAACATCTTTGTACCCAAATCTTTGAGTCTTTGACTTTTAACTTATAATAACATCCTAGAAATAAAAAAAGCTGATGTTTCCCAGCTTGGATTCATATTGCCAAAATGCCTTCCAGAAAAGTGCCACTTTACATCCACAGACACTTCCTGACAGTGCCCCTCTTTCCCCCAGACGATACTGGATTGGCAAATTTTGAACAACTTCTGGAGGAAGGGATCCTTGTCTGAGTACCTTAGAAGCAACCTTCTTGGTCATCTCCACTAACCACTGACATTGGTATAGATGCATGTCCTGGCTCTGAATTGGGACCCCAACAATTGGAAGATAGCATTTGGAACTTCTCAGAGACCATAGTTCATTGGAAAGGCTCCCAGCCCACACAAAGTCTTAGGAGTGAGGGTGACAGCCTGAAGTCCACAGAGCTGAAGCACAGCCAGCCTGCTCTCCGCTGTTTCTAAATTAGCAAAATGCTCACCCCCAGTTGGCTGAGAATAGGAAGCTTGAGCCCATTAAGGTCTGTAGGAAGGTCAAACTTGGAGATCTCTGTCCTTTCTCAAGACTCCTGACTTCAGACCCATCTCAGCATTACCAAGTCCCACCAGTTTTTTTAAAGCAGTGTGGAGGCCCAACTGCCCTCAGACTCCTGGAAGGAGATTATCTAGCAAGCTGAGTAGCTCCCTTCCTGTCCCTTCTCTTTTCTTTGCTCTTGCCCCGGCCATGGAGCCCTTACTGGCCTGGGCTCCAGGATCCATGGAGCCTGGTCTGGGCTGCCCACATCAACTTCCTGTCCCTTTTAGAAGGAAGAATTCCAATTTAGCACATATTTCAATGTCATCAGGCCTACTGAGGACAGGGGAAGTCATAAGTCTCATTTACAATCCATTATGGCCTTCATTTCCCACCAGGGAGCCAATTTCAGACAGCCCCAGAAGTTCAGGTGAGGATCTGGGAGGGGGTAGGCCGGGGATTAGGAGTCCAACTAAGGTGATAAAAAGATGAGTATTGATAAAAATGCTCTGGACTGGAATATATAACAAAGTTTTAAATTTCCCCATCCAAAACCTTGAAGCAGTTGTGGAAGGGGGAGATGAAAGGCCCCTTCAAAGCCATCCCAAATAAACATAAAAATCTCAAGAAGTTGCTTACTGTTCAAGTACCACTCTCTTCACACTGATTGGTGGCCTCTTCCTGTATATTAATCTCAGAGATTCCACATTGCTCTGTGGAATCACAGAAGGAATACTGGGACACGGGTAAGATTTCTCCCATCCCAAAGCATACCAGTGGTCTCACAATCTCTTCTGAGTTAAAAGTCAGTCCTCTCTACATTCAAACAAGGAAATTTCAGGTTAACTTTATTCTGGAGGAAGAAAGGGGAGAAAATGTGTCTTTGTCCCTCCCTTCCACCCTTCCTCCTCTTTCAACATACATTTCTCAGATACCATAATCTGATATATTAAGTACTGTACCTAGCCACAGATTGAAGACTCCATGAGTTCAGAGTCTGGGATCTCCTTTTATCTGTAGACAAATAAAAGAGTTCAATTTTCCAGAGAGCAGTAAGGAGAAGACTGGGCGGAGATGAGAGATGAATCATCATCAGACACCCCTAGGGTGACATACCTGTCTACTGCCCCCACAGACATTCCGGGCCCCTGAATCAGTGAGTAGGTGGGGATAGGGGTGTTGAGAGGAGGGGCACCTACCCTGCAGAAACCTGCCTTCTCACCCCCTACACACAGCAAGGACTATGGGGTGGGTACACCCTGTGAACAGGGTGAAGAATTAAAAAGGAACAAAAGATGTAATCAGATTAAGGAAAACAACTAGGTGAATGAGCCAGGAAATTGGTCCACTACACAGTTTTTTCTCATTTAAGACAATAAGTTTTTGCCAGGCTCTGGGGTAGCATTAGACTGAGAGTAGAATAATTCTTTCTTGATTCTTAGGAGTAGGGCAGCATAGTACAATGTGGTTCTTTTCAAACTTATTTTTAACTCATGTAACTCCAATATACAATATAGACGTACATGTGGCCATTTTAGCCATTTGTGGAAATGGGAAACCCCGACCACTGGGCTCCTCCTGCCTGGTGGCAACTTCTGAGGAACCCTCTGAACCCTCTGAAAACAACTGTTCTAGTTACAAACTATAGACTTTGGAGTCAGATCTATTCCACTCCTCAGGCATATAAATAGTTGTATAACCTTGGTTATTAGGTTATTGAGCTACACTGAGCCCATTCTCTTCATCTGCAAAACAAAGATGATAATAGTAGTTATGCCCACTACTATTTTTACACTACTCTGTTCTCTAGGAGGAAGCAGGAGTGGGTCCCTGTTGATCAGAATAATCTTGGTGCAAGCCTCTGAACTCAGGTTTTCCAAAAAAGGCACTGGACAGTTGGACACTGGTTGTGTGTATCTGTGTGTGTAGGAGTAAGGGTATCTTGCCTTTCTGGAAGGAGCCACAGTGGCCTGCCTAACCCCAATGCCTTGGCCTCCCTATGGTGCCTGGTTTGTTCTGAGAAGGCACATTGAACCCAATGCCTTGCCTCCATCACCTACTCCTGTGATCTACAGAGCTAGTTAAGAGTGGGTATCTTCTCTAGAAAATTATGGGTTGCAAATTTTCCCCCTACCAGTCAAATTCTTAAGAGAGGGTGACCTTTGAAACCATGTAGAAAGAATAGCGCTGTGATTACTTAAATCTTTTCGAGCCAACCTCTGTCTATAGTCCTTCCTCCTCTCAAAACCAGCTGTATTTCCATTTCCACAACTAAGGATCTGGCACTAAACCAGATTTCCAATCACTTGGAAGGATGGATTTAAAACTGAGTTCCAAGCACCTCCCTATGCACAAAACCTTGCTCAAGACACTGTGGGAAGAAAGGATGAATAATGGAACAAAGTTACTATTTTTAGAGAGCTCTCTGAGGAGACAAGAAATAAACGCAGGACATAGCTACAAACCCAGAATCAAGAAGATATGAAGTCATAACTGAATAAATGTACCTGTATAAATGAAAGGAGATGGTAAAATAGCACATATCCAAAGCTCTGTAAATGTGTTGAAGGGAGAGGGAAGCTGGTCAGTCATATTTTGACCTGGAGATGGGCTTTGAAATTTGGAAAAGCTTATCGCAGTAAGCTTTTGTGCTCCAGTGGAGAGGATGATGGGAATGGGAGAATGGCTACCATGAAATTTCCAGGGGAATTTGGTTGGCGTTCTTACCTGCTTTGCCTTCTGGGACTAATTTTTAAACAGATAAAATTCATATACCATAAAATTCATCCTTCTAAAGTGTACAGTTAGTATTTTTTATATATGCACAAAGTTGTGCAAATATCACCACAATTTAATCCAGAACATTTCATCACTCCAAAAAAACCTCCGTGCCCATTAGCAGTAGAACTGAACTTTCTAAAATGGCAAATCTAGGCCAGAAAAGATGGCAAGAAATGCTCAGTGAAACCCCACTCTGGATAACAGTAAGAAAGCTTTACAGAGATTTAAAAAAAAAAGTCAAAAATAAAAAGGGCTGTGACCCTCATGGTCTGTTACCTAAGCCAGCTCACATTTAGCCATCTGATTTAATGATGTTCTTTCTAATCCACACCATATGCTTTTGAAATCCTTCAACACCAACATGCTCATTTCTTTCTCCATATAGGTCAACAACAGTGAGTGGTGTAGAGAGAGAAGGCAAAGTCAGAGGCTGAGAGAAAAGAAAGAAGTTCCTTTCCCAAAACCTATCCCATTAAGAGAAAGTTACCAGACCTGTCTGGTAAGAGAAACTGGGTCACTTTCAGAGCGGAGGGGGGAGTCACTTGCCCTAGTCCAGAGACTCTGCCTGGTTTGGAAATCTAACACACTTCCAGCAAAGAAGAGGAGAAAATAGGGGACTCAGAAGGCATCGAAGTGGTCCTGCCAGTTTCCCCTGTAGAACTAACTCTGATAAGAGCCCTTCAATTTTGAGTTCCATGGATGTGGCCCAACTTGGACTCTGATGAGGCTGGATTGAGCTCCTGCAGTCACGCCAGCAATTTGCAGGGGGCCCAGTGAGCATGCAGGTCAGCTTTGGCAGTAAACCTCCTCCTCCGAGACTAGGCCTGACTGTTGATTCTGTTTTTGGCACAGAAATGCTGGATAAATCCTAGACTATTATAGATACTAGAAGGATTAATAATAGCTAACATGTACTATGAACTACTCTAAGTGCATTTATTTTTCTCAAATTTCACAGCAACTCTTAAGAGGAAGGTACTATTTTTTAATCCTCACTTTATAAACGAAGACACAAAAGTTAAGCAAGATTAAAGAACCTTGGCCAAGGCAGGATGGGAGTCAACCCAGGCGGTTTGACTCCAGAACTCAGATTCTTCAGGTTTCGAGAGCCTTAAATTCAAGCCCCTTTAGATACAGAAGGGGAAATAAGGCCCAGGAAGGGATAATGGCTTTTTCAAGGTCCCACAACCAAGTCTAGGTCCCACAACACCGTCTAAGCCTCCTGCCCACTGGTTCAGGGCTGTCTGGATTCTGGTGTGTGTGTGTAGACCCCTTGGTGGCCTCTTCCCAGCCGGCCCTGCTAGTCAGGCACCCAAGGTTAAGCAAATGACTCAAAGGGAGGGGACTGCTTTTTCCGGACCGCCCCGTTCCGCTGCTTTGTGGATCCCAGATCCCAGGTCGGGCGGGTAGCAACTTGTTTGAGTGAAACCCGGAAAGCGCCGCCCCTGGCTCTCGGCAGGCGTTGAGGGATCCTCGGTTCAGCAAAGCAGTCTCGGCGCCCGCAAAGCCCGGAGGGCGTCTGAAGGCGCATGCGCGCGCCGCCGCTCACTCTCCCATTGGCCAGTATTTCGAGCAGCCCCCTCTCTATAGGCGTCGGGCCCACCCGCCTTCAGCCGGCACAGGGCGAGGAGACGGCCGCAGGGCTCCCCACGTTGTTTCCCGCGGGGAGGTGGCCGGGTCAGAAGCGTGAGACGGAGCTTAGTTCTACGAGGCTCTGCCCACCTAGCTAGTGCCTCCTCTCCGCCAGCCTGTCCCATTTTGTCCCGTCTGCGAAGGCTGTGGTGCGTTCTTCTCTCCTCAGAACTGGGCTTTTAATGGTGGCGTCACACTTCTGTCCCGGATCGTACTTCCCGCCACTCAGTTCTGAGCACCTGATGGGACTATCCTCCGCTTTCAAATCGGGGGCAGGGGGTGGATTCAGTGCTGCTTACTGCAGCCTATTCGTACGGGGCTGTCCTTAGACCTTATACCTGAGGCTTCACTGGTTCCTGCCCCCTCGGATCTGAGCTCTTCAGCAGAAGAGCCTTAGAGCCGCCTTTGCGCTCACCTGACCCTTCCCGGACCAGACCTGTTTGTTTGGGAATTGATGGAGAGAGCCGGACCCCAGCTTCTCACCTAGTCGCCAGCCCCAAAGTCTTGCGTGCGGGTCACTAAGCCAGCCCTGTGGGAAGTTAGGGCCCCAAATCAGAGGGCCAAAATCAGGTTTTCTGTAAATCATGCACCAATACTAGTCCCAACCCTCCGCCAATAACTGGAAAAGACAGGAGGAGTGTCACAAGGGAACTTTATTGAGAGGAAACATGGTCACACCCAGCAGACATGCTTTCCCTCTCATTCCGGGTCTCTCTCTCTCTCTCTCTCTCTCTCTCACACACACACACACACACACACACTCTTGTCTCCAGCCTCTGCCACACGGTCCACTTCTCTGCCACAAGGGTGGGACACTCCTCAATTCCTAAGATCCAGAGGCAGCAGGGGCAGGAAGGAGTCAAGAGGGAGAAGGAAATGACCTGGTTCACGGGTGGGGTCTCAAGGAGCAGGTACAGAGACCAGGGCTGGGTGAGCGCCCAGCAGCGCCAGAAGAGTGGGATCCAATGGTTCCAGGAGGCCCCGGCTCCTCTGGTCCCTCTCTATGGAGCTTCTCTGAGCTGGGGCAGAGCATTTAGGGAAAGGGGTCGGGCCTCCCACCCCATAGTAGTCCTCTCTGCTAGGGGTGGGGGACCGGAGTGAGTAGGGCAGGGCAGGGCAGGGCAGGGAGGGTAGCAGTGTGGTTCAGCTCTGGGGCTCCTCTGGTGCTTCACCCGCCTCTTCTCCAGCACTGTCGGCCGTCCACAGAGTCAGGTTGTCTCGAAGCAGCTGCATGATGAGAGTACTGTCTTTGTAGGAGTCCTCACTGAGGGTGTGCAGGTCAGCCATGGCCTCATCGAAGGTGGTCTTGGCCAGTGAGATGGCCTCCTCAGGGCTGTTGGCGATCTCATAGTGGAAAACAGAAAAGTTCAGGGCCAGGCCCAGGCGGATGGGGTTGGTGGGTGGCATCTCCTTCTTGCTGATGTCCATCGCCTCCTGGTAGGCTGACCGGGCAGAGTCGATGATACGCTTCTTGTCGTCACCGGTGGCCACCTCGGCCAGATATCGGTAATAGTCACCCTTCATTTTCAGGTAGAAGACCTGGCTTTCGGCATCACCAGCCTTCTTGATGAGGTGGGTGTCCAGAAGGCCCAGCACAGTGTTGCACACGCCCCGGAGCTCAGTCTCCACCTTCTCCCGGTACTCTTGAACCTCTGGGCCTTTCTCCTCTGAGCCTTCCTCATTGCTTTTCTGCTCAATACTGGACAGGACCCTCCAGGCAGCCCTCTGGCCACCCACCACATTCTTGTAGGCCACTGACAGCAGGTTTCGCTCTTCGCAGGAAAGCTCCTCACCCTTTTCCACAGCGCTTTTCATGAAGGCTGCCATGTCCTCATAGCGTTCAGCCTGCTCTGCCAACTTGGCCTTCTGGATTAGACTTGCTCTCTCCATGGCTCTGGGGACAGACAGACAGGCGTTGGGCTAACTGGCTGCCTCAGGATCAAGCTGGGTTCTGTGCCTCTCCAGTTCCCTGCCTGCCTTTTGGCTGAACGGCCTGGCCCAGAGAAGGGTGGGGAGGGAGGGGCAAAGGGCGGGACTGGGGACCTGGACCTCCCTCTCTCTGCTCTACTCACACCCTTTCCGGCTTCCTTAAAGGTAAAGGGCTGGGATGTGGGGTGAGTCATCCGGACAGTCAGCAGGAGAATCTGGGCGTTGGCCCCACCTGCACAAGCACCTTTCCAGGCTCTATTACATAGGTAGCTGCCCCAGTTTCTCCAATCATATTCCCCTTCATGGTGTCCTTCCAGGGGCTAAGGATGGCTTCACCACCTGGCTGTGTCAGCCTAGCCAGACCCCATAAACCCAGGTGCAGGAGGATGGTGTTCCTATTCCTACTAGATAGGTTCTCCCCTTGGTTTAGGTGAGATCATTCATGTTTAGGTAGGTCTCTGCAGTTTCCCAAGCACCTCCATATCCGTTATTAATTTAATCCCTACTGTGTCTCTGAGGTGAGCAGGAATGTGATTACTACCCTACTTTAGAGATAGGAATACTAAGGCTCAGAGAGGGATAAGATTTGCCCAAGGTCACACAGCTACTAAGCCCCCTGCATCCTACTTCCTTTGGTTTCTCTCCCATCAAGGCCTTGGACTTGTGAGCTCCAGGATGTATTTAGAAGTGATAGCCAAGCTTCTTGAAATGGTTCCATCCCCCATCCTCATTCTCCCTTAGGGTCATGTCCCCTCTGAGCTCCCAGAATGCACAGGTGGCAGTTTTCAGGGTGCCACTTAATGAGGTGTTTAATGAGCAGCCTCTGACGCTCCAGCCCAGCCACTGTAATTAGTCACCCAGTAGGTTTGTTGGACACCTTTCCCATCGCAGCACAATTTTCCCTTTTAAGTTGGTGGCCTGTTGCCACTTGTTTGAGGACTTACCCTCTGGCTCTCCACACCAGGTCACCTGCCCCCTCCAAGTTGCCAGCCATCCTGTATCAGTGGGGCTCACAAGGGGTGGGAGCCCAGCTTGCTGGCTGCCCCACTTTCCTGCCTGACTCAGCTCACCTTCTGTCAGAGGCTGGGAAGCAGGCCACCTGGGTGCTCAGCCCAATTTCGTTCCCCAGGGGGGACGCTAGCAACTGGGGAGAGAGATGGGACTAAGAAAAAGGAGGTAGTGATGACACACACCATTCTGTTTTATGGGGCAGCAGTCCCAGCTGAGCATTGCCTCCCATAGCCTGCCTCTCAAAATTTCTCCTGCCCCTTCCCTTTGACCATGGCCCACCTCTGACCTGTGTCAGAGGCCTCAGAGATGGAGAGATGTCTGTTGCCAACTTTCTGTCCCTGTTAGCTGGGGCACTGTCCTTGTGCAGCCAAGAGTTATGTTGGCACTGTGCCCATGCAGGTGGGTTCCTGCTTATCTGCCCAACCCCTAGCTAAAGCTCAGGTGGGGCTCAGGGTGGGGCTCTCCTTACCGGGATCCTGCCAGCTTAATCCTGGAGCCAGGACCAGTTCACAGGCCTGTCCCTCCCCGAGTCCGAGTCCATGTCCATCTTGGTGTGTGAATACCCATCCTCCCCTTCTGGAGAGAGGGAGTCTTAGGCCCAAGGAAGAGCTCTGCCCCTTAGGAGGAAAAGTAGCGACATATCTGGGCTGATGCTACAGGTTTCCCAAGGAAACAGAGGCAGATATCCTGAAGGCTTTGCTCAAATCAGACAGAAAAAGATGGGAAGGAAATACAACTTACAGAGGGCATCTTTAAGTAGTGACACTGTGAGTGATTGTTTTCCCTTTTTGTATTCTCAAGTTACCAATCACGAATGTGCAATATTTTTCTGAGAGACAGAATAGCCAGTATCTTTGGAATCAGACCAGCTGGGTTCAATTCTTACAAGCTGTTGTAGCCTGTGCCAAGTGACTTCACCTCTGTGGGCCTGTTTTCCTAAGTGTAAAATGGGGCTTGTTGGGAGGATTAAATTAATTGATGGAATGCACTTAGTTGAGTGGATGATAGCTATTATTATGTGAAAAAAATCCAACCAACTTTATTATTCTAAGCATATACACTCATAGCATGAACATGGAACGGGGGCCTCTGAAATGAGGAAGGACCGAATGGAGCCTGCTCAGCTGGGTGCCCACGTAGGAAAGAAGATGGATCAATGGTCAGATGTGCTCACTCCACACTGCCTTCTCCTTCTCCATCTTGGACATTCCTCCAGCACTATGCAGGGCTGTGGGCCCTCAAAGACCTTCCTTTGAGTAGTCACCCAGTCCAGGCTTTCCAAGTCATGGTGGAAAGCTGGAGATCCCAGAACAGCATAAACCTGGGAGGCAGGGTTTGGCAATTTTGGAGCTATTTCTGTCTGTAGGGAGTGAGCATGCCCCTTTTTATCACTCAAGCCAGGAGGCCTCGTGGCAGGTGGCACCAGCAAGCTCCATGCCCTCAACACAGATGGGAAGCCCCTTCGCTCCTCTCTCTCTGCCCTGTTGAATCTGAGAGCCAGGCAGCCTGACATCTCCGCTGCCCGCTCTGGCCTGTTGATCCTGACTCAGTTCCTGTCTCGGGCACCTCCCTTTGCCTCCAGGCCTCCATTTCCCAAGTCCAGAAGCCCAGGCAGGCGGGAGGGAGCAGGCCCCAGCAGGGCACAGAGTTCCAGTCAGCTGTCTGAGTCAGCAGCACAGGAGCTGGGGCTGCAGCCCAAAGGGGCTTTCCTCATCCTGCCTACTACCTCCCACCCTTCTGTATAATATCCATTCTACCAGCAGGCTTATGGTCTCTGATCCCCTGGACAACCAATCTTTCTTAGCTGTTAAACAGGCGTTGAAGGGTTATGGTACAGAGAAAGGCAGAAAGCAACTACCGCATTTTGTCGTGTTATAATATGCACTTTTTTGCCCAAATTTTTGAGGGAAAAAATAAGGATGCCCACTATATATGGGTAGTACCTGAAATACCTTTTATCTGTTCTTGAGTTTTGTAACTATTTGTGACATAAAATTTCTTGTACCATAATATGTTAAAAAATAAATGCTAAAATTCCTTTATAGTACAAAAAATACAAGTATCTAAATAAAAATAAATAATTGAATTAAAATATTGAAACAAAAGATTTTTTTTCCTGGAAGTTTGGGCCAAAAACGTGGGTGTGCATTATACATGGGAGCCTGGTATACACAGAAAAATACAGTAGTTTCTGCCTATATCCACTGAGAACAGGATTAGGGCTCTGATTGCAGCAGGAGGGACTCTGGTTAAGATTTTGGGGAAAATTTCCTAGGAAATTCTTCCAGTCTTAGCAGGATCGAACTAAATAGGTGACTATAGAACCTACAGCATCTTCTCCCCCTGGCTGGTTGTGAACCAGAGAGTTCAGTTATCCAGCCAAGAGTTCATTCCACTAGTTGTCTTTGGTGTGTGGGGGGGATTAGATTACTTTGAGTCAGCTATCCTGACACTTTTCCTCCTTAACATACTACTGTTAAAAGTATCCCACATTTCCTAGACCAGTCCAGTCTAGGACATGGTGTGGAATTTTCAGAACAGAATGTAATGAGTTCAGGGCGTGAGACTGCATTCCAACTCTGTTATAAGGCCTTGGGCAGGTTCCTGGCTCTGAGCCTCAGTTTCTCTGTTGATGCAAGGAGGTCCTGAAGACCTAAGCCCCCTGCTGGTTGTGAATGACATTCTTTAATTGAAATTCTTCTCAGAATTTCTCCTTCTGAGAAGCAGCCCTATTCATTCCTTGGGTAGTGCAGAAGGGTCAGAGGTCAGGTTCAAATCCTGAATTTGCTACTTTATTGGCTGGGAGACCCTGGGCAACTCCTATGCCTTCCTTGAGCCACAGTTCTCTAATTTGTAAAAAGGCTTCCTTATAGCTCACGTGAGAAAACAGGCCTGGCACTTGGCAAGTCCTTGCTAAATGACTGCAGTAGTTATTTATTTTTATTTTATTTTATTTTTTAGCTCTCGGAACACTGTGTGCACATCTTGATGCGGGGAGGCAGCTGGGAGGAGGGAAGGCTCCATGAGAGTGTTACTCTGGGCTGGGCTCAGTTCAGGGGTGTGACAGCCCCAGACTGGAGTCAAACCCTCAGTCACAGCCTAGGCTGGGACCTTTCAGAGTTCAGAGGTCAGCTAAGGCTTGAAGGTCTCTGGAACTGAGACCAGGAGTTCTTGAAGGGGCAGAGTGTAGAGAATGCTGGTCACTCTTCCTGTGTCACTTCTGGCTTTGCTGTGCCTTTTTAAAATCTCCAAATAAGCCCTGGCTGGCGTAGCTCAGTGGATTGAGCCCGAGCCTGCGAACCAGAGTATCGAAGTTCAATTCCCAGTCAAGGCACACACCTGGGTTGCAGGCCAGTTCCCAGCAGGGGACGCATGAGATACAACCATACATCGATATTTCTCTCCCTCTCTCCTTCCCTTCCCCTCTAAAGATAAATAAATAAATAATCTTAAAAATAATCTCCAAACAGCACCGACCAACTGCAACAAAGCTGGCAGCTGTGAGCCAGCAGTTCTCCTGCATATTCATTGCAGGCCCCACCCCAGACCCCAAAGTAAAGGTGGCACCAGCCAGCCAAGGGTACGTCAAGAAGAGGGACATCTTTATTTTGGTTTAAAAAGGTACAGAACAGCAGACAAGCAGCCCCCAGCTGTGGGTCCAGCAGATTTCTGAAGCTTACCCTGGTTTCCTTTAGTTCCTCTGAAGAACAAGGGGCAGTCCAAGCTAACTCAGCCCCTCAGTGCCTGGAGCAAAAGGTACAAGAGTCCTCCTTGCAACCTACCTACCCTGGTGCTGGGGGGTGGAGGGGGCCGTGGGAACAGTGTCAAACCAGTTGTGCTTAAAACAGTTACCAAACTTGTTCAGCAGCGTCATCAACCATCAACACCCCAGACAGCTCCTGAAGAAACCTGCTCAGCTCGACTATGGCTATGTCTGATTCCAGGGGGAAGGGAGGCAGGCTGTAAGACAAGATTCCTAGAGTCTTGACACCTTACAAATCAGGGGAAGAGAAAGTAAGGTGGAAGAGGGGAGGGCGAGTTTCAGCATAGTATTATATACCATTATGCTGACAGCTGCGCTATGGCTTTTCTACACTCTGGCCGGCATGGAGCAGGAATGGGGGCAAAGAGGCCAGCCCCTGCCCCCTGTGGGGGGACTCTAGAGTACACATGTGTGGGGCAGGCTTGGGGGTAGACCCTGTAGGCACAGATGGTGGCAGATGGGCCACAGGTTAGGCAGGTAGAGGTGCCGGGTGCCTGGCTCCCCCCAGGCCACTCCTGGAGAGGCAGAGAGCCGCAGTCCTCAGGAGGTCCTTAAGCCCCTGCACATACTGGAGATCCCGGACAGGACAGCAAAGAAGGAGAAGAGAGAGGGTTAGCGGGATTGGAAGGGAGGAGGAGCCCTGCAGGGGCGCCACAGCACCTGCCTCTTCCCACAGGTGGGCCAAAACTCCGCAGCAGGCAACGAAGCAGGAGAGGAAAAGGGCAAGTGAAAGCTCGGGAGGGACAGAAAGCCAGGACACAGTGTTAGTGATCAAGGGCCCCTGCACACCAGGACACCACCAGAACAGGCCCGAGCACCTCAGCAGGTATGCCATCCTTTCTCCAGCCTCACCCTTTACCTCCTGTGCCAGTTGGAGAGCTGCTGTGTGCGAAGCTACTTCCTCATCTGCAGTGGGGCTGGGCTCTTAGCCCTAGCCCCACACCCCCATCCTTCAGCTCTGAGGGCAGCCCTCAGGACCCTACCACTGCCAGCATACACACCACACCACACACCAGACAGATGAACGGGCTCCATGAGGTTGGTGAGGCATGCGATGAGGATGAGATGGATGTGTAAGGGGAGTAGGCAGTGCTGGCTGACAGGGGATATATGGTCTTACCAGCTAACCCTCTGCAAAGAGGACTGTTAGCTCCCCTCAGGCTGTGCAGGAGATGGCAAAATCCTGACAGGTGTCCTCCTGGAGGAGATACCAGAGAGGTGGGCCAGTGTTACCAGGTGTCTGGCTGGGCTCTGCTGCCCAGATGGGGGTGGGGACCAGGAAGGTGCTGGCTCTCAAACTGCAATCTACCGTCTCCTGAACATTTTCTTAGCCGAGCAGTCACTGGGTATCAGAGTAAAAAGACAGCAAGGAAGAAGGGTTTGGGGGTCTCCAAGACCCTGAGGCAGGGGAAGGCACAGGGGACGGAATGGCCTCTTCTCACTCGCCTATGGGGCCTAGCTGCCTCTATTCTGCCTCTAGTAGACAGACTCCAGCCAGGAGAGAACTTTAGCCGGGTTGATGGGCTGCCTGCCCTCTCTCTGTCACCCCAGGAAAGATCGAGTTTGACTGAAAGAATAGACGGCTGCCATTTGAGGCCTCAGCAAAGGATGAGCAAACAAAAACCGACCAAAGCAAATCAACTCTTAAAAACAAAAATTTTATTACAAGCAGAAAAGAATACTGGCTTAAATAAAAGGCAGATGGGAGTCCCTCCTCCAGCCAGTTTCCTCCCCACCTCCCAGCGCTACTGCAGCTTGGCTCAGGGCACTGAGGCGGGGGCAAAGTTGTTTGTCCAAGATGGGACCCTTGCTGGCTGCCATTTCTCAGCAGCCTGTGACCCACTAGCCTCTGGAACAAGGAAGGGCAAGATGAGGGGACTTCCTATGTCACTTTCCAAGGACCTCTGCCCACTTGAAGGGCAAAGGAGGGGGACAGAGGGACATTTCCTATCTATTTTGACAAGAAACTATAGCTCCCAGCAGAGGAGGGACATCCTCTGAGTCTCTGGCCTAGATTTAGGCCAATCTTCAGTTGCCTCAGCCCTGCTCCTTTCTTCCTTTTCTGTGGACAGAGGCCTCCAATTGGCAGAGTTTCCCTGTCCCCCAGCCCCTAGCACTGGGTCCCATACTCAGGGTTTGGAGGAGGGGGTGTGGCTTGTAGGATGGCAGCCGCTCCCCACAGCCATTACCCCATCCACCACACCCAGCCTCGGCCTGTCTAGGCAGATCCCAGCTAGATGCCTCACCTGAGGCCTGGGTGGCAGGGGTGGGGTAGGGCTTGGCTGAGTCCCTAGCCACTGCCTGTCTGAAGTCCCTGAAGGAGGGAAAGGTAGCAGGACAGGGGCTGAGCCACAACAGGAGCCTAGGGGTCTCTAGTAACCAATGTGCATGTTCCCTGTCCCCATGGTACATGCTGCTCCTGCTGTTGCCAGCCTACACTGGAGGGGGATGGCAGGGAAGGGGGCAGCCCAGGGCATGTGGGAAAGTGGGAGCCAGCCACATTTGTACAAGGGCTAGCGTGTGTGTGCACGCATACACACTCATTCACAGCCAGAAGGTCTCTAGCAATAAACTTATTAAAACCAACTTGCCTTCCGATAACCCTTAAGCTGGCACTACACAGTCAGCAATTTGGCTTTTCTTCTTCTTCCATTTAAAAATGCTATGTAGAAAAGAGGTCTATAAAATTGTGCAAAATACCCAGCATTAATAAACCCGTTTCAAGTATTGCCAGCATGAGTATAATCTACCCATCCCAGATTTGACTTGGGAGAGAGATGGGGGCCAAGCTGGGATCCCACAGAGAATCCTCCATGGGCAGATAAAGGGCAAGGCCCCCCACTTCCTAGTGTGCCACCCAGGAATCATATAGGAGCTGAGGTCTCTGGATGCCTGGCTGGCTGGTTTGGCTTCCTCTGACACAGGCTGCCCCTCTACCCACCTCCCAACTCCACCTTCTCTACCTAGAACCCAGCTCCATCATACCAGCCAACTCCATACAAAAACAAAAACAAACAAAAAAAAACTGAAGAAAAAAGAATGATCATCACAAAAAAAATGAAGGAGCTCGCAAACCAAAGCAGCCCAAGGAAGCATCCTCTCCCACAGCCCATGGTCCAGGGCCAACTGCTCATGGGCCGTGCCTCACCCCAGGACCCCGGCTCAGTCAGGCTCAGCAGCTTCACCAAATGGGAGGCATCACACTCAGTCCACACCCTCACTCACACAGGGCTCGCCCTGGCACAGAAACTTGGCGTGGTCCTCTGGGTGGCCTGGCCCTGGTCTCTCTATTCTGTCACTCCTGCCACTGATCAGCTTTGGCGGGGAACTCAGGCCCATGGTTGTGGGAACCTGGGTTTGGGGAGCAGAGGGTACAGCCATGGAACAGTGTAGGGACAGCCACGCAGGGTGGGAAATAAATACGAAAAGACTTGAGTCTTTGCCAGGTCTGCTTCGCTTGGGTGGAATGGGGAGGGTCCCAGCAGGTGTGGAAGGTGGCAGGTGATTGCAGAAGGGCAAACAGGCCAGCAGGTGGCAAGGTTCAGGGGTAGCCTCCTACCATGCTGGCATCAGGCTTGGCTCCGCAGGCTGGATCGTCACTTCTGATGGGTGAGGGCAATACGGTGTCAGACTGCACAAATCCCCTCCGGTCAATCAGGCTTCCAAAATACAAGGGGGACATGTGAGGGCCCTGCCTGACACCAGAGTTCCAGATGGTGGCAGGGCTGGGGGGGGTCCGGCAGGGGGAGGCTAGATGGCAGAGTTCACAGCCTGGCCAGGGGAAGTCCAAGCCTTAGAAAGTCTGAAGAAAAGACAGCTGTCCTTCCACTGGGGATCATGACTCCTCCTTTCCAAAAGGGCCCTCTCTGCACTCCCGGTACCTAGCCTTTGGCCACAGAATTTATTCAATGATCATTCAAACTGATCCACCCTTCTGTGTGACTGCCAAGAAGCCAACCTTTGAGTTTGGGGGAAAAGTAAGGATGAAAGCACATTTGGAGATAGTGCAATTCCTATCATTTATGCCCCGGGCAGGATTGGTGGGAGGTGAGGGGGACAGTGTGGGAAGTCTTGTTCCCAGTGTCCACTGTGATTTAGCTCCTTGTCTGGCACTCTGGCGCCCCCTGCTGTCAGGACGGATGGGGCACTTCCTAGCAGGGATGAACCACCCAGGCTTTCTTCCCCAGAGAGAATGGAGGCCCCACCCAGTCTGGCCAACAGCACCAGAAGGGCAGTGTTGCTCATGTGTGGCCAAAACATGAATTGTGGTTATCCCTGGGGAGTAAGATTACATGTGAGATCTCATATTCTCCTTTTATTTAATAAATTCATATGTATATATATATATTCATTCCAGAGAGAGGGGAAGGGACGAGAAAAAAACATCTATTGGTTGGTTGCCTTCCTTATATGCCTGACCCAGACCGACCAGGAAACAAACCCTCAACCTAGGCATGTGACCCTGACCGTGAACCTGCAATCTTTTGGTTTACAGGATGACACTCCAACCAAATGTACCACGCTGGCCAGGGCATCTTCTTTATATTCTGTACTTAAATTTTTTCTACAATGAGCATGTGATTAAAAATTAAAACTCTCCATGGCACTCCTTTATGTGACTAATGCACTCAGGGCATTCAGCAGGGGATGGTGGATAGAGAGGACTGTGATGTAAAGCGAGGTCTGCTGATTCTAGAGCCTCTTTGAGAGGTATGAACTCATAGGGTTACCCCATCTCACCTGGGAGGCAAGGGGCCGCAGAGCACAGCACAGCAGTTGGTGATAACACTTTTATGGCTGTAGGGATTGACAGAGGCTTCACCGCCCCTCTTACTGGACCATGAGCCTTTGATCTGCAAGCAGGAAGGAAGTCTGGGTCAGGTAACTAACTCCCTTTGCTCTTCTAGAAGGAAAGTCTAGAGGCAGGGGAAAACTGATGAATTCCAGCTGATTTCTGAAACCTATTCCAGCTAGACTATTGGAGGGGATACATCTTTAACCCAGGCCATTCAGAGAGAATGTGGGGGACTTCTGGACGCTGGGGGCACCCAGCAGAGAGAAGGAGGACCCAAACGAGACAGAAGAAAGAATAGAGCCAGAGAAGCCTCCAAAAGAAACATTTTGGGTGTATCCTTCCTTCTTTGGCCAGTCACCTAAGAGGAGGGCAAGACAGGGCTCAGGCTGCCTGACTACGAATACTGGCCCTCCCACTCACTCACTACATGATCCTGGACAGAGCACCTCTTCTCTGAATCATTTGAAAAATGGAGAACTCTCTGATACCAACTCTCTGAGAGCAATGTTGGGGCATCAGATGAAATCTTGCCCATCTCTAGCTCTGTGAAGCTGGCTATCAAAGGCACTGAGAAGTTTAGCAGTGAAGGACTCTTGCTTGACCTTAACCCATAGATTTCCAAATTTATTTGGCTATATCAGTCCTCTTGGCTTAACCCCTAGTGAGATCCTACAGAACCAGCACCCAGGAAACCACCTTGGGAGATGCTGGCTGATGTCATTTCTACTCTATACCAATCGCCCAGCACACGATACCTCATCATGCATGTTAAGTTTTGTTTCCCCAAATGAGAAGCTGAGATCAAGAAATGTATTGTTGGTTGATGGGCCTCTTAGTATCAGATGGCAACCCTGGAATGGGTGCTATCATTTGCTTTTATATTGTTTGGGAGAACGGGAAGGGGAGGTCAGGCCCCTGGCCCAGGGCTGGGCACAGAGTGAGTGCTCAAACAATGCTTGTTGGCGGGGGTTCTGTAAGACAGCAGGCAGGGAAGGTAGATGGAAACTCATGGTCCTGTTCTGGCTGACCCCCTCACTAAGAAAGCCTCAGGGAGCCCCAAGGATACCTGAGAACAGTTATATCTCTGCTGCCTGTAAGTAAACAGTGAGCATGGGTGAAACTCTGGCTCTATTCCTTCCCAGCTGCCTGACCTTGGGGCAAGTCACTCAGCCATCCAATGGAGAAAAAGCATCCCTATTCCTTCTGCCTCGTAGTTGGCAAAGGATTCAAAGAGATGATGGGAACTGAAAGAACTCTGGAAACAGTGACATGCTGGCCAAATGTAATGGCTGTTGCGGCATGAGTGCTGCTTCTGTGGGGTGAGGGAGGAAGCATCTAAGGGGCCCTGGGAACCTGCGCCAAGGGGCCAAGGCATGTGGGGGCTTCAGACACCAGCACTGGGTCTCCCAGGGCCAGGCCACGAGCACTGAAGGAGACGCCTGGCTGCCTATCACCTCCACCCATGTCTCTGCAGCAGTCTGAGAGTTGGGGATGCACTGCTGCCCTGCCAGCTCCCCCAGCCCTGTCTCCTGCCCAGGGTCCTGCACAGAAACGAGGGGTTGCTCCAGCCCTACTCACGTCTTCATTAGTTGTCAAGTTGGAGGCGACGAGGTAAGTGTGAAACCCTGAGAGGCCCAGGATGGACCAGATGGAGAAGAAGCAGATCACCAACTCCAGCACAGTGAGCAGAGCAGTCAAGGACCCAAGCTGGGATCAGAGCTGGGAGCCTCCCCATGCCTGGGATCTTGTCACACCCAGCCTTTCTCACCTACCTTTTTCCCAGAAAGGAAATGAAGTGTGTAACCTTTCTATGACCCAGTCACCAGTTCTCAGCAGCACCACCTCCTGAGCCCCAAGAAGGGTTTGGGAGCTTGTCTCAAGAACAGGATGAGCCCAGAGTGATGGACATGAGGTGGTTCAGGGAGCCTGGTGTCTTAAGGGAAGACAAGAACTGTGCCCCTGAGAGTTCTCAGCCACCCCATCCCCACAACAGTCCATTTAGGATCAGCTCAAGCCTGGGTGTGAACAGATGCTGCTGGTATATTGGATTCTAGAGGACAAACATCATCTCTACACTCTTCTCCTCTTTACAGGATGAAGTGTGGGGACCTGCCCCAGTGAGGGGGTCTCAGTTCCCACCAGGGCATCCACTAGAAGACAAAAGGCAAAGGATATCTTGCTGGTGTCTCCTTCAGAGTGGAGAGGAAGTTGCTTCCCTGAGAGCCTGGGGAGGAAGAAATAGGAAAGGATACAGCTCAGAGGGACGGCGACCACAGCCCTTCAGCCTGGCTGAGCTTGCGGGCCTGCCCTCTGCTCCTCCGCAATCCCACTGCCCACTCACGCAGCGTTAGATGGGTGACCACGCAGGCGAAGATGAATGCCGTCAGGAATGAGAGGGAGAGAATAAACGCGTAGAAGAAGCGGTAGTTCCGTCTCCCCACACAGTTGCCCACCCAGGGGCAGTGATGGTCGAACCGTTCTGGAAAAGGGCCAGAGGGGACAGGTTAGCACAGGGCTGGCCTGCAGTCAGCACAGGTGTTCAGAGGCCTCACCAGGGCTGGGGCTTTCCTACTCCTCGCTCTCCACAGCAGCTCTCAGTTCTTCAGATGCTCCCTGCATTTTTCTGGTCCTTTGAATACAGGGTCCGCTGCCCACACATTCTTCCCCATTTCTTTCCTGGTGAAGAGTAATTCCTCCTTCATGTCTTGGCTATAAAGCCACTTCTGAAAAAGTATTCTCTGACCCCAGACAAGGCAAGGGTCCCCTGTTTTCTGGGCACTTATCTTTTGAAGCACTTTGCTCATGGTGTTTACATACTTATTTACAATTAGTGAACAGGCCAGTTCCCCCAGCTTGATTTAAGCTCCATGAGGGGGCCTGTGTTGGCTTCACATTGAGCTGAATCCAGGGTTCAGCAGTGGCTGCTACGTGGAAGATTCACTAAAAGTATTTGTTGCCTGGCCTACGACCCCAGCCTAGATGACAACCAATGATCCCTGTACCTTGAGCTAAAACTAGAAGCCCAGGGAAGGGCTAGGCCACTATGTAAATAGTGGAGAACTGGCATCAGAGGACTGATCTCACACTGGTACCACGCCCTGGGGGTAGGGTCACACCCGGACTGGTGAGAAAAGTCCCCTGTGGAAATATGGGTCACAAGCCCATTGCAGGCCTCACACCAAGGCCAGCACCCTTTGCAGGGGGCGGGCGGGGCAGATTCTCATGGATGAATGATGCCCACTGAGTCACCCACTTCATTGCCTGCCATCATGGGGTGTTCCCCACTGTTCTCTTGCTCAGGGAATGCTGAGCCAGTGTGATGAGCTCACTGCCCTGGAGACTGTGCACAGTCACCATGGCTTAGGTCACCTGGGTCCTCTTGCATAGCATTTCCTTTACGACACCCTCCCAGGGGCACACCTTGGTCCCTATCAGGGCTTTCCACCCTCTGGAGAGCAGTGAGAGGGGACAAAACAGCCTCTGGTTACCCAGAAACCACTGCAGCTGTGGACTGGCATCTTAGCTTCCAATCCCAGCTACATCCTCTCCACAATCTATTCCCAGGTTCTTGTCTCTCCCAAACCCTGGGAATCAGATCAGTCTTTTAATACGATATATCACTCCCTTTTTGGACCAAACAAATCTAGAATGTTATTGCTCCAGTCTCTGGTTCCTGGGACCTTGGACCTACTGAGGATGAGGCTCAGGCCTGGGAAAGAGTTCAGGGCCTCCCTGTGTCTGCCCCACACTTCAGAACTGGGGGAAGGAATCCACCAATCCTGGGCTGAAGCCAAGACACCACTGGTCACACTCAGGTTCCTCTTCAGTCAGA
Source organism: Artibeus jamaicensis (assembly GCF_021234435.1). Classification (NCBI taxonomy): domain Eukaryota; kingdom Metazoa; phylum Chordata; class Mammalia; order Chiroptera; family Phyllostomidae; genus Artibeus; species Artibeus jamaicensis. Next base: position 15,072,255 of record NW_026522057.1, read on the forward strand.
GCACACCTGAGTGAACCAGGCTTCCTGCCCAGCCCTGGATACTCCCAACACACTGCCCACCCACTACAGGAGTGATACCCCCGTCTCCAAGTCTCCCTCTCTCTCAGGGCTTCCCACACCCTTCCCTTAGGCCCCTCACTTACCCACACAGTTGTCACAGACACTGCAGTGTGAGGTCCGGGGTGGCCGAAACATCTTGCAGGTGAAACAATACTTCAACTTCACCATTTGCCCATTAATCATCACCTCCCGGGTCCGCGGGGGTGGCCGGTAAGTGGAGCTGCCTGTGTTGTCTGGGGGTGGGAGGAGAGAAAGTTGGGGGATGTCCAAGCCTGGGGTCAGAAGCCCCAGCTAGGGGGAAGCCACTGCTGCCTGGCTGGGGCAAGAGAAGCCTCATAACTTTCCGGGGACCAAATATTAGGGTAAAATGCTGCCGAAGGTGGGGACAAATATTAAGAACTGCTGCCACTTACTGAGACTGTAATGAGCTTTCTACACCTGCTCACACACAGCTGGCCTCACACAACTCTGATAAGGGCTATCAGAGAAGGAGGCCGGTAGGGCTTAGTGAGGTTTATTTGTATCTGCTCAAGTCTAGACGCAGGTTTCAATTTCCAGGCAGTTCCGGACACAGAGGGACAAAGTAAACAAGGCTATGAGCAAACAATCAGATCTAGAATTGAGGATATTGACAAGACTACTATCCTGATCTCCAACAAAAGTCAGTCACTTTCAAAAAGTCAGGGGCCTGTATTTCAGTCTGTGCATTCCATAAGGCCATCAGGAGGAACCCTGACACCCAATGGATCAGCAAACCAGCCTGCAAGCACAGGGAGATGCAAGGGCTGCCACTTGCGGGCAGCAAGAGACACAGCCTTGGAAAAGGCCACATTCCTGCCACACTGCTGGTGGTTCTCACTATGCAGCTTGGAGAAGGCACAGTGCTCTCTAGCTCCAACATTACTGTTAATATAAGTAATGGTTGTAAACTTCTTACCTAATAAACATTTAGGACAGTCAAAAAAAAAAAAAGACAGGGGGATGGTTCTAAGTTAGAAGAGATTTAGGAGATGTAAACAAGCAATGCATGATTCTAGACTGGAGACTGTTTTGAAAAAGAAAATAAAACAGAGCAACAAAGGACATTTGGAGGGTAACTGGGAAAATAACTACAGATTAGAAATTTGGGAACTATTAATTTTCCTGATCATGGAATTGTGGTTACGTTGGAAGCTGTCCTTAGATTTTGAAGATACATGTTAAAATATTTATGGGTAAAGTGTCTATTATATCTATAATTTATATGAAATGGTTTAATAAGAATTATATATGTGCATATGACACAAATAAGATACACTAGTGACAACTATTAAATCTAGATGGTGAATGTTTAGGAATTTATTGTACTAATTCTTCCCACTTTTCTAGATGTTTGAAATTTTTTGTAAAAATTTTAAGAGAAAAAGAAATACAGAGTTACATTATATTCATGGAATGAAAGACTCAATATTAGAAAAAAGTAAATTAATCTGTAGATTCAACATAATCCCAGTAAAAAAATCTCAGCATTATTTTGGGGGCACAGGAATTGGTAAACTCATCTTAAATTCATATAAAAATGCAAAGTGCTGAGAGCAGCCTAGGCATTCTTGAAGAACAAAGCAAAAGGACTTATACGACTCGATATCAAGACTTAGGATCTTTGTTGAGGGTCGCACTGAGCTGCAAGTGGCTTCCAGAGTGTCTTTACTTTTTTATTATTTTTTCCATACTTTAAAAAAATATTTTATTTTTTTAAATTTTACTTTTAGAGAGAGGAGAAGGGAGGAGGAAAGAGAGGGAGAGAAACATCAACCAGCTGCCTCTCAAACAACCCCAACTGGGGACCTGGCCTACAACCCAGGCATGTGCTCTGACTGGGAATCGAACCTGTGACCCTTCCATTCACAGGCCGGTGCTCAAGCCACTGACCTACACCAGCCAGGGCAGGAGTGTCTTTAGGAGTCAGCAACATGGCAGAAGATATTAAAATCAAAATCAAGAACTATCAGGACTTCCGCCAAGATGGAGGTATAGGTGGATGTGCCGTGCCTTCTCACACAACCAAGTTTAGGGACAACTAAATATTAGCAACACAAAACACAGCCAGAACACGGAAAATTGAACTTTTCGGAAGTCCATTAACAACAAATTCTGCAGCCTGACCGGTAAGGGGCGAAACCAGTGACTGGTGGAGCGGGATTGCACAGGAGGACTCGGTCAGAAGGGCTCAGGCGCGGAATCCAGGCGCAGGGTTGGACCTAGTGAGCGACCCAGCGAGTGACCAGGCGAGCGACCGCGGAGGAGACAGCGGGGAAGCGGTGCTGCGTGTTGACTGGGGTCGCCTATTTGTGCGCGAGCGGACAGGCGAGGGAGTGGGCGGTTCGACCGGGGCCGGCATCCCCGCGGCAAGCAGCAGTAGAGGGCTCCGCCATTTCCCCACTCTGACCACGCCTCCACATACAGCGTCACAACCCAGCGACCTGGGAGTCCAAGGCGCCGCTTCTCACACTTAAAGGGCCAGAACAGACCAAAAATGTCGCAAATTCTCAAAATCCCTGAGCCCATAGACCTAAGAGATGAAGAAATAGCAAAACTCTCAGACGCACAGTTTAAAACACTGGTCATCAGGATCCTCACAGAACTGGTTGATTATAGCCACAAATTAGAGAAACATATGAAGGCGAAACTAATTGAAATGAACGGAATTGCACAGGAAACCAATAGCGATGAAAAGAAAACTGGGACTCAAATCAATGGAGTGGACCAGAAGAAAGCAAATAATGGCCAAACAGAAAAGAGTCAGGAAGCAAGAATTCAAAGAAATGAGGAGAGTCTTAGGAACCTCCAGGACATCTTTAAACGCTCCAATATCCGAATTATAGGGGGTACCAGAAAGGGGAAAGGCACAGCCACCAGTGGAAAACTTATTTGCACAAATAATAAAGGAAAATTTCCCCAATTTGGCAAAGGAAATAGACTTCCAGGAAATCCAGGAAGCTCAGAGAGTCCCAAAGAAGTTAGACCCAAGAAGGAACACACCAAGGCACATCATCATTACATTAGCCAAGATTAAAATCAAGGAGAGAATCCTAGAAGCAGCAAGAGCTAAGGGGACAGTCACCTACAAAGGAGTCCCCATCAGACTGTCAGCAGATTTCTCAAAAGAGACCTTACAGGCAAGAAGGGGCTGGAAAGAGGTATTCCAAGTCATGAAATCCAAAGACCTACAACCAAGATTGCTCTATCCAGCAAAACTTTCATTTAGAATGGAAGGACAGATAAGGTGCTTCTCAGATAAGATCAGATTCAAGGAGTTCATCATCACCAAGCCCTTATTATATGAAATGTTAAAGGGACTTATCTAAGAAAAAGAAGTTAAAGAAACATGAACAGTGAAAGGACAACAAACTCACAGTTATTAACAACCACACCTAAAACGAAAGCAAACTAAAAGGACAGCTAGATCAGGAGTGGAAACATAGAAATGAAGATCTCAAGGAGGGTTAGCAACAAGGGAGTGGGAGGAGGAGAAGGGGGGAGAAGGTACAGAAAATAAGTAGCATAGACAGTAGAAAGAAAATAGATGGGGGGGGGCAAGAATAGCATGGGAAATATAGAATCTAAAGGACTTGAGACACATGGTCATAAACTAAAGGGGAGTAATGGTGGGGATGGGGGGTAAGGGGGAGGGGAATGAAGGGGGGAATAGAACAACTGTAACAGCATAATCAATTAAAAAAATAAAAATTAAAAAAAAAAAAGAACTATCAGACTGCTCTTTTGATAGTCACTTCCCCAACCAGAACCAGACCAGGAACTACTGGCAGAACTACCTGGACTCCCACCACTGTGCGAAGGCAGTGACTGCTACAAGGGGTGATGTCTCTGTGTGGGAATGTCCTACGGTGGGTACCAGTCCCTTTGCCCTGTATCCTAGCTGTCAGCCTGGATGACTGCTGGGCAGAAGGCACGTTTCCTGAGAAGACCTGAACTGGCTGCACCCCACCTGCCCTCTGTCCTCCATCCTTCTCCCAGGGCGGTGAAGGGGGACCTCAGTACGTCCCACCCTAGGATCCTGAATCATGGCTTACCTAATAATAAATACTTGTTGAAAAGGTGTTTAAAAAAAAAGACTTAGAATTTAAAAAGAAAAAAATGTAAAGCAAAAAAAAAAAGACTTAGGATAAAGCTGTAGTATTTGAGACAACCTGGTTTGGGTAGAAGGGTAGAGACGCTGACCAATGGACAGAAAAGAGAATCCAGAAGCAGACACCACAGGTCTACGATCATACGGTTAGTAGCAGAGGCAACACTGCACTGAACTGAGGACAGTGGTCTCCCCCGTGTACAGAGCTGGGTCCGCTGGACATACAAACAGGGAAAATACATCTGCACTCCTGTCTCCCTCCAAACACACATTCTGTTCCAGATGGATTGTAGCTTTAAATGCAGAAGTTTGGGATTTAAGTCCTGACTGGTATGGCTCAGTTGATTGGGTGTTGTTCTGTAAAGCGAAAGGTCACTGGTTCAATTCCCAGTCAGAGCACATGCCTAGGTTGTGGGTTCTGCCTGGTGGGGGCAAGGCAACCAATCGATGTTTCTCTCTGAGATGCTTTTCTCCCTCTCTACCTCTCTCCCTTCCCCTAGATACAAGAATAAATTTTAAAAATCTTTCAAACAAATAGGAGAATGACTTTGTGACTGTGAAACAGACAAAGATTTCTTAAACAAGACACAAAGAGGGTATTCATAAAAGAGCAATTTGCTGAAGTACACTCATATATCACAATAAGAACTTCTGTTCATCTAAAGATAGCATTTAAAGAATAAATAGGTGACCTTCAGATTAGGAGGTAATATTTACAACATCTGACAAAGGATTCAAATCCAGAATATATAAAGAAGTACTACAAAGTCAGTAAGAAAAAGTCAGACAACTGAATTTAAATATGGACACAAGATTCAAACAGGCATCTCACAAAAGCTGCCCAAATGACTAATAAACACATGAAAAGGTACTCACACTCATTAGTCACCAGGGAAATGCAAATTAAAACCACAAAATGCTATCACTACACATGCACAGAATAGCTGAAATGAGAAAAAATTAGAAATCAAGTGTTGGCAAAATGTAAAGCAACTAGAAATGTTATACTATGTGTCACTAACTATGAAAGTGCAACATCTGCACCCCAGCAACCCCACTCCCGGCTGTCTCCCCAATAGAAATGGGCACGATTTGATGTGAGCCAAAGACGAACACGGAATGTTCACAACAATTCTCCTAACAACCCAAAGCTGGACCTACCCAAACGCCCACCAATTGTGGAACGAACTTTAAAATGTGGTATATTCAGCCCTGATTGGTGTGGCTCAGTTGGCTGCGCATTGTCCTGAAAAGCAAAAGGTCACCGGTTGGATTCCCAGGTTTGGCCCCCCGTTGGGGTGCATAAGAGAGGCAACCAATTAATGTTTCTCTCTCACATCAATGTTTCTTTCCCTCTCTGTCTCCCTCCCTTCCCTTCTCTCTAAAAACAAATAAATAAAATCCTTTAAAGAAATGTGATAGACTCATATTTAGCCCTGGCCAAGTGGCTCAGTTGGTTGGAGCATCATCCCAAACACCAAAAGGTTGTGGGTTTGATCCCTGGTCGTGCCATGTACAGGAGGCAACCGACCCATGTTTCTCTTTCTCTAAAAAAACAAAACTAAACACAACAAACAAATCCTCGGGTCCTCACCCAAGTGTTGTATTCATTCACACAATGAAATTCCAACACAGCATGAGAATCATATATTCAACAACACACAGCAATATGACTGAATCTCATCAACATTGTGTAAAATGAAAAAAACACACGTGTAAACACAAAAACAGGTAAAAGTAATCTATGTTATTATTACCTTTGGAGGGGTGACAGTGATCAGAAAGGGGAACAAAGGTGGGGCTCCTGGGACACCACTCATATACTATTTCTTGATCTGAACGCTGATTATATTCTATATGAATATATAGAATACATATGATTTGTACACTTGGGTAAGCCCATTACACTTCAGTAAAAACCTAAAAAAAAGAAAGGTCCAAGGTCTCACTTAAAGTCATGTAGTGGGTATGCTGGCAAACAGGAATCTGAAGCCAGGTCTGCCATACACAAAGCCCCACAGTTCTACCCCCGAGTCTCCTGGTTCCCACGCCGCAGAGGGCCAAGTCCCCAGAGCAGTGGTCCGTTCTGGGACAGATTTCTGAGTCACATAGGGTTCCTGTGATTCCCAGCATTCAGCCATCACTTCCACTGGATCGACTCCCCAGATACCTCCAATTTGACCACTTGCCTCTAATCATTAATCACTGAGTACATACCACGTGCCAGGCACTATTCTAGATGCTTGGCAGGCACTAGTGAAACAAACAGATTCGCATCTCACATCTCCAGCTACCAGACAGACCTTTGCTAGGCTGTTTCAGCATCACCTCAACCAGTGTGTTTGAAGTGGAACTAAGCATCTGAGCATCTATCTCTCCCTTAAAACCCAGCAGCACGGTAAAGGGCAGAGGGACTGAGGCCCATGGACACCCTCTGGAACCTGATTTTGCCATTGACTGGTTGTGTGTGAGGTTGAACTTCTCCAAGCCTCAGTTTTCTCATCTGTAAAATGGGAATAGCAGACAAAATGGGGCATGAATCCTGGCTCCATCTCTTACTAGCTGGGTTTCTCCTGATCATACCATTGGCTAGCTGTGTGACAGGGTGAATCGTTTAACCTCTCTGTGCCTCCGTTTCCTCAGTCACTGAAATGCGGATAATAGTACCCACCTCATCAGGTTGTTGTGAGAATTAAATGAATTACTATATGTGAAGCTACATAAAGTAAATGCTTAAGTGTGTACTGTTATTATTAGCTCATAGAATTAGTGAGAGAAACAAGGGAAAAGGCACAGAAAACACTTCACTGAGGGCTTTACATACAGTATCTTTTTTGCTTACTTATTTTTAGAGAGAGGGAACAGGAGAGAGAAAGAAAGGGAGAGAAACATCAATGTGTGAAAAAAAATATCATTTGGTTGCCTCTCCCACACCCCTAGCTGAGAATCTGGCCTGCAACCCAAGCACATGCCCTGAGTGGGAATCGAACCAACAACCTTTTGGTCTGCAGGCTGGGGCTCAATACACTGAGCTGCGCCAGCCAGGGCCATATAGTATCTTCTTTAACTCTGATAACATGACAAGAGGTTAGGTTATAATTATCACCAGATTACAGTTAAGGAGACTTTAAAGTGAGGTTAAGTGACCTGTCTAAGGCTACACAAAGTTCTGCCTAGTAAGTGACGGAACCAGGATGTGAAACCAAATTTCCAAAGTGTGGGGTTGAGATATTTTTGTAAATTTTAAAGTGTTATAATGAGTGTTATATATCCCTGCCTGGTTCCTTATTTCTACTGACGGAGGCACAATCCAACAGCTGACAGGAATCTCAAACAGCAGAATACACAGCCCCAGCACACAGCAGACACTTGATAAACATCCCTTTGCTCACTGCCTGTTCTAACCCCTTCAGTTTACAAATGAGAAAGAGGCCCAGAGAGCGTAGGGAATTTGCCCAAGTAGCAGCCAGTGAGTGGCAGAGGCAGGAGAACCAAGTTTGGAGTCTCTTTGCAGACACTTCCTTCTCCCTCATCCCTGCCTGGCCACTTCATTCTCCACTTCCAACATCCTACCCAGGCCAGGCCTGTATCACCAATCAGTTTAAGGACTCCCCACTCCCAGGCCCTCTGCCTTTCAACTCCCCTCATATACGTAGGCTGGCACATTCCTCTGAATAACCCATTTAGAGTCACTTTTCAGCTCAAAAACTCTTCACTCACCTCCCCTAAAAAACAAGGTAAAAGGACAAATATCTTCTCCTGAAATTAAGGCCTTTCACAATTGAGCCCAACCTCCATTCCTGCTCCATCCTGGCTGTTCTCTGACAGCTCTTCCCCACAAGTCACTGGAGCCCACAGCTTCCTGCCCCTGCTCCCACCCAGCCCCAGCCCCTCGCTTCTCTTTGCTCCCCAGGACTTGCTATAGCCCTGTCCAATCTCTAGCAGGTTTTTTGACCACTTAGGCCTCAGGGGCTCTCGTGCCTTCCACACAGCACGTGAACATACTCGCTGCTCCACACTAAAGTGTGACAGGACTGCTATGTGTATACATTGTCTCCCCAACTAGAGAGTATGCCCCTTGAAAGCAGGGACAGTGGGATAAACAGTCAGTCCTAGGCCCATGAGCTATAGGCAAAGAGGAAAGAAAACATGCTTTGGACTCAGGCAGGCCTGGAGTTCAAATTCCAACCCATCCATGTATAAGCTAGTGTCCTCAGGGCAGTTACTCAGCCTTTGTGACTGTGAGCCTGTTGTTGCATCTGTAAAAGCAGACAAATGTAACAACTACCTTGAAAGGCTGTGAGGATCGGAAATAGCACACAGAAAGGAACTGGCTCCCGGTGAGTACTTACTAGAAGCTATTTTCACAAGGGGCAGCAAGGGGCAGGTTCTAGAATCTGGAACGCTGGGTTCAAATACTGGTTTTGTTACTTAAGGAAGTCCCTTTACCTCTCTGGGACTCAGTTTCCTCATCCATAAAATGGAAGTAAGAAAGTCTCAATCTCATAGGCTGGTGGTAAGGGCTGAATGAGATGCTGCAAGGACAGCTGAGCACGGTACTGGATTCAGGGGAGCCGCGGCCCCGACAGATCACACTGTGGCTGTGCTCAGAAGTGTCGGTATGAATCTTGGCCCAATCACTTCCTAGCTGTGTGATGTGAGTCAGGTTGCTTAACTTCTCTGTATCCTCAGACGAAAATGGGACATAATCAACTCCGCCTTGTTTTTTAGTGTCATTATGAGGGTTAGGTGAGAATTCATGAAGTGTGTTTAGTCAAGTATATATAGTACCTGGCAAGAGCTTAGGAAATAGTAACCATTATTATTGTTATTATGGCTTTTTGTACATCATGCTATGTTCCAAACAACTGATTTACAAAGAAACTTCAGAACACAACCCATCTGTGTGTGAAGGACAGCCACAGGCCCTCCTGAGGACTCAAAGCACTGCAGTACTCACGGGCCCTCCCCAGGGCGGAGGAGAGCCCAGCCCTCTCCTCCAAGGCAGGGAGGGAACTCCTACCAGCACGTTCTGGCCTCAGGGCCAGGATTTCTCCTCTCTAGAACTCAGAGAAAGTAAAGCTCTGCACACCCAGCTTCCTCAGGCCTCCAAGAGGCAGAAGCAAAGGAGAGAAGGTGTGAAGCTGGAGCAAGGGTGCCACCCAGATGCTGAATAAATCACCAACTGCAGGACCCTAAACACCCTGAGTTAAAGGAGGCTTTGTGAAGAAGCCACTACGGAGGCTGAACTCCATGCAGGGGGAGACAAACAGCAGTCCACTCCTTTTTCTCGGGCCAAACAGTCCTGGCAATTCACCACCCTGGACTTGGCCTCAGAACTCTCAACCCACTCCCCAAAGCAGCCACTATCAGTGGCAAGACTGTCAGTGCCTGGACCAAGTCCATTTGCCATTCCTTACCACAAGGCTCAAGCCTCTTAAGTTTCAATAGAGGAAAACAATTTTCAAACTGTACCAATGTTCCGTGTCTCACTGGATGTGCCAAAGCGCTTTGGGCTGGGCAAGGAGATACGTGCCCACATTTTACAGATAGGGAAACTGACTTCACTCCAATGGTATAAAATGGGGCTGAAATGAGAACCCACGTCTTTGAAGGCATTCATTTGTTCATTCTTTCCAACATTAGCATCTAGTATGCCAAGCTATTGTACAAGAGCCTGGGAGTGGCAGGTGAGGGGAGAAGGGGTGAGTATATATAGATGAGTCAAATACGTTTGCTTTGGTTACCAGTTCAGAAAATACATGTGGAAGACACGAAGAGAGTGGTATAAAAGATGCTATCCTTGCCCTAAGGGAGTCTAAGATCCACCCCAGGGCTCTTGCTCTTTCTGCTTTAGGCCTTTCCCTAGAAAGTAAAAAGACCCCCTCCTGTAGAGAAGCCTTCCTGCTGCCTTCCAGGGAGGCGCTACGACCCCGGGGAAGTGGTAATGGGGAGAAAGGCTCCTTCCCACTGAATGGCCATGAGAAGCAAATAAGTCTTCAGACACCTTCCTCCTGACCAAGGGGCCTGCTATGGGTCTCTACACCCTGGCCACAACCCACAGAAAAGAGCAGGTGGCAGGCATTCTGCAATCAGAATGGCTAGAGCTGTAAATGAAGCCCAGTGTCTGGCACAGAAGCCCTCTGGGACTTAGAAGGTCATGACCTTCTGAGAAGGCTTTAGTGAGGGAAGGAGGGGATCTCTATTCACTCTGCTGAGCCCTGCTGCTTTCTCTTGTCCCCACCTGCAGAGGAAACAACTTCGGGGTTGCAGTCTGTCCAGCTTCCGGGCCAGCTCAAGGTCAGTCAGTCGCAGTTCTCAGGCTGTGAGTGCTGGGTCACTGTAATCCCAATCTGACCATTCCTGTTCATTCCAGAGGTTTATGGAGTCCCTGCCAAGTACGAGTTTAATGGTAACCTGGAAACACAGGAAGAGCTCAGCCTGAGAGCAGAATGAGCCAAAAGTGGATAATTACAGTCAAGTACAAGAGGCACTGTGAGTCAGGCCTGGTGATTCTGGAACCAGCCTAATCTCATTTTGAAACTTGTCCTGGTCTCTTGTTAGTTTGACTTTGAGGAAGTTGCTCAACCTCTCTGAGCCTCAGTGTTCTCTCTTGGTAATATTATCAACATTGTAAGATGATGATGCAAATTAGAGATGACATAGTGAAAAAATCCAACCCCATAGCTAGTAAATTAATGGTATTAACTGGTATCTAGATTCAATACTGTGAAAACATAGACAATATGGTAGGGCAGGAGGCAGCATTCAAGAAAGCAAGTGGTGTGTTGGCTGGCGTGGTTCAGTGGATTGAGCCCCAGCCTAAGAACTGAGAGGTCACTGGTTCGATTCCCAGTCAAGGCATGTGCCTGGGTTGTGGGCCAGGTCCCTGGTAGGGGGCATATGAGAGGCGACTTGACTGATGTATCTTTCACACATCAATGTTTCTGTCCCTCTCTTCCAACCCCTTCCCCTCTAAAAGTACATAAATAAAATCAAAGAAAGTGAGAAAGAATGAAAGAAAGAAATTAAGCTAGATTAGAAAGCAGGATTCCTTGGCCCCTCCAGAGGAGGGCATGGCAGTGAGCAAAGGCACAGAGGTATTAACTGCACCGTGTGGCTGGGGGCACTGGAGAGTGGCAGGAGATGGGGGCAGGGTGGGCTGGAGCTTGCCCTGGTCCTGCAGGCAAGCGCACCTCTGCAGACAAGCAAGTTTTCAGGAAGATGAAAGATACTGTAGTTTGTTTCCTGGCCATGACACAAAGCAACATTGAATCACATGATGAGAAAGTTAATCCCCCCGCCTTTTATGAGAACAAATCCTTTTTATTTACTTTTCAATAAATTTAAATCCTTGAGGGGTACAGCATTACATGGGTTCTGTGTCCAATGGCCTTAGCAGGAAGGTCGCTTCGCAATTTAGCACGAACCAGCCACTGTTTCCATGAGCACGAGTTCCCTTTCCCCAGATGACTCTGGCTTTGTTCAGTTTGCCACCAGGAGTCACTGTGTTGTTCTTAGCTTTGTACACATAAGCACATCTCTTGCCTAGACAGAACTCAGTTTCATCTTGAGCACAAACACCTTCAATTTTAAGAAGAGCTGTGTGCTCCCTCTAGTTCTGGAGACCCTGCTTATAGCCAGCAAAAATGGCCTTGGACCACAGCCTTTCAGATGTATCTGTTGTCATGGAAGTCCTGTTCCCTGCAGCCTCCACAGGTTTGTCCAGGCCACTTTTCAATTCTCTTTCAAGCCTTTCATCCCATCAGGGAAAGCCTCAGCTTTTAATATTTTATACCTATGATCCTCACAGGCTTCCAAGCTGCTGCTTTCAGCAGGCAACTGTGACCACGAAAAGTTCCCTGACATTGTAAAATTTTGTTTTTATGCTTATCTTCTATGCAGAACAAGTGGCTTCCTGCTTACAGGGGTGACAAAAATTTTCCTCATAAACTACTAAAAAAAATACTAAAGAAATGCAGTTACATGGTGAGATATGGAAAGGGCAAAAGTCACAAAGGTTATATACTCCACTGACCGATCTTTAGGAAATACTACTGAGTGTGTTAGGAAGTCACCCACACTCTGAACCATGGAGGGTCATGGCCAAATTTGAGTCTTGGAGAGACAATCATGACTGAAGGAAGAGGCCAGGTGTCCAAGCCTGGTCAGCAGAGCCAATCGGGGTGAAGTCAGTCCCGGGGCTGTGGGAGGACTGGAGGGGAGATATCCTGGAGACAGGATAGGGTTTGTGACCTGTTACGGGCTGGCAGAGGAAGAGGAAGCATTCATGTCTGTCCTGTGAGTTGTGACTGTCTAGGTGAGTGCCCGTCAATCGGATTTAGATGTTTCTATCACCTCTCATCACACCAGGAGCTTTATGCGCCAATGTTCCAAACCCTGCCTCTCTCCCAGCTGCCCAGTGTGCCTGGGCTCTGTGTGGCCCTGCAGGGTGACCCAGCTGCACAGCGTGCCAGCTGACAACTCAGGATCTCAGACCAGGGTGACCAAGGGCCTGGCTTTCCCTTGCACTGCAGCTGAGGGGTTTCCCAAAATAGGAGACTTTCAGTGGTAAAACAGGAACAGCTCCGGGAAATCTGGGAGGTCCTGGTCATCCAACCTCAGACAGTACTTGTGGGGTAAAGCCCTGGGCCAGATTCTGGGGGGCTGGAGCTGCTGGCCTCTGGGGCCAAAGTGAGAAGGGCATAGCCTGCATGGACCCACGCCCAGGTAGTCAGTTCACATTTAGATGGACAGCACCATGGCCTCAAAGCCAGCCCCCAACCTTCACAAAAAAGCTCAGTGGCCTTTGTCCTTTCCAAAAAAAAAGTTTCACTCTGATTGGAAGCTTCCTGTTCAAGTTTGAGAATTTAAATCCCCCAAAGATGCCTCTTTCTAGGCTTGGCAACTGTTCTCAAAGGAAAGTCTCCAACCCTGACATGAGGGCCCCACAAGAACGCCTCTACCCCATCCTCCAACAAGAATGTCCCAAATTCTCTGAAGTGCTCCTTGTATCCTAGCAGACATGGCCTGATCAGGGTCCTATGCCTGTCCCCCTTCTCCCCACTCTGTCCTCTCCTCCTCCTGTTCCAGCCTAAAGGACTCCCCTCACACATCTTCCTGTTCTTGAATTCCACCTAAACTTGATGGTTTGGCTCAATGCACTTCTCCATGAGGCCTCCCCATATCCTTCTGGTAGAAGGTACTCCTGGCTTCCCTGATCCTCTTCCAAAGCCTGATCTTACCTGCAGCGGCCAGTCAGGCCTGTCTTTGTGCCCCAAGGCACACACGCTCACAAGTCAGCATATGGAATCAACACATAAATGATCTGACACATAAATGATCAAACCCGTGATGCCTAACTGGGAGAAGTTCTGACTGTCTCTCCACCAATCACATGGGGACAGCAAGGAGGCTCATACACTGAGCCAAAGTCACTCAGTTGTCCAAGGAGCAGACAAGGTGAACGAGATACTCGCTGTCTAGGAAAGGCTACTGGGTCTGCCCACAATTCCCAAATGACCACCATGTAGCACAGGACCAAGACCACAGGGTGCTTTGGGAATGTGTCATGGAAGGTGTGGTCCAACTGGGGTCACAAAGGCTTCCCGGAGTACAGGACACTTGAGCTGAGACACAAGGATGTGGCCATCTCGGAAGTGAAAGCAAGGGGTTTGGGAGTCAAGGCACATACTCTGCCTCCGCTCCTCTACCCTCTGGCCTGTAATCAACAGCTTCAGTTCCTCAGTTTCTGCATTGGCATAGCTGGCTGCTGTGAGGATTTGAGGGGATAATGGAAGGAAAGCCCTCAGCACACAGGCAAGCCCTCCCCAAACATGGAGGATTACTGTTGTCAGTATTACCCAGACAGCTCACAGGAGGCAGAGCATTCTAGGCAGCCGGACCCCTGAGCCCAGGCTGCACTGGACCATAATCCTGCCTCTTGATTAGCCCCATCCAGGAGGGAGGAGAAATGGGGCTACAGCTGAGCCTCCCCACTGCCAGGCAGGCTGGCCCAGGTCAGACCTTGGGGTTCTAACAGAGCAGAAGCCAGGCCAAGTGACCCAGGGATGCAAGGGGGAAGGAAGCTGGAAGAGAGCAACCAAGGGCATGGCTGAGGATGGGTCTGGGCAGAGTATGAGACAAAGAACAGATAGAGCAAGAGAATATCCTCTCCCATCCCATGACCCTCCCAAGCTGCTGTAGAGAATTAGTAGAATGACTTCCCATGACGGATGCAGCAGGGTTTTGACATTTATAGGCCACAGTTCTCTTCAGGGCCAGCTGGGTATTTAAAAGCTTCTCTGAAAGCCACCCAATTAGGGGAAGGAGCCAACCACAAACCGGAAACTAGTGAGGTGTGCAAATATCTATGTCACTTCTCAGCAGGAAGGAGCTGGGGTGAAGCAAGTTGAGATGACGGCCCTGGCCCCCTGCTACCCAGCCACCCAGCGGGACCCACACTGTGAGGAATCAAGGGCCATCTGGGGTGCTTGGGAACACAGGTCCTTTTTGGTCACACTGGTCTTCCTGCTATTCCTCAAACACGCCAATCTGTTTGCAACTCCAGACTTTTGCTTTTACTGTTTACAAACCACTTATTACCAGCTCCATTACACCATTCAGGGCTCATTTCAGGTATCACCTCCTCCTAGAGGCCTCCCCTGACCACCTAATCTAAATTAGCCAACTTCTCATATCTACTGTGCTCTTCCCCCAGATCCCCACACAGCTAAATCCCTCATCTCTGCAGGTCTTTGCTTCTCTGCTCAGGTGCTACCTCATTCATGAAGCTTTCCCTGAACACCCTATTTAAAACCATACACTCTCCCTCAGCTCTCACCCTACCTCCCTGCTTTCCTCTTCTCTGTCCCACATCCTAGATCTTTCATTGCCGTTTACTGTTTTATTCTCCCCGCTAGAATGTCAGCTCCAAGAGGGCAGAGAGTATTGTAGATTTGTTCACCGCTGTATTGCCAGCATCTAGACAAGCACCTGGCACACAGGAGGGACTCAATAAATGTTTGATGAGTCAGTGAATAAATGTATCTGAATGGTTAAGAGCAGGGGCTCTACTCAGACTGCTTGGGGCCTCATCTCAGCTCTGCTTACTGTGTGATCTTGGACCATGTAGTTAACTTCTCTGAGACTCCATTTAATCATAACAGGTGAATAAAAACAGTACTCACCTCACAGGATTATTGAGTAATTAAATCAGATTGTGCATATAAAGAGGTACAAACAGTGCTTGGCACCCAGGAAGCACTCAATACTATGCTGGCTGCCATCGCAGCCTTCACCTGCTAGCATTTCTTGTTATTTGCTCACTTATTTATCATCTGTCTCCTCCATTCTAGTGTCTGCTTCCATATGTCTTACTCATACTGGACCCCTAGCGCCTAACATAGTTTGGGAAGAGAAAACCAAGCCTCCTCTCAAATCAGGGAACGTGGACCTGGGGGACACAGCTTCAGTTGAAGTAGAAGCCTCACCGATCTGTTTCTCCAGGGCGGCTGCTTCACAGACTGTGGCCCGGGGCAGGATCCCAGGGTCGGTGAAACTTGTCTGTAGCAGGCAGCTCATGACGAAGAAGAAGAGGATGGCAGCAATGATGGGGATGGCAAGGGTCAGTTGGCGGGCCAGGAAGGGGCAGCTAGAGAGAAAGAGAGAGAGATGAGTGGATACCCCAAGGGCTCCCTGGGCACAGGACACTAGGCAGGCGTTGTGATCCCAGCAAATACCATCATATTCTTGAATAGAGCCTCTCCCCGGAGGCAGCAGCCACTCCCCCATAAGAGCCTGACATCACTAATTAATCTTTGCACTTTCACCCTGAGCCATGGCAGATATGGTAAGTGGATCCCAGCACTCTTAACCCTTACACCTAGTACAGCCTCAGAATCCTCCTAAACACAGAACTCCAGGCAGCTACTTCCAATGAATTGGAATGTCATTTGAGAAGAAGCATCCATGACAGTCAGTCACTCACTCCACAAATATTTACTGAGGCCCTCTATGTGCCAGGAAACACCTTCAAGAATAAGCAGGCATACTGGCAGTAAATAAGACAGGAGTCCCCTGCTCCCTTGATGAGGCTTAGGGTCTAATGAGGAGAACAGATATGTAAACAGAGAATTGCCACAGAGAGCCTTGCAGGGTATAATGGTAAGGGGAAGGCAGTAGGACAGTCAGGAAGGCAGGCTGGCTAAGGAGATGCCTAAGCTAAAACCTGAGGAATGAGTGGGATTAGCCAGGTGAAGGGGGCCGGAGAAAAGCACAGTCCAGTCACTGACATTGTTGCCCAGAGGCTGGTGTCCCAAGTCAGTTCTGTCAGGCCCCTGACCCCCGCTGGCTCACAGAACACCCCATGTACAGGACTGGTTTCGAGGCCCAACCGCATTACTGACCACTGTCCTCTGCTGCCTTCCCTCCCAGAGCCATAGTGGCACCTGATGAGGTGAGGAGCTGCTATTTGGGAGATGACTGGCTGCTGGGAGGCCCAAATCAGTCAAGGTTCCAGGAGCTGACATAACAGCAGGAAGAAAACATGTGGGTACCTACATGCTCCTTCTGGAGCCTCCATCATTGGAGGCTCTGGCCTCCAGAGAGGTCCATCCCTTGAGGGGCAGAAACTGTCAAGGCCAAGAGCTCCAAGTGAGACACATTCTGCTCCAAACATCTTCATGCTCCCCCAATCCGAACCTCAAACAGAGCTGAGCCCTCCATGTCACCCACATGACAACTCAACCAGACTTCTTGGGGGATAGAGACTTGAAATTGGAGACTTGTAGAGCTCTCAGAAGCACCAAGTCCCAACCCCCTGATTTTACAAAGGGGGACTCCAAAACCCACAGCCAGATCCGAGGTCACCCAGCCAGTGACAGGACTGAGGTCTTCGGGTTCCCAGCAATGCTCTGTCCATTCATTTGACAAATGTTTACTGTACTGAGTGTCCACAACACACCAGGCTCTGCTCTAGGCACTAAGTATGCCACAGTGAGGAGAATGAAGTCTTGTTCCCATGGAGAGAGGCACGAACAACAAAAAGTATACATATGGTATGTCGGATGAGAACAATGAGTCTGGGCAGAGGGAACGTGGGACAGGCCCTCGTTTGCTGCATTGTGGGGATGCTCAGGAAAGGACAGAAGAGAGTGAGCCTTGAGGCTACTACCTAAAGGTGCAAAGGCCTGGGGTAGGAGTGTGCAAGGAGGCCAGTGTGCCTGAAGGGGAATGCACAAGGGCAGCAGGAAGAGATGGAAACAAGGAGGAAGCCCATCATCAGGATTTTGGCCCTCATCCAGGGAGCCAGGGAGAACTCAGGTCTGACTTACAATTAAAGATGAACTCTGGCTGTTCTCTGGGGTGGGAAACAGAGCAGAAGCCCTGCTTGGAGGCCTGTGCAATAATATGCCAAACCACCCTGGCTGGCGTGGCTCAGTGGATTGAGCACGGGCCTGTGAAGCAAAGGGTCGCCGGTTCAATTCCCAGTCAGGGCACATGCCTGGGTTGCGGGCCAGGTCCCCAGTAGGTAACACATGACAGGCAACCACACAGTGACGTTTCTCTCCTACTCTTTCTCCTTCCCTTCCCCCTCTCTAAAAATAAATAAATATTTAAAAAATAATATGCCAACCAAACAACGGAGCAAAACCATTCTCAGTGGGAAGAACCGAGAGCCACCTTTCCCTTTCCCCAGAGCACTAGGTGAACACCCTCACTAACAGCATTCCCATCATGCCAGCTACCTACCAAACTTTCATCCCAGTCCAGACTGACGTGAGTTCTCAGCCCAAACCCAAACCTCCCCGCTAAGTCCCCCACCCCAAGAAAGGAGGAGCAAAGAGAAAGACAAGATGTTTCACAAGCTCTCCCCAAACTCAAAATTCCCTGCTTCCTGCCTCTTTGGGGTCAAGTCTGTCCCAAGTGAAGACACTCACTCAGCCCAGAGAACATCCTGCTTCTGAACTGACCAAATCCCAGACAGCAGGTCATGAGGACAACTCATGGCAAGCACTGCTTCCTCTTGCCCTCCTGCCCTTGCTGCAGCCCTGGTGGGAAGACCTGGGCAGGATACTGGAAAACGTACTTTCGAAATACCCCTGTGGGCTGTCTCAGCAACACAGATGTGAAACTCAGCCCAGAGCCGTGAAAGGGTAGCGTGGGAGGGAGGTCACGGGGTGGGGGGTGGGGGGATGGGGAGGGCTCCTCAGACCTTCTGCTTGCTAAAACTATCCTGGAACTTTGTATCCATCCTGACTCAGAAGGGAAGTATGAAGGGGAGAAGCTAAGTGGTAGGAACTCCTCACCTTGCTTCAAGGGGAAACCCGCTCTGGCTGGGTGGCTCAGTTGGTTGGAGCCTTGTTCCCGTACACCAACAGGTTATGGGTTAGATTCCTGGTCAGGGCATGCAGGGAACTGATCAATGTTTCTCTTTCACATCCATGTTTCTTTCTCTCTCTCTCTCTCTTTCTTCTTCTCTCTCTCAAATCAATAAACATATCCTCAGGTGAGGATTAAAAAAAAGGCAGGGGCACAAAACCCAAGGTCAAAGATACATAATCAGGAAGCTGGAAAGGGTTCCCCAGGGACTGGTGTCTTTGTAGCAGACTCATTCATCATGGCTACAGGCCCTGGGGATGGGCTTTTGGCAAAGACAATAATAACAGCAGCAGCATTTTCTTGTTATAGGCTAAAAGCTAAGTGCATGACCTCATGACAACCTTAGGGAGTGGGTACTGTTATATTTCCCATTTTACAAATGAGGAAACCGAAGCTCTGAAGGGTGAAGCAACTGCCCCGAAGTCCCACAGTTAGTGTGTGGTGGCTCTGGGATTTGAACCAGGTCTCTTGGCTCCAGAAATGGTGTTCTTAACTACATCGTATTATGAAGACCATAAAAAAAATGGGGGGAACTAGGTGGGGGAAGTAAAGCTCATACAGCATGCAGTGGGGGGTGTGTGTGCACATGTGTGCATGCAAGGAATCACGTAGCCAGTGGCTGAAGCTAGTGACCAAGGGTAGAATGGAAAACTTCTGATATAAATATGTGACCCTGGTAAAATGATGGGCATCCCCTCCTCATCCATCAATTGGGGGAACCATGTGGGCTTGGGGATATGAAGAGGTTAAAGTCCACAGGAGCAAACATGACTTGTTACACGAAAGTACTATGGACTCTACTAAGAAATAAAGAAGCACTGCAGCTATTCCTGCCATGGCACAGGCCAGAGGGATGCTCCAATGTTAAGTGGGTTAAAAAAAAAAGGTCAGGAGGTAGGGGACAAGGGCTTAAGAGAAGTCTAGGAGAGGAGGACACTGAGGAAGGACAGAAAGCTCTAAAGAAGCTAAGGAAGGTACTGGAGAGGAAAAGGAGGCCTGAGAGTCCCAAAGATATTATATTTGAGGGAAGACTGCCTGAGGACCCAGGCCATGAGGGAGAAGCAAGGGGAGAGGGTCTGAGACTAGAGAGATGAGCAAGGGGACCCTAGAAATAAGGGCCCTGAAGGGAATGGGGAAGACCGCTAGGAAATCTGTGGTGAGGAATATATAGCCAAAGGCTATGGAAGAAACTCAGAAGTTACCTGGAAGGAATATACATAAAAGGTGCCTCAAGTCAGGAAGAACCTAGGGGCCAGAGCCAGTCCTGAGGATAGGTGAGGAGAAAGGATCTGCTCAAGGAGCCGGGGAGGGCTGGGGCAGGGGAGGTGGGGGCAGATTCTGAGAGGGCAGAGAGGGTGGGGGTCAAGGGACATGGGAGGGCAGTGATGCTGGCAAAGGCAGGGTGACAGGGAAGGATGGGGGTGCGAGGGCGGGGCCACAGAGGGTGAGGTGGCTGGGAGGGCGGGCGGGGACCAGGGAAGAAGATAAGAGGTATGCAAGGTGCCGGAGAGGCCTGAAGGCAGACTCAGAGGGACAGAGAGGATGACGGCCCCAGAGGGGCCAGGAGTGAAAGCTGCCTGGCAGGTGCCGGGAAGGGTGGAGTCCCAGGGAAGTGGGATGGGTTAGGTACCCAACGGGACTCAGAGGGCTCGAGCGCCCATCAAAGGCTGGGGAAGGTGGGATGCGCGACAGGGGATGGAGGAACCTGGAGAGGATGGGACGCCTGAGGGACCCGGGACCGGGGACACCGCGAACTCACTCGAAGACGAAGAAGAGGACCGTGGTGGTGAGGATGAGCAGCAGCGTGAGCGCAAAGACGCCGCCGTGGCCTGCCAGCATGAGGCGGCCGCCGCAGTAGAAGCGGTTGCGGCCGGGGAACACCTCCCACTTGCGCCGTGGGCGGTGGCCGACGCTCCCGCTGCCGCTGCCGCTGCCGCTACCGCTCCAGCGCGGTGCAGTGGCGGGCGGCGGGGGCCCCGGGCCCGGACCGGAGGGCGCGGCAGGGCCGGGGCGGCGCGCCCCGGGGGAGGCGGGCAGCTGGGCGGCCCCGGGGCTGATCTGCTGATACTCGCAGTCCTTCATGCGGCCGGCCGCCGGCCTCCGGTCCACGCCCCGCGGGCCGGCCGCGCAGCACCGGGACCGGGCAGAGCAGCGGAGGTGGCGACGGCGGCGACGCGCGCGCCGCTAGCTCACTCGCTGGGGGCGGCCCCGCCCCGCCCCGCCTCCGCCTCCGCCGCCGCGGCCTCCCGCCGCAGCGCCCCCTCGGCCTGGGCCAGGGAAGGAGCTCCTACCCGCTGCCGGTCCTGCCTGACCTGCTGCAGGGCACCGGCCAGTCCCTGCAGCCCCTAAAGCGGCCCGGTCCGTTCTGCACAATGACAGGGCAGCAGATGCGCACTCGAGGTCTTTCTGTTCCTTTTCAAGCACACCATTTGTTGGGCGTCCCGTTTGCGCGGGGCACCGTGCCAAGCGCCGAGGATGGGGTGGTGGACTTTGTGATCTTCTGTAATCTGTAATTCCAGGGCCAGGCTTCACCTATTTCTTGATGACTGGCCAGGCAGGTGTTTTACGCGGCAAGCAGGAGTGCGTGTGGGGACACAATCTTCTTTGAAAACCAGGGGCCTGTTAACTACCGCCTTGAATTTCAAAGTGCCCGGTAGTTGTGTGTGTGTGTGGGGGGGCATATGCGCTGGCCGCCCTCACTCAGCTCCGTGATCCTAGGTGACACTTCATGTGGAGTTCTTGTCTCATGGCCCCAGTGTCTTTCAGGAATTCTTGGTGTATTCATTTTCTATTGGTGTGTAACAGATTACCACAATTTAGTGGCTTAGGACCACACACATTATCTCACATGTTCCAGGTCAGGAGCCCCCACACAGTTCAGCGAGTCCTTTGCTTAGAGTCTCAGCGAAGGCTACCATCAAGGTGTCAGCCAGGCTGCAGTCTGTCCTGGAGACTCAGCTGGTAAAGAATCTGCTTGCAAGTCCATTCCGGTTGTTGGCAGAACTTACTCCCTGGGGATTATATGACTGAGGCCCTGTGATTTTTGCTGGCTGTCAGCTGGAGGTGTCCCTCAGCCATGTGCAAATCCTGGAGGTTACCATAGTTCCATGTCATGTGGGCTTCTCCAACATGGCTGCTTACTTCATCAAGCTCACAAGGAGAGTCTATAGCTCTAGTCTTCGAAGACACTTTTTTATAGTGTAACTTATTTCACAGTTGACCCTTGAACACCATGGCTTTCAAATGCACATTGATTTTTTTTTCAATAAATACCTGTACCTTTCATCCTTTCATCCACAGTTGGGAGTCCACAATGAGGAGGGCTGATGTATGCCATTTTCTATAGGAGATTTGAGCATCCGTGGATTTTAGTATCTGCCTGGATCCTGAAACTAATTCCCCATTGATACCAAGGGACTACTAAGTTTTTAGGGAGTTGAATGTTAAACATGGATTTTTTACTGCACAGGGGTAGGCGCTCCCAGCCTCCACATCGTTCAAGGGTCAACTGTATATGCAACAAGAGCAACATCCCATCACCTTTGCCATATTCCACAGATTAAAAGAAAAGTCACAGGTTCCACTTCAACTCAAGAGCAGAGGATTACATAAAGGTGTGAATACCAGGAGGCAGAAATCACTGAGGGTCAGTTAGGGTCTGTCCACCAGACTGAGGTTATTGGAAAACCTAAGTAAAAATATAGGAAAAGGGAGAGCTGGAGTCCTCGCTGGTGTGGCTCAGTGGACTGAGTGCCAGCCTGCAAACTGAAAGGTTGCTGGTGCGATTCCCTGTCAGCACATGCCTGGGTTGTGGTCCAGGTCCCCATTTGGGGGCAGGGGCATGTGAGAGGCAACCCATCGATGTATCTTCCATCAATGGATCTCTCCCTCCCTGTCTCTCGGAAAATAAATACAATCTAAAATAATAAGAAGAAAAAGAAGAAGAAAGAAAAGGGAGAGCTGGAGACTAGGGTAGGAGAGAGGAAGGAAGGAAGTCAAAACATGATGGGAAGTGGAAGGCAACAACAGTAACCTCAAGGATCACTAATTGGTACACATGTCTAAGGCCACCCTCTTGGTGCCAAAGATTCTGGATTTGATGAGCCCCACCTTGAAGGAGTCCACCAAGCTGTGGGCTTTCTATCCTCTCACTACTTGTCTATGGAACAAAGTCACAAAACTGGACGTACTGGTTCCAGTACACATTCTTGCTGTCCCACTCAACTGGGTCCTCTTGAAACCCTAAACCTTTTCTTGTTCCTTGTCACTTCATGGAAACCAACTTGACTTTCAGCTTCCCTCTTCTCTACCTCATAATTTGTATTTGAATCAATTTTTTCCTCACATCTTAAAAATGTGGACCTCTGGCTCTGGCTGGGTAGCTCAGTTGTTTAGAGCTTGTCCTGATATGCCAGGGTTGTGAGTTCGATCCCCAATTGGGGCACATACAGGACTCAACCAATAGATGCAAAAATAAGTGGAACAACAAAAATTGATGTTCTCTCTCTTTCTCAATCAATAAATTTTTTAAATTTTTTAAATTCGTATTTATTTATTTTTAGAGAGAGGGGAAAGGAGGGAGGAAGAGGGAGAGAAACATCAATGCGTGCTTGCCTCTTGCAGGTCCCCTACTGAGGACCTGGCCTGCAACCCAGGCATATGCCCTGACTGGGAATCGAACCAGTGACCTTTCAGTTCACAGGCCGGTACTCAGTCCACTGAACTACACCAGCCAGGGCTCAATCAATCAATAAATTTTTAAATAAATTTAATGTGGACATCCCTCTTCCCATAGCCAACCCTCCATTCATGTCTTATCACTTCTGTTCACTGAGACTGCAAACTCATACTCAACTCTCTATCAGTTAAAAAGCAAAACTAAGCTAAAACACTAACAATTGAAACAGCTTTCCACGTTTGGCTACCTCTTTGCTGTAGCTTCAGGTTTATCTTTTTCTTTCTCACTAGAGTCATATTAAAGAGCAGCTACCATTTCCTGGTCACCTATTCATTTCTTTTTTTTTTTTTTTAACCTTTCGTGATTCTCCTTTTCTTTTTTAAAAAATATTTTATTTATTTATTTTTAGAAAGAGGGGAAGGGAAGGAGAAAGAGAGGGAGAGAAACATCAGTGTGTGGTTGCCTCTCATGTGTCCCCTACTGGGGAGCTGGCCTGCAACCCAGGCATGTGCCCTGACTAGGAACTAAACCAGTGACCCTCTGCTTCACAGGCCCATGCTCAATCCACTGAGCTACACCAACCAGGGCACCTATTCATTTCTTAACTTCTTACAATTTATCCTGTCTACATCACTCTCCTAAAACTTCTATCTTAAATGTCCCTACTGACCAATTTCGTGTGGTATAAACTACTCATTCACCAATATTCACAGTTCCCAGGCTCTCTTACAGATAGAAGTGACTGAATTCTGTCTAACGAAAGTGACTGGAAGTGACAGCCTGACCCATAAAATTTCCACGTGCTGACCCTTGCTCTCCTTCCTGTCTGCTAGCAGAATACAGGAGACTCTGAGAACCTAGAAGAAAGTCAAGTCAAATGTCTCCATTCCAAGTTTTAGGGTCCCACTCCTCAATCACAGAAGATTTAGTTTAGTAAGACTAAATTAAACTGATGTAACGCTGCACCATGCATAATTCTTTATTTCATTTGTAGCAAGTAAGTCCAGTGTTTACAAGAAATAAGATATTATTTTATGGCTATTATGGAATGTCTATGATTTTCTGACCATGACTTAAGGGACGAGTTTAAAGACCCAAATTTGTCATTTACTGCAAGGACTCTGATACATTCAGAAGAATTCCTCCCACACCAAATCCCTATAGTCATCATCGCTGCTACTGCAGTCAAGTGCAACAACCATTGGGCCCCCAAGGCACTTGCTCTAGCTGGCACTTTATCACAAATAACCCTAGGTGATAATTTGATTAATCACAATGCCACAGCATGCCATGGATTAGTAGCATCACCTTTCTCATTGGCAAGGAGCCTAACACATTCAAACTCAATGACACAACCAAACCAGCTTCCTCATCCTATCTTTTGAGGTCTACTTCCTGGGACCACTACTAGTACCAATTTCAGTAGCAGTCGGTGTCCAGCCAATGAGACAGCAACCACACCAGCCATTGGACAGAAAGAATTTAATATAAAGAATGGTTGGAATGGTTAACTAAGTATAGAGTTGTTAAATAGATAAGTGAAAGGGTAAAAAAACAACAACTCTAAGATATGGGGACAGACAGCAGGAAGCATCTATAATTCCTAGAGCTATGAGAGCAAAGAGAAGAGTTTGGAATTACTAAAACTTACACACTTAGAAGAGGGGCCTGCCCTGGCTGGTGTAGCTTAGTGGATTGAGCTTGGGCTGTAAACCAAAGGGCGGCGGTTCGATTCCCAGTCAGGGCACATGCCTGGGTTGTGGACCAGGTCCCCACTGGGGCCATGTGAAAGGCAACTACACATTGATGTTTCTCTCCCTCTCTTTTTCCTTCCCTTCCCCTCTCTCTAAAAAATAAAAGGAAAAAAAGAAGAAGAGGAGCCCTACAGAGCTGACACTCAGACCTCCAAGTCAGGTACTGATGTCTCTGAACTTGGAAGAGGGACCAACACCTCTGAGAAAAGGGGTTCTACCCAGTTGGTGTAGTGTCTCTGAGGGGGACACTCTGAAGCTGTTTCTGCAGATATTGGAAAAAACTGTAAAGTGGCCCTGGCTGGTGTGGCTCAGTGGTTTGAGCACTGGCCTGAGAACTGAAAGGTTGCTGGTTTGATTCCCAGTCAGGGCACATGTGTGGGTTGTGGGCCAAGTCCCAACTTGGTGGCATGCGAGAAGCAACCTATGATGTTTCTCTCCCTGTCTTTCTCCTTCCCTTCCCCTCTCTCTAGAAATGAATAAATAAAATCTTAAAAAAAAACACAACTGTCAAGTGCATTCAGCTCCTGCTACAGGAAGGAACTGCTATTGCCAGGATGAAAGCATTGCTGGGGTGACTTTACAGGAACAGGAAGCAAACAGGAATCCTTTCTTCCTCCTCTAGCCTCACTAGCTCCCTCTGGTGGCCCTTATGGGCAGAGCCAAACATAGACCGGGCTGACAGAGCAATGTTAGTCGCAGAATCCCAGCTCCAGTATCTCAAAAGTGGAAAGTAGAAGGGAGGTTTTGGAGCTGAAAGACAGTAACTTAATAACTAGTACAGGTTCCTTTATAAAGTATTATAAATAAGAGGTGGACTTAGGTGAGAATTAGCTGGTATTCAAACAGACATGGAAAGGAAAAGGAAATACAGGGTGGAGCAGAAGTAGGTTTACAGTTGTGAGTACACAAAAGTTTACTCTTGTATTATTATTGTGTATTAATTATTGTATGATTTTCCATATGAACAACTGTAAGCCTACTTTTGCCTGAACTTGTAGAGAAAGTCTAGAGGTGGTGGGCATTTCAGGATGGGAAAAGCTGACTGATTCTGGACAACAAATAGTATAAGATTGGAAAAGGTCTTGAATCACTGGAATTGAAAGATGTTATTACCACTAAGGCACATATCAGGTGAAGAGCATGACCTTCCCACTTATTAACTCACACAGCTTTAATGGAGCCACTATTACATTGAGAGTGAGGCAAGAGGGTGAAGAAGCAAATAAGTAATCAGGTTAAGAAGTCTATCTAGGAAAGAACTTGAGTCTGGTTAGTGTCACGTGGATCTGACTGGAAGCAAATAGAGCAGAAATCTATTGCGTTAATTTTGTGTGTCAACTTGACTAGACCACAGTATGCAGATATTTGGTCAAATATTATTCTAGATGTTTCCATGCAGGTATTTTTTAAAATGAGATTGACATTTGAATCAGTAGGCTTTGAACAAACCAAACTATTTTTCATAAAGTAGGTAGGCCTCATCTAATCAGTTGAAGGTCTTAATGGCGGGGGTGGAAGTCCCAACAGACTTTCCCCTAAGAAAAAGGGAATTCTACCAGCATATTGTTTTTGGACTCAAACTGCAGCATCATCTCTTTCATGGGTCTTCAGCTGCTGGCCTACCCTGCAGATTTCAGACTTGCCAGCCTCCACAATCATGAGCCAATAGCTTACAATCTCTCTCTCTCTCTCTCTTTCTGTCTCTCTCTCTTTTCCTGTCTCTCTGTCTCTGTCTGTCTCTCTCTCAGAGGGCAGAGCCACAAAATGGAAGAAGCCAGGGTCCCAAGTGACTGGGTAAAAATTGTTTCCCTCCCCAAATCTGCATTATACTACAGTGTAAACAAGAAAAAACTTTTATTTTTAAGATACTGAATTTTGGAAGCTGTTATAGCAGTTAGTGGACTTTTCTCATCCTTTCTTTAATCCTAACAGCATGATGCTGGTAACAATTTCTTCTTGAAACTCTCTTTCCCTGAAACTATTTATTTATAGTCCTTTAATAATGATGATAATGATAATACTGATAGCTACCATTCATGAAATTCTTTCTTTTTTTGTTTGTCATGAAGTTCTAAGTGTCAGGCACCATGCTAGTGCTTTATTCAGTGTCTCGTTTAATCCTCATAACTATTCTGTATGATAGGTGCTAATACCCCTATTTTAGAGATGAGAAAACTGTTTTAGAAAAGTTGAGTCATTTGCCCAAGGTCTTATAGACCCCCTTCTCCACACTTTTCCTTTTGACAATCAAATCCAATCTCGTGGCTGCTGTAATGATCATGTCTGGTTAGATGATTCTCTGATCCCTTTCCTTGTCTCTAGTTCCACATTTCCTGGCATATGAATGTGCTGATAGTGTTATAAACTCAATATGTCCAAATGCAGCTATTCCCTTGTTAGTACTGTTTTAAACACTTTTCATTTAATACCCACAACAAGCCTATGAGACAGATAATGTCATTATTCACATCTATGAGCTATAGTGTTACACACATTTTACAGAGAAATAAACTGAGGCTTAGAGACTTACTATCTGGCTCCTATTTGCACAACTAGTATACAGTAGAGCTGGTCTTGGGGCTGATTTCAAGGCCTAGATCTCAATAATGACAGTACCTCAGTTCTACTCAAACTAAGCTCTTCCTGTCCTGTTCCATTTTCTGCTTCCTATACTCATTCTCTGCCCTTAACTTTCAAATCTTATCTGTCCTTCGGAGTCCAGCCCAAAGGCCATTTCTCCATGAAGCCTTTTCAAGTATTCCAAGATGGAAGGGATTTTCACTTTATTTGAATTTACAGAGCATTTACTCTGTACCTCACTTACATTTTCCTAAGCATACCAGTAAAACTTTAATTCATCTTGATCATAAAAAGTTAAAGCAGAGCAATACACAGTGAGACATTTAAGTATTCCTTTATTTCCCAGAATTAATCAGTTTCTATCTTGATTAATATTTCTGTGTATCTGCCAGTAACTCTATGAGACAGTTATTTGAGGGCAGGAGGTATCATTTTATTCCCCTAAAATAGGAATAAACAATTGCTGAAAGAATCGGTCAACTTGAAATCCCTTGAGCCTGCACACATTACATTTTTAGATGAAGGTAAAAGGGTCTGTTCAAGAAAAGGAGTGATTCCCACCCAGGGGACTGGTGAAGACATGTCAAACACTCCCCCTCCTCCCACCTTCATTAAAGAACAAAAAAAAAGAATCAACTTCTAGATACATGAAGCTCTGGTTTCTGTTTTAGCTGGGTCTCAGAAGGAAATTACTTTTGTCTGAAATTGTAGAAGCCCAACCCAGCTGCAGCATTGTTAGACCTCAGGGTAAACAGGAAGCTTCCTGCCTTGGGCCCTTCATGTCCCTCTCCCAGACTATTAAAGACTGTTAGTAGGATGGTAAAAGGACAGCTGCTGACCATAAAATCAGCTCATTCCTTAGATGCTTAGAGAAGAGCAACTCCGTCCCTCCAAGGTCAAAGAGAAAACTGTGTCTGTAGGTCACACAGGTGAATCCACCTAGCTGCGGTCCTGTTATATCCTCCATGGTCAACTGAAACCATAATGATCTTTGCTGGATACCAGAGTGATTTTGTTGAGAAGAATGGAATTCTCATTTATAAGGTCTATAGTCCTTGAAATCACTCCCCCCCCCCCCCGGGGTATAATGAGCTCTAGTATAAAGGTGAAGCTGAGACTGCTAGAGCAGTGAAATCACTCCCTCCCCTGTGGAGTGATTATCCACCAACAAGAGGCAGAGGAGAATGCATGAGAGCAGAAACTAGTGCTCCTTCCTCTGCAATGAAGAGCTGAAACAGAACCTCAGCTCTTCCTGCACACAGGGTGGAAGTCCCTGGATTTGCAGCTGTTGGTGAGGAGGGAGGGAACAATTTCTGCCAACTGGAAGGACACTAGGGCAGGGATGCTCTTTTGCCAAGAAGGGCACTCGCGTGTCTTGGCAGAAGGCAGAGGGCTGCCCCAGTCTGTGTGTACATTTTCAGAAGCATTTGACTCTGGACCAAATTCTCTCAGCTGTGCTAAAGCTGGGGCAATGGATGGGAAATGCTTATTGGCTAGGCTGGCTAGAAGCTCCAACAGAGGGTGCTGGGACTCAGCCAGGAGCTTCCCCTTCAGCTGGCAAGTTTAGCTTTCTGTCATGGTCAGAGGGAGTGTGTCAAAATTCCAATTCTCAGGGTTCTCCAGAGCTGCTTATGATTAACCACTTATTTTGATGAAATTTTTTTTGCTCAAATGGGGAATGAGTGGTGATGATGCAGAGAGCCTCTTACTTGGCTCAAGAGTAGGCAACACTGGCCAGTGTGGCTCAGTTGGTTGGAGCATCATCCAGTAAACTGAAAGGTCACAGGTTCAATTCCAAGTCAGGGCACATGCCTAGGTTGTGGATTTGGTCCCTGAATGGTTCTCTCTCTCCCATCACATCCGTATTTCTGTCCCTCCCCTCCCTTCTAACTAAAAACCAGTAGGCATATCCTCTGGTGAGTATAAAATTAAAATAAGAACAAGCAAAAAATTGCCCAGCAGGAGTCAAGGATCTTACTACCACTAAATGAATGGGCTCATAACCAATGGGGCCAGTCAGATACCATTTCATTCAACCTTGGACTTAACTAGTTTTTCAGCTCATGCTGCCATGTCGGTTCCTCTGACTCATGTCTACCAATCAAGCAAGCACAGGCACTTGGACACAGCAGGCAAACCAGTCACTGTTTTGACCACTTAGTTGCCTGGCACAGGCTTACTTATGCAGAACAGGAGCCTTATTTGCCAGGTATCACTGCTTTCCCTTATTCCGAGAAAAGGTCACTTAAGTTACTCCTCAGAGTTGCACCCAAAAAGAGGCAGAGTTTCTTTTAAGTGCTGAAAGCAGAACTGAGTATTTTCTCCTAAAGTCTCATTTGAGCCTCTATGTAAGTGTTTAGACTGGGGTGATTCTATTGTTTAAGGCTGCTCTTAAGATCTTAGAGAAGAAAGGGACCTACAAGAAAGTATATGGTTCTTTCCCTCTCCCTACCCCTTCCCCCTTATGGGCTAATATCATTTCCCTAGTTTCAGAAAAGGTTACTAAGGCTCTGAGAATTCTCTCAAGGTCACACAGCTGGTAAGTGGATTTTACTGAGAGGACTAGAATCCAGGTCTCCTGCTTCCTTGTGCAGTGCTCTTTCTATTGTGACTTTTTTTCCTGAAGTAGTTTGTATTTTTTTTAAAGATTTTATTTACTTATTTTTAGTAGGGGAAGGGAGAGAGAGAGAGAAACATCAACATGTGGTTGCCTTTTGTGTGCCCCGAACTGGGGACCTGGCCTGCAACCCAGGCACGTGCCCTAACTGGGAATCAAACCCATGACCCTTTGGTTTGCAGGCTGGTACTCAATCCACTGAGCCACACCAGCCAGAGCTAACTTGTATTATTTTCTTAAAAGGCAATTGATTGCTCATATAACCAAAAGTTGTTTAATGTGCATATCTTTATAAGACTTTTCATATAAATACATGAACAAATCATTTCAAAAATAATCAGAAAGTGTCCCATTAAAAATTTTTTTTAAAGATTTTATTTATTTTTAGTGAGAGGAGAAGGGAGGGAGAAAAAGAAAGAAACAGCAATCAGTTGCCTCTCACGTGTTCCCAACTGGCAACCCCCTGAAGAAACATGGATCAGCTGCCTCTCATACGTGCCCTGTCCAGGGATCAAACCTGCAACCTGGGAATATGCTGAGGTCAGGGCAACAATGTCTCATTTAGAAAAGAAGGTCCCACTTTACTTACTACCTGCCACTACACTGTTTGGACCTCTGCCATCATGTGTGGACTATTACCAGTCTGTTAGCTAGAGCCTTTGATGAAATTTACATTTACATTTACAAGTGGATCAGTGGTAAGTTCAAGACTATCTCTGCTGTGCTTGGTTAAAGAGACAGATTCAGGTATACTTTAGACTTAGAATAAGATGTTTGCACTTTCTGTGAAAATACTCACTACTCTAAAAATTTTCCATAGCCAGGACCATTAGGGGGCTCTCTGGTGGCTCATACTGCTCCCATTCCTAACCAACCTTCAAATAGAGAAAGAGGTTCTAATTAATGGACAGAGTAAGAATCCCAAGGCAGTGCAGGCAGTGTATTTATATATTTGTACTTTCAGCCCTCTGGTTTGTTTGGTTTCAAGCCTGTCCCCTGAGATTCTAGGTCATGTCCAAGGCAGGAAGTTGCAATGCAGGAGCAGTCCCAGGAGCCAGTAAGTCAGGAAGTAGCCTAGAATACATCGTGTGACTAGAGAACAGGTTTTCCAGTTGTACAAAAGTCCCATGATAGAATTTCTGGGGACCTTTTGTCCTGGTGGGGAGTCCTCTGCAAGAGGCTTCCAGGGCACCGTCTCTAGGGATCTCAGCAGTGGCTCTTGATCCTGAAGCAAGTGAGCTGGAAACCAGTACACGATAGGTGTGGAAGAGCCCAAAAACCTGGTGAGAACCTGGAAATCATAAGAGGGGGAAACCCACAAATTTATTGGAATGTCACTGCCTCAAATTGGACCAGTCTGGGGACTCCCTGCTGCTGGGTGAACTGTAACCCCATGACTAGACATTTATTACACTGGACACAAAATTTAGTAGAGCTTAGGATCTGCCTTATAAAGCTGTGTGTGATACCAGCCAAGTGACCTCCATGTTACAAATAAACACGCTACAGACTAATTACCACAGTAATGATGAGTCAATACAAAAAAACTTTGTGGGGTCCTATTTTAGAGCATGGCCTGAACTATAAACTCTAGGCTGTGATGTGGGTCTTTAGGAACCTAAGGTGGTTCCCCCATCGCATGAGATAGCAAAGCGGAGGGAAAGGAGGATACTATTTATTGCTCAACATTCTTCCTTCTAGGGGAGTTCAGGGCCAAATGGCCTCCCTCCTCTACCTGGAAACGCTAAACTTTGCTGGCATTCTCTCTAGCTAATCCAGCTACAAACACAGAACATTACTTTCTGTCTCCCCTGTGCCTCTTATTCACACAGCTCAGAGAACTTTACAAACAGCCGATGTGTGCCTCTAAGAGGCAGAAACTCTGGCACTGCTAAGGAATGGCCAGCATAGAGAAAAAAAAAAAAATACTTCCTTGGGGTTAAGATGAAACTGGGGCCACAGCAAGGAATAAAAAAAAATCAAATGATCAAAACCTTCCCATCCCTCTCTATCTGTCCCCCAAACATTGCACAAGATGTTTCCTCTGAAAACTGAGCACCCACTCAGAATACCTCAGAAAGTCAACTACCAAGTTGCAACTGTATTATGGGAAGGTCCCAGAGGTATTTTCTGTGCTTATTCCTGTATCTAAGTCAAATCAAGTCACAACTCTTATGTCTTTGTATACATCCTTCATTTGCCCAGAATGTTCTTCCTTTGCTTCTCAAATGGAATTTCTTCTTATTCTTTATGACCTGGACTAAATCTGACACCCTCTTTCAATCAGCTTTTTTCCTCTGTGCTTCCATAGTACTTTTTCTCCATAAAAGCAAGTCCTTTCCCATTCCACTTTGCTCTAATTTTATCTGTTAAATGTCCATCTCCCATTTCTACCATAAGATCCACTAGGGCAACAACTTTTTTTAAAAAGATTTTCTTTATTTACTTTTTAGAGAGGGGGGAGGGAGGGAGGAAGAGATGGAGAGTAACAGCAATGCGCAAGAGATAGATGATCAGCCCCAGCTGGTGTGGCTCTATGAATTAAGCACTGGCCAGTTGGGGCACATGCCTAGGTTGCGGGCCAGGATCCCCAGTGTGGGGGGTACAAGAGGCACCAAACATTGATGTTTCTCTCTCCCTCTTCCCCTCTGTCTAAAAATAAATAAAAATATTGAAAAAAGAGATACATGATCAGTTGCCTCTCGCCCACCCCCAAATGGGGACCTGGCCTGCAACTCAGGCATGTGCCTGACTGGGAATGAAACCAGGGACCTTTCGGTTTGCAGGCCAGCACTTAATCCATTGACTCACACCAGCCAGGGCAGTTTATCTTATTCATGTTTCATCCTCCATGGCCTGACCCACGGTCTAGCACAAAGAAAGCTCCCCACGTAGTTGAATAAATAAATTAGACATAGGTCACTCAAATGGGAAAAGTTAGCTCTCCTCCCCATCCCTGGTCTAGGGGTTTTGCCTGTATTTACATCCTTTTCCCAGCCAGGAATCAACCTTACCTGAACGTGCATGCACAAACAGCCAAAGAGCAGCAGTGCTACAGCGTGAATCAGGTACACAAACACCTGAGGACTGAGGAATCCAGGATCGGGCTTTTCTAGGGTCTTACTGTTCTTGTTCCTCCGCATCCCAAGTGTAAGGCAGAACCAAGGGTGGGTGGTCACATATGTCCAAGTTGCCCAGGCAACCAGAATAGCCACTGGTGCAGCCAGCAAAAAATTGGGCAACTGCTTAAGCTCATAGTACCTCAAAAAGCCAATATTCCAGTAGATATCCTGGATATAGCTGTATATTAGGGGAAGTTCCCAAGAGCACCAAGGTGGCTTATTTCCCTCTGCAATTCGGTAGCCCTTGTCCAAAGCTAACTGCAGCAAGGGCTTAGGGATGGAGTGGACCGAGCCTGGCAGACAGAACTGGGTGTAGGCATAATACTGAAAAGAGGCAAAGGGAAGGCCAAGTATGAGCATGGACAGGAACACAGAGCCCATTAGCTTCAAGAGCTGTCTCAGAGGATTCAGTACCATGAGAGAAGAGAAAAAGCCTCGGCACTGAGAATGAATGAGGAAGCCAACACTGACCAGCCCATTGGAGCGTACACCAGTGGCAAGGGCAAAGAGGAGTCCACTAGTCCAGCTTTGGCCCCTTTCCAGCTGCCCCATGGCAGTGAACGTTAGGAGGGCAAACAAAGCTTCTGAGTAACCGGCAGTCAGGAAGACATTGGCAGGGCTGAGGCAGAAAAGCAGTGCTCCGTAAAAGGCCTGGCGGGGACAGTGCAAAACCAGACAGCCCAGGTCATGAAGTGCAACTGCAGCCAGAACAGAGAACAAGGAATTGAGCAATGCTACTGAGATTAACAGGCAACTCCGTAGGCTTAGTAACCCCCGCAGGGGTCTCAGCAGTTCACTCCCCACCAGCAAGACCAGGGGGAAACCAGGGAAGAAGGCAAAGTTGTGCTCATACAGGTAGCCATGCTCAGCAATGAAGAGAAAGTGTTCAGCATCCCAGTGAGACAGGCCACCCAGGAGACTTTCCACTAGTTGGTCCACAGAGCCTGAGGGAGCAAGGCGAGGAGGAGAGAAGGCTTCTGCACGGTGATCTGGGATGATGGCATTGAAGAGTGCCTGTGGAATGAAGGAGAACAAGGATTTTGGTTGAAAAACTGGAATAAATTTTCATTTTATTACTACTTAATAAAATGAAAGAGAACATATTTGTTGGGGGGAATCAGTTTAGTTTTGGACTGGTGAAGTTTCAGTTGGACATTCCAGTGCAGAGGTCAACAAGGCAGTAAGATACATGAGTCCGAAGGTCAGGAGAGTGATCAGGGCTAGAGATACAAATTTGGGAGTCATCCGGACCAGGGTGGTATTTAAAGGTATGAGACGAAATGAGAGCACTAGGAAGTACAGATAAAGAAAAAAAGAGAGCCAAGGACTGGGCCCTGGCCACACTGACATTTAGTCACTTGAGAGAGGGTAAAGATTAAGAACAAACAGTGAGGTAAGGGGAAAACCAGGAGAGCCTGGTGTCTTAGAAGCAAGTGAAGCAAGAGCATGATTAGCTCTGTTAAATGCTGCTGACTGGTTAAGTAAGATTGGGACTGAAAACTGACCACTAGACTTAGCAATGTGAAGGTCACTAGTAACATTGACAAGAGCTATTTCAGTGGGGTGGAAAAGAAAGAAGATTGCTTAGGCTGAGTTCAACAGCAAAGGGGAAAGGGGAGATAATGCATACAGACAACTACTTGGAGGAAGTTGGCTATAAAGGGGAGCAGAGAAAGGGTTAGTAGGTGAATGACAATGTGGGGGTAAAAAGAAATATTTTTTTAAAAGTTGGGAGATAAGTATTTGTTTGCCAATGGGAATAATCCAGCTGAAAGGAAAGGAGTACACAAGAAAGGAAGTGGAGGATTGCTGGAGCAGGCAAAAGAGGATGGAATTTGCTGCACAGGTAGAGGAGCTAACCTTGGAGAGGAATACAGACAGCTCACCCAACCTTCCACAGTAAAGGTGCACAGTGAAAATGTAGTTATGCTGATGGAGGTGGTGCAGGCATGCAGAAAATCACTTTTGATTGCTTCAATTTTTCTGAGTTTTCACTTAAAAAGGCAACTTGGAGAAAAGATGTTAGAGACTTGACCCTAATTCTCAAAATAGACTCTGTACTGGAATCACCCAGGTAGTTTTACAAATACTAATGCATGGGTTTCTCCCCCAGAGTTAATGATTTCACTGGTAAAATCTCAGCCTGGGCACTGAGATTTTAAGCTCCCCCAGGTGATTCTGATGTGCAGAAAAACGGGGAGAGGGGGTGAGTGGACCAAGGAATACTCTAACATTGGGTAGCACTAAGGACTCATTTGAGTTAATGATCTTCAATAAAATGAAACTAGTTACTATAGTTTTGTGTTTTACTCTGGGCAGATGCAGGCAAAGAATGGAGAGAGAATTGAATTTAACCAAGGTTGGGCATAGGGAGAAGGAAGCAAGTGAGTTGTGCAGGAATGCCTAATGGAGGATGGAATCTAGCTGGGTAAGAAGTGAAGCTGAAGCCTTGAGGTGGATGAGAGTCAATGAGACAGTGGCAGAATCAATGGATTATAAATCCTGAGGCGCGGGAAGAATTGTTAGAGTACTAGAGAAAGTGAGCTGAAAAGAGAGGAGATAGTAGTCAGGTGTATCAGCTTTGTTAATATTCAAACTACCAAGAAATCAGCAGTTGTGCTGAAAAGAGAAACCATGAACCAGGAGATAAGACCTTAACAATGAGGAGGAATGAGCCATCCTTAACACAGATGACAGCAACAATTAAGGGAAACTAGCAATATATTCTGATGGCATGAACTTTAAAACTAGAAGGTGGGCACATTGGGAGAAATAACAAAATAGTATTATTGTTAAATGTCTTTTTGACCCATTAGATTGTCAGTTATTTAAGGGAAAAGAGACCATAACTACTTTTATGCTCACCACCTAGCATGTGGAACAGAGTAGGTACTTAATAAACTTTGGGTTATTGAGTGAACAGTCTGGAAAACATCCTTGTTTCAAAATAACCAGCTGAATTAGAACCCAGCTGTCTTGGTTTCCTATTCACAGTATTGCTCCACTGGTTCTGCCAATCAAAGTTATCATCGAGCCACTTTCTCCAGCCTGGCACCAGGAGTATAACTCCATTTTTAAAGTTCTTTCTGTTTTTGGTCAGTTTATTTATTTGTTTTTGTAATCAGGCAACTTCAAACAGTGAAAACAACTGGGACAGGGTTGACAGTTAGATAACAACCCTAGTCTCCTAGTTGAAGATACTTCTCACTAAACCTGGGCTCTAGCAAAGCCTGCTATACCTCTTATAGTGAGGGAGAAGAGGAAAGATTTCCACGAAGAAACCAGCTATGAGCCTCAGAATGAAGCTTGTGATAAATGGCACACATAATTACGCTAATATAACATATCTAGGGTGTAGACTACATTCAACAAGAACACATATGGAGAACCTGCTAAGCACCGGGCACTGTGCTAGGCACTGGATATAATTCATATGTATATGAAATCTGATTAAAATATGTATAAGGACAGGCTTCAAGGGGGAGTTTTGCAAAAGTGAGTGCATTCTGAGGGCTGTGTGAGGGTAAGGCAGCAAGGGGAAACACCTGGGAGAAGACCAGGGGACACTACTGACTAACCAAAAGCACACAGATGGTCTCGGGGCAGTGCCACTTCTTTCCCTCTCCACTGACTGACAGAGTGCTCAGTCTCCTGGTTAGGGGACCCAGGGCAATACTTTGAGCTGTCACATCCAAATGGCATCTCTGGTTATGGAACATCATGGTCTGCTGCAAAGACCACTAGATCAAGAGTTAGAAAACCTGGGGTCTGATTCTGGCCCTTCTCTAACTTACTGTGTGACTTTAGGTAAACCACTCAACTTTTCTGGGCCTTTCCTGTTTCATGTGTAAAGCAAAGGGTTAACAGACCATTCCTGAGTCCTGCCCACTTTTCAGCTATGAAGCCTAAGTGTTTATGGTTCCAACCACAGGGAGGGGTAAACCTGAAAGGTAAAAAGGAGATGGGGACTATTCTTAGTGTCTATCCCAGTCATGTGGCAAGGCATGTTCAGGACAAAAGATCAGAGACTGACCTGCAGCACCAGAGTCAGGACACGGCAGCTGGCAGCAAACCTCAGCACCTCTTTTCGGGATGGGTCCAGGAGCCACATCCTCTCACCACAGGAATTCAGGGGTGTTGCTGCCAGGACTGAACTCCCTCAAGCTTCTAAACTCCAAAACCCAAGGAGGAAATGTCATACATAGGCTGAAAGTAAATTCTTGAGAGCATTCTTCAAGGGAGACTCCCCTTTCTGCATTACTGGGCAAATTTAACCACTTAACTTCCCAGACAAGGGAAAAGCATCTTGAAAGCAGATGTCACTCTGAAGCACTATATTCTTCTTGGGAAAGTTTCACACGGATAAGCATGAAACTGGAAAGCTAAACTCAGAGAAAATCTTTAAAAAGCCTGTTGAGTACCCCCTATGCAGGAACTAAAGATCTGGGTTCAAGTCCTGGCTCTGTTACAAGTTCTCATTTAGTTCTTCTGAGTCTCAGTTCTTTACATATAAAATGGGATCAGCCATGGGTGGTGTATCTTAGTGGATTGAGTGCTGGCCTGCAAACCAAAGGGTCGCGGTTTGATTCCTAGTCAGGGTACATGCCTGGGTTGCAGGTGAGGTCCCCAGCAGGGGATACTCGAGAAGCAACCACACATTGACGTTTCTTTTCCTCTCTTTTGCCTCCCTTTCCCCTCTCTCTAAGAATAAATAAAATCTTTTTAAAAATTGGGATCAGATTATTTTGCCTGTCTCACAAAATTATCGTGATGGTATAATGGACTAATGTGTGAAGAAGTACTACTACATCTATGTTGTGGTTGCTGTTATTTGGTGTGTGCCCTTTTCCTCTTGCCCAGAATAATAAACTAGGTCCCAAACCAGAGTCTCAAAAATGAGGCATGGAACTGAACTGGAAGACCATAATCACTATACACTCTAGCTTAGCTCTCTGATGTGTGTTCAGCCAGTCTGTTAAATTAAGTGGAGAAGGGAAAGAAAACCACCACTCAGCAGGACTTTAGCCAGCTCACACTGCTAAAACAAACTCAGAGGACTCAGGAAGATAGAGTTGACTACCAGGGATGGAGAAAACTTATGTCCCATCCCTTTGTTGGAATGGCAGCAACATCCAAACAGTTGCAGTCATTCTGAGGCAAGGAATGCACATCAAGGCTTTTTTCTTTTAAACAATTCCTTGGGCTAAAAGAAGTAGCAATGCCTTCTACAGAACCAATTGAGGAAATCAGAAGCGAGGACAAAAGCATCAGAGGCAATTCTCTGACTTGGTGTTCTTCCCCCAGTTCCATCCTGAAAACATCCAGAATTCCCCATGTGTGTTGAGGCTCTATCCCTAAAGGAAAAAAAATACCTAAACTGAGAAATTAACAGGAGGGCTGGAAGACTTAGTTCTGTCTTCTCTTATCTGGCTAATACCTATCAAACCTCTAGGTATCACTTGTTTCTGGAATTCTTTTCGACCCTCACTATGCTCTCATTGTACTCTGCCTTGTGGTCTTTACTGCTACTGCTTAATTAAGTTGCTTGGGAGGGCTTTGTCTATCTTGCTAACAACTATCCCCAGGGCCTAGCATAAAAACAGACATTTTAAGCCTGTATTCTGATTGAGTGAAAATGGCAAGAACAGAATGTGGCATCACCTGTCATTGGCTCTGGATATAAAATCCCTACTCCAATAGTCCTCTCACCATACTCACGTTAACAGCAACACTACAAAGTCACAGAAGCCACAGGAAAGTAAAATTTCTCCGGAAAGGGAGCAAGACGGGCCAATAACAACAGTACTTATCCTCAGCACCAGGGGGCGCCCGCTGCTTACTCCATCACCGTGGAGCCCGGAGGGAGGGGCAACGAAAGCCGCACGGTTTTGCTCATCAAAATTCAGTTCAAAGGCAAGCTTCTGAAAACCCAGAGGACAGAGGTAGTTTGTGAATCTACCCAACATTTCCAATACTGACTCGCCGAATCGAAAGGAATCCTAGAAATAGCCACAGCCAACGTCACAGGCCGCTCGGTCTCTATCTTGGGTGATTTTATCTTTTTCCCTTCGTTACTTCCCACCCACATACATGCAAAAAAGTTGGGAACAGAAAAGCACAACCCACCTCTGCCTCGTCACCAGGCTGCCATTCTTCCTCTCTCCAGAGTCAAGCTCTAGCCCCAGCGACCACAGGAAACTTGTAGCTTACACTTAGTTTACAGGTAAATCAAGAAGAAAGAAAATAAAGCCAGTGAGTTCTCCCTCTCAGCTAATTGCCAGCCTCGACTTCCCAACAACTCCTTTGCCAAATCACACTCTGACCTGGCAGGACAGGGAGCAACTAGTTTTACACTGTTCACGCGAGATAAATATGCCCCAGAGAAGTGAGTAATAAAAACCTCCCTAGTTTTAAATCAGAGATCTCATTAGACCCTGTGACGCCAGTATAATTACCGTCGCCATTTTATGGATATGGAAACTGAGGCTCGCTGGGGCCCTCAGACACATTCAAGGCTATATTTAAAGAAAATGTCTTAATTTTTTTTCTTTTTAAGTTCTGAAACCTCATGGTGTTCCCACCAGGCCTTACTCCGGCCACAGGGGACGTGCTCTTTCTGAGACATGATTACAACCCGTCTCCTAAATCCAACCCCACTACACTTGTCCAATGGCGGCGCAAGCCTTCTGCTGAGTATTTTGAGGGAAGAGAGGGCCCTATCTGAGAATACAGGGAAGCCTGCTGAATTAAAGCCCTGGGTTCTCTGGGTAAGACTGACATCCTCTGCGGGGTGGGGAAATGGCTCTAACCAAGCGTTCTCAAGGCCAGAGGCCTCGCGGGCCGTAGCGAGCCAGGGACCGCCTGCTGCCAGCCCAGCCGCGCCTAAAGCCCGTTCTAGGCCGCTTCTTTCGGACATAGTCCCAAGCGGGGATCGAGTATATCTTCTTCCCAAAGGCCTCAAGGGATATTTCCGAGGGGGCCGGCGAGACCAGGCGCTGCCGCAGGGCCGGAAGGCAGGAGGGCGGGAGACTCTAAAGGAAGAGGCGGCACTTGGAGGCCGCTATGGCGGAGGGGCGGGTTTCCGCGCTTCTCCGCGGCCTCCGTCTCCTTTCCTTCGGCCTCCGTTTGACAACTCCCTCCCCCAAGAAGTTTCAGTCTCTCACACCGGGGCTCTAGTCCCTAACGCCCACGCCAGCGCGTCTGTGTCTCAGGCAGGGCCCGAACTGTAACTCCTCCATCCGGGACACCAAGCTGGCCGCGCCTGCGCTTTGGCTCCGCCGACGGCAGATCCGCCCCTCACCTGCCCGCACTCTAAGTACCCGCCGCCTCCGCGGCGGCCATGATGACTCCGGGCAAGTGGGGCGCGGACTGCAGATCCCCTCCATTCCGCTCCCCTTTGCCTTGGCACCTTTCCTCCGTGGTGACACCTGGAGACTTCGCCCCCCACGCACTACACGCTCCTCGAGCTGCCTCTCCTGCCTTCAGTTAGTCCCCCGG
This sequence comes from Artibeus jamaicensis, assembly GCF_021234435.1. Taxonomy (NCBI): domain Eukaryota; kingdom Metazoa; phylum Chordata; class Mammalia; order Chiroptera; family Phyllostomidae; genus Artibeus; species Artibeus jamaicensis. The sequence continues at coordinate 15,113,074 of NW_026522057.1, forward strand.
GCCTTCTGTTTCAGAGTCGATGTTCTTGCCCCTGTTCCATCCCGCAAACATCCACTGAGTTCCCAATGTGTGACAAGGCTCTCAGAATTGGGGACTGCCCCGCGACCTCTTTCTTCACAGAAGCCAGAGCTGCACTTTCCCCGCTGTCAGGCAACAACAGCTGGGCACAGAGTCTGGCACACAATAGATATTCTTAGGGGGAAAAAAAGCTGCCTTGGGGTTCCTGTGGCCAGCAGCGGCACCCTACGTCGTGAGTGTGAAGAAAGTGGGGGATCCCCGACTTTCCACTCCTGCAGCTACCAGGGACCTTGTGTCCTACTTCAAGCCCCAGTCCCACCGCAGGTGGCTAATGAGGGTGGTGAAGGAAACTTCAGAGAACACCCCCAGGACTCCTTTCTTCTTCCTCATTCAAGTAGTTTCTCTCGCAGGAAGTGGGGCCAAAAAAGAAGAAGAAAAAAAGAAGCTAACTCAACAAAACCGTTTGTTAGGGAGGAGCGACCAGTTGGTACCCCCGTAACGGAAACTGTTAGAACAACTTTGCACCCTACTTAAAGGAAATAGATAATAAATCCTTCTCCGTTGGTGAATTTCTTGTTTCTCAGGATTCCAAAACCTTCTGTGGTTTCGGTTATCTGCCCTCCAAACGAAGCTAAAGGCTGGGTTAGCTTCTGGCCACAACCCTGGCTGAGGGAGGGGTTTATCTTCTACAACAGATACTCTTGTGGGTGGGAATAAAGGAGATGGTTGTTGTATCTCTCAGGCAAAGAAACTAGCCCAGATCAGTTTGGGGGGGACCAGGGACTGTATCTTTTGATTCTTTTTTTAAAAACATTTTATTTATTATTTTAGAGAGAGGGGAAGGGACTTGGCCCCAGAACTCAGGCACATGCCCTGACTGGGAATCGAACCAGTGACCTTTAGGTTCATAGGCCCGGCACTCAATCAACTGAGCTATACCAGCCAGGGTCATTGTCTCTTTTTTGTAAGATTTTATTTATTTACTTATTTATTAATTTTTAATATATTTTATTGATTTTGCTATTACAATTGTCTCATTTTTCTCCCCCTTATTCCCCTCTGCCCTGCACCCCCTCCCACTAGCATTCCCCCCACCCTTACTTCGTGTCCATGGATTGTACATATAAATTCTTTGGTTTCTCCATTTCCCGTATTATTCTTAACCTCCTCCTGTCTATTTTGTACCTACCATTTACGCTTCTTATTCCCTCCCTTTTCCTCCATTCTCTCTCCTCCTTCCTCCCCACTAATAACCCTCCATGTGATCTCCATTTCTGTGATTCTGTTCCTGTTCTAGTTGTTTGCTTAGTTTGTTTTTTGGGTCCGGTTGTTGATAATTGTGAGTTTGTTGTCAAGATTTTATTTTTATTTTTTTATGAACCTTAGTACAAAAATTTATTTAAATACCACCAAAAAGCCCTGAAAAAGTTAGTGTAAGAGTTTCAGAAAAATCAAAGTAAATGAAAACAGGCTTTTTTCTTGTTTATTGTTGCTCAGTTATAGTTGTACCCATTCCCTCCCATCTGCCCCATTGCTCTCCCCTGCCCTGTCCTACCTCTGCTCCCAAAGATCCCCCACCTCACTGTCTTTGTCCATGAGTCCTTTGTACATGTTCCTTGGTTCCTTGACCCTTCCTCTTATTTCCCCCTTTCCCCTCCCCTCTGGCCTCTATTGGTTTGTTCTTTATTTCCATGTCTCCAGTTTGTTTGTCTTGATGACTAGGTTCCACTTATAGGTGAGATCATATGATATTTGTCTTTCACTGCCTGGCTTACTTCACTTAGCATAATACTTTCCTGTTCCATCAGCCTATGTAGTATTCCATTGCGTAAATGTACCACCGTTTTTTGATCCACTCATTTACTGATGGGCACTTTGGCTGTTTCCAGCACTTGGCTATTGTAAATATTTTATTTTTAGAGAGAGAAGAGGAAGGGAGAAAGAGAGAGAAACATAGACAGGTTGCCTCCTGCACGCCTCCAACTGGGGCCCTGGCCTGCAAACCAGGCATATGCCTTGATTAGGAATCCAACCAGTGACCTTTTGATTCGCAGGTCAGTGCTCAATCCACTGAGCCATACCAGCCAGGGCTAACGACATGCATTCTTAAGTTTCTGTCTACCCACAAGAAATTCCCTCAAAAATCTATTTATGAAAAGGACAGGCGTCTCTTATGACAAGTCAGAATGTTTTCTAAAAGCTCAACTCCTCAACTGTCACCCTTTAGAGGTAGAACTTTGTTCAGATCTTTAGTTCTACTTTCCTGCAATTTTTCCTTCCTTTCTCTCTCTGCTACACACTCCCCTCCTCTTCCGCTGTTTCCCGTTTCATTTTCTGGCTCCTGCTCTGACAGGAAAACAAGGAAGCTGAATCTTGTGCTCTCAAAGCCCTAGTTTGACAGAATAGAACGCTAGGTGGGATGGGAGGGGGTTCTGGGCCTCCAAGACTATAAGTAGTAGAAGAGGCAATCTCTCTAGTCTGCTTTGAGTCAGCAGCTAAAATGGAGCCTGCACCTACACAGTGAGCCAGCTGAGTGACCAGCACTGTGGGAGAGTGAGGGAGACAGAGATGTATCCCAAGGCTCCAGAAACGCTCTACACCACCCAGCCACTTCCATTAAGAAGGAAATATCCTACACCACCAAGAAACAATTTCATAATACAAATCCCTGACCTAAACAGTGCATAAACAATGCATCACTGTTCCTAGAATCCTAGAAAATAACAGTTACAGAATTTCTGTTTCTTGAAATTGCCTGGCTCTGCTCTTGCTTGAAACACTTCACTGCCAGACCACCCTTTGGCAAGCCCATAGCATTCAGATGTCAGCTGAACGTTACCTCGTCCGAGAGGCCTCCCCTGACTAACCAGCCACAACCAACACCCTGTACTAACTATCCCATTTCCATTTTCTTCATAGCATTTATCACCACCTGGTTATTCTGTCCATAAGTTTTACTTGTCTGTTTTCCTGTTATGGAATGTAAGCTCTGTGAAAGTGGGGGCCTTATTCAAAGTATTACCAGCACTTAGAACAGTGCTTTGCACATTGTAAGTACTCAGTAAAGATCTGGTGAATAAATCAATTTGTTTAACCCGCTACCTATATTTTAAAGATGCAGGAACTAAGATTCAGGGGAAGTGACTGGGCTGAAGTTCCACAGCTAGTGGCAGAGGCGGGACTTAAATTTAGGTTTCTAGCTTCCCAACCTGGTTTCCCCCAAAACCCCTTGCAAAACTCCACACTATTTTAATGTTTCTCAAGTTTACCTCTTCCTCTCTTTTTTCCCCCACATTAACTAAGTATTTACGGGCTATGCCAAGAATACTACACAGGACACACCAATACCTAACTACTCTTTCCTCCACTAAATTCTTATCTGCTTGTTTTACTCAACAAAATGGGAATGTCTATTCTGTCAGAGGGAACGATAACACTGAACAAGGCAGATACAGTTCTTGTCCTCATGGAGATAATATCTACCTCATGGATTGTACAGTGCTTGGTATAAAGTGTTCACTAAGGATGGGCTGTTATACCTCTCTGAATGAAAAGAGGAGTGGTTTTTCCACTGAAGGTATGGAGGAAACTTCTCACGGAATACTCCCCTCCTTGAAGCACCCTGACAACTCATTTCTCTCTGTAGCTGCGTTGCTTGCTCCTGCCATATCTGGAAATGGCTTTGGCCCCAGGCTGAGCAGAGAAACAGCTCAGTCTATCTATTCTCAGTAGCTCAGTTTCCAGACACTAAACCTTCCATGACCCTAGTTGTATTTAAATACTGGAGAAGTTGACCCTGATCTGGAACTTTGGCTTTGAGGCCACGTCATTATGGGACAAAAATGACTATTATACAGACCTCTGATACCTGTCATTGCCAACTGTTAGCAGGCAGTGCTAATGACTGTGATGACAAGCAGTTGCGCCTTACCAGAACAGCATGCTACTTCTTTTTGCTATGGATAAAAGGCATTCAGTGGCAGTTTCCAAGGATCTTGGGTGACATTTACATCCATCCTGAAATCTGGGTTAGCCAAAAGCCTATGTTTTGGGCTTCTGTTACGTCACTTGAAGTTGCCCATCTACACCAGGACAAAGATCCTGCCCTACCTCCCAGATGTAGGACCCAAACACTTATCCTTCAAAAGCCATGGACACAAGTTTCTCATCCTTTCTTTGGTGTTTGCCTTTCAGTAGTTAGAAATCCTTGACCCCACTGAGAGGCCTAGTGGAAAGAGCCTTAGCTGCTTAGGGGTGGCAGTGGCTGTAAGGCAAAAGAGCCAATGAGGTTGAGAGTATTGTTTAGGGCAGACTTGGCTGCTCTCCAGCTATGAAAGAAGGTTAAGGTCATTTAGGGGGTGGGGAGGGAGGAGCCTGGGAAAAGAACTACTGGCCACACCCCTGGGCTCTCTACTGGCAAAGGCTCTATTTACTTCTCAAAAGCGAATTACTCACAGCTCAGTGGCTAGCAGTTCTTGGCTGGTGCTAACACCAGTCAGAAACTGGAGACCAGGCTAGGCTCCCCCTGCATTGCAAGAGAGCAGATGAAAGGAACCCAGGAAACCAAACTCCTAGGCAATGCTCCACACACAGCCCAGAAATGCACTTGCTACACTAGACAGTGGAGTTCAAGAGACCCAGAGCAAAGTAAGCCATTAGCATTATTATTGCTCACCAAAATATAGATACGAAAGTTTTCTCAGTTTTTTTCCTGAAGAGTCCCAGGAAATTGTCTTGGTCCATGGTTAGCCAATTGTTTCTATTTCTCCCTCTCTCAATACAGAAAGACTAGTTACTCATTCCTGTCCCTGACTCAAATATTAACAACCATATGCAGTTTGATGAACACTTGATTGGAATTCTCTCAATAATTTTACCTTATCCTAAATAGAACAAAAAACAAGTCTTGCTTGCTGAGCTCCACTGCTAGATCCAGTTAAGTCTGGTTGTCCTTTGACCCACGAAGGTGCAGCCTGGTGAATTAGGAAGAGCATGGGCCTTGGATTCAGGGAGATCTTGGTTGGTATGTGAGCTCATACAAGCCACCTCCTTCAACTATAAAATGGAAGCCAGAATACTGATCTCACAGGCATGGGACTGTTTTATGTACTATGTCTGGTACACACGTAGGTACTCAATAGAGAGCTGTTGTTTCAAGTTTCACTTTTAAGTCTTCACAATAATTTCTCTGTAACTGGTTCTGGTTTCTTGTTTTCTTGAAGTCGATGAACAGAGAAGCTATATATTGTTAACACTGGCCTATAAAAGTAATTGCATGTGGCCAAGGTCTACATTTTATTAATCAACTATGCACCAGACTGTGCTGTAGGACAGGGATATGGTGAACAAAATAACACCTCCACCCTCAGACAGTTTACATTCCAGTGTAAAGACCACCAAATAAATGAAAGAAAGAAAGAAAGAGAGGAAAAGAAAAAGGGAAAGAAAGAAAGAAAGAAAGAAAGAAAGAAAGAAAGAAAGAAAGAAAGAAAGAAAGAAAGAAAGAAAGACAACGCATAACATGCCAGACAGTAACAAGCACTACAAAGAAAATTTAGACAGAAAAGGGAAATAAGGCAAGGGATCAGATTGCTATTTTATTTTATTTTATTTTAATATTTTATTTATTTATCTTTAGAGGGGAAGGGAAGGAGAGAAGGAGAGAAACATCAATGTATGGTTGCCTTTTGTGCATCCTCTGCTGGGAACTGGCCTGTAGGGAACTGGTCTGCAACCTAGGCATATGCCCTGACTGGGAATCGAACTGCGATTGTCTGGTTCGCAGGCCCGCACTCAATCCACTGAGCTACACCAGCCAGGGCAAGATTGCTATTTTAAATAGAGTGGCCAGGGAAAGCTTCACTGGTGTATTTAAGCAGACTTGAAGAAAACTTCAACCATGCAGTTACCTGGTGAGTATTCTGGACAGAGGAATGGTAAGTGCAAAGGGGCCACGGTGGAGACAGCCCTGTATAGTGCAGTCAGCAATGAGGAAGAGAAGAGCCCAGAGAGGAAACAACAAGCTAGATAACTGAGGGCTTTGGAGGTCATTGTAACAATCTGGAATTTTACTTAGAATGAGAAGCACTTTCTTTTTTAAAGATTTTATTTATTTTTAGAAGAGGGGAAGGGGAGAGGGAGAGAAACATCAATGTGTAGTTGCCTCTCAAGTACCCCCTACTGGGGGGGACCAGGCCTGAAACCCAGGCACGTGCCCTGGCTGGGAACTGAACCGGCAACTCTTTGGTTTGCAGGCCCACACTCGCTCAATCCACTGAGCTACACCAGCCAGGGCCACCAAAGGATTTTGATCTAACTTGGTTTTAAAGGGAGCATTTTGGTTGCTATGTAGAGAATGGGATCAACCAAGCCAAGCAGAAGCATGGAGGCCAGTTTGGAGGATATTTCAAGAATTCAAGAAAGATATGGTAGTGTCTTAAACTATAGTAGTAGTGACTGGAGTGAGGATTAATTTTTGAAGAATGCTAACAGACTGGATATGAAAATTAAAGTAGTCAAGGACTTTTTTTTTTTGCCAAGCAATGGAACTGTCATTTACTGAAAAAACTATGGGAGAGGCTAGTTTCTAGGGAAGAAGATGGCATTTTAGTTTGGGCATGTTCAAATTAAACTTCCAGAGATGTCAAGAAAGCAGCCGAATGCTCTCATCTGTAATTAGGGGAGAGAGCCAGTCTGGAGAAATTAATGGTTAAGTTGGAAGCTGCTTCCAGATAAATGGGTGTCTTATTAACAACTTCTTTTTAAAATTTAATCTTTATATTTTTCCATTACCATTTAATAATGATTTCTAAGAAAAATAGAGATCACCCCCTTTGCCAACTATTACCAAAAGTTTCTAGAGCAGTGATTTTCAACTGGCGTGCTGCAAGAATTTTAAAAACATGTTAATACCTAGCCAGTCAACACACTGAGCTCTTTTCCCTTAGATTGTCAAATTAAAAAATGACAACAGCCATCTGGTGTAAACTCATCGAAATTACACCTCTTTTTTTTGCCCTGACCAGTGTGACTCAATTGGTTGAGTGCTTCACCACAGAGCAAAGGGTCATGGGTTTCATTTCCAGTGAGGGCACATACCTGGGTTCTGGGCTGGCCCTGGGTTGGGGCACATGTGAGAGACAACTGATCGATGTTTCTCTCAAACACTGATGTTTCTCTCCCTCTCTTCCCCTATCTCTAAATAAAATATTTAAAAAATAATCTTTGTTACATTGGCAAAAAAATGTATTTTTTGGTGTGCACAGAATTTTAGTAATTAGCTTATGTGTGCCACGAGATGAAAAAGTTCTAGAGTATCGTCAATTTCTTTGGCTATTTAAACCCAATTTATCTTGTGCTTTTAATGCCTAAAACTTCCTCTTGCAGGTGAAATGATCTCAGCTTTCTTAAACCGACACCGTGGAAAGACAGCACACCAAGGAAGAGTTGCAAGAACCACATCCCCAAAAGGTCAAACTTTTAAGTAGTTTGAAAACAATAAAAAGCCTCACAAATGTCTTACCAAGATTTAATGTACATTTATTCTTAACACGTGGAACATATAGTATAAAGATTTCATACTGAATAAATGATATTCATTAAGCCAAAAAAGGAAAAAAGGAGGAATTTACATCAAGTTTTAGCTACATTGTTTGAAATACAAATATGCAGATTTTATCACTGAAAAAATCTCAATTGTGTTTCTTCATCAGGAACTTCAACTGAACCTAGAACTTCACACCTCGATTAGAAAGAAAACAAAACAAAACAAAAACCCAGAAAAAAATAAACTATAAGTTGATTGGCTGCTGAGACAGCAAGGACTTTTTACAGAGACCTGTACAGCATCGCGCCATGAGGGATGATGTCTGGCAAGAGATTAAATAGCTTTGTCTCGCTTTGTGCAGGTCACCAACTTGTTAACTCGTCATACTATAAAGGGGTAGCTGGGAGGGGGAACCAAACTGTGGGGACCCAAGGGTATGTGCAATGTACAACGTCATATATATACACACGTGGCAGCACAGCGGCTGCAGCTAAAGGTTAAAACCAGTTCTAAGAGGTGATCTCAGGGTTATTCATACAATCAAGGAGGAGAGAAAGAGGTCAGGGTGTTGTAGGTTCACACATGATACTTTGGGGGAAAAGCCTTTTTTTTTTCTCCTCAACATTTAACTAAAAACATTTTTAAAAACTACAGCTTGCTGCTGACCCAGCTTTTTTTTCTGTTTCCATGTGAGACATTATTATTACAGTATGTTTACAGTATCAGGTGTACAGTACAGTACATGGAAGGGTCTACACTCTACTGCACAGGCCTCTCTAGTGAACAGGGTCTGTCCACAATTGCGAAATTCTCGGCTCCTGCAAGATTGTGAATGTTACAACAATAAACCACACACAGTTCAGCAGTCACCTTATTTTGTCCTTCAGAGGCTTTTTTTTGTATTTTTTCTTTTTTTTTTAACCATTAAAAACAGTTATGAAATGTGGCGTCCCATTGATGCAAGGACCGGGAAAGCCATTTTTATTTAATTTTTTTCCCCAAACTCACTGTAAACAACAGTAACTTTGGTTAAAATAAAAAAGTCTTCTATGTAGGCAGAGCTTTGTCTTTTCAAATAGGGTGAGGTCCTGAGGGGAGTTAGGTGAGGACAAGGAACAGAAAGGTAGAAAGGTGAGGGGGGCTGGGAGGAAAGAGAAATAGGAGAGACTTTTTTCCCAAGGGAGAAGCTGGACAGCACAGGGTAAACTGGATTCTGAGGTGGTTTTGCATAAATAAAGGGCAACAGTCAGTTTCTAAGTTCACACACGCACACACACACAGGGAGGGAGGTGTCCCACGGCTGTCATGACTGGCCAATCAAAAACAGTACGTCACAGATGACTTGTGAAACCAATGAGTTCATCAATGGTGATACCGAGATGTCCAACAGCCGTGACTCGTACAGCGTGAACTCTGAGTGGTTTTCGTCCACCTTGGCCAGGGCCAGCAGTGCACGGGCAGCCCGCCGCATCATGTCCACACTAGTTGGCTCAAAGGGTGGGTTCTGCATGTGCAGCAGGCTTGCCTGGCTCTGTTGGAACTGTGTGGCAGCAAGGCTGTCCTCCAGGAAGCCCAGGAGGTTGCCGATGCTGCCCTTCTGCACTGCGATGGCACGGGCTGCCAGGCTGTCGCCCTGCGCCAGGTTGGCCAGCAGTACCACGGCCATCTCCCTGCATACCGGGTTCTTTCGGTCACTGAGGAAGCGCACCATGGTGCTATACAACTTCTCCAGGCGGCTGAAGGGGGGTGTGGCAAGGATCAGGTCCACATTGTTGTCCTGGATGCTGAGTTTGCTGAGGGTTTCCAAGACCAGTCTCTGGGGGGAAAGGACGGCATTGGGGCCCAAGGTGGAGAAGGGGTCCTGGGCTTCAGCTGAAGGGCACACTGCCCAGTGTAGGAGTCCATCCAGGACAGGCAGGCAAATGCTCTCAGGGTACGGGGAGAGGTCCAACTGCCCCGAGATGTTGGCTAGAGTGACCAAGGTGTTTTCCCGGAGCATCTCCAAGCAGTCCCACCACCACTCCACTTTGTTGCAGCTCACCCCTTGGTCCTGTTCCTCCTCCTTCTCATAAGTTAGTGGTGCCTGCTTCCGTTCTGGATGCTTGTGATGTAGAAGGATCAGCTTGCCCAGGATTAGCAGCAGCCCTGGGTGTTTGGACATCTCAAAGTCGTTACCTGGCACAAATGACAGGCTTCGGATAGTATTGGAGACACAGACACAACGCTTGGCAAGGGAATCCTGCCAGTCCAGAAGGGTACACAGTGGGGTCTCATCTTTACTGTGAGGTTCATCCTCTAGGATCTTGATGTTCCGGTGGCTCTGTGCTGGGCTGATGCCAAATGGAAACTTGCTGCTCTCCTTGGTAGCCTCTGTACTCTTAGCTCCCTCCTCAGTCAATGTGCTAGACCGAGTGGACAACATATCATCCATAGTGGCTGTGATCCGTTTTTCTGGGGGGCCATCAGGTGGGGGGCCCTCTTGTTCTGTTGTCCCTTGTGTACATTCTCCTGCTATAACATGTTTCCGGGTGACTGGTAGGCAGGGCATATGAGGCTGAGTAGGCAGAAGCTCTGTCTTGCTCTCAAAGTGGGTCTGGATATGCTCAGTGGTGTCCCCCCCACCAATCCGCCAGTGCAGCAGACCACTGTCAAACTCCTGCACTCGCCCAAGCTTATCTGAGCAGTCCACCACAAACGGGTCATTTTTCTGCACGATCTTTACTGGAAGTTTGTCAAACTTACTAGTAAGTTTCTCCTCGCTATTTTCTGAGGCTGCCTTGTCCTTGCCTGAAAAGGCCATCTCCTCATCATTTTCAACTATTTCCTCTTCTTCCTCCTCTAATTTGGGACCTAGAAAATCTTCCTCATCCTCCCCCTCTACCGGGGCTGGACTAGACGCCTTGCTGAATCTCCCAGGGTCCAGTAGTGTTCTCTGTCCTGGGTCACCCACTTCATACTCCTTTAAAATGCCAAAGATCTCAATCAGGCAACGTCGGAAATATTCCACAAGGAGCTCTAGCAACCCTGGGAGCTAAAGAGAAAGAACAGGAAATAAATTAAGGGAAAAAAGTGAGCTAAAATAAGAATCCTTGACTTGAGAGATCTCCAACGGTCTATCTGCTCTCCCCCCTTTTCTTCCAGGTCAGACATTTGCATCACTGTAAAAGGCAGAGGTTTTCTTCCAAAGACTCTACACAGTGAGTCCTTTAATCTCTCCTATGACCGGCACAAAGTTCTTCTTTCTGCCCACCTAACCTACCTTCACTCAAATCTGCCTCCAGGATGGAAATGTTAACCAACAGCTCTGTGTACCTCACTACCATTGCCACCATCTCTCAGCCTCCTCTCACAACCAATTTCTGCTTTTCTTTACTAGGTCCAGTTTCCTACCCATTGGTCACTGTCCAACAGTGACCAATGGGTCACTGTCATTGTTCCTCTTAGAATACTACATATAGCCCACTGCCAAGTGGAGCACAAGGCTAGGCATGGTGGGATGATCCCTCACAACATAAGCTGAGGGAGGAAATGCAGTATGGACAGATGTTTATCTGTTCTCTTCTCCCCAAGCTCCCCAACATAGGAGGCTGGACATTCATAACTCATGGAACAGAATGAATGGGATGAGGCTCTGATTTGCCAAACACTGTTCCAAACTGGTGCTAGGGTCATCCAAATTCCAGCTTAGATCCTGTATAGGCCATTTACCTCTAGAAGAAAACAGTAATTTCTAATCAGATCAATTTCTGGTAGAATAGTATAGCAGAATGAAAATAGTAAGTGCTTTTGAATAGAAAGATCTAGGTTTCAATTCTGGCTTTTCCAGGAACTAGCTGGGTGATTTAAGTTTCTAAGCTGTGGTTTTTTCCATCTTTCTGGAAATTCCTAAACTTCACAGGATTGTTCTGAGGTCTAAATGGAATGTATCAAATGTGTAGACTATGGAAATTGCTAAATAAATATCTGTTTCTTTACTTTCTTATGGGAGACAATATTATGCAATAAAGTCAGGTTTTAAGAGTCAGAACAACTCTGTTAGGACCTGGCCAGTTAGCTCAGTTGGTTACAGTATTGTCCCAATATGCCAAGGTGTGGCTTTGATCCCCGGTCAGGGCACATACAAGAATCAACCAATGAATGCATAAGTAAGAGGAACAAAAACCTGATGTTCTCTCTCTGTGTCCCTCCCTCCTTCTCTCTCTCAAATCTTAAATAAAAAGAAAGAAAAAAAAAACAACCCTCTCAACAGCTGTGTGAACCTGGGAAAAGATAAAGACTCTGAGCCTATGGCTACACCTGCCTTGGAAGGCTGTTGTATGATATGAAAGAAAATATGAAGAACCTGGCACAAAATGAGGACAAAATAAACAGTAATAATTAATAATAATGCCTCCTTAGTCAGCTCCTAGATAGATGGGTTGGTCGGTAGACACTAAGAATGATTAAAAAAAAAAAAAAAGTAGGATGGTGCAGCAGAAACGCTTCCCAGTTACTGGGAAAACTCCAGGTGCATGTCTTGTGGAGAGAGAGTATGGAGAATCACCTCTGCAAGAACATTTTGAAATATCTCCAGCCCCAAGCACTTCCCATCCTACGCTTTAGGCAAATGGGATCGAGAAGAATCTCTTCTATTCAGAGTAGATGAAATAAGAAAGGGAATTAAGAAACTATTCTGCTCACTGACAAAGATCATAGGTTCTTCTTGGGAGAACTAGAAAACAGTGTCCTCACTGACATCCACAGAATCTTTCTTATCAGTACTAAAGAGTTTCTCTCCAATTCCCTTGGAAGTCAATACTGATACCTTATACACAAATTATTACTGTTCTCAGTACTCCAGGCCCATGGGCAGTGGCCAAGGGCTAGCAAGGAATATATTAGAGAAGGAACGAGAGAGAGACCATGTTGCCTGGGGATAGTGTAAATTCCCAGTGTCACTTAATATCAATGACTTTAAGAAAATACCAGGCCCTTGCAACCTTTCAATCTTCTCCAGGCACCTGTACTCACCTGACTGAGGTTGAAGGTCATGATACTGTTGTCATCATACAACAGGATGTTAATGGTGTCTAATGCCCATGTGCTCTCTGCCAGCAGCCCAGATTTGAGGGACATCATTACTCGCCATGCCTCTGGAGTTCCTGAAATAAAACTTCCAGGTCATCCACCCACCAAGCCCAGGATGGCTGGCTGATCAGTCAGGCTACTATGAAGATAACAAATAGGGGCAGTTCTTATCTGGGAGATGGCAGACATCTACTTCTCAAGGCTTTTAGGCCCTCTTAGGACATCACTGAGTAGCAATTCCTTTAAGTAAAAGCCTGAAATCAGCTGATTTCTTTCTTACACAAATTTCTTTGGTTCTGTTTTAATCAACACTGGTCCGGATTTTATTTCATGCAGAGTATCAGGTCAGAGGGAGAACGATGGACAAGATGGAAGGGGCAGATTACACAACCAAATCAGGCAGGTCTCCTTACCAATGTCTTTCATGGTGAGTCGCCTCCTCTGTTTCAACACAGGCTGTGTGGCTTCAACAGAGCCAGGTGGGAAGGTGATGTCCCGCCGGATCATGGGGGGCTGCACAGGGGCAGGTGCTATGTGCGAGGCAGGTACAGGGGGCCCTGCCTTTTGCATCTTCATCCCAGTGTGTAGGAATGGAGACTTGCTAGGAGAGGTGCGGTTCTCCATTGGCCGAGGCAGGGGAGCAGGGCTGGATACCTGAGGAATGTGATTCTGCATGCTTGGTGGGGGCTGGTAGTTGGAAGGAGGGGGCCTTGTCATGGTGGGCACAGGGGCAGAGGGACCATATGGGGGCTGGCGTGTGCCATGGGAAGGCCATGAGCCTTCATGGTTAGCCCTCTGATCCGTATGCAGCATTTCATCTGTTCGGTTCACACCATGATAGGCGGGGCCTTGTGGGGCAGAGCCTGTGCTCTGCCTATTGGTGTAATTGTAGGTCATGTCATTACGCCCTTGCCACATGGTGCCTTGCTGAGCAACCTCAGCTGATGCCTGTATGGGGCCACCCATCATTTGAGGTGGTATGTTCTGCTGGGCACTGGAACCAGGGGGTGCTGAGACACGGTCTCGGCCAAACTGGAATGGAAACTGGTTCTGGGGGCCACTTGCTGGTCGGCGCTCAGTAGCAGCAGCGGCAGTGGCAGGATATGCATTGCCATACTGGTTGTACACATCTTGCTGAGGTGAAGGCTGGGCAGCTTGTTGCTGGCTGGCAGGCTGAGGCTGGGCTGGAGGCAACTGCTGCTGCTGGGGCTGCCCCTGCCCTGCACTGTACGGCACACTGTACATCTCCCCCTCATGCCGCTTGGCAGTAGGGCCGTATGTGCTATCCATTGGCCGCTTGTAATTCTAAGACAGGGACAAGCAGAGGGAAGTTAATACTTTGTTCTCGGGGACACAAGAACTACAGCTGCCAAGACAGCTATGCCAGACACTCACTGGGCTTGCTTCTGCCCCTCTAGAAGAGACACAGACTCTAAGAGAACAAAGGAATAATCTTCTCAAATTATTTTTCAAAATTATCTCTGACAGCAAGAATTATTCTTTCTTCCTCTTTGGCTCTCCCTTACTCTAAGTAGAACTAAAGAAAAGTTCAAAAATCAAAATAAAAGGCCTGTTTCTAGTTCTTCTGGAGAACTAGAAACTGAACTGGATTCCAAATAGAACAGAGATTAAGGACATGGCTGTTTAGGTAGAACTAGCTATTTGGGTGGGAGAAGACCACCAAAGTATTTAAAGTGAGGTTCTTAGATTTTTCACCTTAAATTTCTAACTGGCTTTGTGTGTCAGTCCACCCTGATACCCTCCTCACCTGCTGCTGTTGCTGATACATTGTGGTCTGCTGGCTGGGGAAGGGGCTGCTAGAAGGGGTGCCTTGAGTGAACTGATTGCCATAGGAATCATGTCTGCAAGGAGGAAGAAAAACAGAATCACGGTCGGAAATGGCAAATCCCAAGGCACAGAGGAATTGAGGCCAGGCTTCACTTACCGTTGCTGCTGTTGCTGCTGCTGGGGAGGGTAGCGGCTAGGAGAATACATCCCCGATTCTGGGTTGGAAGGCATGAGATTTGGCTGTGGGGCTCCAGTGCCCATGTTTCCCTCGGGTCCTATTCCAGGCTCCGTCCTAAACAAAATAGGAGAAGCACAAACATGAGTCCATTAAATATAGCTATGGGGTGCTGGGGTGGGGCAGGAGTGGGGGCCATGCTTACCTCACTCTGTCATAAGGACCTCCATAAGGATAGTGCTGTCGTGGTCCCATTGCCACATTTGCCAGCCCAGGGCCGGCAGCTCGGCTGTAGGGGTCCCCCATCCCGCCGTTGGGGCCCTGCCCTGAGGACATGAAGGGATCACTCCCTGGAGCTGAGTGTAGAAAGGCAGGCAGTGAGCAAACTACTAGATGAGCAAGTCTAGCAATCCATCCCTTGCTTGCCCCAAAGACCCATGCCTTCTTCAGAGCTCTATTTTGTTCCTTTTGTTTTCTTGATAGGTTTAAAACAGAGATCTAAAGAGGCCCCAATCAACAAAGAACATGTACTTCTTAAGGGGTAATAGGGTGAGACTAGGGAGAGGAAGACAAGAAAGAAGGCGGGGATGAAGATGGGTGGTTAGGTTTGAAAATGTCCATCTCAGAAGATGGTTGACAAGAACCCTGAATCACTTTCAATCTATCAACCCACTTCCTCAGCTCTGTCCTCAATGGTAAAAGGCCAACAGCAAATTGGTCACCTTTCCTCATGCTGCCATAAGGATCCTTATTTGGCTCGTAGGACATGCGCCCCATCATGTCAGAGGTATTCATACTGGGCTGGTACCCAGGGTTTGGAGTCATGGAATTCCGTTTCTGGAATGTGGGGTCACCTCCATCAGGAAAAGCATCCTGGATCCCAACTGAATTGCTCCTACTCCAGAGCAAGGAAAGTCAATTAAATCACAAATAAAGCAATTCCTCTGATAATACAGGACACAGGGAGTCACTGGCTGGGCAGCCAGAGCAGAGTCCCCACCAGGCGGCATAGGAGCTCTTGCACTTCTGCCCAGGCTCTCCCAAACCACCTGCCCCTGCTTGTGGTCTTACCTCATGCCTGGCAAGGGGGGGATCTGACTGTGTGGTGTGGATGCTGGAGTCGGTGGCTTCAAGTCTCCCCCTTCTGCCATGGAACTACTGGTTGACTGAGGTGTCTGTGGCCCCTGCATAGACCCTGATCCAGCTGTGGACAGAGATGCAGGGTGAGCAGGACAGTGTTTAACTCTCACAGAGACCCATGCCCTGGGATCTCTTCTGAAAAGACTGTTATAAGGCCAAAGCCAGGGTTCTTTAAAGCCTAAATCACCTTCTCCACAGGAAATCTCATCAAGGCCAGGTAATAAAAAAGGGAATTTGAGGGCTCAACAGTGGTCCTTGCTGTTTCACATTAGGAGAATATGAGTGGTATGGCGATGCCATCACCATGCTGCCGATTCCTTGAGTCTCCACCAGATTCCTTGACTATTTTACTCCCCCTCCCCCATACCCCAGGACCCTGCTAACCATGTAATGCTGGTGCACAAGTTTCCATTCAGAGCCCCTGGAATCATGGGTATAAAGGCCCCAAACCAGCAGTGTACATTAGGAACACAGGAGTTCCCATTCTCAAACATCTAGCAGTGTCACCACTCAGGTTCAAATGTTCCTCTAAGCTGATAAGCACAGAATTACCAATAATTAATGTTTCCATTAGTTAACATCCCCTGAAGCAGACATCCCACTGCTTGGTGAGTCACCTCAGGTATTCATTACACCCCCGGAGGTAAACATCAGAGCACACATCTGTTTACACCAACCTTCTAGGAGTCCTGGCCTTCCCGTGCTTGCCCAGGCACCAGCCTCTTCTCAGAAAGGAGGGTGGGCAGAGACACTCCCATCAGAGTGTTGCATTCATATCTCTTCCCCACGTCCTCCTTCCCATTCATTACCATTTCAGCTCCCTAGGGAATTGAGGGCTCTAGTTTGAGCTGCATTCTAAGGTACTGACATCAGTGGGCCAAAGTTCCCAGATAGTCTTGCCTCACTGCTATTCATTAGATTCCCCCACTCCTCTGATGTCCCTCCTCACCAGATGCACGGTGAAAATGAAAACTTAAAAAACTTAAGGGCTACTGTAGACTACCTCTGAAAGGAGTTGCCTCTGCCCACTCTTTAGTGTACCAACTTGTTATGCCCCATGATAGGAAGAGCACGCATCCCTGGAGGCCAGTGCTGAACAAGGAACCTGGACCCTTGGATACTACCCTTGAAGGGTTAGCCTTGGTAGGGCTCACTCAAACCCTACCTGGAGAAGGAGGCTGGATTTTGGGCTGGGACTTCTTGGAATCAGCAGCTGCAAAGATGTCTGGGGGTGGGTCTTCTCCCCGTTCAATCTTGCACTCAAAGGCATAGAGACACTGGATATACTGCTTTTTCAAGGAGCTGGCAGCACTGCTTGAAGTGCCGACATTGAGGTTGGTCGCAAGTTCCCGCCATTTTTTGTTCTTGTTGACCTGCACAACCAACCAAAAGAGTCGGGGTACATCTTCTTGCCCGCAAGTCCCAAACCCCATCAGACTAACAGGTACCCATCTCTTATGGAATCACAATTCTCAGTGAACCACAAAAGTTAACCCTGCTTGATGGACAGTCCACAGTAAACAATAAATTCATGGCTGGCTTTCCTCTACCTTTGGCAGGCTCTATCCACAGACAACTATTAGACAAGGCTAATAGGGCAAATTTCATATCACTGTTAGAGAGAATGGGATTAAGAAGGTATGGTCTTTACACATGTGTACTACTGAAAAATTACGTGCATATCATCAGATCCAACTCCTATTTTAAATGTACCAATAAAAATTAACATTTCATAAAATAGAGATGTGTAGTAATATCAACAGCTTAACTTGCTTTGTCCAACTGGGCGTTTTCACGTCTGATTTCTTTTTTCAGTGTGCGGCTCTTTGCAATTTGACATTCTATTCCACAACTCTCCTGCATCCCAGTGACATAAAACTGTAAGCCCCTTTCCCTCACCAGTCACTGTCCTGACTGCCCAGGTGCTCTAGGCCCTGTGACTTCTTTTGTACCTTCCCAGAAGCCAGCCTACTCTTGCCTCTTTTCCTCAGCCTCAGGACACCGAGATTTCCAATCCCTAGGGTTACTGTTTCTGCTCTAGCCAAGCAGGTCTCCTTCTTCATGAATTCTTATGCTTATTCGCCCACCACATGTGGTAAGTCTGTGGAGATCTCAAGGGCTGAGAATGCTGGCTTTCCAGTCCCAAACCCACAAAGGAAATTCAGTATGTTTGTGATACCTGTTGATTTGATACCAATGATGCTAGAGAGAAGAGTGATAAGGAAGCAAAGAAAAGAACAAACTACATGGAGAAAATGTGACCAGGAAAACTTCTAGAGCAGGGAGATGGTGTTGGCAGGGTACATTCCAGACTCCCATCTCCAGGCCATCTAGGTCAGTCAACTGGAACATGGCCCCTCCTCCTACCTAAACCCTACTAATCCTTTAGAAAAGCTCAGGACTCATCTTTTATCTTCCTGGAGCCCTTACAAACAACTTGTAACAGCAATCTTTCCCCTCTGAACCGTCTTTAAAGTTCAATTATGTCATAGCACCTAAAAGGTTGGGATCCTTCTGCAAACTAAGATAGGCCCTGGCTTTGAGATTCTCTCCTGTACCCTCATCTTAAGTTCAGAAGCCCACTCAATTAAAAGTATGCTCCCCTGCCCTACAAATAGGAGGCCTGTGTATGAGAAACAGTGTACCAGGGAGAATGGCACGAATAAGTCCAGAGTCACCTCAGAAGTCTTTGTGGCTTTGCTTCCCACGCCACTTATATGGCAGTGCGCACGTGTCTTGTTTTGTTTTCCTTTGTGGGGGAGGGAAATAAAGCCTGAAGGGAGAAGGAATTCATAACTGACTGTTGGTTGGCTTTATTCCAATCACTTTCTTTTCTGCTGGTGACAGCTGTTTTCCTCTTCTGATTTAGAAGGTTTGGAATACATCCCTCCCAGCCACGCCTCCCCTGAGCTCAGCCACAAACTCAGAACCAACAGTAGTCTCCTGGTCTAACAAGTACAGTACACACACAGGAGGAAAGTCTGCAAGTCACAGTGTGCTGTTTTGTCAGGGTTGCCTCACCTGTTTGCCTCCTAGGTTAAGTGTAAAACAAAGCTGTGAGGTATTAGGGTAGAGGCTCAGGGTGCTGTTCAGTTCAGAGGTTTGTAGTAGAGGTGAATTCATTAACTTTAGTCTTCCATACAGATAACTAAACACAATCTCCTACCTACATCTCCTTTCACAAACGATTTCTGTTAAATTGCTCCTGAAATCCCATCTTTACTATGAAGTTTCTTAGAAAGGGTCAGCAACTACTCTGGCTGCCCCTATACAATCTTTCAGACCAATTTATGTGGTAGATATCTTTCTGAAATCTTTATTTTTTCTAGCCTTACACAGTATAGCAAGGTACACTGTCCCTACTTCATAGATCAGAAATATTAGGGCTCAGAATGGTTATAATAAACCTTTATCAAGGTCATGTAATAAGTGGCTAAGTCAGGATTCAAAACCAAGCAATTTCTCCAAATCTTGCCCTTGTGTACTAAGCAAGATTGTCTCTCATGGAATCAAAATGCCTACAGACTTTTTCTATCTTTGCAACCCAGTAGGATCCTAGACATATGGTAAACATAATGCTAACACTCATCCTAGCCAGGAAGTCTCAGACTTCTGGGAGCCTGTGCTCTCAGGTCCATCAGTATATGACTCAAAGAGCAGGAGAGGAAAATAACCCTGTGGGATGCATGATGCTAGGTGAAGCCACTCAGTACCTTAAGAGAAGCTTGAGGAAACCACAGGGGAAGCCAAGTGCCAGGCACTCACCTGAGTCAATCCACCAATCTCCTTCACAGACACATAGAGGCGATAGAGGTCCAGAGGTTTCCTACCCACAGCAGGCAGATTTGTCATGCCCATGGCCTTCTCCTCAGTGAAGGCCAGATAACGGTCCACCCACATCTTCCTCTCAGGCTCACCACCCAGCTCATACAACTTGGTGATCTTCTCATTGGTTGTAGTAGAAGAACTGGATTTCTGGAAGGAGCAGGTCAAGATTCTTAGGAACTGGTTAGATCCAAAGCCTATGCTAAGGGTCTTAGAAGTCCCTTAATTAAAGCAGTAACAAAGCCTCTTATTCTGGAATGGTTACTAACGCCTACCCTGCCTTCGTAAAGTTGAAAGACCAAAAGGAAGCTAGACCTTCTTCCTATAAAGAAAGAAAAATACTATATATTATACAATGTGTGCTGTGCTAGATGCCTTTACATATCAGGCATTTATAAATTATCCTCCTCTTAAAAGATAAAGAAGAAGGCACAAGGAGGCCATGCCTAAGATCTCACAGCTTTGAAGTAGCAGGGTTGAGTCAAATCCTTGTCCACCTTACATCGATGTCACTCCCACTTCCACACTACTTACCCAGGAGCCTGCATAACTTTCATAGATGGTTTCAGAGAACTCAATAAACTCTAAATATGATCTTAAGACAATGGGATACACTAAAACAAAAAGAAACTCTACCTCCTCTCAAGAAAGAAAAGGATCTTCCAACTGTTTGGAAGGCTTTGCACAGTATTCTATCCAAAGCAGGAAGATGACTAGAAGGGCCTGGGAGCCAGAGGTGAAGGTCCACAGGAGGTGGTAGCTGTGATTTTTTATTTCCTCTATTTTATAATGTAGGGGAAATAAGGTATGACAAAGGACAGAAAAGTTTCAAATGACTCTAATGCTGAATAGGTCCCCAGTTTGCCACATGGCCCAACAGAGAGCACGCTTAGGACCAACCTATGGGGGGGCTAAGGACTGAAATCCCACCTGCCTCATCTCCCCGATAGAATATAGGGTACCAACCATTCCCGTGGCTCTTAGGATGGTATAGGAAGAGAAGAGCAACTAGGTGTCAATGGTACATACCATCTATCAATGCATAAGGACAGAGGGTACAATTTCACAGAGAATTCTACACTGCAGATCTGACATTTCCTCCATAACAGGCAGCTGTGAGAAGATTATGTTTTATATATCAGAACCCTTAGAATAACTCAAACCTAATTCAGTGAGCTATTATAGTGGGACCCTTCATGATAACAAGAGGAAACAACAACCTTTCTCTGAGACAATCTACTTGGTGTCATAAAAAACGAGAGTCTAATCACCCTCAACTTTTTCCTTTCTATCACTGGAAAGGATGGGACAGAAAGTTGAGGAGTCAAGCTATAAATCATTACTTTGGATTTGGATTCCGTCTTGGGCGTTCCATCAGCTTTGTTGTTCATTTTGGTGGCTGGAGTTAACTTGACATCCCCAAGGCCCATCATCTCTGGGCTGGCTGCCATCCCTACGAAAGAGAGAAAAAAAAATCCTAAGTTTAATAGGTTTGTGACATGAAGATAACTCTGGAAGAAATCCCTGGAGTGAACAATGACTAGAACTTACCTGCTGAATTGTTGGCCATGGTTCCACCCATGGGATATGGAGGTCCCTGAGGGTTGATCATGCCAGCCATACTATTAATCCCTTGTCCATAGGGAGGTCCAGTTCCCATTATGCCGCCTTGATTCATATTGGGGTAACCTGGTGGCCTGAGAAAGAACATGGAAGAGAGGGAGTTAGAGACACTGAGCTTTCAGATTTGGACTTGAGCTAAATATAGGCTTCTGTGAGCCAAGATCATCTAGCTAGGCTTACAAAAATAAAATGTGTACGGGACCCTCAAACGATAATCACAAACTACCTAAATATTTTTATCTTTTACCTCCCACAAAAGGTTCTAAGAGGATTCAAGCCCCAATGGGAGACTATAGGTTAATCTGAAAGGAAACACTCCTTCAGGAATGAAGGCCTACCCTGTCTCTTAAATAGTCTCAGCCTCTAAGGCACCTGGAGAGTCATGTGTGTTTCCATTTAAGAGCCCTCTCTATGCCAAAGAGGACTATATCGCTCAATTTTACCACTCTTTGTTACATCAAATCCCAACTAAACTGGAGCCCTCAACAGTAAAGTACCTGGTGGTGGCAAGGGAGGCTTTGCTTTGCATTCTTGATGGGCCTACTACATACTGTGCTTTTATCATTCTGAAGTACTAACCAAACCCACCTCTTCATAGTTATAGTAAATCACCCTAATCTACCTTGGTTCATCAACATCCCAATACGACCTGTCACTTTAAGAACTGTAGGCACCAAAAATGGAGTACAAGGACAGACCCTCCAAAAACAGAGAAATCAGATCCACTGACATCCATGGCCAACAAAGAAGAGATGAATCTTCAAGTCATTAACCGTATCACATGAGCCTTCTGCACTTTAGCACCAGAGTCAAATGCACAGGGCCACACAGAACAGTAGAAGAAATGGCAAACCATAACCCTACCATTCTTTTATTTCTCATACCACAGATCCAAGTCAAGTGTATCATTAAAAATCCTTTCAGAAACTAAGACACTAGATGACAAAAGAAATGAAGAAACTCTGAAGACTTATTTTTACTAGTCAAAATAACCTGTGCTTTGTGAAGTTCTTTACACATGATATCTGGTGATATGAAATTTGATAACAATTTTCTAGGATGCTTAAGAATCAGAAATTTTGCCCTGACTGATGTGGCCCACTTGGCTGGGGCATTGTACCACAGGTTCGATTCCCAGTCAGGGCACATGTCTGGGTTGCAGGCTCAGTCCCTGGTAGGAGCGTGGGGCATAGAAGAGGCAAGCATGAATGATGCTTGAATCATTCACGCGGGGAATAGCATGAATGATGCTTTTCTCTCTCTAGGAATAAATACATAAAATCTTTTTTTAAAAAGTTGGTGTTTACTATAAAAAAAAAAAAAGAATCTAAACTTTTGTTGTGTTTTCCACTATAAGGAAATCTAGTTTTTAAAGAGCTCTTAATAAAATGCATATTTAACAGGATGACATGGTTTAGGTCCAGAAGTACCTCAATAACCTGAATGATGCCACAATTTATTTCCTTGCACTAACACCCTCTTCACTTGCAAGGCCTTACCTGTTTTGGATAGAGTTGGCAGCAACATGCATGGCGACAGCAGTTTCTTGAGTTTTCCGGTTCATGCCCCCTGGTGGGGGACACATCCCTGACCCAACCTGAGGTGGCATATTGGCCATGTTAGGGCCATATGGCCGGTTGCCCATGGAGGCGTGACTCATTCTCCCTGGAGGGAGTGTGCCATAAGGTGGGATGCCAGGCTGTCCATGCATCTGACCTCCAGCACCCATAGGGTTCATACTTCCAGCCATGCCTGCACTAGGGTAGTTAGCATTGGGCAAGGCATTATAGTTTGGCTGCCTGGGGTAGCCTCCTGGAAGAGGAAGAAGGAAAGAAGATACAGTGACTTGGTTAGTGATTCATTAGCAACTCACTAATACTGCTTAAACTCTCAAGTTCTAAAGATGATAAACAATGGGAATCATTAGAGATTTGGTCTGAAAAGAGACAAATTTCATGGCGGCCTTTACCCCATTAGAAAAAAAAAGGGAAAGGGGAGGGCAAAAGAATATAAAGAGAGGCCGCAATTGTCCCCTCATCTTAAAGACAGCACAGAATAAGACTGACTGGCAGGCAAGGCTGGTTTTAATCTTATCCAAGTCCAACAACTCCCAGAATTCTCTCCTTTCTACATTTTGCCTTCTGTACCATGTTATATGAGAAACATTCAGCTTTAGTTCATTGAGGGCTAATTTTGAAGACAGATCCATTCTACTGGGACTAATTTCCTAAAAGCAAATATAATAAGCAATAAGTATCATTTATTAAGTGCCTTTGCTCAGTGTCTTGAGTTAAACTTTATCCCTGTTGTATAGATGAAAAAGAGGCTCATAGATGTTCAAGAACTTTCCCATGGTGACAGTCCTTCCTCCCCTACTTTAAAGACTGGTCTTGGTGAATTAAAGGCAAAGAACACTCTTATTCTTACATCCCAGAGAGCAGCGTATCAAGTGACTGTTTTCTTGTCTCATCTCTGTGTACTCCTGAGTATATATATACTTACCCTGTGGGCCATACTGACTCCCCTGGGGACCATAGCTCCCCATGGAGTTCTGCTGGTAGGAGCCCATGCCTGTGTGCATCTGTCCTCCAGAAGGCTGACGTGGAGATAAGGCCGAGCCGGGCTGGGGGGAACTGTACTGGGGCATCTGGGGATTCCTCTGCATGTAACCTATTTGTGGGTAGTGCCCATATAGTTATTACTTTAGTACAACGGAACAAATGTTCTCCCTTATCCTAGGACTTCACCATCTACATTTTAGCAACTAATTAAATGAACTCTCTATCTTATTATATAATTGCATGACATTGAAGGCACCCTCCATAGCTATTAGTGCCTCCATAGCTATTAACCAGATCATGACAAATCTTTCTACTAAATGGGGATTTGAAAAGACAAACAGCAATTACACAAAAATAAAATGGAGCAGGATTTAAAGAGTAAAGATTCAGTGCTAAGTTTTAACATCTGCTGACCCAATTAGGCACGATGTATGTGGGGGAATTCATCAAAAGAGAAACATTGAGAAACAAAAGAATGACTGTGGGAGAAACAACACAGTTTTGGAGCTACAACATAGCCAAGCCCAAGCTTAACTTCACAGTTGTTGCTGGGATTGTCCTATGCTTCATGGTCATACAATTCTCCAAAAGCTACTGCACTGGATAATGAAGTGTCAGCCTTAGGCCTCCACCCCTCCCTCAAAGCCCAGGCTCTTACCTCGATCTTGGGCAATGCTTGATGGGTTCATGGAAGGATGTATGATGCTGTCCGACTGGCCACTGGGTGGCCGAGGTGGCATCTGATTGCCTGCTCCAGACAGAGAAAGTAAGCCAATCGTGGCTAAGCCTGGAACTTCTAGCTAGGAGGTCAATTCAGAGCTGGAAATGGCTCCTGGGAAGGCCAAGCACCCCCCAGTATCACATGCATAGAATGTTCCAACCGAGGGGCTCCCATCTCCCTTCTTCAAATGCTAAAGGGAAACTTTGCAGATAGGACCAGAGATGTTTTCTCTGCCAGTGGAACGCTGGGGCTCCTTGATATTGTTGGAAGCCAGTCCCCATTCCCTCTCCCCAAAACCCAGCACTTAAAGGTACCTGGCACTGCAGCAGGCGAGAGTGGTCCTGAGCGAGACTGAGCAACACTGGCGGGAGAGCCAACAGGGGATGGGGAGGGGCCTCGGATGCCAGGCAGGTGAGGGGAAGTATGAGGAGAGAAAGGAGACTGAGCTGGATTACTCTGTTCTCCTTGGCTGCTGGAAATCCCTGATGTGCTCACTCCAGGGCTCAGAGCTCCTTCTGTCCCCATGGGGAGATCGTCTATTGAACCAGACAGATCCTGAAACATACCATACAAAGACATAAGATTAGCAATATTAGGCAGAAAGATTCTTCTTTCAACAATGCTACTGAATGATTAGTATTTTCCTTAAATAACCAAGGGCAAGTACACTGCACACATTATGTTGTCATGATACTATAGTTTATATATGGTAAACTCTCTTAAGGGCCATATAGTCTTCTTCAAGTACAATTACTCAATTCTGTCATCGAGTGCAAAAGCAGTCACAGATAATATACATAAAGTTTTACTGGAATATAGTCCCATACATTTGATTATTTATAAAAACAAGTCACTGGCCCACAATCTTTAGTTTGCTGACCTCTGATCTACCCGCCAGAATTAGATCTAGTACTTTTATCTTCTTTCCCAGTCTCAACTTCCAGTCATGATGGAACAGCATTTCAGTGAGCCTTTAGTGCTTTTCCACTAAGGAACCTTGATAAAACACTGCCAGGATAGTACCAGGAGCCACAAGAGAATGTGAACAAGTAGGGGCAATAATCACAGATCCTCTCTCCATCAGATTATTATAACCTACAATTTACCAAGGACTCACTTTTTCCAAGTTACCATATTTTAAAATATAAGGGGTAGGAGGTGAAAAAGGGATATACTGCACAGGAATATATAAAGCTGGGATGCCTAGGCACGAATAACAGTGGGGAATGCAATAGTATTAATATTATCTCTCTGATTTGATTGATTTGAAGCCAATCTCTCAAACTGTCACTTTCATCAGATGGTAATGGGTCAGCATGGGGGTAGTTGATTAAAAAAAAATTGCCACCATCACCAAGCCTTTATTATATGAAATGTTAAAGGGACTTATCTAAGGAAAAGAAGATGATCAAAATATGAACAATAAAATGATAACAAACTTACAACTATCAACAACTGGACCTAAAAAAAAACAGAAACAAACTAAGCAAACAGCTAGAACAGGTACAGAATCACAGAAATGGAGATCACATGGAGGGTTATCAGTACGGAGTAAGAGGAGAGAGCACGGGGGAACAGGTACAGAGAATAAGAAGCATAAATGATAGGTACAAAATACACAGGTGGTGGTTAATAATAGTATAGGAAATGGAGAAGCCAAAGAACTTATATGTATGACCCATGGACATGAAACTAAGGGTGGGGGGAGGTGCTGATGAGGGGGTGTAGGGCAGAAGGGGAATAAAGGGGAGAAAAAATGGGACAATGTAACAGCATAATCAATAAAATATACTTTAATAAGTAAGCAAGCAAATAAACAAACAAACATGAAAAAAATTGCCCTGGCTGATGTGGCTCAGTGGATTGAGTACCAGACTATGAACCAAAGGGTTGCCGGTCCAATTCCCAGTCTAGGTAGGACACATGGCTGGGTTGGAGACCAGGTCCCTAGTTGGAGGCACGTGAGAGGCAACCACATATTGATGTTTCTCTCCACCTTTTTCTTCCTTCCCCTCTCTAAAAAAAAAATAAATAAAAAATAATAATAATAAACAGCCCTGGCTGATGTGGCTCAGTGGATTGAGCACCAGCCTGTGAACCAAAGGGTTGCTGGTTCAATTCCCGGTCGGGGCACATGCCTGGGTTGTGGGCCAGGTTCCCAATAGTGGGGGTGCTCAAGAGGCAACCACACACTGATGTTTCTGTCCCTCTCTTTCTCCCTCCCTTCCCCCTCCCTAAAAATAAATATATAAAATATTTAATAAATAAACAAATAAAATATTTTTAAAACATTAGAGAAAAAAAGAATTAGTCCTGGCTGGTGTGGCTCAGCAGACTGTGTGCCAGCCTACGAACCAAAGTGTCGCCTGTTCAGTTCCCAGGCAGGGCACATGCCTGGGTTGCAAAGCCAGGTCCCCAGTTGGGGGTATTCAAGAGGCAACCGGTTGACGTATCTTTAACATATTAATGCCTCTCTCCCTCTCTTCCCAACTCTCTAAAAATAAATAAATAAAATCTAAAACAAAAACAAAACCCCAAACAATTAGAACCAGCATGTTGGAATAGGAAGGGACAAAGAATTTACATCAATATTAACAGTAAATACCATTTGAGCATCTACGATGTGCCAGGCACTTATAGAGTTACTTAATTTTCTACAATTCTTGGGAGTACATACTTCTACCACTAATATGTTGAAGATGAGCAAGCTCATGCTCAGACAGATTGGGTTGTGTGCCCAAGTCATCCAGCAAGTAAATGGCAGAAACTAGATTTTGATCCCAAGTCTGCTGAACTCCAGAGCCTATGTTCCTTATCTCTCTGTTATGCCGATACTATATGAACTAAGGAAAAAGCACCACACCCCAGCTGGGAGACCAAGGCCCAGCTCTTGGTACTTATCAGTGGTGACCTTGGACAAGTCGGCAACAAACCAGGCTTTGGTTTCCTTACTTATCCAACAAGAGGACTGGATAAATCTGAGTTTGTGACACCTCTGAGGCATATTCATGAAACTCCACCTGGTACTATATGGTCAGGGTCATATGAAATATACAATACCAGTGGCAATACCCTGGAATTAGAGATACGGCAACACACAAGCAGTATAAGATGTAAGACGTACCCTTTAGTCCCCGTGGCTAATCACAAGTTAATGTTTTCATTGGGAAATGGGAGGGAGTTATAAGGGTAGACTCCAAAAGAAGTCCCACTCTATCTACATGAACAGATATTGCTCTGAACTCCATGTCCTTTTATTGCACAGGACACACCTCTGCTTTCTACCCTACAAAAAGCCAGTTTTTCAAGTCTTTTGTACCACAAAAAGCCGGATGTCTGGCTGTTGAGTCAGATCTCAATGTGCTTAATAAGTTTGGCTTTCCACAACATACTCATCACAGACAAAATTCAATCAATCCTAGCCCCAATACTCCCTAGTGGGGAGGTCACCTTTAACATTTCAGGACTCAGGTTCTCAGTTCTCTCAAAAGGTTCCACCTAACAGTTACCTTCTAGGACTACTGAAAGAATTATAGCACTGTCTCCTAAATGGAAAGATCTGTTTCTCTGGGTTTGCTCTCCTCCAAGTATAATCCTGCTAAGAGATGGGAGGTGAAGATCAGCTCACTCAGTGCCCTGCCAGTTCCAAGGAAGCAACAGGGCCAGGGAGGATTTCCTCACGTGTTTCCAATGTGTTTCATGCATTTTATTGCTCATCTACCATGTAGATCAAAAGCACTGGAGCAGGTCCAACTATTTCACACAGAATCTCACACTCCAGGCTGGCTACAGCCCTGAAAGCCTTCGTTTCTTCACTTGAAATACTGCCCAATGTTATTTTGGGATGTGACCTGATAGAGAAAGCCCATAGGGACTCTATGACGATAACTGTTCCAGCTGTGATTGGTTGCCCAGTCCCAGCAAGTGCCAGCATGGGTTTGTCAGGCTCTACAGACAAACAGAACCCGGCAGCTAACACCTTCTCTTTACACCACAACAAAACCATGCCCTAAATTACACAGTCCATACCACACTGAGGGGTGTGTGTACGGGGCGGCATGGTGTGCAGGGACGGGTTTGCTAGAGCTCTCACCAGAAGGCCTGCAAGTTCCAACATGAATTGGCTGCCTCATGAAGAACATTTTCAAGCAGGAAGATACCAGTTCAGGGTTAGATGAGAGGGGTTTAAACAATCTCCCAACAGAGCCTCAAGAGGATGACATCAGTTCATTTTGCTGAGCAGATTAAATAACATCAACAGGCAAATCTGAAGACCAGGCTCAAGGCAATGCTCAGATTCAGCTTTTTCTCATAAATTTGGCGGAATCTTTGGGAAATGGAGCTTTTGCAAACCCCCAGATGGGGTTCTTGTATTCTTTCATTTGTGAAGAGCTTTTGCCAAGTTTGCTAACTACTGGCAGGGAAACCAAACCACCCACCAAGAGAGCCAGGTAAATCCTACGCACATGCTTGTAGTAAGTTTGTATGTATGTATTTGTGTGGTAGGAACCTTCCAATTCAACCATACTCACTTATATGATGATCCTTGAATGAAAAGTCCAAACACACAGCTTGAAATGATCAAATCTGCACTAACAATTTGTCAAGTATTTTCCTAGCCTAACAGATTCATGGCCATGGCAGGAGGCTGCTTCCATGCTGGAGAATGGGAAGAAATCCTTAAGAACACAGAAAGGCTGGGAAACCTAACACTTAAGAAAGGCAGATGGTAGAAAAGGAGGCAACAGCTTTGACAAACTTCAAGACAAACTTAATGACATGGGAATTACTTAAGGCACCTAAGATTTTGGGAGACCTCGTTTTTCCATAAAGCCTTCCTTAAGCAACATATTTGTTAAGGGTCAGGTGGAGAAGTGGCTACCCTCTCTATCAAACACTTCTAAAAAATATTCAGTACAATAAAGTGTCGGTTGTGGGTTCTCTGGGTCCCCACCCCACCCCAGTCTTTGCTAAATAGAAGGAAGGGTGCTCTAATGCACCCCACATTGGTAGGGGCTCCAGGGTTTAAAATTGCTGCACTGACCCAATGAGTGGTCTCAGCCATCCCTGCCTAGAGAGCACACTAGCTTGTGCTGGCTTAAAAGCCAAGAACAAATCAACACACAGAATAGGCTGCTTCTTGCCGCTGGTGGTAATTCTACATCAGGGGTTAAGCAGGTAGTTAAGGAAGGGGAAAGAAAAGATGCAGAAGCTGATACCATCCTTTTAGCTTAAGATTGTTCAATAAGTGCCATCTCTTGCCTCAACTACACTCACTGTTTGGAATAGCAGAAATCACTCCAGGAAAGGTTCAGATAACTCTATTTCCTAAGCCCTAATCCCAAGTTTCCAACCCCCCTCCCCCCCACCAAAGCCCCTCTTCTCTTTTTCTACAACAGGCTATTGTTCTGGGGATAATGGATCATTTCTTTCTGGTATCTCCTGGCTGCCTGGTGAGGATACACGGCTGAGAAAGCTCAGACTCTTCTTGTCTTCAGAATTTCTAGGGCCCCGCCTCCAAGAGAAAAATCCCCTTTATATGCACATCAGAATGCTCAAACAAAGCTCTGGAAGACCAAATTTCCAAATTCAAAGGATGGTGAAAAGAGGAATAGAGCAAGTCCTTTTGTGTCTCCCTCTCAAAGGGAAGCAGAGCTGACATAAATATTTTGACTACCATGTATTCAACCCTAAAGTAAAAGATTAACTCACATTTTGTTCTCACAATCATCTCCTGATGTATATATCAATCCTATTTTTGCCCTGGCTGGTGTGGCTCAGTGGATTGAGTACCAGCCTGTGAACCAAAGGGTTGTTGGTTCAATTCCCAGTCAGAGCACATGCCTGGCTTGCAGGCCAGGTCCCCAGTAGGAGGTGTGCAAGAGGCAACCACACACTGATGTTTCTCTTCCTCTCTTTTCTCCCTCCCTCTAGAAAATTAAAATTTTAAAAAAAATAAACAAACCATTTTTACATAGAAGCAGGAAGCCCAGAAGTTACATGACTTTCCCAAGGACAGAGGGCTATTAGGAGAACTGAGGTCCAAACCCATAGTCCTGTGATTCCAAAGCCTGCACACTCTTTCCATCATAAGGTGGAACCTTGCCACTATCAAAGGTGCCATGTTCCAAGATCAGGCATCAACTTGTCTCCAAACATGCTCAGTGATTAGCTACATAACTCTAACTGGCTAACCTTACTAGGCCTCACTTAGATCTTCTGTAAAAAGAAAGACTAAAACTAGATAATCCAACTCTACAACGCTATGTATTCCTTTCTTAGCCATCTTCCTATAAACCACTCTTGCTTTCTAACCCTTCTTTCATGTTTACTTCAAATCGGTCCTTTCACTTTAACTGTTAATTTACACTAAAGAAAATGTAGGTGTAACTTTCTCTGGGTCCTTAGGAAGGGCACTTAATGTACAGAGGTGAGTGGAGAGGAATGTTAGAATCTAGGGAGACAAGCAGGAAATTAAGTCCCAGGAAGGTAGGTATCTAGTCTTCACTGGTTTTCATACTGAATAGGCCCCAATCCTATTAAGCACAAGGGTGTGGCCCAAAGAGAGACATTAAATATCCCTGACCTCTAGGTGGCCTCATCCCAGGCAATTTAAAAACCTCATGCTTTCCTCCTCACCAAGCCCTGCAAATACCCTTCCAAACTTCAGGATGATCAGGTCTTTTTTTTTTTAGGGTCTCTATGTCCCAAACTACAAGATGGGAAAGCTCCTCTCTGAGGGCAAAAGCCAAGTAAGCTTTACTCTTCTGCCCATAGACACACTCCAACAATGGGGAAACAGAGCTCTCCTCTATCACAGCAGTGTGACCCATTTCCCAGCCAAGGAAGAGAAATGGATGGGAAAACCAACTGCTTGAAGTTGCACATTAGGTGCAACAACTGTAGACTAAAATAATTTTTTGCCTTGGGAATTCCAAAGACAAGAACAGCCTTGTGATGGCAAAGCCTCCATAGCCATAGTACAACTTCCTTTGCTCCTCAACCCACAAGCAAGGCCCTCCCAAGGCTCCTCTAGACCCAGTGTTACAGGACTCATGGCACCATGCTGAATTTGCCCTTTTTGCCACTAGCCTGTGGGACCAGAGCAGGACCAGGCTATATTCTTCTATTACTAGTGACCAGAAAAATGTTAGGCACACAAAAGACAAAATGCCTGATGTTACTGAACCAATAATCTACTCTAAAGCATTCTTTTTAGACCCAATCTCTTTCCTTTGATCATCAGTCCCCCAACCCAATCCTGCACCTTAACTCTAGACCTCCACATTGAGGGAGGTACTCTTGGGGGATGACATCAAGGGAACCGACTGTTGTCTAATACTGAAAAGAGCAACCCCGAATGGTCCTTGGCCACTTGGGTAAGAGCTCTTGACAGAACTGCAGTTCAGGGGAAGACATTCTAGAAAGGAGGCTGTCAGAAGGCATGGCTCTGTGTCACTGGAGCAAATTCAACCTAATTATAAAAATACAAAACCCTACTGGTTCTAATCCACCCCAGCAAAATCTCTTGGGGTAGGTCTGACCCTTTGGGTGGAGGCTGAGGTTGTTGGTGAGGTGTAAAAGGGGAAGAGAAAGACTGTTGTGCTGCCTGCATTCCTGTGGTGGGAGCCCCTGCAAGTAGCAGCTCAGACACTGCAGCAGCCATTGATTTTCCAGGGGTCGATATTCTGCTCCCACGGATCTGCTCAGCTACAGGTTTAATCACATCGAGTGCTTTCTGCTCAACATCTCCCCTGCACTTCCCCCTCCCCAAACCAATAAAACAAAACATCAAACACAATGAGAACTGGCAATGGAGAGACAGTGCTCCCCATAGTTGGCCCCCCACCCCCAGAGAAATTCTAAGCACCAGCTCCATGGGAGCCAAAGCTACATTGGCAGTCCATACGAGGAACTACAGGAATAGATCCACAGGGCCCAGAGAACATTCTAATCCCTTGCCCAACACTCCTACACAGACCCTTCTAATAATTCAAAGATTTTACATTAAAAAATTCAGGTTCCCAACAGAAAAATCCTAGAAATCCCACAGGGCACTCACAACAGCTGAAAGCTTGCTTTCTAGTTTGTCAGTCCCCACCAGGCTTGCATAATGCCATGTTATCAATATGACCACTTTCGCTGGAAAGCGAAGCTTTCCCTCCCATGCAAAGGCTTCTCACTTGGGCCAGAAGAGATGTCTCATCTAGTCAGAAACCACCTCTTGGCCAAAACCGTACAGTGTTTTAAGGGTCAATAGCTAACAGACTCTTCATTCCACATATGAAAAAAATAAAATAAAACTGGGTCAGAGCTGGGCCTGAGTTAGAGCAGTCAAGAGTGGTGCATATTTATGGAATAGGGCTGTTCTAATCCCAGCAGGAAATGAGCAAGATAAAGTTAGAGAAAGCAAAGAAGTTAGGAACTTCCTACTTTCTTCAAGTCAAGCATTCCCTTTTAGGAAGGCCAACCACACAGATCTTGTTTCATCAAGACCATCAGCTTGAATCCTAGAGCTTAAGTGAGGAGGGCAGGAAAAAGGGGAGAGAAAAAGAACACCAAAAAGAAAGCAGAATTCTAGGTATGAGAAGTGTAAGGAGAAAGAGGGGTACTGTCTTAGGCTTCTACCTCATCTAGTTGCCCCTTCAAAATTAGAGCAACCAGAAAAAAAGCAAAAATGTAATAACATACACAACTGGGAAGACAAAGTTGGCACTGTGTTCAACATAGCTTAGACAAAGGCCTAGGTGGATGCATGGCCTCCCTGGTTTGGTACTTAAAGCCTTAAATTTATATTTGGCCGTGGTCTTCTCTACCATGGGCCCACTGATCCAAATAAAATCTAAATAATTGGGGGAGGGAGTGGAATAAGCAGACTGGTGAGTGGAGAATAGATATAGTAACCTTAAACCAGAAAAGACAGATACCAACCTCAAAGGCCATTAAAACCAAAAGAACAACTTGAACATAAAAGTGATAGTTCTAAAAGCAGAAAATGGTGGGAGGGGGAATGAATATTCTTGATAACGGTTCCTCTGAGCACTGATCTCTTTTATTTGGAACTTGCTTTCTCTCTTACCTTCCTCAAAATGTCAGGAAATTACCTTCACTCATCTCAGTAAACAATATTCAGTATTCCTCCCACATCAAAGCTGGCCTTAAGAGAACTGGCAATGGAGACAGGTTTGCTGACTCTCAACTGGAGCCTTCAACGCCTAGTTTCCATCTTTAAAGCTTCCTTGGGAAAGGTGAAATGGGAGGGAAGCTTGTAAGTCAGTTCTGCCTCATGGCAATCAAAGATTATGTCACAATACCAGCCAATTCCATGCTGACAGCACAGGTAGGGAAGAGATGGAATAGGTTTAGGCCTTGAAAGCGAATAAAGCAAGAGACCAAGTACTCACTGGTCCCCAAAGGGACAACACTAGATCATGTACCAGATTCACCACAGCTATCAGGCAGAACACCAAAGAGTTTAGGAACATGAGAAAAAAAGACAATAGAGCTAATTCTATACTTGATTTATCAGGTATGTTAACATAGGTCTAAGCCTAAGGGTCCCCCCATCTGGACCAAGCTCAGAGGAACAAATTCTCACTCTGTACAGAATCCCTAGTAGTTTCCATTAGGATTGTTATCTCAGGGAGTGGTGGGTCTTGGTTTATATCCTGTTCAAAAGCACAAGCCCCCACCCCTGACCCAGTACAACAAGAAATACCTTGGCAATAACACGTCTAGTAGGCTGGCTTTCTGATTTTGGTTGGCCTTTTGGGAAAAGAACGATGGCCGCATTGCAGACAGCACCAATAGGAGGGTAAGGGAAAGGGGAAAAGGGGGATATGGGGAATGGGTGAAGAAAGCTACTTTTACCAAGGCAACTGAGTTCATCCATATGTTGACTCAGGAATTTCAGTAAATTCTAGTTTTTGAGGTTTCTTCCTTCCAGAGTAAATGCTTCCTACACATCATCCTGGGGAGTAGATCTAAATCCAGAAACCACAGTATCACTTACTACCTTAGCCTAGAAATCTCATCCCCATGTCTCTCCGTATCTTCTTCCCTTTCTCTAAAGAGTGTATGGAAGACAAAGTGTCTGTTTTCTGAATTCTTCCTTCTCTTATTTTTCCTTTTCTTTTTTTAAAAAAAAATTTATTTATTTATCTTTAGAGGGGAAGGGAAGGAGAGAGGGAGAGAAATATCAATGTATGGTAGGCTCTCGTGTGTGCCCTGCTGGGAACTGGCCTGCAACCCAGGCATGTGGCCTGACTGGGAATCAAACTGTGATACTCTGGTTTGCAGGCCCGCGCTCAATCCACTGAGCTACACCAGCCAGGGTTTTTTTTTCCTTTTCTTTACCCATCTGAAAACTGACCCTCTGCCTGTCCTAAAACTAGCCCCTGCCTGCCTAAAAACTGCCCCTTTGCCATTTGAGGTGACTTCTCTCAGCATTTTTTCTTTTTTAAGATTTTATTTATTTATTTTTAGAAAGAGTGGAAGGGAAGGAGGAAGAGAGGAAAAGAAAAATCAATGATGTGTGGTTGTCTCCCATGCACCCCCTTCTGGGGATCTGGCCCCACAACCCAGGCATGTACCCTGATAGGGAATCGAACCAGTGACCCTTTGTTTTGCAGTCTGGCACTCAATCCACTGAGCCACACCAGCCAGGGCCATTCTTTCTTAAAGGAGCTTTTTGCTGATCCTTTATAAGAGTTGGTCCTAATAGTAAAAGCATTGGATTGGATGTCAGGGAACCAATGTTCTCATTTACTAAATTGGCCTTGGGTAGGTCTTTTCTCTTTTTTGGGCTTTAGGTTCCTCGTGTGTAAAGTGAGGGCTAAGGGAGAAGTAGTGGTATTTGTATTAGTGTGGTAAATATTCTGTGGACTAACTCAAGCTGCCTCTACTCCACTCTTTTCCTAATTTATTGAGGTTTTAAAAGCTGAAAACTACATTTCCCAGAATCCCTTGAGAATGGGTTTGAATATACTTCAGGTTCTGCTAATTAGAAGCAGACTCAAGATTAGATTAAAGTATAGCAGAGACCATGTTTCTGTCTCCTTCACTTGTTTCTGCAGGAACATTTTGGTTTCATCTCCCAGTTAACTGGGTGCTGGATTTGGCAGCGGCAGCTGCTACTTCTTGATTCCAGTTTACTGATCCCCAGATAGCAGATTTAGAGCAATCAATCTGGTAGTGGCTCATAAACAGGAGATCCCTGGTGGGTAAGCCTAGGTCTAGGTTCTATTCCTGAAGGACAAGCCTAGAGGCTGGTCCTTCAATCCTTCTAGCAATCTTGTAAGACCAATTCCAAATATTAAATCCCTATCGAACATACCCAGGTCTAAGGTTTAAATTAATGTAGAAACCACTCTATGTGATTTTATCAGGTGATCCCAAAAGAACAGTTGTAAAGGAAAGAGAAAATAATTATTCACAAACATATTCTCTGCTAAGCCAGCATCTTTTGGGAAAAATAGGCAAGATGGGGGAGCCTTAGAACTTTAAAATACATTTGTCCAGGGCATCCACATTAACTTCTTCCCTGTTTATAATCTCCTTGCACCCTCTCCCTTCTACTCTAAGCTCTGCAAGGGTGGAATTGCTCACGAGATGATGGTTGAATCAGCATATGCTTTCCTTTTCATCCCTATATTCTCTGCAAGCTTTTACTCTGCTGAGGATAGTATTACCTGCCCAACCCAAAGTATTCTCTAGGCTTCAGGGAGGCATGGGATAGACAGGGTACCAAATGTCTTCCTCAGGAGCAGGAAATATGTTTATCTGTTCTAGGTACAAAAGAACAAGAGGACACCTGTCCTGACAGCTCTGCGCAGATTATGAATGAAGACAAGTCTGGCCTGCACAAGATCCCAGTTTATCTTTTTATACCAATTTCTGGAAACCACCAGCTTCCTACAGGAGGGCTGCAGAAAACCAACCAACCAACCAACCAAACAAACAAACAAAAAACCCAATTTAAATCCAAGTGGTATGCTTGGTGGGGAGGTAGTGTAACTTTCCACCAGTCCTTGGTAGGTAACTGACCTCAGGGGCCATCACACTATAGGTAAAGCTCTATTAATATTCAGACTTAAGTTGTTCTGAAGAAAACAAAAGGTTCCAGCAAGAGGAATCTGTGTGAGACACACAAGCAGGAAGCTGAGCCCAGCCACCAGAGACTAGAATAGAAACAGGAAATGGGCCCAGGAACAAGCATACAGAAATCTGTTGCAAGCAGCAGAGGCTCCAGCAGGCACCAGGCAGTATCAGGGCTGGAGAAGCATGACTAAGATGGGGAATCAGATTGGTTGGCACTGCCAGAGAACCAGCTTTCTAGAGAAGGGATGGCTACCTGCACAGGGTACATGCTGCTCTGAACATTCTGGGCAAATATGACGGAGGTCGGGGATTTCCTTTTTCGGACTTTGTGAGAGCACCTGGGCTACAATTCAAGAGGAACGAGCACAGATACATGGTCAGATATAGAGAAAACAGAACAGCCTAGCTTCTCTGGGCACCAAAATTGCTAGTGGCATTCCTGTTATTCCTTTAAAAATATGCTGGCAAAAACCATTGCCCTGCCTCCTTTTACCATGAAATTTGACAAAAGAGAACCCAAACAGTATAAACTTAAAATCCTTCAAACATCCCAATTTTCTAAGTTTTTAGAAGTTTCTTCTCACTGCCCCCCTGCCCCAATAAACCCAGATGACAAAAAGCTGGCTCTCCTAGGGGCTATTCAGCAAAAGTTTTGCTGAGTATGTGATACAGGTAGTCAGATACAGACCTAAGTCCTCAAACAGAGGTCCCAACAAAACCTATGTGAACATGAACAAGCATCCACAAAACAAATGGTGGTGGTTGTCTACTCCTATCCCCCACACTCATCTAGAGATTATTTAAATTTTACTAAGCACAGAAAAATTTATTATATTCCAAAGTTTCAGATTTGAAAACTTCACTCTCAACACTTGGGGTCTAACTCCTTGCTTCTAAACTATTAGACAAATAAATTACCTGGGGACCTTGTTACAAGTATTCTATTAGGCTGGGGTGAGGCCAAGAATCTGCATTTCTAGCAAGCTCCCAGGTGATGTCTGTGCTGCTAGATAATGGACCACATTTTTTTTTTTTTTTTTTCAGTAACAAGGATATAACTGATTATAAAGGACACCATGTTCTAAGAAAAAAGGCACAGAACAGGATTTGCTCCCATCCAACACAAGGAAAACCAAAGAACCAAACCCTAGTCAAATTTCCATTGTTTGAGGTGATTCCCTAGTTGGATAGTTCCTTCAGCAGACCTGCTGTATGGATTTACTCACCTTCCCTCTCCTAGCCCTTCCTGTCCCTCAGCTGCCCTTTCTATAACTCCCTATGCTTCCATCATGAGGTCTGGGAAAACAAAAGTGAGATGGAAATCCATTAATTTATACTCCTCCTTTTAGAACAAGTCTAGTGAATGTTAAATGGCAATGGGGTTGAGGCTTTTGGCAAACATTAAGAGAGGACAGGTTATCCGTGCCTTTCCTCTGCTGGGTGGGATTCTACAGGAAGTATTTCAACTGAAATATCGCAAGAGTTGGATTCAAATCCTGGTTCTGACCCTTAGCTTCTTCTTAGGTAAAATGGAAGCCATTACTCAGTACATTTCAATTCCTGCCCTTCTAGAATTGGTATAGGCTGTAGCTTCTTAGCCTGGCCTTACTCTTGCCCTCTAAGATTTGGATCCTATATAAGAACACAGTTCCCTCCTATTTCCTCTTTCTGGATCCGTGTAGCCCAAACTATCAGGGCCTGAGAGCATCACAGTAGTAAAATATGAGTGCTAATAGCCACTATGTTGCTAAGTGAAACCTAAAGAGCTTGGAAACTCAAATGATAAAAGAATATCTATAGATAATTTAATGGACATTGAAGATCCTAATCCTCCTGTTCTCTACCTCACTGCTGCCATCAATAACCTCCATGCCCTACCTAATCAGACAAAACAAGTATGATCTATCTAGACCTTCAATAGCAGCTTCTAGGACTTTTTTAGTCAAGGGTATAGTGTCCCTTATAAATTAACTCAGTGAGTGCCCTTGATTCCTTTCTTTCATTTCTTCTGAAAGATGTGCCTTGTTTATACTCTCCAATTTTCTGCCAGCATCTTCACCCTGCTATCTACTTTATATACTTGCAGGTCTTGAGATGAAGCTGAGGCATTTGGGATCAGTCCTCCTTCAATGATTTTCAAGAGTGTTCTTTATCTTGACACCTTCCCTTGCTCAATCAATTCCTTTCCTCCAAGGGAAACCAGGTCCTCTCCCTACCTA
Organism: Artibeus jamaicensis; assembly: GCF_021234435.1. Lineage (NCBI taxonomy): Eukaryota > Metazoa > Chordata > Mammalia > Chiroptera > Phyllostomidae > Artibeus > Artibeus jamaicensis. The sequence goes on from NW_026522057.1 coordinate 15,151,856, forward strand.
AAAAGGATCCCAATAACCTCTTCACAACAAATCCAACTCCCTATTCCTTAAAATATAAATATGATGTGGACTACTTTCCTCCCTCCCTTGGCTTCCAGAAATAGGACACTACTCCGGTCCTCCCCCCACCTCTCCGACTTTACATTGGGCGCTTCTACACAATGACCACAGGTATTATCCAGGCGTCTCTCTGGCTCTTCTTTTCATATTCCAGAGCCTGGGAGGCCTATTTCATTTACAGTATTAACCATTAACCGTTAAACAGACAACTCTCAAACTCTATTTAGGTTCAGCTGTTACTCAAGATTGAGTCTACTGTCTCTAACTAGAAACTAAGTATTTGTTTTTAGACATCTCATTGTAAGGAACCTAACTTATCCTCAAAAATGAGTTTTTCTATTAACCTTTCTGGTTCTGTCATTGAGATTTCTCTTTCTTTTTTCCACCCAATCAAGCTCATTAAATTTTCCACCTAACAGAATCTACTTAATCTCAGTTTTATAGATTCTTCCCTGCACATCTCACAACTGGGACTAGGTAGCTATGCAAATGAGAAAGAGGAATAGAGAACTGCACACTTCTTGCTAGAAGTACAATATTTCAACAATTTATCCCCTTTCCAGACTCTCCCCCTTTCATAACAACTACACACCAATGGATCATTTTTTAAAAGGATAATTTTTTAAAAGTTTATTGATTTTTGAGAGGAAAGGAGAGAGAAATATCAACGTGAGACAGAAACACCAACTGGTTGTTTCCCATATGCATCCCAACTGGGGATTAAGCCTGAAACCTACGTATGTGCCCTGCCCAGGAATGGAACTGCCAACCCTTTGGGGTATGGGACAACAATCCAACTAACTGAGCCACACTGGCCAAGTTACTGGCCAACTAACTGAGCCACACAATGGGCTTCTATAAAATGTTAATTTTATCATGTTATTGATCTAATTACATACAGCAGGCCCGTAATATCAGATCCAAATGCCTCACTTATTAGCCTACCAGGACCCGAATCCATGTAACCTAGCTTTCCTTTCTTAACTCCCTTATCCCAAGAAGCCTGATTCTGATCAGTCCCCAAATATCATCTATACTGCGCACCCCCACCTGGCCTCTCCTCAGTGTATATTTTTCGTTTCCAAACACAAAAGTATGTCCATACTAGCTCATTCCAAACTTCTGCCACAATGTCTTCCTCAGCTATTTAGACATAAATGGATCACTGACTTCACCAAACCTGGCAGCACTCACTGAAACATTCAGTCACACATTCGTCTATTTCACTAATGAAACAGGAGGATCTTTGAGGGTAGCAGCCATGTCATAGAAGTACAGATTCAAATTTGGGTCATCTTAGAAGTCACTGAAGTTCAACCCTTGTCTATTACCTACCTGCCTTCTATATAACACCCACAGCAAACAGTGCTCCAGGTTTTATAACCAAGACAGGAAACATGCCTACTTTAATTAAATAATTAATTTTTAGACAGAGGGGAAGGGAGGGAGAAAGAGAAGAGAGAAATGTCAATGTGTGGTTGCCTCCTGCATGCCCCCAACTGGAGACCTGGCCTGCAACCCAGGCATGTTCCCGGTAACCCTTTGGTTCACAGGCCAGCGCTTAATCCACTGAGCAACACCAGCCAGGGTGCTTTTATTTATTTATTTAAAAAAATTTTTTTACTCTTAGAGAGGGGGGAGGGAAGAAGAAAGAGAAAGAACGAAACATCAATGTGCAAGACAAAGATGGATTGGTTGCCCCTCAAACACCTCCAAGGGGGACCTGGCCCACAACCCAGGGATGTGCCCTAACTGGGAATTGAATCAGTGACCTTTTGGTTTGCAGGCCCATGCTCAATCCACTGAGCCAGACCAGCTGGGGCTAAATAGCTTTTAAATATGCAACTCCAAGTCTTTCTCCAAAACTTACTATAATCAAAACTCAGACACCAATTTCCAGAGTCCCTTAAAGATTTTGTCCCCAGAAAAAGAAAATTAAAACTTAATGAAACACCTGGAGATTTGATCACCTATTTCTTTAATATAAGGTGAAGTGGTAGCTATTTTACAAGATAAATGACAAACCCTAGCCCTGGCTGAGTAATTCAGTTGGTTAAAGTATGGTCCAGATACACCAAGGTTGTGGGTTAGATCTCTGGTTTAGGGCACATACAAGAAGCAACAAAAGAATGCATAAATAAGTAGAACAATGAACAGATGTTCCTCACCCGGTCCCCAGTCAATAAATTAAAAAAAAAAAAAGGCAAACCTAACCCCTAATTCTCCCTAAGCCACTGTCAGGAGTTACAAATAAATTAATCCATTCTCTGAAATGGAGCTTGGGTCGTCCCATAATAGTCTGTGATACTTGCCTTGCCCTAGCAGTGAAAACATATGGTCAAGCTGTCCTCTGTCAGACATACACTTCCTGAATGAGCAATGTAATGGATACTGTTCAGGTTCCTCTGTTCAATAAGTTGGAACCTACTATTTGCCAGGTACTATGATGGCAATGAATGAGACAGACTGAGTCACCCTTCACTGAGTCTCCATTAAATAAGTTGCTGAAATTAATATTGAGATAAGTACTAATAAGAAGCACACGGCAAAGGAACCCAACGTGGTTTGGACTAGTGGGGCTGCAAGTCAGAACTACTCAGGACAGCTTATAATCATACAAAAGCCCAAGCCCCCTCCCAAATCAATAAATCAGAATTCTGTGAACCCTGGCCATTAAGTTTAAAAATCATTCCTCCCCAGGTAATTCTAACATGCAATGCAGCCAAGGAAGAGAACCACCAGTGTTGGAAGTCATGTGATAGGTGTTGGGGGCACAGAGGTCAATAACACAGTTCTTGCCTTCCAGGAGCTTACCATCTAGTGGAAGAGACCCAAGTATATAGAGATATCAGCAAAATACTCTTGGAAACATGCAGCAAAGAAATCTCAGATGGTGCTTCTTTGTGTACAAGGATGTGGAAGTAATCCCAGAGGGTTATACATATGGGATTTTACCCATGTCAACAAGGTTTAGCTTCTACAGATGAGTACTTAGGCACTGAATTATTCTTACTCTTTTTTGTTTTAAATATTGTAGGTTTTAAAACAAAATAAAAACTGCCTTTAGTTAGTGGAGGCATCATAGAAATTATTCAAGTTGTTCTGAAGCTTAATTAGGAAGGAGTTTTCTGATGAAATGATCTTGAAGATGTTGTCTGAAATATGAACTGGAGGAGTCAGAAGGAAAAGTGTATTAGGCAAAGAGAAGTGTGTACAAAGAAAGGTCTGGGAGCAGAAAAAAGCACGGGGCCTTATAAAAACTGAGAAAGCTGAGAGCAAGGCAGGGAGCAAAAGAGGACACAGTAGAGGGTCTCAGAATGTTATCCCTGGAGGAGCAGCATCAGCACCATCAAAGAATGTTGGAAATGCAAATTCTCAGGACTCACACCAGGCCTACAGAATCAGAAGTGGTGAGGTAGGGAAGGGAAAGGGGGAAGTACAGCCTAGGTAATGTTAAGGATGTGGGACTTTATGAATAATTAAAAATAATTGAGAAGGTTTTTTTGCCCTGGCCAGCACGGCTCAGTTGGTTGAGCATCGTCCCTCAAAGCAAAAGGTTGCTGCTTCAATTGCCTGTCAGGGCACATGTCAGAGGCAACTAACAGACGTTTTTCTCACACATGGATGTTTCTCTCCCTCCCTCCCCCTCTCCCTCCCTTCTCCCTCCCCTCTCACTAAAAAAAAAATAATAAAATCTTAAAAAAGGAAAAAGAACAAATAATTGAGAGGCTTTAAACAGAGAGATAACAATCAGGATAATAGCAATTAAATGGTTTGGCATTTGTAACTGCATGAAAACCCCCCCAAAAGTCTAATTTTTGTAATAATCAGGATCAGAAACCATACTGAATCTTTAAGTCAAGGGACACAATTATACTGCTTTAGGGCTAAGCAGGGTGAATGAGTAAAGAAGGCGATGTGGAACTGGAGGAGCTGCCCTCCAGTCAGCCTAGCAAAATTTTTCTCTGGAGCCAAACACAAACAGGTGTCTGAGTAAAAGAATACACTGGCAAACCTTTAGGATCACTTAACACAGCTACTTAAGAAAGGCGAGAGCCCTTTGTAGGGAATCCTGACTTCTCCTTTCTTCAGATGTGACCGGTTCCCAGCCTGGCTAGGCAAATCTGGCATCGAACCAAAATTTAAAAGAAAAACTACCTTTTGTTTCTTGGTCCAAGTAGCAGAGGATAAAAAGCAATTCAACAAACAAGATGCCAAATAAACCCAGCCAGCTCACCTCCCACATGGAGCTTCTAACACAGAGCAAATGACCTATTTGGATGAATCTATAGAAGCCTGAATTTGGGAATGTTCCTTGTGACTGGCTGCCCAGGAATAACCTTCCCTTGGGCCCACAAAACTGGCCAACACCTTCCCTTCAGTAGGTCAAATCAGAAGCTCTTGGTCTCAATGATACAAAGGCTCTCCACCCTTAGAAGACATGAAATGTGTTTGTATGCTAGGCTTCTTCTCAGCACTAGGAGCAAGCAGAAACTTTTTGGTGAGGAGCAATTTACAGCACCGGCAAAATCCACCAATTTGGGTTTTTGTCACAATAGCATCTCACCCAGATTTAGCTACAGACCATAGATGATGGGGAGTGGTTACACATGTCTGACTATATCAGGTTGAAAAGCACATTACAGTAAAGTTCAGAATGCAGAAAAGAATTTCAACAGACATTAATGAGAAATGAACAAAGAGAGATTGCCTTTTTCAGACACTTCCTCCACAAATCCTCAGCTGAGAAAGTCAACAGTCTCAAAAGGACAATCTGACAGTGGCTCTTTATCCTGACCTCAGAAGACAGAATGACAGGTGCCAAGGGACTCCAGAGATGTTGTCCTAACTAAGGTTATGACTCAAAGATATTCAAGAAAAACCAGGAAAGGTAAGGTGTCATGATAAAGAGTGTTCCTGACTCCTACCTATTCCTGAATGATTCCGAAACCATTTTTTCCCAAGTCAAAATAACCAAAGAGATAGGCTTCAATTCTAAGTAGAATCAAAATTTCAAAAGACTCTTCTTGTCTGGGCATGTGCAACCACACATTGATGTTTCTCTCCTACTCTTTCTCCTTCCCTTCCCCTCTCTCTAAAAATAAATAAATAAAATATTTAAAAAGATATATATATATTTTATTCATTACGCCATTACAGTTGTTCTATTTCCCCCCTTCATTCCCCTCCACCCTGTATACCCCTTCCCCACCATTCCCCCCTTTAGTTTATGACCATGTGTCCCAAGTTCTTTAGATACTATATTTCCCATACTAATCTTGCCCTCTCCCCTATCTATTTTCTACCTACGGTCTATGCTACTCACTTTCTGTACTTTCTCCCCCTTCTCCTCCCACTGCCCTATTGCTAACCCTCCATGTGATCTTCATTTCCATGGTTTTGCTCCTGATCTAGCTGTCCTCTTAGCTTGTTTTTGTTTTAGGTATGGTTCTTAATAACTGAGTTTGCTGTCCTTTCACTGTTCATCTTTTTTTTCTTCTTTTTCTTAGGTAAGTCCCTTTAACATTTTATATAATAAGGGCTTGGTGATGATGAACTTCTTGAATTTGGTCTTATCTGAGAAGCACTTTATCTGCCCTTCCATTCTAAATGAAAGCTTTGAGATCAATCTTGGATGTAGGTCTTTGGATTTCATGACTTGGAATACTTCTTTCCAGCCCCTTCTTGCCTGTAAGGTCTCTTTTGAGAAATCAGCCGACAGTCTGATGGGAACTCCTTTGTAGGTGACTGTCCCCTTATCTCTTGCTGCTTCTAGGATTCTCTCCTTGATTTTAATCTTGGCTAATGTAATGATGATGTGCCTTGGTGTGTTTCTTCTTCGGTCCAACTTCTTTGGGCTTCTCTGAGCTTCCTGGATTTCCTGGAAGTCTATTCCCTTTGCCAGACTGGGGAAATTCTCCTTTATTATTTGTTCAAATAAGGTTTCCACTCGTGGTTGTTCCTCTTCCCCTTCTGGTATCCCTATAATTCAGATGTTGGAACGTTTAAAGATGTCCTGGAGGTTCCTAAGCCTCTCCTCATTTTTTTTTTTGAATTCTTGTTTCTTCATCGTTTTCTGTTCGGTCATTTTTTTTCCTCTTTCTGGTCCACTCCTTTGATTTGAGTCCCAGTCTCCTTTCCATTACTATTGGTTTCCTGTGCATTTCCATTCATTTCAATTAGTTTAGCCTTCATACATTCCTCTAATTTGTGACTGAAATCAACCAGTTCTGTGAGCATCCTGATCACCAGTGTTTTGAACTGTGCATCTGAAAGTTTGGCTATTTCTTCATTGCTTAGATTTATCGGCTCTGGGGCTCTGAGTTGTTCTTGAGCCATGTTTTGATCTGTTCGTGCCTGTTATGTATGAGGAGAGGAGCCTTAGTTGTTCACTAGGGCGGGGCCACCCAGGTCGCTTGTTTGTGACGCTGCATGTGGGGGCGGGGTCAGAGAGGGACAATGGTGGTCCCCTCTGCCACTTCCCAGCACTGGGGCCTGCATAGTCTGTCTCACCGCTCGCTCCTTCACCGGTTTATCTGCGCGCAAACGTGTGACCATAGTCAGCCCTCAGTGAGTCCACCGCCTTGCGCCCTCAGTGGGTCTGCCCGCTACTCCACACCTGGGTCGTGCGCCCAGGTTGGTCCAGTGGATCTTTCCTGCCTGACTCCACTCTGTTGCTGGCTCTGCCCCTCTTACCGGTTTGGCTGAAGGGCTCGTTGTTATCAGACTTCCGTATAGTTCAATTTTCTGTGGTTTGGCTGCATTTTTGTTGCTAAAACTTTGTTGTGCGAGGAGGCAAACAGTGCTTCCCCCTACGCTTCCATCTTGGCAGAAGTTGCCCTATTGCCCTCTTGAATGATGAGAACAGCTGACTTTTATGGAATGCCTATACTGTATTGGCACTCTATATTAACCTTAAAAAAAAAAAAAGATTTTATTTATCCATCTTTAGCGAAAGGGGAAGGGAGGGGAAAAAAGAGAGGGAGAGAAACATCGATGTGTGAAAGATACATCAACTGGTTGCCTTTGCACACCCCCAATTGGGGACCTGTCCTGTAACCCAGGCATGTGCCCTGACTGGGAATCTAGTGGCAACCCATCGGTTTGCAGGCTGGCACTCACAAAACCACTAAGCCACAGCAGCCAGGGCTATATTAACCATTTTAATGTTAATAACCACCCCATGAGCTGCGTACTTTTACCATTTTTAATAAGTTTTTTTTTTTTTTACTGATTTGAGAGAGAGAAAGGGAGTGAGAAAAACATCCAATTGTTGTTCCACTTATTTAGGCATTCAGTGGTTGTTTCTTGTATGTGCTCTGACCAGGTATCAAAACCACAACCTTGGTGTATTGGGATGATGTTCTAACCAACTGAACTACCCGGCCAGAACTTGGACTGGGTACTTTTACATTCACTTCACAGATGTGAAACAGGTATGAACAGGTTAAGTGACTTGCCCAAAGCTAGAGTTAGTGGCAGAGTCAAAATGCAAACCCAGGAACTCTGGCTTTAGAGCCTGAGCTCTTAACCAGCAGACTACATAGCCCTTCTCAGGATACAGCCAGTCCATTCCATAAATACTAATCAAGCATCTGGACACCAAGCATTCCAATAAACAAAAGCACCTATTCATACAAAACACCGACCAGAAAAACTGCTTTTATTCTGCCCAGGTTCAGTGTAACAATCCATGTTGAATGCACCCCAAATCCTATCTCTTAGCTAAACACTAAGACAAAAACCTAAAAATTAAGCCCTTGAAAGGTTAAAAAAAAAAAACAACCCTCCAAACTGAGACTTCTCTAAAACTTTAATGGGGAGCAAAGAGAGCTTCCAACATCTCCATCTTCTCTTTTACATGATCTATACCTAAAAGGCCATGATTTAAAAACAAAAACAAACTTCTAAACACAGCACAAACATTTCCTGAGCACAGTGTCAAAACAGACACTTTATAAGGTTAATCCATAAATTCCTATTCACAATTTTGCACCTGAATTCAAGAAACAGCTCATTGTTGACTTAGCCTAAGGTAACCAAAATATCCAACCAGAAATTGGTTTTCTTTGCTTTTCTTTCTGCCCCCTATCATCTTTTAGAGAGAGTGGCAGGCATACTTACAGGCAAGCTTGAGGGTCTTGACTGAAGACTCAGGTTCATATCTTCTTGCCCTCCCTTACTGGAGGTCATTGAGGGGGTTGAGGATGCCTGAGACCCAAATGAATCTTGAGATAACTCCTAAAACAAGAGAAAAACTAAAGTTGTGAAGGCATGGCATTGACAAACTGGGCAAAGCTCATTTCGTCGTGAAAGGGCTATGAGACTCTCACACAGGAGAAACTGGATATGAGAGACTGCCCAACTGTACATGCGATGCCATCTGATGGCAGAAAAATACTAAGTGTGGCTCTCTAGACAAGAATGTCAACAGTGGATACAAGAGTTTTTCTGATGGCACTATTGACCATTTACCATCACTCAGACAGAAGTGTTCTTTGGGGTGAAATTCTAAAGTATGGCTAACTATAAGTTAAATCTACCAAGGAATGAGGCCAATTAATTAAAAAACAAAAAATCTTATACTAGGAACTTCTGCACTAAACTGACTACCACTTCCTTCAAAGTCATCACCTTGGAATGAGATATTTTTCCAACGATGCCACCAATGCACAAAATATTTAGTGGACCTATCATCATTCAGTCATTTTTCCTCTTTTTACTCTTCAAAGAATAAAGTCCAAATTGTTATTTTTAGGCTTCAGCATCTACCTTGTTCGCAGACATGGCTACAAATGAATTTTAGCTATTTCTAAAAATCAAATCTATCCTCCAAAAGTAAAAGGACTTGCCATCACTGAGGATATTCTAAAGAATGTGCTGGTATCTCTGATGGCAACTGCATATGGAGGGATCCATAATCTTTTGAGCAATTGCAGAATAGAATAGTTGGAACAAATGTACGGCCTCCCGAAGTTAGTGTTTTACAAAAAGACCAAACTTACTTGGATTCTCAAGTTCTAAATGCTAGTTAAAAACAAAAAACAGTCCCAATGTCTTCAATTTATCTGTCTATACAACTTTCCATTGACCCATTTCTTCATCACCAAGGAGAGGTACAGGTTTTTATGCAGTTAAGAAGGTTATGCCTTTATTAATTCAATCAATCCAGTTAGCATGTTTATCCAAAGTTTAACTGGTTATTTATTAAGTGCACTTTAGAGAACCCATTTGTATGGCAAAGTTCTCATGACACCAACCCCAAGCTGTCTGTGGTCACACATAAAGAAGGCCAACAGATGGGCATCTTACCTGTGGTGGAGGGAAGCGCTGCTGGGAATAAGCAGTTTGCTGTGACTGCTGAGACTGGGGCTGAGGGTATGCAGCCTGCTGGGAGAGCGTTGAGGAAGCTGGCTGCTGAGGTTGTTGCTGCTGGTAGGGAGACTGTGCCTGTGGCTGTGAGTAGGGGGGCTGGCTCTGGGGATGCTGCTGGGTTGTAGACTGTTGGGAGGGGTATGGAGTCGGAGACTGCTGATGTGGAGGCTGGGCTGACTGCTGGGAATATGGAGGCTGAGCAGACTGGAGCTGTGGTGGCTGAGACTGTGGCTGCTGCTGATATGATGGTTGGGCATGAGGGGTCTGAGATGGAGGTTGCTGGGAGTAGGGTGGCTGCTGCTGCTGAGGGTGAGGACTTTGCTGGTTGTAATACGGAGTCTGGCCCTGCTGACCATATGCGCCGGGACCTTGTTGTCCATAAGGAGGAATCTGTAGGAAAAGGAAAGAATACATTTTTAGCATGGACTCTTCTGAATGAAAAAAGATGAGGTTCTCTCAGAAGCTATGCAAATGGACATAGAAAGCAAGCAAGCCAACCCTCACACTTAGAAGGCGCAGGGTTCTCCTACCATCCCTATTTAGATTGAACCAGGAAGGATGGCCAAGCTGGATTATTAGTTGGTTTGTTTACGAGTGCACTGCATTCAGTCACTGAAAATTTACACTATTTAATATCTGAACCATTTACAAGAGTTCAAGAACAGTTGTTTTCACCATAGAGCCTACCCTTTCTATCCTGGCCTAGACGATTTTTATAAGCACTGGGAATCTGTATCCTAGCCACAATGAATAGTCAACAGCAGCCTGGCTCAACAACTGAAAACCTAGGGTTTAGTTATCCAGTGTGCAAATCACTAAGCAATTTTGGTTCTCTTTTTTCATTTAATCTTCAGTCAAAAAATACTTGAGAGTCTACTTGCTTAGTTGTACCAGGCACTATTCTAGATACTGGGAATACAAAACAAAACAACCCACAAACAAAAAACCACCACAATAACAAACCCACCAAAAAAACAAAAACAAAAAAACCCCCAATGATAAATAGAAGTGTCAATACCCCATATATTTTTACATTTAAAGGCATACTTTGCTTTAAAATTTTAGTAGTAAAGTTAGATTGTATATTCTGTCTCTCACCATTTTCACTATGAATTTCACTAAAATATAAATAAATGGTAGAAAAAGCTGTCAAAACAAAAATAACAATAAAAAATAGTAGTGTGGGTGACCAGATAAAAGGAGGTGAGAAAAATCTTAACATTTATAACAGTCCTATTAGAATCTTTCCTGTTCAACCTTCCCTTTTGTTTCTTCCTCCCTTCCCATCTCCCCAGTCCCTTCTAAACATTCACTGTGAACCATACAGCTATACGCTGAAGAAACATAAAAGGCTTCTTCCATCCCCAGGGCACATGTTATGAGCAGTTTTTCATGGTAGCAATGGATAAGGTGTTCAGCCACTGCCTTCCTTTCTTCCTGCCTCATTCAGAGATCACCATTTAGTGGGTACAAGCATGCCAGGTCAAAGAATAAGAAAGACATGGACAGTCTGTGGCCTGGGGGCAGTTTTCCTTCCAGCACACATGGAATGGCACCTTCAACATCAGCCTTGTAAGCAGCACATTGTAAGTAATAGCCAGTTGGCCTATGATCCTTTCAAGAGGTTTAGAAACCAAAAACATGTTGTTTTTTTTTTTAACAGTACAGAGAGGTCTTTTATTTTTATTTTACACTTATTACAACATGAATTCATAGGGAATGGGTTCTAGCTGTTCAGGCTCCTTTCCATTGGTTCTCACAAAGTGTGCTTCTCTGGGTGGAGCAGAATGGTGTTTCAGGTGAACCGGGGTATCTTTCTCTTTGGCTTCCTTCTTTTTCTGATCATTTTTCTTCACACATTTCAGTGAGCTCTCTCAGCTCTTAAGAGTACTTAATATGCTCAATACAGACATTTATTCTTTTGGCAAGAATCCTGCCCTTGTTTGTTTAAAACCATGCCCACTGCATCCTGGTGACACTGTCCAGGGGTGTCTAACCTTTTGGCATCTCTGGCCCACACTGGAAGAAGAGTTGCCTTGGGCCACAGATTAAACACACAAATACCAACGAAAACTGATGAGCAAAGAAAAGGTCCGTGCATAATTTACGATTTGTGTTGGGCCTGATTCATAGCCACCTTGGGCCTCATGCAGGCCGCAGTTGGACACATCTGGGACTCTTCCAGTTTAAATATGGTAACATTTGTGGGGCATTCCTTTTTGAACAGTGCCTATTCCTTTGATGTGTACAATATCACATTTCTTGTAGATTCCCACTTATGTGGCCAAAGGAACAACTCTATATTTTCTAAAAGGCCTAGAGAACATATCTGGGGTGGGGGGGGTGGGGGTCTCTCCTCTTTCCCTTTGTGTTATCATTTTGGCGAAATTACTGAAAGATGGTGGTTCTAGCCTAAAAGCCAAAGACATGTTCTGTTTCTACTGCTGAAGACCAGATCACGGACAGATTAAAGATTAAGGTAATAGGAGTCACCACCTACCTGCTGTGCATACGAGAGGCCGCCCATGGTACTCTGTGCCCGACTCTGCATGCTCATCGGGTACCGCTGTGGGGTCTGGGACCCATATGGCTGCCCTGGGTACCCATGCCCTTGCTGTGGTCCTGATGGAGGTCCCTGTTGTTGCGAGTATGGGTTAGTTCCACCATATGGCTGAGGTCTCATCTTGCCCATCTGATCCATTGGACTGGATGGCTACAAAATAAAGAACATTTCATTAACCTGGAGTTTTCATGGCCTCTGGCGAATAAGAACACAAACCCAAACATACAGGTCTGTATGCCACATATAAGAACAGTAACTATGAAAAAGTAATAGTACAAACCCATTAACCATTCCTTAGAACCTTAATTTATCATATGTAAAATGAAAATACCACCACCCTATGATAACATCTCATGAGCTACATACTACTTTGTGGTATTATTTGAGATCCAAAGGACAATCCAGGTGTAGAACAATGCACAGATACCCTATGGTATCAAAAATCAGAACAAAGACCCTGCAGCTGGGACAGAATGGTGCTGCTATACTGCCATGATCTTGTTCAACACCAAAACCGAGGCTTCAAAATACTGTGGGAATTCAAATACACATACATGTAGATGTTTCTGTTCTTTAAACAGTGAAATCTTTTTTCCTTGAATATCTATAGCTTGTTTGCACTTTGATACACGCACTTAAATTTATGCTTTCTTCCAAATGGGTAATGTGCAAAGTTACAATTGTTAAGGGAATTGTGACTTTGACTTTACAGCCTTGTATATCTCATCTGAAAAGTTCATGTCCTTTAATATTCAAGAGTTTAAGGGTATAAGGATAGAACTTTTGTCTCTTCAAAGAACAAGATACAGAGGTACAGCATAGTACCAATAATGAAAGCTCAAAAGTTCAACTCACAGGTATTTGGCTACAAACATAGTTTCCTTTCAGCTCTTTGTGGGGCAACAGGTTCAATCAGCTCATTTGAGTTCTTGATATTAACCTCTTCCTACTGGAGCTATATAGGACAGAGCCCCCAGAACACTTTTTCTCTGCCAGAAATGCCTAACTATATCTACTAGTGGTGTGGCAGGGAGGGAGATTACCTAAGCACCTTACAAACAGATACCATCCAGGTTGGTGAGTAGGCCTGCACCTAACATAAAACTTAAAAGTTGAATCTTAAATCAGGGGTGGGGAATAGTAATGCTCCGGGCTTGAATATCATTAACTCTCAAGAAGTTGAGTGGTTCTCAAACTTTAGCATGCATCATAACCACCTGGAGGGCTTATTAAACCACAGATTGCTGGGACCCACCTCCAGAGTCTCTAATTTTGTAGGTTTATGTTGGGCCTAGGATATGCATTTGTAACAGTTCCCTTATGATATTAAGGGAACTGCTGTTCTGCTGGTCCAGGGACCACACTTTAAGACCCACAGTTCTAGATTATACATAGGGTCCCTTCTAGCTCTGTTACTTTATAATTAATAAGTAATTTAAGAGTATAAGACCTTAAAAATAAAAATCCTTTCAAAAAAGGGGGGCATTCAACAATTGGCTCTCTGTACATGTCTGGGGCAGGGGAAGAGTACTAGCTAAATGTTTTGTTATAGAGGAAGTCAAGGTGTCATGAGGAAAACAGGTAAAACAAAAAGCCACGAGGACTAGTCTTCTAAACATTACAAGGAAGAAGTAGAAGTGAAGTTTTCTTAGGTTGCAGCTGAAATCTCAGCTAAAAAGGTAACAGTGATGATAGGAGTACTTTCATCTATACTACAATCATAGTACAACCTGTCCTAAATCACTACTACACGTCAATATTAAAGTACCATTTCCAACACAACTAAAACAATTTTTGCCAAGTCCTGCCTCTGTAGCAGAAGCTCCAATAATATTTCCAATCATAATTTCAGAGCTACATGAGTTCTTTTGGGACTGTTAAGGAAGTTCAGATTTAACTACAACTGGACTGCTAAGTAATGAATAGCATGTGCTCGTCCCCAGATACACCTGGAGCCAAAACATCACCACTCCTATAAAGAGCACAGGGGCTTACATGGCCACATCATGCCACACATAATGAGGAGATCTGCATCTCATCCCAGACTGCAGCAGCTGTCCATGTGGCTCTCAGGTGAAGAGACAACATTACCAAACAGAAACAAGACCACTCTGGGTATCTATCAGTCCTGATCTCTCCACAACACTTAGGGACAGTCATTACCATGGTTATCATAGTTTCTAGAACAGTAGCTATTTATCAGGGCTACAGATGAGAATTTTCTGTGAAGCTTCACAAATGACTGGGCCTCTCCCTAGACATTCCAATTTACTGGGTCTCAAAGGGCTTTGGCTCCCCCCACCCTTTAAGATCCTTGGATGATTGTATACTAGCTGAGAATCAGTGATCTAGAGAAACACTCAATAAAATTTTCTATGATGTGTGATTATTAAGTACTTGAAATATAGCTAGTGCAACTGAGAAACTGAATTATTTTTATTTACTTTTCTTTTTTTTTAAATTTACTTTTCATTAAATTCAAATAACCACATGTAGCTAGTGGCTATCATACTAGACCACACAATTCTAGAGCAATGCTCTCATAATTTTCATCTCTTCTTGCTCAACAACAGCTCCAAACTTCTTACAGACTATCCTACCTACTATATTCTGTCAGAGTGAAGTATAATAAATTGATAGACATGGGTTCAAATTCTAGATAAAAAGCACATCATTTTTTAATCTACAATGCACATAGCACATTTCACACAATGCCTGGTATTTAAATGTCCAATAAGCAGTAGCTATTGAAGCTCTCCATAGCATGCCCCAATTCTGCACATTTTTTTCAGTCTCACACAAGTCCCCAACCTACGGAACATACCCAGCTCTATGCCATGGTACCTTCCTGCCCTGCCCTCCTGTCCACAATGGCTCCCACTAGCAAAAACCTAACACTTCGACATGAAACCACTTCATACTTCTTCAGCATACTCTGATCTCTCACATTTCCAAATGTCCTATTGCAAATCCAGTCAGAATTATACGGTTTATTTAGTTGTCCAGCTAACTGATTGAAACTCTCAAGAATAAGTTCTAGGAAGTCAGAGATCAGGTTTTTTATTTTCAAAGACCTCAAATGTAGAGCTAAGGCTCAGTAACCTCAATGTGCTGTGCTGCCCTACTGCAACAAGAGGGTAGGGGATAATATGGAGAGAAAGACCAGATCAAACCATCTAGCCATAGGGTCAGGGGCACACACCCTAAATCAGGTTATGACTTTGAGGGCAGGGAAAAAAAAGTGAATAGCACTGAAAGAAGGGAGGGTAGGATACTCAGCCAAGGGAGAACAAGCACACCTTTGAGAAGAATCTTATGTGCCATTTTATACAAGAGCGTCTTCAAAGTATATAGGCATCCCCAACAGCCTGCTTAGAAACAAGAGTCAAGGCACATTACCTTTCTTCTCTCACAGCAGGAGAACCGTACTCCCCTCCCCTTAGGGGACAGCTAATTACACAGGGGACAGTTAATAAAGAGTTCAGGGATTCTTCCATCAACTTTAGAAATCTTTGCAGACCAAAAAGAAACACAACTCTCTAAAGAAATTTTTATTCTAAAACTAAATGAAAACATTTCCCTTTGGCCCTGGCAGGGTAGCTCCATTAGTTTATAGCATCATTAGGATACCCCCAAGGTTGCAGGGTTCAATCTTCAGTCAATGCACATACAACCAATGAATGCATCAATAAATAGAACAATAAATCGATGTTTTCATCTCTCTTCTTAGGGGGCAAAAAAGACATTTCCCTTTCCTGGACATCAGATTTCTGACCCCCTACCTTCACCAAAGGGTTATAATCAACAGAATATGCAATTTAGCAAACAAAAATATATTCAGTTCCAACAATCAGATTACTCTGTTCTCATGTCAAAGTTAATACCTGTTCATATCAGAAGGGGAGGTGGTCAGGGACCTAACGCACACTTCTGACATTTGAAACCATTATGAAAGATTTGTGATTTGCAGTTATAGATGAAATGCCATCTTCCAATCTCTTAAAAGAGACAGGACCTTAAATCTTCACTAATCAGTTTATCTGAAAGTAGCCATTTTAGACTAGAAAAATCCTGACTACACGCAAGATAGAAAAGCCAGTATCAGCACTCTGCAGGGACCAAAAAAAAAAAAAAGAGACTCCTCTCTGGGAAAGACGGAGAGGAAATCCTTTCAATGGGAAACCACGGGCATAGATTACTGTGATTACACTTCAAAAGCAAAGGCTCTGCCATAAAGACACATAATTGAGAGAAAAATGCCACCCCCTTGATCAGGGAAGTCAGGCCCCCTGTTATATACCCTTATGCATTCATAAAAAATAAAAATAAAAAAGGGGAAAAGGGCCATAAGAACCCCCCACTCACCTCCATCCACCACTTATCTCTTTCCAGATCACTGGCTGTGTTACAAACTGGCTGCCAAATGAAATTCATCAAAAGATGCAGTTTAGGGGCATCAAAGGCAAGGATGCCTAGCAGGCCAGTCTCTCTGAATATATTCAGAACAAACAGCTTGCAGGCTAACCACTTGCAAAGAGAGTTCCCCTGTTCCAAGCAAATGGAAATATAAGCCCCTCCAGACCAGTGAGTGAGCTAATGGAATCTCTTACAACTTCTTATTGCACCAAGGAAAGCCGTAATGACCCTCAGGAGGTGCAGAGATATAACAGACTAAACTTCAAATTCTCTAATCTCTGACCACGGCTGATTGACAGCCAAGAAGATAGGGCCAGGAATTTATTCAAGCAAAAAGCTTCTGTTCACCAAAATGCACCATACCACATGGCAGTGCATTACGAAAGTGAAACTTCATAATTTTCTTGAAATAAAAGTCCAACTGAGGAAAGCTCCAGGCCCCAGTCCCAATTCAAAGATGCAGAAAGGAAGAGACCGGGCAGCAATCCTAAGGAGTCTGATCTGGACTGGCAAGAATGCTGTAGAGAGAAACGGAACAGGGCTGCCAAAAGGTGTCCGTCCATCAAGAAGTCCATTTGTTCTGTCACTCTAAATGCCAACTAGCTAGGGCTAGTATAAACTTAATCTTGATTAGAGAGCCCTAATCTTGGATTTTGGACAATTACATACTACTTCTTACTCCTTGTGCTTTCAATTTATTCCTGGCCAGATTTGTTGTATGACTTTTAATAATAACAATAAAAAAAAGCATCCCTGGCTCTTTAATCGAAAGAACCCCCTAATTGATTCCCACAGTAATTAACCTGCATTTTACCTCAGAGAGCGGTAGTTAAGGAAGTCGGCACTGCTATTTATAACTCATCTCAAATTGAGGGCAGACTGCCTAAAATCTAACACATCCCAGCTGTACTCCTGTTTGAACTGGGGCCAAGGGAATTTTTTAAAGCAATCTTGGCACCGAATGAATGACACCAACAGTATGAGAGCACGAGCGGTTGTGTTGTGGTGACGTAGCACTGGAGGTGGAATGGGAGGGGGCCAGTGTACTGTGATCCCTCTCGTGCATGCCTGCTGCTAGCCGAGTCCCAGTACAGTAAGCTGGGAACCGCCCACTGAGAGCCAAACACAGGAAAAGGCTTTTCCTGTGGAACGCCTGGAAGTGAGAAACACATGGCTAATCTGCATAAATGCAAAGCCACACCGCCCCTGCCAGGAAGGTTAGTGCTCGTAATATCTGGCCATGAAGCTGGCTGCCTACTAGGACTTGGACTGGCGCCTGATAACCCAGAAAGAGACGAGAGAACAGATGGGTAAAGGACCCCGGCAGAAAACAGCCCCAGGTCACGTGACTTGCCACATGGCCCCCGCCAGCACAAACTATTGTCTGGCTGTGGAGCTCCTATACAAAGGCACCCGGCCTCAGCTTCCTGTGATTGCAGGGACAGGCGGCAGCTGTTGAGCCAGTTCCCATATTGGGCCCTCCTCTGTTGAGGAGCATTCCAAGCAGGAACATATATAAAAATTAAGGCCTCAGCCAACTAAGGCGCTAGCTCCACGTGGCTCCACACAAATCTTAGGATGTACAGAGCAAACTTCCATAAAAGCACTACCCTTTGTACCCTCATATACACACATCACATATTATGTATGTATGTATATATGTACACATGTATATATGTATGTATGTGTATATATATATACGTTGACCAGTATAAATCACTTTCATTGTACTCCCCTCCCCTTAGAAATCTGTAGCCAATGCCCCCTTGTCCTGTCTTTTCTCACTCCTCCAGTATTTCATGACTTTGAAGACTGGTCAAGGACTTATACCCCAACTGAGGAGAAACTGCCCAGAAGCCTGCTTGTTTAGTTCTATCCCCAGACCCAGCCTCCTAAAATAATAAGACTCCCTTCCTTTTGTTTTCTGTTTATTTACAGTCATGTTTCCCCATCTAGGATAATAAAAGGCTCCTTACCTCCTATGTGGCCTCACTAGAGACATTATTAAAGATTTCCTGAAGTTAGCCCTGGCTGGTGTGGCTCAGTGCATTGAGTGCTGGCCTGTGAACCAAAGGGTCGCCAGTTCAATTCCCAGTCAGGGCACATGCCTGGGTTGTGGGCCAGGTCCCCGGGGGGGGGGGGGTTGCATGAGAGGCAACCACACACTGATATTTCCCTCTCTTTCTCCCTCTCTGGAAATAAATAAAATCTTTAAAAATTTTTCCCCTGAATTGATGATATTAAAATAGTCTTTCATCAGACATGACAACACCTGACCCAGGAAATCAAACCCACTCAGATTATCATCCTTATATATGATCCTTATGATTCTCCTAACAGGAAAATCACCCTTCAGTTTTCCACTTCATAAGAGATGGAAAACAATTCTTTCATTCTAGTTCTAGGTCATTCCAGTTCTGCCTATGGTGAGAAAGAAATTATCAACTAGCTTGCAACTACCACACCAAAGACACAGATTACAAAAAAAGCTTCCAAAGTTCCATAAGTATTCAATTTGAATATAAATAAAAAATCCAAAGTCAGTGAAAAGTGCTAGCTATCCTATTCTGCTTACAGAAATTATCCTACAAGAGCACAGCACATTCCCCTTTATGACCAAGAGCCAATTTTAAAGACATCGCCCATAGCACCAGCCTGACCAAACTCCATAGGAGGGGCTGCAACCAGACATCAGACTCAGGACCTTCCAACCCTGACTGTCTAAAGTGATAAGAGAACAAAACAAGAAGCCTGGCTCTCTCCCAGGCTCAGAGGCTACTCTGCTCCAGCCTTCCAGACCAGATCTGAGAAAACTCACCAAGGATAGAAAAGAGAAACCAAAGGGGGAAGAGTCACTGAATCATCTAGCAAAACTCAGATTATGAGAGCAAACTAGTAACCACCTCCAGCTGTCCACCCAAAAGAAGCATAGGAGAAAACCACAACCAGGTGGCTAGTATTTCTTTATTTTTTCTTTGGTTGCAGAAAGAATCCTTCAAATAAAGCTGCTACAGCACCAAAATAATGAATTCCTCAACGAATGATAAAGTCTTTCTCCTCTTCCAGAACAAAAATGCTCTCCCTAAAATGATAAAGATAACTTTTTTGGAAGACCAGACTTAGCTAACCAACGTCTCCCAATTTCCAACAAATTACAAAAGACTAAGGAAAACCACACAATCCACGAAAGAATTCTTCTTCAGATACTGCTTAAAACCCAGGGTTATAAAAAAAAAAACAGTAAGGCCCTGGCTGGTGTAGCTCAGTGGATTGAGCACGGGCCTGCTAACCAGACAATCGCGGTTCGATTCCCAGTCAGGGCACATGCCAGGGCTGCAGGCAGGTTCCCTGCAGGCCAGTTCCCAGCAGGGGACGCACGAAAGGCAACCATACATTGATGTTTCTCTCCCTCTCTCCTTAAAAAAAAACAAAAAAAAAAACCCCAAAAAACCAGTAAGGTCCCAAGAATGATGATTAAACAGGAACCAAACTATCATTTACCCAAAATACCCTCTTCTTTACAACTTTCAAATTGTTTTTCACTTACTGATTTTAGAGAGAGAGAGAGGGGGGAGGAAGAGGGGTAGGGGAGGAGAAGGGGTGAGGGAGGAAGAGAAAAAGAGATATCAATTTGTTGTTCCACTTATTTATGCATTCATTGGTTGCTTCTTATGTATGCCCTGACCGGTATCAAGTGGTGCAACCTTGGCATATCGGCACAACGCTCTAACCAACTTTCTAATCTCAAGAGTTAAGGCAACAGTACATCAAAGAGAAAAAGAGTACTAGACTGAGAGAACACTTGAGTTCCAATCCTAGTTTTCTGACCAACTCTCTGAAGAGGCAAGCAAGCACTAACCAGCTACATAACTGACCCCTGACTCCAGATTCTAAATCAGCAGCCCTAGGATGGGGCCAGGAATCTCAGGCAATTCTCATGTCCAGTTGGGTTACATGGCCTTCCCTCCAAAGCCCCCCCCCCCCCATCTCCAGCACAGAGCGACTCTAGAACTCAGATGCAAACAATGATCTGTCTGAAGAGGGCAGTGCATGGCCAAGAGGAAAACCAGGAACACACCTCAGATTCCCAAAGTCTCAAAAAAGCAGTATTCTCAGTCAAAGCCAAGCTTTCCTAAATTCGTATAGCCAGTCCCTAATTACTTTGTTCACCAGAGCACATATCACTAACATACTATATGCTTTACTTTTTTATCATGGTCGCTGTCTGTATCCTAGACTAGAATATAAGCTATAGGAAGTAAAGAATTATGTGTAAAACAAACTTTCCTACTTTAAAGGTAGGAAAGGAAAAGGGACTGTGGAAGAGAAAATATAATTCCAGAAGCCTTTCAAGTCCTAACCTACTTCACGCTGAGAAAATGTTTTGGTTCTACATGGCCAGTCCTTAGGCAACAGTTAAAAGCTCTGGCCCAGCAATGCCTTCCACTTCTCTGTGCCTTAGTTTCCACATCAACAGAATTGTGATAATAGCAGTAGGGGCTGAAAGAGTTCATACAATAAACACCAAACACTATTTCCTCAGTCCATCTGGACACGCTCTAGCCTCAGAACCTTTGTACTCACTGATCTTTCCACCTGCAATACTTCTTTCTCCCAGTCTGTAGCATAGCTCACTCTTTCATATGAAAGATCACTTCAACTTGGCATTCCCTGCTGAACCCATCTAAAGTTTCAATCTTGCCCACTTTTTATACTTGGTCCCTGATAAAACTTTTTCTCCTGAGCATGTTATTACTAGATACTATATGGTTTACTTATTTATCTTATTTAGTATCTATATCCTAGTGTAGAATTAAGTCCCAAAAGGTACATATGTGTCTGTGTGTTTGACTACTTTATCTTCCAGCACCCAAAATGTCAGCTATTATCATCTACATGGTCCCAGATTTCTAGCAGTAAAACTCAGAAACCACAACAGTTAAGATCTGGTCCCTCAAGACCAGAAACCTGAGTGGTAAACTACCGGTTAATTAGCAATCAAGTAAGTTAAGGTTATGCTTTAAAAAAAAAGAAAAGCACAAGCTTTTAACACCTCTTTGAGCAAGTCACTTCATCCCTTGGCACCAGAACCATCTGTAAAATGGGAATCTAAAAACTGTCTAACAAAGATGAGTTAGTTCCAATGATAAATATGTGGAATACTTTTTACAGTACCAGTTTATAACAGACACTCCCCTCCTCCACCCTCAATAGGAGAAAAGCAGTTTCAAAATACCTCCTTAAAAAACAAGAACACTGTGGGAACATGGAGAGAAGGGCAGGGGAGAGCAAAGGGGCGGGGAAAGGTGAGACAACTATAACTGAACAACAAAAATAATAATAATATAATAGCCCTGGCTGGTGTAGCTCAGTGGATTGAGCATAGGCCTGCGAAGCAAACAACCAGTGTTTGATTCCCAGTCAGGGCACATACCTGGGTTGTAGGCCAGTTCTCAGTGGGACACATGAGAAGCAACCATACATTGAGATTTCTCTCCCTCTCTCCTTCCCTTCCCCCCTCTAAAGATAAATAAAATCTTTTTAAAAAAGACTAATAAAAAATCAATTAAAAACAAAAATAAGCATACACAGTTAGACACCAAAAGAGCTGACCAGTCAATTTCCATGCTCCACTTACTTTCACTCTATTCTCCCAAAGGAAATTGTTGAATAGCTCCTTCTAAGAATCCTGAGAGTAAAGCCCAATAGTTTTCAACCAGGGCAATACTAATAATTCCTGAGAATGTTTGGAAATAATGTATGAAGGAGCCTCCCTTGGTTATAATAGTGAGTCGGTGGTACTACTGGCATTTACTACCTGGGAGCAGGATGCCAAATGTCCTGCAATGCACCTCCACACAAAGAAAAGCCTTGCTAAGAAACAATGGACTCTAGTCCATTAGAGCTCACTAGAGGTAACGGACTCAAGACCAATCTCAGATGGAGAATTTCCTGTAACATTTGACCCTGGAGCAGTTAAGGGAAAGAACTGACCAGTAACCATCCCAAGAACCTAGCAGTACAACACTTTAAGAAAATAGCTGGAAGATAATTTATTGAAGGTGGTACTTCTTCAGAGCATTTATTACAATTATAATTATAGTCATTTGTGATTACTTATTAACATCTTTGCCCACTAGAAAGTACTTTGTTGGGGACAGGAATTATGAGGCCTATGTTCACAACACAGTGCCTAATACACTGTAGAAGTTCAATAAGTATTTACTGCATTACGATAAGCAACTGGCATATGGTAAATAGGTACTTACAGGTTTTTCAAAAGAAGTTTTACTTTAAGATTTCTTACACTGGTAAATCTGAAGTATAGTACGTTTTATATCAGATGACATTTCAGCAAAAGGATTAGGCAATTAAGTGAGCTTTTAGCAAGTTCTCATCCTGGAAATTCTTGAGAAATAGGGAATATGACCTAAGTCTAGGAAATCTTGATGGTATGCAAGAAAGACAGGTTTATGTACTGTGTCTTAGTACATGCTCAATAATCAAAAGCTTAATAATGTACAGACCTTGTTACCACATGAAGTGGTATGGGTTGACACCAGAAAAAGGTACTTCCTCCCACAAACCATTCTTTGGTGCTTCAACTAGGGAAAGGACCTTAGTGTAGATGGACCACAAGCCCAACCCAGTAAGGCAGTTTTTAATGACATTTATGCGCTGCTTACTTGTCATTTATGATTAAATGATATGGTACACTTAAGGAATACATGTAGAGGCAAGGGTCATGTATCCTAACAGAGCTTCACCCAGGAGGGTGCAATACCAACTTTTCAATAAAGATAATACTTCTAAATCATACCTAGTTGTTCTAACCTAGTTTCTAAAATACTCCTCTCTCTTCTCTATTAAACTGCTTTGTAGATACTACTCAAAACAAACAAAAAAGGCTAGGTAAAAACTGCTCCTAAGCCAAAGAACTTTGTCTCATTTGCTTTCTCTTTAAAAAGCTCTCATTCTCTCCACTCCTTTTATTTTACCTGTAACTCCAAACATGGACATGTCTTGCAGGGGTTATGTGAAAAGATCCTAAATTTCTCTGAGTGCACAATTCTACATCCTGCTCATTTTTTTCTTTCTATACTAAAAAAGGTTATCTGACACATCACTGAGCTGGTATGTAGGAACTTGATTTACATGCAGTCAGGGATTCCATTTATCACAGGTTGATTGTTATCAATCTAATCGTCTTGTCTTTTGATAAAGACACTGGGAAGCTGCAGCAATGTCACTGTTATCTCATTAATTCCTAGGGCTGCTTTGGACCACTTTCCAAAAATGCCAATCTTTTACCTGGTCCCCCTAAGTCCACTCTGAACTGTAACAGGCACAATTACGTAAGTTAAAGAATGGCCCAGGGTACAGCTGACCTTATTAAGATTACAGGTGTCCCCAAATCCTCAGGCTTTTTTAACATCAGCAAAACCCTAAATGAAAGTCCTGTAAAATTTTCCAGTTCTTTTCAAAGCTCCGAAAGTAGTGCATTGGTACCAATCTCTACTCCACTGTCTACACAAATGCAGACAGGAGACCCTGGCTTCATTATTTATGCCAGAAACACATGGTTTCAGACCAAAGTTGCCAGCTGTCTTTCCTGAAGCTTATTGGTCTCTCCACTTTATTTGCTATCTCTGGCCAGTACAATCAAATTGGGGTGGATTTGGCATGTTAGCCTACGGAAATCTATCAAAATGTATTCCTACCCCCATCCGACCCCCACGTCTGTTTTAGCTCATACACTCTCTCGAGATTGTCTTACGCAAGGCACACAGAGTTTCCCTTTGGTGAACATGCCTGGGTGGGTGTACCCAGCTATCTCAATCTCATTTTATTTTAACCCAAAATACCATGATGAGACCACATATTGGTCACTTGAGGCTTTATGTAAGGGTTTTAAAGAAGCCAAGCCAAAGCTGCACTAGGAAAGCAGATTTAAATCACAGACTAGAAAGAAAAACAAGAGAGTTACAAATCTATCCTGAACCAACAGAACCTCCAAAACGGGGTAGGGGATGGGGTAGGTAAGGAATGGTCTCCAGACCAAAGACAAAGCAGGAAAAGAGAAGAGGTAGAGATCATCAGAAAACTTCTGTTTATTAGTTAGACAAAGGCACTTTCTGCCACTAGATAGCCAGGCCATTCCAATCAAAGTAAGCAGATATCAGGAATCTTCACTGAATGATGCTGATCTGAAAGTGGTAAAAAATGTATCTACAGCCCTGAAATGAGACATCTTACTAGCAATGGTGTGGTAAAGTTATTGAGGTATCCATGTGCTTTGCATTCTACTAACAGAGACATCAAAGGAGAGAATGAAAAAGTTAAAAATAAGAACAGGGAAAATAAAGCTAAAAGTCAGAGGAATGATAAAGTGAGTTTAAAACACACAAACACACACAGAACCTAAGAATCCCTACTGGAATATTTGTCTGTACATACAAGTACCAAATCACAAATCAAATTGTCAGTATACTTCCTCCTGGAAGCCTCTGTCTTCATCATAGCCAGGTCACAGCCAGTCTTCATCATAGCCAGGCTTTGCTTCTCAGGCAGGAGGGAAATGCAGCCTGGTACTTGGAAATTTGTTTTTAATGGGATGGATACCAAAACCACATTAGGTTTTCAGAAAACCCAGATGAACTAGAACACTGGTTTTCCAGTCTTTGCATTGTTAATGTTTTTCTGTAACTTCCATTTCTGTGCCAGGCACAATCCTTTAAAAAAAAATTTATTTCCTTGCATTGATTCTAGAGGGAGGGTAAGGGAGGGAGAAAGGGGGAGAAAAACCAGTGATCTGTTGCCTCATTCATACATCATATCCTGGGGTCTACACCTGCAACTCAGGCATGTTGCTGACCGGCAATCAAACCCATGACCTTTTGATTTGCAGGATGATGACCAAACAACTAACCCGCACTGGCCTAGGCAAGCACAATTAAGTCATACAACTGGGAACAAGACATGACTCAGATGTCCACTCCTCAGAGAGACCTCATTCGCATCAGAGATGGGTTGACTTGTCAGGAGTCTACTTAGAGGATTTATTTGCTAGGACTGCACAAGGAACTCAAGGAAAGGAATCACGACAAAACTCAGGGTGGCCTTTGGGGATTGGGGGTGAGAGAGGCCTACTGAGGGAGAGATCACCAGATCACCAAAGGCCCTATTCTCAGATCAGCTGACCACTATCACAAGCAGAAGGGACATCGTGGCATTTAATTAATGCTCCAACACTGGCCTTTGAGTAGCATTTTCAATAATCACTTTCTTGTGCAATTTACTCAACTGATCATACTTGGAGAAATATCAGACAATCATCCTAAAATAATTTTCTCCACCTTCATCAAACAACCAGGACCACAGATTCAGATTATCCTCATGCTATCACCAGGGAGAAAGAGATAAAATGGAAAGCAGGAAGACCCCAAGTCCTGTAAACAAGCAGACATGTTTTGTCACTAGTCTATCATTATTGCACAGAATATTCATTTCAAAAGTATTTTCTTCTCCCCCAATTTCAAGCACTTTTAGTCTTGTCTCCATTCAATAACACTTTAGTATTAAGGGAAGGGAAGATACATACATCTGAAACATTAGCCTATGATACAATTTGAAAGAAGCCCCTGAGGTAATGTGGATATACTCCACAGCCCAAAACATATATTTGCATAAACCCAGTAGTTCTTGAACTTGAGCATGCATCACAATTGTTTGGAGGGCTTGTTAAAACACACTAGCCAGCCCTGGCCAGGTGACTCAGTTGGTTGAAGCATCACCCCATGCTCCAAAAGGCTGTGGGTTCCATCTGGGGGGGCCACATATGGGGAAGCTACCCATCCACATTTTTCTCTCTCTTTTCTCCCCCTCCCTCCCTCCCTCCCTCTCATATCCTCAGGTGAGAAGTTAAAAAAAACAAAACAAACAAAAGACAGTAGCCAGAGTTTGCCACAGGTCTGGGTTTGATAGGTGTGGCTGAATATTTGTACTATAACAGGTATTTAATTTTTTTAAGCACTAATATAATTCAGATGTTGCTAAGAACTATAGAACAGCTTTTAATTTAGTGAAGACCAATATTGTTTTTAACCACTCGATTCTATCCCGCTATCAAGCAGGGGCCTCTACCAAACAGGGGTTGTGTTTGAATTTTATTTGATAATAGTACTTTCACGTATCTTAATTTAATATTTACTACAGCCTACAAGGTAGATATTTTTCTTCACTATATAACAGGATACAGATTCAGAAAAGTTAAATGACTTGCCTAAAGTCACACAACCTAAGGGGACTTCAAATCTTCGTTTTAGAGCTGCATCTACTATGAAACTTTGTATGTACAGGCAATTGACCTTTACATGTTCACTTTCCCCAAGTGGAAAATTAGAACAATAATCCCTGCCTCCTCAGTGAGTGCTCCAAGTTATGGAAAGTAAAATCACTCTGCAAATGTTTTCATAATGCAAGTTACTCTCACTTAGATCAAAGTGACAGGCTCTATCTTTGAACCTGAATCTCACCCCAACCCCATTCTCCAAGATTCCTCCCAAAAAAGGAGCCTGGGGACCAAATGCTGCCAATTTTCACTATAAGGATCACATAGCCATTCATCAGAAGCCTAAGTAAAATCCTAAATGGAAGGGACATACAGGACAGAAATCTAGGCATAATGTCAAGTTGTAACTAAAGGCTTTTCAGTCTTTCACCGTGTTTAAGAGTTCCAGGCTATTGCAAAACTAATGTCCCAACAAGCCTTAGTGCTTGAATAATTTATTTTAGAGAAGCAATTTTAGTAGTTTACAGTGTTACAGCTCTGGAGAATCAGAAAAACCTGACTCAAATCCAAACTGTACCTTTTACCAGCTATTTGCCCTAGGGCAATTTTTCTGACCTGTCGCTGATCCAGTACAAAGTTGTAGATAAACCACCTATAAAAATTACTCCACAAATCCTTTATAAGCATTATCTTTGGCAGCCCAAATTCCTAAACAGGTAAAAAGAAGTCTGGAGATGAAAGGCAGGTTATCCAAATCTAAATTATCAAGAGTGTCACACTCCTGCCCTGGCAGGTATGGCTCAGTAGCTTGGGCATTATCCCATGAACCAGAAGGTCTCAGGTTCAATTCCCAGTCAGGGTGTGTATAGGAGAGAACCAGTCAATGTTTCTCACATTGATGTTTCTCTCTCCCTTTCTCCCTCCTTTTCCCCCTCTCTAGAGTCTATAAGCATGTCCTCAGGTGAGGATTAAACAAAAGTTTCACACTCCTAAAGTAATGCTGGACCACCTCACAAACTCTACCACTTTAGGACCAGGACTGAGTATTGCCCAAAGAGGAATAGAAAAAGCCATCTGTGTATGCCAAAGATGATAAAAATCAACTAATTCCCAGCATTTCTGCTCAGATGACTTGTTCTCTATAAACAGAAAGCCAAATTAAAGTCTATGCAAGAGAGAGGGGAAATCACTGGGCAAGAAGAGACCAAAGACGTATCTGTTTCCTCTAAAAGGAAGCAACCTGCATGACTTAATCTTTAATTCTCCACCACGTGGCTGAACTCACACTTTTCTTAAAAGTCAAAGTACACTAGGCACGAGTTAGCTGAGAGTAAACAGCTGGACCCAGATGCACTCATGCCTGGAAAGCAAGTCATGACCTTAAAGAAAACAGGAGGCAAAATAAAAAAAAAAAACACATCAAGTACACAGCAAATGAGTTTTTAAGTAACTAACATACATCAATCCCTAAATTCCCCTGCTGCCATCATGCTGGTGCTAGGTCTTGGTGGGGTAGGGAGGAGTTCCTTTTAACGGAGATGTCTATAAATAAGTAAGCTGAAAGCTAACAAGTTTAAGAGGGAAAAGCATACAAAAATTTTGGCTGCTGGTGATAAGCCACAGAAAATCATGAATGTGCCAGGGCTAAGGAAGGAAGAAATCTAATATCTAACACTGCAGACTTGGGAACCCAGAAGGAATGAAGCCATAAGGAAGCCCAAATGCAAGAGAAAAAAAAAGCACACAGCCCACATTTCCTCTTCATATGGGTGGCCATTCAAGCAGCCTGGAGAGCACATGGCCCCAGTGCCCAAAGCCCTTCAGTATTTCATATCAACATTAACTTCCTGAAGGGCGACAAAAATCTGTCCTGGATTACTGGGTGATTTCTAATATGTACCATAACCAACACTAAGTCAACATTTTAGGGATCACATTTCCCACTCTTCAGCATGCTGGAATGCATTTTTGGCAACAGACTTCTTCCCATTGTAGTACACCCTTAGAAAATGCAGAAGCCACCCAGAAATAAAGACTCAACCTGTCCCAAGACCATCTTCTAGTAGGTACAAATGATGAGCAAAAACGAATGAAAGTTCACCCAGATGTCCCTTAACATTCAATAAAAACTAATTCTATCCATTTAAATGAGGGGGCGGGGCAGCAAGGGGGAGCAACTTAAGAGAGGAATAGTCAAGACAGTTAATAACCTGGATTACTCTAAAACCTCCGATTGACTAAGGAGTTTACCTCAAGCCCCTACATACCTGCTGTGGCAGATGAACCATGGTGCCAGTGCTACTAAATTACTAGAAACTCACTTTCGCAAAATGCCAGAATGGCAAGACAAAAGAAGTTAGAAGAAATATTTCTAAATTAAAATCTGTATTCAAGACTAGTTATTTCTATACTGGAACTGAGTAACTTATCCTCCTCTTCCAGGTGGAAGCACTGTAGCCTGGCACTGGACACTCCAAGCTGTTCAACATCCACTTAGAGGCCTCAAAAAGTGCCAGAAGTCATACGTGGTCCAATCGCATATGAAACAGCACAGGGGAAGAAAAACCACATTTCATAGGCTCCCATAAGGAATAAACATGTATTTGCATCATTTATGAGCTTCTTAGCCATAGCCAACCTCATGAAAAAATAATATTAAAAGCCATTTCTGTGAACGGAGGAGCAAACTGCATATGTGCAGGCTTACCCACCCATCAACCCTCAATGTAAGGCCTGACCCAAGCAACTCAGTTCAAGCTCAGCTCCCAGCCCTTCAAAAATAGCAGTAGTTCCAACAGGTACTTCATGGCACATTTTAAGAAAGGTCCACTAACTCTGCCAAAAAATAGAAACCCCAGGCTCCCCAACCAAAGTTGAACTACTGTCACTTCAGAGTTGTCCAGGGCTCACAACTATAAAAGTAACATGACCTTCCAAACCCAAAATTACAACAAAAGAGCCCCTGAACTGGCCAAGAACTTGGCAGGTTGTACTAAAGGCCCCACAGAACCACAGGAACCACTAAGATCCTGGAAATACTCTCTTTCACGGAATTTTAGTTAGAACCCAAATGTTCAGTCACTGGAATGAGGCAACTATTTGGTCTGTGGATAGATGTGTAATTTGGATTCTGTCAAACCCACAGAACTCAGAGTAGCATTATGAAAAAGCAAATTAATATTTTAACTTTCCCCCTCTTAAACATTTAGCTTCACAAATCGCCGCCTCCAAAAGTTGTCCCGAGATAAAATATCTAACTCTGATTGCTCCTTATTCTTGTATTCCTTTGGCCCATAGTCTTAGTCTGGTCTATATTCATTTATAAAACCTTACTTCACAAAGTTTTCCAGATGTGTGCATATAAGCATGCTTCCTCAAGAAAACTAAACTCCTCCAAAGCAGAGATTGCTGCTATTTTTTAAGTTCCTTCTTAGAATGTAATTGGTATGTTCACACAGAGCAATTCCCCACCCCTGTTTCAATCTCCAGATCTCCCTAAACTATAAATCATGCTCTCAACAAGTCTAAAGTTCTTATGCCCTCACCACCACCACACTGGGAAAGGCCTGGGCAACCAATGTCAGTGTCAACCCAAGTTTTTATATCTTGTTTTAAAACAAGCTGATAGCCTTTGGTGAGTTAGCTGAACCTAAAAATTATGGTCAGCGCCATAACTACATTCATATTCCCTACTACTATGGTAGTTCAAAAAGGCACTTCTAGGGCTCTGGGCTCTAAAACAGCTCATGTGAAGAAAATTAGTGTCAGAGTCAGTGGATTTAGTTTAAAAAAGGGATTTTCAGGGGTAAATTTGGTCATCTCACAAGGCTATCAAAGGAGAGTATACCACAAGCAGACAGCTAAGACACTGTACTTCTAAAATAACTCCATAAAAAGAGTGTGTCACTGAAGGAACCATAAATGCATTTAATCCTAAAACGGCAGTTTCAAAAACAAAGTCTGAATCTACTCACATAACCCTTCAGGCAGGATTTAGTGAGTTCCCAAACATTTGGACTTTGCACTGGCCCAGGAACCTGGGGGCATTAATTTTAATATTCATATAAGTAATACACAGGAGTCCAGTAAAAACTATATAAATAAACCCAGCCCTTGGTGTGGGCTTATAGTCCTGAGAGCCACAGCAAGACAAAGGCTGAAGATGAAGTTGCAGTAGACCTTTTTTCTACTTTCTGGTCTTCCAAAAATGCAAACCCAACCCTGAAAACATCTCAACAAACTACGAAACCTTTCTCAAAGAAAAAGGCTTTAAAGCTCAAAGTCTCATAAACCAAGATTTTGGAACACACTTACCTCACTATTGAAATTTAGGGTGCCCTTCTTTCCCAACTTCTATTTGTTTTCACTCTAAAACTGCAATTGGTTTTGAACAGGGCTCCACATGCCCTGAACTCAGCATGGAGCCAAGGGTCACAGAGGCTTCTCTTCCAGGGCAGCATCTTTTAAGTTCAAATCTCTCTTAGATCATCTTTTCTTATCTCCATGTTCTACATGCCCCCTGCACTACTTACCCTCTTCCCTAGTCTCATCTTTTTCCTCCAATGTTTTTATTTCACCACATGAGAAGAGAGTAGCATTATCTTTGCTTGAAAACTGTTTATTAATTTGCCTGTCAAACATTCTATAGAGCCATTCACATCTTACTACAGAAACCTCCTGGGTACATATTGACAGCTCAGCAAGTATTTACACAAAGCTCTGAAACATTTGGTTCCTTCAGAGAGAAAGAAGCTGCTGTGTCAAGCAGAGAATTATCAAACAACTTTCACGGTTACCTTTTTCCCTCTTTTATAAAGGGAAGTTTCCTTCTAATACACTTCTAATATGCCTAAATTATGCTTCTAAACTACTAAGCCAGGAGGAGAAAAAATGGAAATTCAGGTGTGCTAGAGAAGAGAAAGAACAGCATCCCCAAGACCACTTGCAAAACACACCACATAGTTTCAAAACCCAGGGGCATGAGGAAAGGTGGCAACACACCTATGAAAATGAACCTGACACTAGTAGCTTTTCCGAGTCTCAGGAACTTTTGCTCCTCTCTCAGCAAAATTTGCAGGGCAAGTTCAGGCACTCAGATTACAACCAACTGCCCAAACCAGACCTAGACCTGCCCAAACACCAGATAGTCTGGAGAGCTTAACGCTACCTACCTCTCCCCACCTAAATAAGCAGTGCTAATTCTGAACTTATGAATATCCACTTCCCATCCCCAATACACTCCCAAAATTCCCTCTTGGGAGATTTTTAAGCAACAATTTTTCAAGTCCTCCTTTGGTGATGTCTGCTTAATTTTTCAATTATTATTTAGTGTTTTTAAACCTCCAGCAGGTGGAATGACTAATGACAAACATTAACAGCTCCATGGCAAACAGTTTGGTGGTATTTGCGTTTTCTGTGAAGGGCCACAAACCGCCATTGCACCTAGCTGTTCAGAGCTTATTCCTGTAAATCCTCAGGAGAAAACAGCCTTGTGTTCCTTAAGCTCGGGGTAAAAAAGATGGTCTCAATACCCCTAGTTATGACTGTAGAGGAAGAAGCTACCTCATAACAAGTCCAATACAGAAGCGCAGAGAGATATGTAGCATCAGAGGGCAGTCACGCAATTCTCCAACCTCACTTTACTGATGAAGAAAAAATGCAACAGAGAAGGCAAATAAATGACTTGCCCACAGTCACATAGCTTAATCCAGAACTGCGTGTGGAACCAAAGCCACCTCTTCCTCCTGAGTTCTGTGTTCTTTACTCCTCACCACTGTGCCACACACAACTCAATGTGTATTGGTAATGACATCGACCAATCTACACACGGTAAAACCCAGAGATAAAAAGGAAACAGTACTCCAGTCAGAGACTGAGGTATCCCACTGGCAGGAAAAAATCGTATGGTGTCAATTTATTTTGAATACCATATTTTAACCATATTTGCATGCTTCACTTGTTTCTAAAATTTGAGGATCTGAAGACAATCAATACCACCTTTGGGGCAGGGGGATGGGAATAAGAAGGGGCCCTGACCATTATTCCTACATTTAAAAAAATTTCACTAACTTCTTTGTAGAAGACCACTGTAGACATCCCACCTTATAGGAGTTCAATGCAACAGATAAATGTTTAATGCAATCCAAGACATCTTGTTACAGCAGGTGCCACTTATGATGGTTACTGTGTGTTATACTCAAAGGAAGGATCCTAAAAAAGTCCTCACAGGGCCCAACAGAAACAAGGCAACTTTGGTCCTACATGCTTTCTCTTTTCTCTTGTCACCATCCCAATCTCTATCACCACCAGTACTCTTATGGACAGTACAGAAACATGAAGCCCTCAAAACTAAGTGCCCTCTCAGTGGTTTTCCTGTTCCCTCCCACTTGAGAGAACTCCAAGAATCCTGTATTTCAGCCAGCCCAGAATTTCTGCCAGTAGGTATTCTCATAATAAGCCCAGAATTCCTGAATGTTTCCCAGTAGTCAAAAATATCATTTGATATTTCCATAGCAAGAGCTAACAGCCAAACTTTTACAATCAAATTAAGCTTGATTCTGGACTACATATTCTATTTTATCTTTTTCTTTGATGACCTGGTACTATTGGCAAAGTACTACAGCTAAGAGCATCCCAAGTAAAAAGTGATACATCAGGTTCAAGCACAGAGGTGACCTACTGAAAAGTATTTCACCAGTAGCAGGATTCAACAGCTTGAGATACAATACTTACAGAAAGAGATAAAGTTTGTTTACTGGGATTTTCCCAGCTCCTGTGAAAAGGACACAGCCACAATATACACACTTACCTAATCATTATTTGAAAAAGGCAAAGTCAAATGAGAACATCACCACCTTAGCTGTGTTAATCAAGTCTCTGCAAAATGTTCATAACCCAAGACTGAGTTAGGGAAAGAAGGGGATAGAAGAAGACCCTATTATTTTAGAATGCTTAAGAACAGGGCATCACAATCTGACAAGAGATTTATCCTTAATGTAGCAAAGAGGAATTCGGAACAAAATCTACCTATAACCCTCACGTAAACTACATACCTGAACTGAAGCAGCCCACAAAACTGGATGTTTCACTGCCTTCCACAAGTGAATGCTCACCAACCCACTCTCTGTGTCTCACGGTAGTAGACAACTGAACTGAACTTGAACAGGAATCTATGGTGTATGAAGTGCCAGGTCTGGTGATGTTAAAAGGAAATCAGAAAATTCACCCAAAGACAGCACAGACAACTTCCGAACGGGGAGTATATTTATTTCCCTACCTTTTTACCCAGCACAAAGCATATTACCTAGCACATGAAAAGTTTTCAAATATTTAATAACTGAAAAACAGAAATTATTACATGGCAAATCTTGGATTTATCAAAACAAACATGTGTGTGCTAAACCAGTAAAATTCGAATTAATTTTTGCTTTTAAACAGACTCTTGACTCACCCCAAATTATTTTCTGCAGTAGTTTAAGAAAGGTAAATTTCTTACCACCCCCACCAAAAAAAGAAGTAATGAGGGGAAAGAGATGTAGACTACAGAATGATCCAGAGACAACAGGATGTTCTGTGTTCTAAGACAAAAAACAAACAAACAAAAAAACCCCCCACAACTTATCCTCCAGACACTAGAAATCCAATTGAAAATTCCTCTTTCTTGCCCAGATGTACATCATCATGGAAGGCACGGAGTCAAGGCATAAAGCTCTAAAAAACCTGCCATCTAATAAAACTATTTTCAAAATACCCCACTCAATGGAAGAGTAGAAAAGCAGTTCTAGATGGAGAGGGAATATAGCTACTTAGGCTGCCTAAGTGAACATATCTC
Organism: Artibeus jamaicensis; assembly: GCF_021234435.1. Taxonomy (NCBI): domain Eukaryota; kingdom Metazoa; phylum Chordata; class Mammalia; order Chiroptera; family Phyllostomidae; genus Artibeus; species Artibeus jamaicensis. The sequence continues at coordinate 15,186,392 of NW_026522057.1, forward strand.
ACACCAAAAAGTTACAACTGAGTACTGCTGTAAGGGGGCAGATATGAAGGGAGGAGCATTTACTTCTTTTTGAAAAGATACATGACTCCATAAAATACTCAATATTTCTGACTAAAGTATTGAAAACAACACGATGGAGAAAGAAGAGTAAAATAAAATGCTTTAAAAAGTATCTAAAAGCTGAATTTCTGAGTAATTCTTAAATATCATTGTAGGTTGTTACTTCTTTATCTTGGAAGATAGAAAAAAACTGAACATACCTTAAAATGCAAAACAAAAACTGGTCAATCTCTACTTAAAGCTCTGAAATGACTGATGACAAAACAGAAAACTAGTCTTTTTGATACTTCACAAGCAAATGATAAAGTTCACCAAACCAAGCTTTTAGGAGAAAGTCCCTCTCAAGATCATAAAAAATGACAGCTTCCCTTTAAATTCAGCTGCACTCACAAAATTCAATTAACAAAAGTAAAGTGTTAACAAGATTCAACATGTAAACAAAGAATGAGGCCAGCCTTTCTTAAACCTAACATGAAATTCTTCCAGAAAGCTTCCATTTCTCAAAAAAAAATTTTTCCCTCCTACCCCTCCCATAAAGACCCCACATTTGTCACACAATAAAAAAGCCCAGTAAAATAATTTCAGTTCTGCTAAGTGAACAGGGTCAAAATTACTCAAGACAAATGCATCTTCAGAGCCATCAAAGAAGTCATTTATACCATCAGGAAAGTCACAAAACCAAAACAAACAGCAAACCCATTGTAGAGAAAAAACCCAGCTACTGTTCTAACAACACAGACTCTATTTCAGGCTGCATAAAACATAACAAGCAAAATAAATCTAAGGTACAAGCAAAATGCCACCGCCTCCTCTTTTGTTTCGGGCACAATGTAACAAGGGCAGGCTGTCTGGGGCTCTGCTCCTGCTGATACAGTATTGCTGCTTAAACCTCATTCCTCAAGGTCACAGCCAATTTCAGCTCTGGAATAAAAGGCAGATAGTGGCAGCGATGGTTTGGGTTATCACTGGCAGAAAAGCAGAGTGTAAAAGTTTATGAGCTCATCAGGATTGTTGTACCATTACATCAGAGGCAATTATAAATGGCCAAGAGCAGGAGATGGGGAGCCAATCAGATCACAGATAGGATGTCAACCTAAGACCAACTGTCTCCTGGCTTTGACAGAAGGATTTTACCTCCATAATTCAAATCCCAAACCAAAGCAATCTGCACTTACTACTCCAATCACTCAGCTGTTTACCAGCACTTCCAGGGAGAAGACCAGGCCTCTGGGCCCACGGAAACTAAGACAAGAGATGGCCCGGACTGTTCTGGGTGAGCCGCAGCCGGCCTCTAGCTGCCCCCAAGCAGGCCCCTACCCTCCCTCGAGGCCCCCCAAGCCGAGGGGCCCCTTTATGAAAGCACAGATAGGGGACGGCCTAGAGAAAGGCAGGGGGGCGCAAAGAGGAGCTGCAGGTGAGCACAGAACTGTTCACTCAACTCCAGAGCTTCTAGCACTGCCTTTACCCCTAATCTGAGTCCCAGCACCCTCTCACTACGGACCAAGTCCTTCCCCGCACATTTTGCTCCGCACCCCCTTAAAAACCCCTGGAGTTCGAAGGGACCAGGGAAGAGGGAGAAGGGGAGCAGACACCTTAGGGAAAGCCCCACACAAAGGCTGAAGGAGGGAAGGAAAGGAAGGCAGACAGGCAGCCATTTTAAGAGAGAAGACCTAGACAATGGCAGCTCCCCGGCACTGGGGGCCAGGACTGAGGGTAGCCCATGGCTGTGGCCTGACGCCGGCAGCCGCCACCCAACCACCCCTGAACCCCGCTCGCCCCAGTACCCTCCCCACTCAGCTGGGTACCTGAGGGGTCCGGGCGAGCGGCTGCCCCCCGCCGCCGCTGCTCCCGGGGCTCATGGGCGCGTGGTGGCTCCTTTGTTGGGCCCCTCCCGAGGCGACTGCCGCCGCCGCAGCAGCAGCAGCCCCCCAGCACTGCGAGGCCATGTCCGCCGGGCCCTTGCCAGCGCCCCCGTCCTGGGGCCCGCCGCCGTAGTCGCCCCCAGGGTAGCCCTGGTAGCCCCGGGCCGAACTGGGCGACGTGAGCAGTTGGTTGAGGGTGGGGGTGGCGGTGGGCTGGGGGGTTCCCCCGCCGGCCGCTGAGGAGCCGCCTCCCCCCATGGCCCCGAAGCGCTGCTGAGCGAAGGACGAAGACGACGAGGAGGCGGAGGCGCTGGAGGATGGAGGCGGCTTGGAGCCGGCGGCCGCCGCCGCGCCGGAGCCCGGAGTGCTACCTCTCGGGGAGCTCAGCGCGTAGGCCTGGGGAGGCGGGGGGTAGGCGCTGCGGTTGGGGTAGTAGGAGTTGTACTGGTGGTTGGGGAAGCCGTGGTCGTGCGAGTTCTGCTGGGGCCCCGCGTAGGGCTCCAGGCCCCCGCCGCCGCCGCCGCTCTGCAGCGCTGCCAGGGCAGGGCTTTGTTGTCCGCCATGTTGTTGGTGGAAGACGGCGGCCGCCGCGGCGGCGACGGCAGACGGGCTCCGGCCGTAGGGTTGCCCGAAGCCGTAGGCTGGGGGCGGCAAGGCGGCCGCGGCTGAGTGAGGAGGCGCCCCCACCCCATCGCTGCTGCTGCTGCTGCCGCCGCCGCCACCGGGCGGCTCCGTGAGGTTATTGTTCAGGGCGGGCCTAGGGCCCGCGTTCCCGTTCGAGTTCTTAAGGTCCGGCTCCGCGCCGGGCCCGCCGCCGCCGGCTCCGCCGCCACCCCCATTGCTCTCGGCCCCGTCCTGCAGCTCCTTTCCCAGTGGCTGCGGCGGCCCCACGGTGGGGCCCTCGCTTTCCTGGCCGGCGGCTGCCTTCATTTCCCCGCGCTCGGCCGCTGCCGCCGCCGCCTCGCCCCCCGCCTCCTCCCGCTGCTGCTGCTGCTCCGCTTTCTTCAGCTCCGAGGGCGGCGGCGGCGGGTTGCCCAGGCTGCTGGCGGCGGCGGGGGCGACCTGCGCGGCCATGATCCCCGCTGTCTCGTTCGCGAAGAGACCCGGCCCTGTCTTCGTCGTCTCCCCCCCTCCCACCCCACCCCGGGGCCGAGTCCCCCGGGTTGCCCTCCCCACCCGCCCGGGCGGGCCTCGCGGGGCTCCGCTGCTGAGCTGCTCTCGCTCGCTCGCTCCTCTCCCCCCCGCCCCGCCGGCTCAGGCTCCGGGCTGGCGGCGGCGGAGGAGGAGGAGGCGGCGGCGGCTGAGGCGCCGGCGGCTCAGCTGCTCCCGGCTCTGTAGGCTCGGGACCCGGCTCTCCCGGCTCATTCCCCCCAAGCCCTTGCCTGGGAATGAGGGGGGCGGTGGAGGCTCCGCTCCCCAGGGCCTGGCCCCGCTGTGACTCTCCGCTTTCTGCTGCCGGAGAAAGGAGGAGGGAGGGAGGGAGGGAGGGAGGCGAGGGGGAGGGGGCGGGGAGGGAGCGGGGGGGAGGGGGACCCGGGACGGGCGGGCTGGAGGGCGCGCGGCTGCAGCCCGGGCGCCGGGAGGCAGAGTCGGAGTGCGAGCCGGGCGCCCTGCCTGCCCTCCCCGGCCGCGATGCAGGCCGAGGCTGCTGCGCAGCAGCCGGCGGGCGAGCGAGCGGGCGGGCGGCTGGACTGAGTGGCTAGAGCGCCCCACTCTCCTCCGAGTCCCCCTCACTCCGACACGAGGCTCAGCACTGCCATTTTACCCAGCGCCGTCGCGGCCGCTTGGCAAACCCGGAACGGAGTGCGGAGCGGGCGCAGGCCTTGGAACGGACTCGCTCCCTTCCCCTCACAAAGGAGGGGAGAGAACTAGTCGCTGTGGCGGCAGGCCCACTGCCGCTTTCGCTCGGCAGCCCCGACGCCGAAGGCTACGGAGAAAACCCGGCCCGGAGCTTGTGTCTCTCCGGAGCCCGTGCCGCCTTCCTGCCGGCGTTCCGATCCGAGTCGGTTCCCTTCAGGCCGCACCGAGGGGAGCGGACAGCGTGAACTTTACTCGTGGCTGCAGAATTGGCCTGAGCCCGAGACCGCGGCCGTCTCGGCCCAGGCCTGACCCCCTGGCAGCGGGCCTGGTCTCTTGGCTGCTACTTAGCACCTCTACAGCACTTTTCTTTTTCAAAGTCTTTTACAAACCTGCTCTAAAGACCCAGCTGAGGGAGGGGAGGGCAGGGGCGCCTTACTTTTACCCCCCTCCCGCCCCCAACCCTTTATAAGCCTAGCCGAATGGAGTGACAGATTATTGTTCAGACTTTCGGTTTTCCCTCTCCCCTGCCCTCACAAGGCTCTAGGGGCATGAAGTCAGATCATCCCCATTTTACAGAATTGAAAGAGGAGAGGGGACTGCCCCATTACTTAAAGTTTCAGGGCAGAGGATGGTGGCTTTAAAGCTTCCCCAATTTAGCCTTAAAAAAATCAAGTTATGTCATATACAACAATGGGATCAGAGTATCAGAATGGGTTTGAGGTCAAAGCTGATCATCTCAACGCTGACTTAAAAGAATCACTGAGGCTGCTCCTCTAGGGTGAGGCTGCTACTCTAGGGTGAGGCTGCTACTCTAGGGGCATATGATAGCCTTCCAGCAGGATAAACCAAGCCTCATCTTTGCCGCCTAAGAGAATTTAGCCCACAGTGACCAGTAACCCCAGTCTCCAAAGACAGTACCTGTAAGACTGTAAATAGACCACAGAAGAGGATCCAAGGACTGAAAAAAACCATGGCAGAAGGATAGCCAGAGGGAAACCATTTTCTCCTTAAAAAGAGAAAAGGGGCAGTCTAACAATTCACTTAGAAAGTGATGCAACCCAAATTTTTCTATCTGCACTAAAAGATTCTTCAAAGTTTTACTATTACATTCCAAGAACTACAAATTGAGCTGGAGGCTTACACAGAAAACTCCAGATCTATAGGCGCCACCAAATCCCAGAGCAGCCTTTTCTTCCTCAGGCGGACTTGGAATGCTCTGACATGACAGTCTACAAAAGCCAGAGGGAATTCAAGCTCTTCACCAGGCCCAAGGCTGCTTTAGGAGAAAGAAGCCTAGGCCTTAATAGTCACTAAACACCAGGGCCTTTTCTGCCCTCAGATTTTTATAATCGGACACTCCTTGGCCACAGAACCATTATCTTGGAACTTCCGGATTCTGCAGGCCCTGGGAGTTCTGGCTGTGCCACTGGTCACTGTGAATAATTAAAAAAAAAAAAAAAAAAAAAAAAGCCTGAACTAATTCTTACCCTCCAGAATATTTAAGAGCATCTTTCACTGAGAAGGCAAAACCTTTCTGTTAATCTAAAAGTGTTTTCTGCCCCAAGCCAAGAACCAAACCCGCCTACCAGGACCTGATTGACTGGAATGGGCCAGTGGCCTCTTTTCACTGTCCTCTGGGGCAACAACTCTCCTGGTGCATTAGGTCCTAGAAACCAAATTATAGGCTGCCTCATAAATGGTGCTGGCTATTTAATCAACTGCCTCTGAGCTGGCAAACAGTCCTGAGTCCTGCACACAAATAAGGAATTTTTTACATGCAATTACCCTGCCATTTTCCTCAGAGCTGGAGAGTAATGGGAAACCTGGAGCCCATGAAAATCTGGAAGCCAGAATGGGTGTCTCCAGAGGAAGCCTTCACCCCCTTTCTTCAATGGCTGTGAAATTAGGCAAGTACCAAAATCTTTTTCCTACCCATGGACAAATTGTTTAGAAAACAACCACCATTTTTACCTAGCAATAAAGTGACCAAAGAATCTAACCACTCTGCTTGGAGGAGGTAATGTGGGATTTCTCCATTCCCACTATTTTTTTTTTTTCTGGGATATTTAAGTAGGTACTTTTGTTTTTTTATTGTTGTTCATTACCATTTTTTTAAATCTCAAAACCGTTAGGGTCTTCTTCTACCCCTACCTTTAGAGCCCCACATGAGTATCCCAGGGAATGCCGAGTTAAAGGAAACTTTCCTAGAAACTGGCCCACCAGCTTTCCCCAAGGGCAATGGCAGCGGGAAAGGGGGAGGGGCGGAGTTGGGCACGTGGCTGGCCGGAGCTGCAAGCCGGGGTTTGGAGCTGTGGGTCTTCCCCCTTGGTGGAGTTTTTCTCCCCCACGGCCCCTGCCTTTTAACCCCACATCCAGGCAGCTCAGGAATCCCGGCGCAGATTAGAGAACTAGGACTAGGACAGCGCGTACCCTCACGAAAGCGCCTCTGCCACCAACAGCCTGATGGCAAATATGGACTGAATCGTTGACATGGAAACCGGACTAAAGTCTCGCTCACTCCCTCACAAGAGAGTTCTTATCATCAGCCCCGACCACAGGGCATTTGGCAAACGTGGAGTGGATTTCCGACCCGGAGGATCAGCGGAATATCAGCGCGCAGCACCGACTACTGTGGCTGCAATAGCCAAGGAGGGGGGCAGGGCGGCCAGGACAAACCGACTGAAAAATGTCAGAAAATGTGCTCTCATTTTATCTGGCTGCACAGTAAGCGTGAATTGGGCCGAAGAACAAGGGAACAACCTATTAAAATATACCCGGTCAACTGCAAAATGTGGAACGAGGCCTGGAGCGTTTGCCAAGAGAGGGAAACGTTTGCAGAAAGGACAGCCCTTCCTCTCTCGCGGTGTATCTTCCCTGAGTATCAGAAATGCAAAACTCAACAAACAAAACATCAGGTTTGGCTCCTTCGTTTCCCCACTCCTTTGGAGGGGTTAGAAGTTTTAAGCCCAGGGACCCAGCAAGGATTTGCCTCGATTCTGAACAAAGGCGCAGAGCTGCTGTGGAACATCGGGTTATGGCCCCCACACGTGTCCCCACCTCGGCAAAGCAGCAAACACCCAGCAGAGCTCTCTCCAGTGAGAACTGGAGCTGCAAGTTTGAGCAAAAGGGCAACTCTGTCAGTTGACGGAAACCAGAAGCCGAGTTCAAAGCCTGGCGTGGATTTCCGTCTGGAGCTGTATTTCTTAAAGTTTGCAACTCCGTATTCAGAAACAGCCCCAGCGGAGACTTGGGAGCGCTGTGAAAGTCTAGCACTACCATCTGACAGCGAGCTGCAAAACTTTGGGCTGCACATTAAGCGAGGAAAGTGGATTGAAGCTAGAGTCTAGGCAATTCATTATATTACCGGCTCCCAGACGGAAGCTGTAAGATACGAACTGGATTATAACGGAAAAGTGGAACGGAGTCTGAACGAAGCGCCACAGTTCCTCGCGTTAAAAGTATGCCTACCCGGCATCTAGGATCCTCAGAGAGCAACTCCAGAGGCAACAACCACTTGTTTAGGTGATGCTTTGTACACTCATCTCAAAGTTTTAAACAATTTGAAGGAATTTACGTTTCAGAATAATAAACATTTTGAGAAAAGTTAATTTCTGAATTAGTTTTTTCATGAGTAGCTCTGAAAAAATACCCTTAGACATTTCAGTCAACTTCCTTTTTTTTGTACCAATATAAAATAAGAATTATCCTCACCATTACCTCCCCCAAAAGCTAAAATCAAGTAAAAATTAAATAATGATCCAAGCTGGTTTGTGGTGAATATAAAATATAACACACAGGGTCAATTTAACACAAGGAAAAAGGTATCAATTCTTATGTTCTAATTTGTATATTTTTCTTATCTACCAATCTCAATGATGAGCTTCCTGACAGAGTAAAACTACTAGTAATATTTTAAAGCCAAATAAACCTGGACCGGAGCTTCATAAAAAAGCTGAGTAGATGAGAAACTTGAACCTTTCTGCTGAGCCTCATTGAAGATTTACATTCACCGATACAAAAATAATATATGAAAAAACTGCTTAAAAAGCTTGAAATCCACTCTATATCAAAAGAGAAACCTAACAACTTTGTATTTGGTACTTATCACATTAAGTTGTTTTTAGATTTGGAGAGTTTTATATTACCAAAAAAAGATAAAGCCACCAATGTTAACACTGAAGGCTATTGCTCAAAAACAGGAAAAGTCTGTTATCTTTGACTTCACATATTAAGCCAATGTAGGCTGCTTTTGTTTTGCTTTATTCTTTAAAATCAATCTAGAAAAATGCACACATGTAAAGTGATTATAAGAAACATTTTTGAAATTTGAGGGTGGAAAGGAAAATCAAATATTCTAAAGAGTATTTCCACGCTGATTGCATAAAGCTTTCTTACTGCCATTTTACTGAGATAGGAAAAAGAATCAGAGTGGGTAAGTTTCTCATAGCAACTCTGGAATGGATCTGGAATGGAGTCTTTTCCTCCAACACAAGTTATGTAGAAGAGAATTGGAAAGAGAAGGAAAAACTATGTGAGCACTGACAAAATGGAAGGAGGCAGTCATGCAATCCTGTGAAATAGGATACTGCTTGTGCTCTGCAAACACAGCCACCTCAAGAGAATACTCTAGCATCATCATCTCAGTCTTTTATGTAAGAATCAAAGAAAATCCAAAGAAACCTATGAGGCACAGGACAGGAAGTGACTAGTCCCTAAGGGAAAGCATTCTGACTGACTTTAATAGAGTTTAAACCTATCCCAACAGAAAATAACTTCTACCAAAGATAAAAGAAAATTGGATCAAACGAAAAAGTGACCTGTGGAACACTGTAGTAGTAGTGGTGTGGCAGTCCAGTGAAATGTAGAATTTACCAATGACACCAAGTGAAAGCTGCCAGGAAAAATTACAGTGGATTTTGGCATTTTTCCGAATTATTACTTTCTGCCCTAAAATTTAACAGCATTGAAACTGAATTCAGAAGCCACCATAGGGGCCGTTGGGTGGGGAACAGCAGGTTGGTTCTTATTGGCCTACCCCTCTAATGAGACTACTGGAGGCCTATGTACAAATGTGTTGTTGTTCTTCCAATCTTGTTGTGGAGGAAAAGAACAGGAGACAAAGGGGAAGTGACCCAATACGCTTCATCAAGCCTTTCCAACATGCCTTTTAAAAAACAGTGCTGAAACACACACATTCCTCTCCTTTAATAGAGTCCATTCAATCTACAAACTACACTAAAAGAAAAGAGTACATAGCGCCATACAACATTAGGCACTAATTTTGCCCCCAAAGATCAAGACCAGGATATAGATTACATGTTTTTTAAATGAAGTCCCATTTGACCTCAGAATAAAGTTCAAGATCTCATTGAAGTATTTTTTTCCCAGTCACACTTACTAAAAATAAGGGCACTTTGTACAGCAAAAACTGGAGTGTGGGGCTGATGTTTTGTTTTCCCCTGAGCCCAGCTAAAGTTGAAGATCTAGAAAAGAAGGATTCTAGTTAATTCCACACCTACTCTCTCTTTTTTGTATGAACTAGCAGCTAGTGTTTCCAAGATGAAATCATAGGAGAATTCAGGTACTACATGGCCTTCAAAGAGAAGGTATTCTCTAGGAAGAAGCTTAGAGATAAGGAAGTTGCAACTGAAGATTTTTGGCTACTGAAGATTTTTATTAATCTATCATTAGCATAATTTATAACTGATTATGGAGAGGTTAGATACAAACCATTTTATAAACTTAACCAAATACTGCAGACTCAGGGCACATAGTCTCCATCTTAATACTTACCTTTTATGATGAAGCAACCATACCCTATGTGTCTGCCCTTCTTCAGCAATTCTTGAGTTTCATATGCTGTTCTGACCCAATTTTCACCAAAACAAGCCTTCTACAGAGCTTTAGAAATCTTGTGAGCATGTTATTTTTCCAACTAGAAATTAATAGTATGACTGCTACTAATAAGATCATTTCAAACCCATATTTATAAACTTCATTAAGTACCTTGTTCCTTGCTCTGACTGTCTCCTAGAATGCTTATTAATGCTATCCTTGGCAGTAGATATTTCTAAAGTCCCAAAGTAAAATTCACAGGAGAGCCCTGCAATAGTAATAGCACTAAATGCAATAGAAAAATAGGGGCAATCATGCTGAGCTATAACCATTCACTGACATCACCTTTTGACCTCTCGTGAGCGATTCATATCCTCAATGATCTGCTAATTGAAGATTAGTAAATTCTTCACCATTACACACACTATACTGACTGACCTAGGCTTTCTGCCTCTACTACAAATTCACACATACACGCACCTCTGACATCATGTGTTGGTATGTGATGCCAAAATATGAGAAATATTTAACGGCAATAACAGGAGAAACATTTTTTAAACAATTAAAACTATGGAAGGGACCTGGTTAATAAGGGATATTTGTTTTATTTTTTCAATTTAGTTACTTTTTTATTGAATTTATTGGGGTGACATAGGTTAATAAAATTTTATAGGTTTCAAGAGTGTAATTCTGACTTCCGCCAAGATGGAGGTGTAGGTGGAAGCACTGTGCCTCCTCCCACAACCATGTTTAAAAACAACAAAGTTTTAGCAACAAAAACACAGCCAAAACCACAGAAAATTGAACTTCACGGAAGTCTGACAACAATGAACCCTTCAGCCAAACCGGTAAGAGGGGCAGAGCCAGCAGCAGAGCGGGTTGGGCAGGAAAGACCCATGGACTGACCCGGGTGTGCGACTGGCACGCCGGCAGCCGTAGGTGGATCGCAGGTGTGGAGAAGCAAGCGGACTCACTGAGGGATGACCACAGTCACACATTTGCGCGCAGATAAACCAGTGAAGGAGGGAGCGGTGAGACAGACCGTGCAGGCCCCAGTGGCAGGAAGCTGCAGAGGGGATGGCCATTGTCCCTCTCTGGCCCCGTCCCCACATACAGCGTCACAAACCAGTGACCTGGGTGGTCCCACCCTGGTGAACAACTAAGGCTCCGCTCCTCATACCTAACAGGCACAAACAGATCAAAACATGGCTCAAGAACAACTCAGAGCCCCAGAGCCAATAAGTCTAAGCGATGAAGAAATAGCCAAACTTTCAGATGCACAGTTCAAAACATTGGTGATCAGGATGCTCACAGAACTGCTTGATTTTAGTCACAAATTAGAGGAACATATGAAGGCTAAACTAATTGAAATGAATGGAAATACAATAGGAAACCAATAGTAATGGAAAGGAAACTGGGACTCAAATCAAAGGAATGGATCAGAAAGAGGAAAAAAATGACCAAACAGAAAAGAATGAAGAAACAAGAATTCAAAAAAATGAGGAGAGGCTTAGGAACCTTCAGGACATCTTTAAACGTTCCAACATCAGAATTATAGGGGTACCAGAAGGGGAAGAGGAACAGCCAAGAGTGGAAACCTTATTTGAACAAATAATAAAGGAGAATTTCCCCAATCTGGCAAAGGAAATAGACTTCCAGGAAATCCAGGAAGCTCAGAGAGTCTCAAAGAAGTTGGACCCAAGAAGGAACACACCAAGGCACATCATAATTACATTACCCAAGATTAAAATGAAGGAGAGAATCCTAGAAGCAGCAAGAAATAAGGGGACAGTCACCTACAAAGGAGTTCCCATCAGACTGTCAGCGGATTTCTCAAAAGAGACCTTACAGGCAAGAAGGGGCTGGAAAGAAGTATTCCAAGTCATGAAATCCAAAGACCTACAGCCAAGATTGCTCTGTCCAGCAAAGTTTTCATTTAGAATGGAAGGGCAGATAAAGTGCTTCTCAGATAAGTTCAACTTTGAGGAGTTCATCATCACCAAGCCCTTATTATATGAAATGTTAAAGGGACTTACCTAAGAAAAAGAAGATAAAAAAGATGAACAGTGAAAGGACAGCAAACTCACAGTTATTAATAACCACACCTAAAACAAAAGCAAACTAAGAGGATAGCTAGATCAGGAGCAGAACCATAGAAATGAAGATCACATGGAGGGTTAGCAACAGGGGAGTGGGAGAAGGAGAAGGGGGGAGAAGGTACAGAAAAGAAGTGTCATAGATGGTAGGTAGAAAATAGATAGAGGGGAGGGCAAGAATAGTAGGGGAGATATAGAATCTAAAGAACTTGAGACACATGGTCATAAACTAAAGGAGGGGAATGGTGGGGGAGGGGTGTGCAGGGTGAAGGGGAATGAAGGGGGGAATAGAACAACTATAATGGCATAATCAATAAAATATATTTTTAAAAAGAGTGTAATTCTATAATACATCATCTGTATATTGTATTGTGTGTTCATCAACCCAAGTCAAGTTTCCTTCCATAACCATTTATCCCTTTATCCTCTTCTAGCTCCCCTCAATCTCCTTTCCCTCTTTTTTCTATTTTAAGATTTTTACTTCTTTTTTTTAAGATTTTATTTATTTATCTTTAGAGGGGAAGGGAAGGAGAGAAAGAGAGGAATATCAATGTATGATTGCCTCTTGTGTGTCCCCTGCTGGGAACTGGCCTGCAACCCAGGCATGTGCCCTGACTGGGAATCGAACTGCGATCCTCTAGTTCACAGGCCCGCACTCAATCCACTGAGCTACACCAGCCAGGCTAAGATTTTTACTTCTATACTTTCAACCCCAGAACAATACATACACATACCATATATATAAATTATATATATACATATGCGTGTGTATATATATTTTAAGGGATTACCAAGGCTGGCCAGGATTAGTGTTATACCAAACATATTTAACACTGTCATTTTCCAAATTAATGAAACAGAACAAAAACATGAAGAAGGAATTTACAGGAATGGAGTACTACAAAGACATAAAAACTCTGTTAGAGGTGTTCTTCTTGTGGATGAGTGGGGGTTGGGAAAGACAAAAGGGAAGAAAAGAGTTAAAGGAGTATGACCTACTTAATATCTAAGGTAAAGATCCTACACTTCGACAAGATGGGTAGGTGAGTGGGGGTGTTCAGGGTGATATGGCCACACATAAGAGCCTACACTTAGAAAGCTATCTCAGCATTTGAAGCAAATATCCAAACTTTCATTCTAAGTCAAATTTCCAAATGGCTGTATTCATTTATAAACTGTAATGATCAAGATTTCAAATAGCCCTGGCTGGTGTGGCTCAATGGATTGAGTACAGCCTGTGAATCACAGGGTTGCCAGTTTGATTCTCAGTCAGAACACATGCCTGGGTTGTGGACTGGGTCCCTGGTTTGGGGTGTACAAGAGGAAACAAGTTGATGTACCTCTCACACATCAATGTTTCCCTCTTTCTCCATCCCTTACCCTCTCTTGAAAAATAAATAAATAAAATCTTAAAAAAGAGAAAGATTTCAGATAGACTCACAAAATCTAGTCATATGGACTATGTATGCCTAGAAGTTTCCCATGAGCCAAATAACTATCTCTTTACTGTGATGCTTTGAACCAGTCTAGAATTTTGCACTTTTTGATTTTGGATATCAATCCTCTCATCTAGTTTACTATAAATGGGAGGTTACCCTACTGTGAGGTATGACACTGTATATATACTACCTTTGTGCCTCCCATAAAGTACATTGTAGGCTGATGTCTACCTGAGAGGAAAGATATACCTTCCAAATAGTAAAGGCTTTTTCCACTGAAAATGTGTAAGTTCCTAACACTCAGGTCAAGATTCCTTATTTTTCAAGAAAGCTGATGAACAAAGAGAAAAGGAAAAAAAAGGAGAATTTGAAGACATGGCAATTTCATTCGATGAGACCTTAAAGAGATTTCAGTGAATACAAAGAAAGTGGATGTTAAAAGTACTTTGAGATCACTGGCCCAAATATCTCTTTTTATTGTTTGCTTGTTTGTTTACTGACTTAGTTATCAAGGCTATATATTTTAAATATTTTATTTACTTTTTTAGAGATAGAGAAAGGGAGAGAAACATCAACGTGTGAAAGATACAGGGTTGCCCATCATGCACCTCTAACTGGGTACCTTACCTACAACCCAGGGATGTGCCCTGACTGGGAATCAACCGGCACCCTTTCCATTTGCAGGTCAGCGTACAAGCCACCCACTGAGCCACGCCAGCTAGGGCAAGAATATTATTAATATTATGAATGCTCTTATATTCAGGTTATATTTTAGTTATTTTTTCCTCCTTAGAGGAAAAGAGAATGAAAATAACTTCTGTTCCTCCCTCTTCTCTCTCTCTCTCTCTTTTTTGTCTCCATGTCACATAGGCTCTCACATTGGGTAATATGTACTTGGACTAAATGGCACAAAAATGTCTAACAAGGTACAATTTACACCACACTGGCTGCTCTCAAAGCTTCTGCTCCTGGGCATAACAGCACTCATACCAGAGATTGTTGTCTACATCAACCCAGTGCTCCTGAGGCAGCTACATGGAATTATGAGATAATTGTTCTACCTCTTTGGCCAACTCTGGAGTTAGAATGGTCTTTGGTCTTTGTAACAAGGGAAACAACTATCCACCAAAAGGAATGGCTAAGATGCACAAAATCAAATAATGTCCTTAATTGGAAAGACAAGAAAGGAAAGAATAAGCCCAGCTTAGAGTCCATTTAACTGCAGCTCTCCCACAGAATTATGGTGCTAGATGAGGAAACAGAATACACAGCCTTCCGACCTTTTGATCCTTGCCATTGAAGATGAGATTTTGATCTTTATATCAGTGTTTAGGGGGTTTCAAAATTAGTGACCCTGAGAAGTCCCCCACCAGCAGATAGCACTTCCTCACTCCATGAACCTGTGGCTATCCTTTTCAGGGAGCTGGTGCCTCCAGTTCAGCTTTTTTGACCACCTCATGCAGCAGTGACACAAAGCAGAATTGTAACAGAAGAAATCCTAAATATTCAAAGCTGCAGTGAACGGACAGGATCCCTTGTTTTCTTTTTCAAATTTGAAATTTTGTATTCAACAGAATTCTCTATAAAACAGGTTTCTAAAAATGGCATGTCCAAAACCAGTTTTTTATTAAGGTACTTATAAAAGTTGGAATGTTTACCTTAAAGCTGATAGTATGCAACTCCTCTATAATTTAAAAAACAAATAGAAGAAAAATTGTTAAGTCTTCATACTGTTTAGGCCTTCATAGAGGTAATGCTAAGTACACAGTGATAGAAAGGTGTTGACAAAAGGTTAAATTTATAAAAGTTTTTTAAAAAATGAATAGCCAGCCCTGGCTGGTGTAGCTCAGTGGATTGAGCATGGGCCTGTAAACCAAAGGATCGAGGTTCAATTCCCAGTCAGGGTACATACCTGGGTTGCAGGCCAGTTCCCAGGAGGGGACACATGAGGGGCAACCATACATTGATATTTCTCTACTTCTTCCCTTCCCCTCTAAACATAAATAAATTTAAAAATATTAAAAAAAACAAATAACCAAAAGGAAGACACAAATTTCACTAACACTGCATACCAGAAACTTGCTAATGACAATTAATATTTGCCACAGTTTCTTTCAGAAGCCAGAAAAACCAAGGAGATAAAATCAGCCTAAAAGTAGAAGTATATAAAAAAGAAAGAAAGAAAAGAAACAAACACATTGGTCAGCATCTTTCATCTCTGTAACTTTCAGAGAATAGTCCATGTATAATAGGGGAACAAGGTACCTGGTGCTCACCTATTGCTGCAGTCCATAACCCCCCAGGTCAGAGAGCCTCCAGAAGGAAGAAGCAGCAGTCCTCACTCCAGCCTAAATTGTGCGCCTGTGATGTCATGTACTTTGCAGCAGGAATCCCTCTTCCAGAGAGAGCAATTGAGGAGGTCTGTTCCAAAACAGGGTGTTTCAAATTGCCTCACTCTGTAGACTTCCCAGAGGGCCAGGCATTAGGAGAATTTGCCTGCTGTACCACAAAGGAAAAGGAAAATAACAGAGGTCCTAAAACAAAATTAAGTAACTCAGTTTGAAAAAATTTTTAATTTTTTTAAGTTGTTCAAGTACAGTTTTCTGTCTTTTACTCCCTTCCCAGCCCACCCGCCTAGCTAGCCCTCCCCACCTCCCTCTCATTTCCACCCCCCCCAGTAAAATTTTTTAATGTATTCATTTGAGAGAGAGAGACATCCATTTGTTGTTCAAGTTATTTATGCATCCATTGGTTGCTTCTTGTATGTGCCCTATCCCATCAAACCTGCAACCTTTGTGTATTGGGACGATGTGCTAACCAACTGAGCTACCCACCTAGGGCTGAAAATTTTCTTTCTTTTTTCTTTTTTTAGTTTTCTTTGAAAATATGAAACACTTCATGAATTTACGTGTCATCTTCGTGCAGGGGCCATGCTAATCTTCTCAGTATCGTTCCAATTTTAGTATATGTGCTGCTGAAACAAGCACTGAAAAAAATTCTTAACAAAAATAAAAATTATTTCAGTTTTGCACTTAAGAATCAAGAAGACTAAAATTCCTTATTGAATATCCGAACTTTAACTTTGAATCCCTTAATATCAGAAACAATACCCACCCCCCAAAAAGCACACACCTATGTGTTAAAAATTATATTTCATGTGGCCTTGACTGGTGTGGTTCAGTTGGCTGGGTGTTGTCTCACAAATTGAAATTGAAAAGTTGCTGGTTCTATTCCTGGTCAGGGCATGTGCCTGGGTTGTGGGTTTGGTCCCCAGACAGGGCGTTTTACAAGAGGCCACTGACTGATGTTTCTCTCTCACATGGATGTTTCTCTCCCTCTCTTTCTCCCTCTTTTCCCCTCTTTCTAAAAAATAAATAAAACCTTTAAAAATATATATTTCATGTGTATTTTACCAGAGCTCCAAACAACAATGCCTTTTTCAAATGGATAAAGAAAAATAATCTTAGAGAAGCATCTCCTACACAACCAAAATTTAAAACTTCAGGAGATTTAAAAGAAAATATGGAATGATGCAGACATGTAAAGGAAAATGGGCTAGATCCTCCCATCTCACACAAAGTTGATGACAATAATAGTAGTTACCTCATGAGTGACTATTACTAGTGTCTCTAGTACTTACGAAAATCCACTGAGCATTATTATGTCCATTCTATAAATGGAGAAACTGAAGCTCAGATGGATTAAGTAATCCAAGGCCATGACACTGGTAAATAATAGAGCCAAACTTAAACTCAGCTCTCTTACAAATTCCAAATCTTGAGCTTTTCAATGAAATGAATAATAAATCCCATAATGTTAGTAATGTACTTCTTCAGGATACTAATATTCACTGTTACTAGAAGCACTAGATATGTGTGTATAATGCCACTAGCATGTATGAGAAAAATTAAAATATGTAATTGTTATTTTAACTTCAGTACAGAACTGACACAATGCTGATCCCAAGGAAGAAATATAATTTCATTGGGTCTCTTAAAGCTTCTCTGGTCAAAGCGTGATTTCAGGACTAGAAGTTTCAGAATCACCTAGGAGCTTCTTTCTCTCTCTCCCTCTCTCTCTCTCTTTTTTACATTAATTATTGTTCAATTACAGTTGTCCTCATTTTATCCCCAAGAGCTTCTTAGAAATGCACAAGCTAGGCATTTTTAGTAACAGCTTTATTGAGATATAATTCCAATTCATTATTAAGGTGCACAATTCAGTGTTTTTTAGCTTACTCAGAGTTGTGTGATTATCACCACAATCAATTTTAGAACATTTCGTCACCCCAAAAGAAAACCCATACCCTTTAGCAGTCATTCCTCACCATTCTCCCCAGCCTCAAGCCCTAGGCAACCATTCATTTACTTTCTGTCTCTATAGATAATGCCTATTCTGTATATTTTGTATCAATGGAACTATACAGTATATGGTCTTTTGTGATTGGCCTCTTTTACTTACCGTTTTAAAATTCATCTATATTGTTCATCGATTCATCTATATTTTTCATCAATTCATCTTAATCCTTCTTTAGAAGTGGCCATTATCCTTTCAACAGATGTGTGGGTATCAGGCAATATGACCCCATCACCCACTCCTCTCTGGAGCTCCTGAGTGCCACCACTCCCCTAGGAGAAGATTTTCTCCTCCCATTACTAACTATCCTTATTAGGACTTCTTTAACAGAGTTCCCTTTTTCCACCTTCTCACTGGAATTTAGCAGCTTAAGTATAACTGGCCCTTGGCCAAGTTTCTCTCCACAACACCTGCAGGCACTACCAGTGCTGCCACCTTATGCCCATTTCTTGAAGTAGTGGACACCGGGTCAGACGTTGTCTTCCTTCCTAAGAGCCCCGCTCTTTGCTGTTTCCACAGCAATCAAAGTTGTGACTCATTACAGTGTGACCAGGAGAGGTCGAGGGTGTGCTGTGTGAGAATGCATGCCTGGCTCTTTTAAACAACTAAGAGGCAGAGAAAGAAGCAAGTGCAAATGCACTTGGAGGAAAAGGGGCGGGGGGGGGGGTTGTTGGGGGGGGTGATTTTGTAATCTTTCTTCCTGAGTCTCTTGGCTGTTTCTTCAGCTCCCATTTCTCTTCCTCTCCTCAGTTCACTTTCATTTCCTTATAATAGTCTTCACAGAATAGGGAACCTAAATTTCTCTCTCCCTGTTCATTTCTACCTGGATTGTTTGCTCTTGCCACTTCCAGTAGCACACCAGTTATGTACTTAGACATTTGAGTATGTTGTTACTTCTCTGAAAAAGATTCTAAACATTCTGCCCTACTGAACAGAAACAAGGAAAGTTTTCTGTGCTCCAAAATCAAGATGACTTCTTCAATAAGTGAAGGTATCCAAAGCCAATTTTTCTTATGAAACATAAATTGTTAGTCCCCCACACCAAAAAAACCCCAACAAAGAAACAAATCTCCCCCCAAAAAACTAGCATAGTAATAAAAGTACCTTTCCTAAATGTTCATGCCTGGATTTGGGATTTATCTGAGTTCATTCTGGGGCCTACAGTTCCCTTACGGATTGTTGTACACTACCTGGTATTCTCTGAGTAGCCCAAATATCCCCAGGTCATGCCTTCATTTCTAGGAAAGGTTTTCCAAATTAAAGTTTCAGATACCTCAACCTTTCACTGCTACTCAACCATATTCATTCAAGCAATATTTGTATGGTATTACATGCCATCCCTTTGCTGTATATAAGGCAGAAAAGGTTCCAGCTCTCATGATGTTTTGTTACAGGGGTGGGGGAGAACATATAATGGTAGACTTGATAGACACCCTAATACACTTGTCATGTGTTTGGTTAATTCCCTCAGTGTGTTTTAATGAGTCTTGCTCTTCTGAGTGAGGCAGGCAAGAAAGACCTTGCTGTTTTTGGACAGCAAGGAAGAAAAAACAGATGGATTTGTGCAGTCCTGGCTGGTAGCCTTGCTGATCCTTCTGCCTTCAAGTTTTGGCCTTTGGATAACTCCCTGAGAACAGTAGAGGTATCACAAAGGCTGAGAACCATAGCATTAATGGACTTCATGACATTATTGAGTTCTTGAACAAAGCTCATTTGCATTAGGCCTTGCTTAGAAAATGTTATTATATATAATCTTTGTTAACTTATATACTTTTATATTATTTAGTAGTATAAATAATTTACATTGTGGGTATTTTGGTGTGATCATCCTTTGAGCCTTGGGAACTCAGAGTAAGGTGTTACATAACTTTCCTATTTTCTACTCTTTTTGTCTTCCACAGAGCTGGGCATAACAAGGAGAGCCCATTAAACTTTTATGGTTAATCCTGGCTGGTATAGCTCAGTGGATTGAGTGACGGCTTGTGAACCAAAGAGTTGCTGGTTTGATTCCCAGTCAGGGAACAAGCCTGGGTTGTGGGCCAGATCCCCAGTTAAGGGCATGCAAGAGGCAACCACAGGTTGATATTTCTCTCCCTTTCTTTCTTCCTCCCTTTCCATCTCTCTAAAAATAAATAAGGAAAATCTTTTTTAAAATGTGCACATCTTTTAAAAAAAAACAACTTTTATGGTTAGTCAGCTTATAGAGCAGCAGTGTCAAACTCATTTTCACTGGAGGCCACACGAGCCTCCCAGTTGCCTTCAAAGGGCCGAATGCAATTTCAACTCCTTAACAGTTAAGGGGTAGTTACATTTATACAGTCCTAAAATTATTTTTGCACTTTGAAGGCAACTTTGAGGCTCATGTAGCCCATGGTGAAAATGAGTTTGGCACCCCTGTTGTAGAGGAATACATTATTCATTCTCTTGCTTGGGGGTCAAAGCAACCAACCAGATGTAAAGACACCTTTGGAAGACATGTCAATGTGAATGGGTTTACATTGATATTTACTCTGACTTTGCCATTACAATTTAGAAAACTTCATTTATCTACACCTGTGGAGAATGTGAAAAGTCTGACTTAAATTTCTAAATAATTGAAATTAATTTCTTTAAATACAAAAGGTTTAAATAAAATATTTTAAATAAGCTCGATCATAGATCACTGCCTTTTTGAAAAGTATAGCAAATATCATTTAACCTGTAATTTTCTTGGTCATCATTAGCATTCTGAATTAGAGTGCAAAATAATGGATCTTTGGGAAATATTAAAATTTTGCTCCTGCAGTGATCCCAGGATGGTGTGTTTTTGTGTGTGTTTTTTTGTCCTTCTAATATGTTTTTTGCCACTTTTTAAAAAGTTATTAGTACTTGCCACTTACTGGCTGCCTGGCTTCGGCAATTCTCTTCCTAATCTCCGTCCTGGTAAACCAGATAACCAAGTTTATTGCATTATGTGTAAAGTAAGAACAAATAGTTTCTGAACATGAGACTCTTTCCTAAAAGTGAATAGTATTGACTTTTCAAAAGCAGTTCCATGTTCCTTTTCATTTGCTTCAGTATTCTCAATTCCTCTACAGACATCCTAGATCCTAGATAAATTACCTCCTGTAGGAAACTGAGGTATTGTCATAATACTTTTCCACTAACATAATTCAACCAGATATTATTTTCTCCATCAGAAGTTCTCCTAAGGCCCTGTCTGGTATAGCTCAGTGGATTGAGCGCAGGCCTGTGAACCAAAGCATCGCCCGTTTGATTCCCAGTGAGGGCATATGCCTGGGTTGCAGGCCGTATTCTCAGTAGAGGGTGCACAACAGACAACCACACACTGATGTTTCACTTCTCCTCTTTTTCCCTCCTTTCCCCACTCTCTAAAAATAAATAAATAAAATCTTTTTTAAAAATTAAAGAAATTCTCCTAGTGCCTTCTGATTTCCAATTTCAAACCATTAGTCCTTATAATATGGACATAAAGGAAACCTAAATAACTTAGAAACCCACTAAGATTTAAAGATCTTATGGCCCCAGCTGGTGTCGTTCAGTGGATTGAGTGCTGGCCTGTGAATCCAATGGTCGCCATTTGATTCCCAGTTGGGGCACATGCCTAAGTTGTGGGCCAGGCCCTGGGTGGAGGGTGCACAAGAGGCAACCATACACTGATGTTTCTCTCCTTCTCTTCCTTCCTTCTTCTCTCTTTAGAAATAAATAAGTAAAATATATTTATTTAATTTTTAATATTTCTTACAATTTATTTATTTTTAGAGAGAGGAGAAGGGAGGGAGAAAAAAAGAAACATCAATGTGTGGTTGCCTCTCACATGGCCCCACTGGGGACCTGGCTCACAACCCAGGCATGTGCCCTGACTGGGAATTGAACTGGCAACCCTTTGGTTCACAGCCCACACTCAATCCACTGAGCTACACCAGCCAGGGCAAGTAAAATATTTTTTTAAAAAAGATCTTCTTATAGATTACAGGGAAACTTCCAAATACAATTATTTTTCTGATAGGAAAAAGGCCCAAGTTTTAGTCTTAAGTTAAAGCCAATGTACTCAATTTTAAAAATGTAACAGCTACCATTTAAAATTGAGAGTCTGTTATATGCCAGATGTACATATTTCCTTTCCTATACTTAGGACAGTGCTGCAAAGTATGTAACAACCCTATACTTTACATTTGGGGAAAACAAGCTAATACACTGTTAAGTATCTTAACCAGGGTCAAAGGAATAGTAGGTGTAAAAGCTGAAATACAAATTCGGCACTGAATCAAAAGTCTTCATTCTCTACTCTTTTTTAAAAAAATAGAAAACAGAAATTTATTTCTCAAATAGTCTGGAAGATTCTGGAGAACGGACAGCTCTGCTCCATCTAGTCAATCAGAGACTTAGGTTCTTTTCAGATTGTTGCTTGCCCACTTTAAGAATTTCACCTTCATTGCATGGTCAAAGCTCAGTCTTAGACACATCTCGTCCAGCTTGCTTTGAAGCTGTGGTGGCTAGACAAGAGTGGCCAAGGAAGCCTTCAAGTACCTCTGTGCTGACTGAAACAAGGACTAGGGTATCTGAGAGCCACTGGATGAATGAGGAGGGTTAAAGATTGGGAGTATCCATCTCTCCACCGCTACCAACCTTTATCCCTCTTCTACCCAAACCTAGAAAGCTACTCTCCTTTGTATCAAATCAAATTACTTTCCTTATATTTTGCTGAGAGGTAACAAGAGGGTATTCAGTATGTATTTTGGTTATGTGGGCAAACTGGTAATAAATGTTAACCAACCAGCTGTGTCTGTAATCAGGAATTATTAAGTATAAAGTTAAAGTGGTCTTTCCTAGCTGCCAGAATCTCCTGCTGAGGGAGGGAGTTTGGGAGTGACCTATACTAGCCCAGCTGGTTTAGACCGGATTGGCCAAATGATTTAAAGGCCAGGATTGGGTTCCATAAGAGCAGATCCAAAGCCACCTAATTAATGAAAGCCAAATGGCCATCAGGGATATGAACTCTTCTACCCAGAATACAAAGGCAATTACTAAATTGATGGAATATAGACTTGAGACTTTGGTGAGAACAATTAGAGGAGTACTTTTTTTTTTTAATATAATAGAGGGGAAGGGAGGGAGAGAGGGAGGGAAACACTGATATGTAGTTGCCTCTTGAGCACCACCTACTGGGGACCTGGCCCACAACCCAGGCATGTGCCCTGACTGGGAATCAAACCAGTGACCTCTCGGTTCACAGTCCGGTGCTCAGTCTGCTGAGCCACACCAGCCAGGGTAGAGGAGTACTTTAATAAGAAGGAATCTTAGGCAATTTCCTAAAACACCTGTGATTGCAAGATATATAGAGGGGTCAACCTGGCTAACAAGAGACAAGTTCTTCTGTGAAGATGTATGAGATGACTTAACTCATAGGAGACAATGGTAAGTACTGTCAGCCAGTGGCATAGTCCCCTAATGAGTACATGAGAGTGAGAATTGTGCTTTTCTGAGTTCTCACTTAATATTTATAACAGATTTTTGAAATCTTTAATTCTTTAGTTTTTCTTCCTTTAATTGTGACAAACACCAACTCTGATTTGTCTTAATTCATGTTCTTTGTTCGATTTTCTGCTTCAGCTTTAGGTTAGTTTTATGCCATAATTAATATATATTAATTATACAATATTCTATACAGTATGTATTATATACAGAATACATAATATATATTATATATACTGTATCAGAATTTCTGCCCAAACTGTTTCTACCCAGTGCGCTATTTTATTCCATTATTATCTGGCCAACTCCATCCTTGGGGTTTTTTTCCACGACTTTTAAAAAAATTGAATTTATTGGGGTGACATTGGTTAATAAAATTATATATATTTAAGGGGTATAATTCTATAATACATCATCTGTATATTGTATTGTGTTCATGACTTAATTTTAATTCATATTTTCAGATTTACAGTTTTGTCTGTTACTTGACCTTCTGTGCACATTCTACCTTTCTACCTAGAAAATGTGAAACATCTCATCTTCCTTTTGGTAAACAAGGCTGAGATTCTACGGTTCTCTTTTCTTCAGACTCTCTACCACATCAAAATTGGGGGCAAAACTCAGCTGTAATCAAAACTCAGTTTAATTAACAGTTGACAAAGGTCAACAATTCACAATTCAAGCTTTGCTTCAGATCTTTGTGTGAGGAGGAGGAAGTGAGGAAGTGGGCCATGAGCTATGGCACCATTTTGATATTGTGTCAGGTTTTCCTATTAGTTTCTTGTCCCTTCAGTTCCTATAGCTTTAAACTGCAGTGATTGAGAATGGAGTTAACCTAGTATAGTCTTGCTGTAAAAAAGGCTCCTCTTCAGTGTTTTATGGCTTGTCTCTTTAGACCTTATAATGCTGTTCCCTTCAGCAGAAGTACTTCTATGGTTCCCCTAAGCCTCATGTTAAATATCACCTCTTTGGGAAGCAGTCTTTAATTCCTCTAATCTGGGGTTAGCAAACAGTTTTTGTAAATAACCAGAGAGCCCTGGCTGGGTAACTCAGTTGGTTAGAGCATTGTCTTGATATGCCAAGGTGTGTGTTTGATCCCAGGTCATACAAGAAGCAACAAATGAATGTATAAATAAGTGGAACAACAAATGGATGTTTCTCTCTCCCACTTCCCCTCTCTCTCTAAAATCAATCAATAAATTTAAAAATAAAAATGGGTGTATCTCTCCACATCATGCCCCTCTCCTTTCTTGGAGAGTAAATACAAACTTTCCTCTCTACAAAAAAAAAGTGAATAATTTAGGTTTTATAGGCCAAGAGCAATGAGAGTGCTATGTAAGGTCTAAGTCCCAATGATTCAGTTCTGTTGCAATACGAAAGCAACTGTAGACAATAGATAAATGGGAGTGGGTGCAGTGCAGCAAAACTTTATTTACAAAAATAAGCAGTGGACTAGATTTGCCACATGATCTTTGGTTTGTTGATCCCTACTCCACTTAGATATTTCATTGTTAATGCCTCCATATTCACATTTGTACTATAAGTTCGACTCTATCAGAACACGAGAACCTTGAGGGCAAGAATTCTGTCTTTACACCTTTTTGAACTAAACGAAACTGAGCTCCTAATGATGATAGGTACTCTATAAACATTTCTCAGAGAAAGTGAGGAAGAATGATAGGAAGAGATAGAGTTCCTAATTAAGCAGGAAACTGGACTATGTAAACCCTCTACTAATATGCAGTTGGCTATGACTTTCCCTCAGTAACATAAACGGATGCTGTTTATAAAATGGTGGCATTTAGCCCTGGCAGAGTAGCTCAGTTGATTTACATGTCATCCTTGTGTACCAAAAAGGCTGAAGTTCAATCCCTGGTCAGGGCACATACCTAGGTTGTGGGTTTGATCCCCAGTAGGGGAGCTGATGGGATGCAACCAATCCATGTTTCTCTCTCTCCTGCCCTCTTCCTCTCCTTCTAAAATCAATAAGCATATTCTTGGGTAAGGATTAAAAAAAACAAAATTATTGCTTTGGATTCTTCTTAAAGGATTGAGTTCAGCAAGCTTGTGTTCAGAGATTCATATATGTAATAGCCAGCCTCCAAGGCCTGCAATGATCCTTATTTCCTGGTGTTTCATGTACCGTCCCATGCTAAATAGGGCCAATAGAATATTGTGTAAATAAAGATACACGACTTCTGAGGTAAGTCATAAAAGACATGTGGCTTCTGCTTTGCAATCTCTTGGATCACCCTTTGTGGAGGAAGCTAGCTACTATGTCTTGAAGACAAGCAACCCAATGGAATGGTCCATGGGACAAAGAACTGAAGCTTCCTGCCAACAGCCATATGAGTGAGCCAGCCTGGAACTGGATTGTCCTTCCTCAGGTAAGCTTCACATGATGCAGTCTCAACTTATATTTTGATTATAAGCTCATGACAGACTCTGAGCCGCACAACTTAGACACCCCTGAACTCCTGACCTATAGAAACTATATGAGATAATACATGATTACTATTGTCTTAAGTTGCTAATTTTGGAAATTATTTATTGTATAACAATAGATAACATACAATATGTAAGTGGCTTTCCTTCTTTCCTGTAGTCTTTAAGAACACCTCGTTCTACTTAGCATTTAAAATATCTAATTCTGTATTTGTTTAATGTCTGTCTATATCCTTTACTGGGACAAAGATGATATCTAATTTTTCATCAAGCACAATTCTCAGCATCCAAATATGTTTTTAGCAACAAACAAAATAAAGAATCTGAAACCCAAAAGTGAGTTGCTCCCAACCTTTTGTATTCCTAAGATATATTAAAATGGTATGTTTCCCCAAATGATTCTTCACACAGAATTAAAACATTTATGTTCCTCTACTGTAGCATTATCACACCAAGTAATAGTTGGCAGTCTATGAGCTCCATGAGGCGAGGAACTTAGCATATCACATTTGTATTTCCAGTATTTGCAAATGCCCACCATAAAAGTATTCAATAAATGCTACTGAATGATAAATTAAGAGATATAATCAATTTTTAGGATGAACTTTCCATAATACTATTCAAGACTTGAAGTTAAGTCATTTCATTAATTATTGCAGTTTTGAGGATTCTTTGATTTGGTGTAGTATCAGTTACACTGAATTACTAAAGCCCTCTAGCTCTGCCCAGGTAGCTCAGCTGGTTAGAGCATTGTCCCAATATGCCAGAGATTGTGGGTTTGATTTCCAGGCAGGGCACATACAAGAATCAATGAATGAATGTTTAAATAAATAGAACAACAAATTGATTTTTCTTTCTCTCTCTTTCCTTTCTTCTCTCTTTCTCTAAAATCAATAATTAAAAAAATAGTCTTGACTGATGCGGCTCAGTTAGTTGGGCAACATGCCACAAAGTGAGAGATCACTGGTTTGATCCCCAGTCAGGACACATGCCTAGGTTACAGGTTGCAGATTTGGTGTTTCTCTCCTACATCAATGTTTCCCTCTTTCTTCTTTCCTTTCCCTCTATAAATAAATAAATAAATAAATAAATAAATAAATAAATAAATAAATAAATCCCTCTAATAAAGCTTCTTGACCAAACCAAGTTTGAATGAAAGGTTCTACTTAGAGAAGCGGTGAATCAGAAGGATAGTAGAGTTTCTAGTACAAATGCTATTCCAGTTTGGCAGATGGAGCATGGAAATACACATTTCATAAGATATGTGGATCCATAGACTAATCTGTCCCTGTTTATGCTGAACCAGCAAATTCAAGTATACTAGGTACAGATTCTGTAATTAGAAGGGCTCCCTTGAGAGATAATGCCATTCAAAATA
Source organism: Artibeus jamaicensis (assembly GCF_021234435.1). Classification (NCBI taxonomy): domain Eukaryota; kingdom Metazoa; phylum Chordata; class Mammalia; order Chiroptera; family Phyllostomidae; genus Artibeus; species Artibeus jamaicensis. The sequence continues at coordinate 15,213,138 of NW_026522057.1, forward strand.
CTAGAAAAGTCCAAGTGGTAACAGTATTTGAATGATTTATGATACTGGAAGTTAAACCCAGAGCAAAATTCCTCAAGACTGTAGAGTAGTTACAGTAATACTCATAAATAATCATGGGTGTAAAAACCATTATTGTGCTATCAAAAAGAAGATACTTTTAAAATTAATTTTTATTTTACGTTACTGTGAAAATTTACAAGATAACTGTTACAGTTACTCTGAGTGGAAAAAGTACATCTAAGTGTCTCTGGTTCAGTTCTCAGTCAGAGCACATGCCTGGGTTGTGGGCCAGGTCCCCAGTAGGGGGAATGTGAGAGGCACACCACACACTGATGTTTCCCCCTCTTCCTCTCTCCCTTTCCCACTCTCTCAAAATAAATACATAAAATCTTTAAAAGAAAAAGTATATGTACTAATTAAAACTAGCAAGAGTATCAGTTGACTTAAAGAGGACTGAGAGCTGACTCAGTTGTTTTTCCTATTACTTACAATGCCTATTACAGTGGCTAGTATAACATATTATCAAAAATAATTAGGACATATCTTTCACTGGTGGTTCCTCTGACTGTTGATGACCTTCTCGTACCATATACAAAGAATTGCCATAAAGCAATATCCAAAACAAATCCATCTTAAATTGCCAAACTATAATGACCAGCATTAAACACAGATCCTGGTTAAAAAAAAAAAAAGCAAAGATAACATTTAAGCCGACTCTTTGAATGTGCTCCCATGTTCAAACATTTTCATTTAGATCATATCTAGCTAAAAAAAGGGCAGACATCATAGTAATGCCATCAGTGGACCACACAGCTTTGAACAAAATCAGAGGAGCCACCAATGTACATATGGTATTTAAGCAGAACATTTAAGGACTGGACTCTGTTCATATGAAGCTGACATAAAGAGCATCTCAGCTCCAGTTGTGGCTTGCTCACCAAGAGTCTTTCACTGCAATGGTCACGAGGGAAGGAGTTCTGTTTACTGATAAAGCCAACAAAGCTGGCAGTTAACAGTTCCTATGCCTATGAAATAACCATGAAGACCTGAATTCTACCCTTCACAGAAGTAGCCAGCTTCATTATATCCTAATGTAATATGTCCAATTTATTATATATTCTCAAGCTACAATGTTAATCACTCATTTTATATATATATATAAATTTAAAAAATATATATATTTTATATATATATATAAATTTAAAATATATATATATACCATATATATTTTAAAGGTCTGTGTTTTGCCTGACACTATTTTAGGTGTTAAGAATACAGAATTGAATAAAGTAAACAAAAGTCTCTAACCTTAAAAGCTTACATTTTAGTGGTGGGAGACAGACAATAAAATAATAATTAAAATATAAGTGAAATGTATGTCAATGATTCATCAGATAAAGAAATGAATCAAGAAAAGGGGAAAGAGCCCTGGTTGGTGTAGCTCAGTGGATTGAGCACTGGCCTGTAAAACAAAGGGTCCTGGTTCGATTTCCAGTCGGGGCACATGTCTGGGTTGCAGGCCGGGTCTCCAGTGGGGGACACATGAGAGGCAACCACACACTGATGTTTCTCTCCCACTCTTTCTCCTTTCTGTTCCCTCTGTCTAAAAATAAATAAATAAAACATTTAAAAAAAAAGAAAAGGGGAAAGAGAATGCCAGGGCTAGGCAACATCGCAACTTAATTAATTAATTAATCTTTGAAGATGGAAATGACTATGTCTTTTTTTGTTTTGTTTTTAGAGAGGGCAAGTGAGGGAGAAAGAGAGAGAGAGAGAAACATCAATGCGTGGTTGCCTCTCACATGGCCCCACTGGGGACCTGGCCTGCAACCCAGGCATGCGCCCTGACTGGGAATTGAACCTGTGATCCTTTGGTTTGCAGCCTGCGCTTAATCCACTGAGCTACGCCAGACAGGGCAGGTTGCAACTTTAAACAGGACAGTGAGAAAATACCTCAGTAAGAAGTGAACATCTGAGCAAAAACCAGAAGAAAGTGAGGTAGTATATTAAAAAGCTCAGGTTACCATAAGGAAATACCATAGACTGGATAATTTAAACAACAGTTATTTTCTCACAGAGCCAGAGGCTGGAAATCTGAGATCAGGTTGCCAGCAAGCTCAGGTTCTAATGAGAGCTCTCTTTTTGGCTTGTAGACCATAAACTTGTTGTGTGTTCACATGGCCTTTACTTGATGTTTGTACATGGACAGAGAGCTCTCCCCAATCTCTCTTGTTTTACTTTAAAATTTTATTTATTTATTTATTTATTTATTTATTTATTTATTTATTTATTTATCTTTAGAGGGGAAGGGAAGGAGAGAGGGAAAGAAATATCAATGTATGGTTACCTTTCATGCGTCCCTTGCTGGGAACTGACCTGCAACCCAGGCATGTGCCCTGACTGGGAATGGAACTGCAATCCTCTGGTATGAAGGCCCGCGCTCAATCCACTGAGCTACACCAGCCAGGGCTCTTTTTTTCCTTTTTTAAAAAATTGATTTCAGAGAGAGAGATGAAGGGAGAGGTAGGGAGAGAAAAACATCAACTTGTTGTTCCACTTATTTACGCATTCATTGGTTGATTGCTTTTTGTATGTTTCCTGACGGCGGGGTGGGGTGGGGTGGGGGATAGAACCCACAACTTTCGTATATTGGAATGGTGCTCTAACCAACTGAGCTACCCAGCCAGAGTTCCCTAATTTCTTCTTATGTAGACACTAATTCTATTACATCAAGGCCCTATTCCTATAACCTCATTCAACCTTAATTACCTTCATAAAAGCCCTATGTCCAAATTGTTACATTGGAGCTTCAACATACAAATTTGAAAGGTAGGGAGACACAATTCAGTCCATAGCAGGGAGTGAGTAATGAAAATATCTTGGCAAAGAACATTTTATTTTTTATTTTTTAATAGATTTTTAAAATTTATTTTTAGAAAGAGGGGAAAGAGAGGGAGAGAAATATCAATGTGAAAGAAACACCAAATGCACAACACAGGCATGTGCCCTGAAAAGGAATCAAACAGGTGATCTTCTGCTTTGTGGGACAACAGCCAACCAACTGGGCCACACCAGTCAGGGCTGGGGGAAGAAAATTTTAGGCACAGTTTGGGCCAGAGATATGTTAGGGAGTTGTCAGAATATAGATAATATTTAAAGCTATTGGTCTGGATGAAATCACCAATAGAGTAAATGTAGAGGAGAAAATCAGGAAGCTTCCAGCCAAGACAGAGGTATAAGTAGATATGCTTCACTTCCTTGCATAATCAAAAGAAAGATAATAACCAATTTTAAAACAAAAAAAAAACCAATTAGAACTATCAGAAAATCGAACTGTATGGAAGTCCATAGCCAAGGAGTTAAAGAAACATTCATCCAGATTGGTAGGAGGGGCAGACATGGGAAGCCAGGTGGTGAGGACACTTGGTAAGGCAACAGCTAATGGAACAGGGTGGGCCAGGCAGACCAGGATATTCCACATTCATGCGCAGAAAAGCCAAGAGGAAAAACTGGGAAGCAAGACAGACTGCACAACCCAGGGTTTCAGCATGGGAAACTAAAGCCTCAAAACCCCTGCCTGTAGAAATCTGTGGGGGTTGTAGCTGCAGGAAAAACTCCCAGTATCACAGGAAGAGTCCATTGGATGGGCTCACAGTCTGTACACAAGCCCACTCACCCGGGAATCAGCACCTGAAAGGCCACAATCCACTTGTGGGAAGCCAGGGAAGAGACTGAAACAGGGGCAAAAGCCAAGTAAGAAGCATTGTTCCCTCTCTAACCCCTCTCCCACATACAGTGCCACAACATAGAGAAGTGGCTTGCCCCACCCTGGCAAATACCTAAGGCTCTGCCCTGTACAACTTAACAGATGCAGTGAGACAAAGAAATATGGCTCAAGTGAAAGAACATCAAAATTCCAGAAAAATAACTAAGCAGTGAGGAGCTAGTCAACGTATCACATGCAGAGTTCAAAACACTGGTGATCAGGAGGTTCACAGAAATGAACGAGCTTCTGCATGGCCAAAGAAAACAGTATTAAATTAAAAAGACAACCAACTGTATGGGAAAACATATTTGCCAATGATACCTCAGACAAAGGTTTAATCTCCAAAATACACAAAGAACTTACACAACTCCACTCTAAGAAGACAACCAACCCCATTAAAAAATGGGAAAAGGACTTGAACAGACACTTCTCCAAGGAGGACATACAGAACATCCAGAGTCACATGAAGAGGTGCTCAATATCATTAGCTATCAGAGAGATGCAAATTAAAACCACAATGAGATACCACTTTACACCAGTCAGGATGGCTATCATAAACAAAGCAACAAACGACAAATGTTGGAGAGGTTGTGGGGAAAAGGGGTCCTTAGTTCACTGTTGGTGGGATTACAGACTGGTACAACCATTATGGAAAACAGTATGGAATTTTCTCAGAAAAATAAAAATCGACCTGCCTTTTGACCCAGCAATTCTGCTGCTAGGATTATATCCCAAGAATCCTAAAACATCAATTTCAAAGAACCTATGCACCACAATGTTTATAGCAGCACAATTTACAATAGCCAAGAGTTGGAAGCAACCTGGGTGCCCGTCAGTAAATGAATGGATCAAAAAATTGTGGTACATATACATGATGGAATTCTATGCAGCAGAGAGAAAGAAGGAGCTACTACCCTTTGCAACAACATGGATGGAACTGGAAAGCATTATGCTGAGTGAAATAGGCCAGGCATTGAAGGACAAATACCATATGATCTCACCTTTAACAGGAAGCTAAATAACAAAATAAACAAGCAAATAGAATAAAAACAAAGACACTAAAATAGAGAACAAGTGGGCAGCGACCAGAGGGGAGAGGGAAGGGAATTTAAGGGGAAAAACGGGGAGGGATTTGGAGGAACAAGTATGAAAGACACAGGGATGAGGACTGTGGGGGGGGGATGGGAGGGAGGGGGGAGACGGGGGGGGGCTGGGATGGGAGAAATTGACAAAAAAAACTGTACTTGAAAAATAACTAAATAAATTAAATTAAAAAAGAAAATAAATAAATAAATAAAAAGAAATGAACGAGTATGGTTGCAAAATAGAGGAAGAAGTAAAGGCTATGCAAAGTGAAATAAATAAAAATATGCAGTGAACTAACAGTGAAGGGAAGGAAACCCAGACTCAAATCAACAATTTGGAAGAGAAAAAAAGAAATAAATATTTAACCAGAACAGAATGAAGAAATAAGTGTTCAAAAAAATGAGGAGAGGCTTAGGAACCTCCAACGCAACTTTAAGTTCCAACATCTGAGTCACAGGGGTGCCAGAAGGAGAAGAGGAAGAGCAAGAAATTGAAAACTTATTTGAAAAACATAATGAAGGAAAAATTCCCCAATTTGGTGAAGGAACTAGACATGCAAGTCCAGGAAGCACAGAAAGCCCCATAGAAAGTGGATCCAAGGAGAAACACACCAAGCCACATCACAATTAAATTACCCAAGATGAAAGATAAGGAGAGAATCTTAAAAGCATCAAGAGGCAAGGAGAGAGTTACCTACAAGACTATGGAGTTCCCATAAGACTATCAATTGATTTCTCAAAAGAAACCTTACAGGGAAGAAAGGGCTACAAAGAAGTATTCAAAGTCATGATGAGCAAGGACTGACAACCTGAATTACTCTATCCAGCAAAGCTAACATTTAAAATGGAAGGGCAGATAAAGTGCTTCCCATATAAAGTAAAGTTAAATAAGTTCATCATCACCAGAGCCTTATTATATGAAATGTTAAAGGGACTTTTCTAAGAAAAAAATAAGATCAAAACTATGAACAGTAAAATGACAACAAACTCACAACTATCAACAACTGAACCTAAAAAACAAAAACAAACTAAGCAAACAACTAGAACAGGAACAGAATCACATAAATGGAGATCACATGGAGGGTTATCAGTGGGGAGGGAAGAAGGGGAGAATGGAGGAAAAGGTACAGGGAATAAGAAGCATAATTGGTAGGTGCAAAATAGACAGGGGGAGGTTAAGGATAGTATAGGAAATGGAGAAGCCAATGAACTTATCTGCACAACCCATGGGCATGAACTAAGGGTGGGGGAATGCTGGAGGAAGGGCAGTGCAGGGTGGAGGGAGATAAAGGGGTGAAAAAAAGTGGGACAAATGTAATACCATAATCAATAAAATATACTTAAAAAAGAAAAAAGAGAGAAAAACAAATCGAAGACCTGAATCTTAGTGTACTCCAATGAGGAAGAAGTAGCAAAGGGAACTGAGGAGTAGCCAAGCCAGTAAATGAGGTGTGAGGAAACCAGGAGAGTGTAGTTTCCTGGAAGCCTCATGAATAAAGAATAGCATTTCAAGTTCTGTCAAATAAGAATGAAGGCTCAGTCTTGACCATTAGATAGACAACACAGAGGTCACTGGTGACCTTATCAGGAGCAATTTCAGTGGAGTGGTAAGGGCAAAGCCTGATTGGAGTATGTTTAGACAGACTGAAAGAAAAGAAATTCAAAATGTTGAGTGGACAAGCAACCAAAATTTTAAAAATACATAAATTGGACTATATCAAAATTTAAAACTTTTTGCTGTAAATGATACCATCCAGAAAACGAAAAGACAACCTACAATAGGGGATAAAATATTTACAAATCTCCTAAGGAACTTGCATTCAGAAATATATTGTAAAACTCATAATTCAGCAATAAAAAACAACTCAAGTTTTTCAAATGGGCAAAGGACTTGAATAGCTATTTCTCAGAAGATATGTAAATGGCCAATAAGTGTATGAAAAGATGCTTAACATCATTAGCCATTAGAGAAATACAAATCAAAACCATAGTGAGAAATCACTTTACATCCACTAGGATGGCCTATAATCAAAAAGACAACAAGAGTTGGTGACGATGCAGACAAAGTGGAATCCTCGTTTATCGCTGCTGGGAAGGCCAAGTGATGCAGAATTTTAGAAAACAGTTCAACAGTCCCTCAAAAAAGTTAGTTTTCCTATTAGATCAGGGCCTCCTCTATTACCTAGCAAGTCCACTTTTAGGTCTTCAAGTATATCCAAGATAAATAAAAATATATGTCCACACAAAAACTTGTATGCAAAAAGGTGTACATGAATGTTCACAGCAGAATTTTTTACAATAGCTAAAAAACTGAAACAATTCAAATGTTCATCAGTTGATTTATGGATAAATAAAAATAGTATATTCAAACAATGGAATAATTATTCAGCAATAAAAAAGAATTGAGTACAGATATACGCTACAACATGGATGCACTTGAAAACATTATGCTAAATGAGAGCATCCAGTCACAAAAGACCACATAGCATATGATTCCATTATATTAAAAGTTTAGAATAGACAAAAGCATAGATACAAAAAGATTAGGGATTGTGTAGTGTTTTATATGATGGGGAGTGATTAATGGGCAGGGGGTTTCTATTTGGGATAATGAAAATATTCTAAAAATGATTGTGATAATAGTTACACATCTCTGAATATATTTAAATTATTAAATTATACACTTTAAATGAATATACTTTATGATATGTGAACTATATCCCAATGAAGGTTTTTTTTAATTGCCTAATGATGGCTTGAAGAACAGAAATAAAAATCTAGTAGATACTTATCACCATTTGGAATTCAATTCCAAGTGTATCTGACTCCAAAGCCTCCATGTTCTTAATTATCCTGCTATTCTGCTTCCTTGGGATTATCTCCTTAAGTTAGATTCCCAGCAGCAGAATTAATTATTGAGATAAAGGATATGAAAAATTTACTGGAGAGGCTGAAGGAGTCCATACAGCCATTTAGGCTTGCCAGGTACATGGTGACCTTCTAGGCAAAATAAACTGTTCTTTCCTGCTTAAGTGCTATGACTCACACAGCCTGTTTTGAATGAAACAAATCCTACTATCATAGCTGATTAACCAGCATCTAAGTACAAACCAAACATATCCGTACAGACTAACCAACCTCTAAGGCAGTAGCAGTAGCTTAGTGTTCAAAAGCAGTTCTTAATAACAAGTAATGATAAATCAACCCAATCAAATTCTTTCTTTACAGGCAATATAAATGCCACATGAACAAAGAAAAGGCAAGTTATTCAAGACCAAATTGTTGACTTTTTAGCAGCTGTGTGGTAAATACAGAATATGAATTATTTGTGAAGAAGCTTGCAGTTGTCATCCAGAGCGTGAACCCAAACACCTCTTGAAGAGAGGGTCACCCCACTAGCAACACGTGCATAGCACATTGAAGCCAAGTCCTTTATGCTAATCTGTTCATACTAAGCATTCTCCTAGGATAAAGGAGTTTTCAAAGGAAAATCAAGTCACTCCATCAGATCAAATCATTGTATCAATAAAAACTTTAAATAACTCTCCTACAAAGGCATGTCTGTGGTTCCCTGTCTTTGGACATATAAGAACTAGATGTAAAGAAATGAAGTCTGGGACCAGCTTACTCTCTGCAGGCTCAAGATCAACTATCTCACATACAGAGAAAAAAATAAATAAATAAATAAATAAATAAATAAATAAATAAATAAATAATCTTTTGTTCCAAGGTGGGGGTGGGGAAGAGGAGATAAAGAAAAGTTAGAACATCTAATCCAATAAGGACTCCAAGCCTTTTAAATCTTCATCTTTCCTCAAACCTGAACGACCTAGCCCTGAATTCAGCCAGTGAGTTTGTCTTTTATGTCACTGGGAAAATACAGGTAATCAGATAGAAGCTTTCTCATCCTCTCACTACCACATCACATCCACCAACATCTGTACTGGTACACATATTCTCTGTTTTCTCTCCTGTGACAGAGGAGAAAAATAGACCTTATTTCTATTCAAGGTCAATTATCTCATTTAGGCTCTATAGTCCATCCTCTCCTAGCCCAGTCATGGACTTTACTCCTGAAGTTTTCCCTAATCGTTCCTGCATCATCAATTCCTCCCTTTTTATTGAAAACATGTAAGCATGCTCTTAAAAAATGCTCTATTACCTCCTTTTTCATACTTAAAAAACTCTTCTGGGATATTTAAAAAAATACTTTTAGAGTGAGGAAAGTTTTAAAAGTATGACAGCCCTGAATGGCGTGGTTCAGTGGATTGAGTGCTGGCCTGTAAAACAAGGGGTCTCTCGTTTGATTCCCAGTCAGAGTACAAACCTGGATTGTGGGCCAGGTCCCCAGTGGGGGGCACTTGAGAGACAACCACACATTGATGTTTCTTTCCCTCTCTTTCTCCCTCCCTTCTCCTCTCTCTGAAAACAAATAAAATCTTTAACTAAAAATAAAAAATAAATTTTTTTACCATGTAATATAATCTATTCAAAAATTTGTTTTCATTAAAAATATTTTTAAAGTTTTCTTTTCAGCTATCACCCTATTTCTTTACAAAACTACTCAAAGGGTTTGTTACTACTTGCTGTTTCTACTTTCTCATCTCTATTCTCTCTTCAACCTATTCAAACCTAGTTTTTGTTTTCATCATTCTACTGAAACTGCCTTGTCCGGGTCATTGTAATTTCCATCATACCAAACCCAATGGCCATATCTCTACCTCCATCTTAACCTCTCAACACTTAATATTCAGCACTGTTGATGACACCCCCCCCTTGAAATAATTTCTTTTCTTTGCTTCTAGATTACTTTATTCTCTTAGTTTTCTTCTTGCCCACTTGGTCACCCCTTAATCATCTTAGTTGGATCCTCTCCTCCTCTACCTAACTTGTGAAGATTGCCTGTGTCTTTGGCTCTTTTCTACTCTATCTAAACTTTGCCCTAGGTAATCCCATTTGCTCCATAGCTTTAAATACTGCTATTTGCCACATAATTTGTAATCCAGCCTCATTTCTCTTCCCTTAACTCCCAGACTCATGTTATACACCAAACAAATCTACTAGGATGTCTAGTTGGCATCTTAAACTTAATATATCTAAAATAGAACTATTGATTTCTCTCTATCTATTTTGGTATTCTCCAGCTGAGTAAAAGGTTCTTCTGGATATTCACAATTGCTTAGGTCCAAAACCTAGCAATCATCTTTGATTCTTCTTTCCCTGATACATATATCCAATCATCAATAATTCTTTCAGTTTTACCTTTGATCTATAACCCAGCCATAGCTGATGTAGCTCAGTGGATTGAGCACTGGCCTGCAAATCAAGAGGTGACCGGTTTGATTCCTAGTCAAGGCACATGCCTGGGTCTTAGGCCAGGTCCCCGGGTCCCCATTTAGGGGCATGGGAGAGGCAAGCAACTGATGTATCTCACACATTGATGTTTCTCTCCCTCTCTTTCTCCCTCCCTTCCCCTCTCTCTAAAAGTAAATAAATGAAATCTTAAAATAAAATAAAACCCAAACCCATTCACTTCCTACGTCCACGGCTTCCTAGTCTGAGGCACCATCATCTCTTTAAAAAAATTTTTTTAATGTTGTTTGATTGCAATTGTCCCAATTCCCCCCCCATTACTCTCTCCTGCCCAGCCCACCTCTCCTCCCTCATTCAATCCTTCCCCCAACCATTATCCTCATCAATGGGTCCTTTATACTTGTTCCTTGACTTGACCCTTCTTCTTCTCTCCTTCTTTATTCCCCTCACACATCCCTTCTAGTTACTGTCAGTTTCTTCTTATCACCATCATCTTTCTAGTGTGGTACTCATCTTTTAGCTATTATTTGTGATTTAGTAATTCTACCTCCCCAAATATACCATGAGCTTCTCAAGAGCAGTAGCCATGTCTTAGTTATTTTTGTATTCTGTTATAATACATTATAACTGTTTAATGTGTGTTAAATAAGTAAATAAATTATTAGAGGAATTAATGAGTGAATCATGAGAAGTAAACTATGACTCAGTTTGCTAATAGCACCAACATCCAATGCCTTTGTTTATTTCCTTGTAGTTCTTTGCAGGACAGGCCACATCTTTACAATTAGTAGGTACCCACTAGGTTTTCTGTCCAGCATCCTATTTTTTGTGAACTGATTTCTCCACCTCTCATCACAGTAAATTCACCTGATAATTCTCAGGTGAATTCACCAGATAATTCACATTCACAGTCATTTTCCGAAATTTTTTAATATCAAAAGATACCATAAACTAAATCATATGTAAGAAAAAGTCCTTGTAGACAAAGGGCTAATACTAGTAAAAGGAACATATAAATTGATAACAAAATGATAAACAACCCCACTAGGGAAAAAATGGGCAAAGGATAAGAGCAGGCAGTTTATAAATGATGAAATATAAATGTCCCCCAAAAAACAAAACAAAGCAAAAAAAAAGATGGTGATCAACTTCACTAGTAGTCAGGTATATACAAAATAGATTTCTTTTAATTGTGGTAAAATATATATTACATAAATGTTATCACTTTAACCACTTTTAAGCATACAGTTTAATGGCATTAAGTACATTCACATTGTTATGCAACTATCAACACTATCCACCTCCAGAACTATGTCATCATCCCAAACTGAAATTCTGAACCTATTAAGCAACAACTCTGCATCCCCTCTACCCTCAGCCCTTGATAGCCACTATTATAGCATCTGCCATGAATTTGACTATTCTAGGTACCCTGTATCAGTGGAACAATGTAATATTTGTCATTTTGCATCTCTTATTATTTCATAATGTTTTTAAAGATTTTATTTATTTATCTTTAGAGAGAGGGGAAGGGAGGAGGGGGAGACAAACATCAATGTGTGGTTGCCTCTCACACATCCCCAATTGAGGATCTGGCCTACAACCCAGGCATGTGCCCTGACTGGGAATTGAACTAGTGACCCTTTGGTTCGCAGGCCAGCACTCAATCCACTGAGCCACACCAGCCAGGGCTATTTCATAATGATTTTTAAAATTGATGTTTGAATCAGAGAGAGAGAGAGAAAGAGAGAGACATCTATTTGCTGTTCCACCTATTTATGCATTCATTGGTTGATTCTTGTATGAACCATGACCTGAGATCCAACCTGAAACCTTGACTATTGAGACAATGCTCTAACCAACTGAGCTACCCAGCCAGGGCAGCATAATGTTTTCAAGGTTCATCATGTTGTAGCATGTGTCAGTACTTCATTCCTTTTTTTTAAAATATTTTATTTATTTTCAGAAAGTGGGGAAGGGAGGGAGAAAAGAGGCAGAGAAACATTGATCAGCATTCTGACTGGGGACTGAACCCACAACCCAGGCAGGTACCCTGACTGATAATTGAACCATTGACCTTTCACTTTGTGAGACAATGCCCAAACAACTGAGCCACACCAGTCAGGGCAGTACTCCACTCCTTTTTAAGGATGAAAAATATTCCATTGTATGTATATACTACAGTTTGTTTATTTATTCATCTGTCAGTGGACACTTGGGTGTTCGTATCTTTTGGCTATTTTGAGTATTGCTGCTACGAACCCTGCTTTCAGTTCTTTTGTATAATATACACAAAAATGCAATTGCTGAATTACATAGTTAATTCTATGTATAATTTCTTGAGGAAGGGCTATACTGTTTCCTAAAATAATGCACCATTTTACATTCCCACCAACAATATATGAGGGTTCCAATTTCTCCACAGTCTTACCCATCTTGTTAATTTCTGCCTTTTTATTATAGGCACCCTAATGGATGTGGAGTGATATCTCATTGTGGTTTTGGTTTGCATCTTCCTGATGAACAGTGATGTTGAACATCATTCATGTTCTTATTGGCCATTTATATATTTTCTTTGGAGAAATGTCTATTCAAATCCTTTGCCCATTTTTTAATTTAGATTGTTTTTTTTTGCCCTTGAGGAGTTCTTTATGAATTCTGAATATTCATCTCTTTTCTTTTTATTTATTGATTTTAGAGAGAGAGACAGAGACAGAGAAACATCATTTGGTAGTTCCATATACTTATGTATTCCTTGGTTGATTCTTATCAACCTGACCAGGGATGGAACCCGAAACCTTGGCATATGGGGTCGACACTCCAACCAACTGAACTACCCATACAGGGCTAGATATTAATCTCTTATCAGTTATATGATTTGCAAATATTTTTCCCATCTGTGGGTTACTTTCTTAATCTGTTGGTAGTGTTCTTTTTGTTGTTGTTGTTGATAGTATCCTTGATGCACAAAAGTTCTTAATTTTGATGAAGTTCAATTTATCTTTCTTTTGTTGTCTGTGCTTTTAGTGTCATATCTATGAAATCATTGCCAAATCCAATGACATGAACTTTTCCCACTATGTTTTTCTTCTAACAGTTTTATAGTTTTAGTTATCACATTCAGGTCTTTGATCCATTTTTTTTTTAGTTAATTTTTGTATATGGTATAAGGTGAAAGCGTTTGCATGTGATATACAGTTTTTCCAATACTACTACTTTTTTTTCCCAAAGATTTTCTTTATTTATCTTTAGAGGGGAAGGGGGGGAAGGTGAGAGGGAGAGAAACATCAATGTATGGTTGCCTTTTGTGCATCCCCTGCTGGGGACTGGCCTGCAGGGAACCGGCCTGCAACCCAGGCATGTGCCCTGACTGGGAATCGAACTGCGATTGTGTGGTTCGCAGGCCCGCGCTCAATCCACTGAGCTACACCAGCCAGGCCAATACTACTACTTTTTGAAAAGAATATCCTTTCCCATCAAAATGTTTTTGACACACTTGCTGAAAATCATTTGACTATATAGGCAAAGGTTTATTTCTAGATTCTCTCTTTTCTTCTATTGGTCATATCTGTTTTTATGCAAAACAGACTTTTTAAGATACCATTTTTAACTCTCCAGATTGGCAATATATCAAAACATCAATAACATTTAGTAATGGAAAGAATGTGGGAAGATGAGAACACACAGATTGCTGGGGAAAATGAGAATTGCTCTGACTTTTTTGGAAAGTAATGTGGCAGTACCTTTCACAACTTAAAGCATCACTTTAATGTAGCATACAGGATCTTTTCTATATAAATAAAAATACTAGTGCATAAGCATATGTGTACAAAGATATTTATTGTGTCATCATTTGTAGTGGAAAGAAGCTGAACTGAAAATAGTTGGGTAGCTATTCTCTCTGCATTTTTCTCTCTCTGAAGTAACATGTTTTCTCACCTCTGTTTCTGTCTGTATCTCTTCCTGGACTTGCAGATAGACCAACAAGATCGCCAGACTTGAGTCTCACTGATGTTACAGATTTCAATGTTCACCACTGTCTCAGTCTAGAGTTTTCATTTTATTCATTTACAAATCTGCTGTTGTTGTCTTTTTTGTCACTTTTTATAGCTTCTAGTTCTTTGCCAAAGTTTTCAAGTTAAAAAATTAAATATGTGTGTGTATTTTTTATACATACACATATACACACATATAAATAGTATATAAAGCAAAATATTAATGTTAACATTGATAAATTTAGGTAAAAGGTATATGGCATGATGTTACACTTTCTTTCCAACTTTAGGTAGATTTAAAATTTGTAAAAAACTAAAAAGTTTGGAAAAATAATAAGAGTACTTTTCTGGCTTTATATTTATTTATTTACTTACTTACTTACTTGCTTATTTATTTATTTATTTATTTATTATCCTACTGGGGCTGTGAGTTATTAGAAGCAGGACAGTTATTTCAAAAAGTTTCTTGGAAGTCCCAAATCAAAACCAGCAGGATCTGCAGCCTTATATCTCTGACTCAACCCTCAGGATGGAAGGGCTATGAAAAGTAACTAACACTTCTGAGTGGCAGGACTTCACAGACTTTGTATTTTACTTAAAAACTGGGGTAGCAAGGAGAGATAGACTGGCCCGTTTAAATAAAGCCAGAACAAACTGAGGAGATAATTTCTGATAATTTCTGATTATTTTCCATTTCAGACTCATGATCATTTGCATAACCAATAATTCCACTTGCACATATAAGTCCCTCTGTAACCTACCTTCACGGGGCTAAATACAGAGACTAAGCTGAATGGTGCTAATATGATTAAAACCTTCTGGGAAGGAAATACAAACCCAAAGTAATAGTGTGTAAAAATAATATAACTAGCCCTGGCTGATGTGGCTCAGTGGACTGAACGCCAGCCTACAAACCAAAAGGTCTCTGGTTTGATTCCCAGTCAGGGCACATGCCTGGGTTATGGGTGGGTCCTCAGTTGGGAGTGTGTGAGAGGCAATAGATTGATGTATGTCTCTTGCATTGATGTTTCTCTTCCTACCTTTTCCCCTCCCTTCCCCTTTCTCTGAAAGTAAGTAAATAAAATTATAAAATATATGTAACTATTATAAGCAGTAATCAGACAAAACAAATTCAGAGACCCAGTTAAATTCTTTGCTCTCAAAGTTGAAAATTAAGTGAAAGCAATTTTTGCAAGGAAATCAGGAAAATAAATACTGTGAAAGTGGAGAAAACATGGACTAACCAGCTTAATTCTGTAATAATACATGACCAAATGGTGTCTGTTCATGTGACAAATCACAAAAGAAACCAAAAGTGAAGAATAGCCCTAGCTGGGTAGCTCAGTTGGTTAGGACATTCATTATCCTCATGTGCCAAGGTTGTGGGTTCAGTGCCTGGTCAGGGCAATTACAGGAATCGACCAATAAATGCATAAATAAGTGGAACAACATCCTTGACCAGTGTGGCTTAGTTGGTTGGGTGTCTTATGGCAAAGAAGGTTGCCAGTTTGATTCCTGATCAGGGTATATGAGAGGGTTGCTCAGGGTACATATGAAAGGCAACTGATCAATGTTTCTCTCCTTCTCTTTCTCCTTCCCCTCTCTCTAAAAATAAATAAATAAAATCTTTTAAAAAATAAGTGGAATAAACAAATCGATGTTCTCTCAAATGAATCAATCATTTCAAAAAATAATTAAGACTTTTTAGTTGCAAAGGATGTTCATTTGCATTCATATGCATTGCTAATTTAAAAAGAGAATTAGGTAAATGTCTTTCTGGATCTTTATGTTAGAAATATGATCAACTATTTCAATTTAATTTTCCATTCATTCAAATATTTTTTGAGCACTTGCTATGTGGAAGGCACTGGGATGGGGGAGAAGGGATTTGAAAATACCAAGGTGAAAATGAGCTCCTAACTTCAAGATGTATGAGCATTTTATGTATTTTTTAATTGACATAATTTACATACCATAAATTTTACCTTTTAACTTTAAAGTGTACAATAGTTTGAGTATATTCACGAAGTTGTGCCATCATCACCACCACTATCTAATTCCAGAACATTTTCATCACTTCCCAAAAGAAACCTTGTATCTATTAGAAATCTCCCCCATTTTTCCCATCCCCTTAGCCTCTGATGATCATTAATCTACTTTCTGTCTCTTCTGGATTTGCCTACTCTGAACTTTTCATATACATGGAATTATACAACATGTGGCCTTCTGTGACTGGATTCTTATACCTAGCATTGTGTTTTCAAGTTTTATCCATGTTGTAGCAAGTATCGGTGCTCTCGTCCTTTTTATTTCTGAATAATATTTCATTATATGGATATACCACATTTTGTTTACCCATTATCAGTCCACAGACACTTGGATTGTTCCCACTTTTTGGCTATTATAAATATTGATGCACAAAACTTTTACGTAAACAAAATTAACACAAAATGGCTAATTAATTTACTAGTTATATATTAATTATTGTATCAATGTATTAATTAATATAGAAGTAATAGAATGTGATAAGCATCATGTAGTGGATTTTTATTGGTTTTGGCTGCCCAGCATCTATTCATCCTTCTTAGTAACAATACCCATATTCTCTTATGTGTAATCACATAAGGAAGCTTCCAAGAAAGCTGACTTCACACCCATATCCAGGGTAAACCCTATTTAGCTTAAGACCAGCACATCAGCCTTGGCAGATCAGGTTAGCTCAGTTGGTTAGAGTGTCGTCCTGATATGTCATGGTCACAGGTTCAATCACCTGTCAGGACATGTACAACAATCAACCAATAAATGCATAAATAAGCGGTATAACAAATTAATATTTCCTTCTCCGTCTCTCTCTCAAATCAATCAATTAAAAAAAGAGATCAGCACATCCTACCTCCATGGACATTGAATTGTTTAGTGATGGTCAAGTAACCTTGATTCAGGCCAATGAGATATGAACTGATCCTTGCTGGGGCTTCTGAAAAAGATATTTTCTTGCTAGTCTGAAGTAACTTCCTTAAAAGTTGTTCTCTTCTTACTAGAGATGAGGGAAGCACATGTAGCTTTCCTAGAAAATGTTGTAGTCATATTGAGATTAAAGAGCAAAATGTACAAAATAAACTATTTTAGAAGATTTTGGTAGCATCAGCTCTTTGGTAACATCACTGAGCCTCAACACTGAAGACAAAACTTCATCTGTGTTTTCAGTTGATGACAGAAATTGTTTAAACCAGTTTGAAATGTTTTTTTGTTGCTTTCAATCAAAAGATTATATCATAATGGCAACAAAAACTAAATTTTATAGTCCTGACTGGTGTAGCTCAGTGGATTGAGCACGGGCCCGAGAACCAGAGGATCACAGTTCGATTCCCAGCCAGGGCACGTGCCTGGGTTGTGGGCCAGTTCCCACCAGGGGACTCACAAAAGGCAACCATACATTGATATTCTCTCCCTCTCTCCTTCCCTTCCCCTCTAAAGATAAATAAGTAAAATCTTTTTAAAATTTAAAGAAAAACATTAAATTTTATAACACTTTTAAGATTTTATTTATTTATTTTTAGAGAGAGGGGAAGGGAGAAAGAGAGGGAAAGAAACATCAGTGATGACCCCAACAGAGGACCCAGCCCACAACTCAGGCATGTGCCCTGACTGTGACTCAAACTGGCAATCTTTCAGTTTGCAGGCCTGCACTCAACACTGAGGCACACCAGCCAGGGCTCTAACACTTCCTAATATAAGTCTGAGCTATGTGATTTCAGTGGTAGGCACATTGGATGCTACCTGTGGAAATCATGAAAGCCTTCATGTAGAAAGTAACATCTGAATTCCAACTTGAAATTTAGAAGGTATTTACTAAATACACTGGACTAAACAAAATTAAGCAGATTTCTTTTATTAGAGTCCTCAGAGATTTTAATATTCACTCACCATATATTCATAACATAAATTATAAATATATCCAGGAGAGAAATATAATATACAGTATTTCCCAAAATATTTCACCCTGAACACCTAATATCTTAAGGAATCCAGCTGGCGTCTGTAACACTGGTATGTACAGTGTGTTAATGAATGGCTAGAAGAGAATAAGATCAGGTTGGCCCACTTATTAGGAAGTTTGTATGAAGATTAGGGCATGTGAACCAAATTTTAGGCAACTGGTAAACCCGAATAAGTAAAATAGATATAGGTAGCTTCTTGACTAAGTCAAGTTTATCAGCTAAGCTCTTTAGTCAGGAAGAAAGTCTGAAAGGGTATCCATTATGGTGAATCACTCCTTAAGCTTTATCAGTAACTCCTCTGCCCCCATCCCCTGACACAGTCCTGGAGCAAATTTAAGTAAAAGAAAACTGTTAGTAAAATAACTTAAAGTGAAAAAATTTAAATTGCCTGCTGCATTTGTAGGAAATACCTGCAGAATAGAGGCATGAGTAATGAGCAACTGATTCCTTTATATTTAATAAGGTAGCTGGGAATGCACTTGTTACATTCCAGCTTCATTATATAACTATGAATGTACCCTAAAATAAATACCACATATTTTCAGCTCTAGCTATCTAACAAGAACAATTGATAGCTGGGGAAAACTGCAAGTTTGTAGTTGATAAAATTAGAGAATTAAGTGTTTTTACTTTTTAAAGACAGAATGATTAAGTCTCTAAAACCCACTTGCAATAATTGGTAGTAACTCCATTTACTACAGATGAAGAGGTCTTTCCTTCTACATTTTTCCAAATTAGTTCTATGAATAACACGGTGATTAAAGCTGGAAAAGGAAAAGAAACCAGAGATATTCACATACATATACATCTTTTATTTTCCAAAGAAAATTATACAACTTTGCCATAAATTGCTTTCAACAAAAAGCAATACTTTATACCTAAAAAGATAGTTGGAGAGGTGCAAATGGGCGTTGGTATGGGGTGGGAGTAAGAAATTAATAAAATAAGCCCCAATATTATATCTAGTAAAGTTACATGGCAAAAGCAAGAAAATACACACACTGACCTTTTCTCTTTAAAAGGAAAGCCTCCATTGACTCACACCCAGCAGCCAGTGCTTATCCAAACTCTAGGTTGAAGTAGTATCTTTCATACAGCACACCTATGGACATAAGGCCAATTTGTCCCAAAGCCGGAAAAGCACACAAAACCAAATTCCTGGGCTGCAAAGATGCAAATGCTGACAAAATAAGGGGTTTACAGGGAACCTCTTATCAACAGGTAAGGTAAGTCTTTAAAGTCAGAGGAAACCTGAGATACCACTCAAGGTCCCATATTGATACATCATTCATTCCCAAGTTTTGTTACTTAATGGCTGAATCTCTAGCTGAACTATCTTAAAAATACACAAAAATGCATAAGGTAGAAGAAAGCAATTACCTCTGTTCTGTCCTTTACAAATTGTTACAATATTCTTAGGATCCAAAGGCTTGTTCATTACCCTAAAATCTTTCACTTCCCCCATGCTAAATTTCCTTTTTTTATTTTAAAATTTGATTTTGGGGGGCTGGGGGGCGGTGGCGGTGCACCCCAGGGAGCGCGGACGGAGGGGGCCGGGAACAAAAAAAAATTGATTCTAGAGAGCAAGAGGAAAAGGAAGAAAGAAAGAGGGAGAGGAAAGGGGGAGAGAGAAAGAGAGATGGATGGGGAGAGAGAGAGGGATAGGGAGAAGGAAAGAAAGATTTGTTGTTCCAATTGTTCATGTATTCATTGGTTACTTCTTGTATGTGCCCTGACCAGGTATCAAACCCACAAGCTTGGCCTATTGGGATGACACTCTACCCAACTGAGCTACCTGTTCAGGGATTTAAATATATAAATACTTTAAATATTTTATTCAGCTTCCCTGAACATGATTCCTAAAGGTCTTTTCAATTAAACAATTCAGTATTTTAGGAATAAAAACATGGCATATTGAGGTTAAAGGCAGGGAAAAGGGGGACAAATGGTGTCAACAATAAAAAATGGTATATTTTCATCAGAGTCAAAAGGCAATTCAAGACTCTATTCTTTGAGGCTTAACAAAAGATCACTCATTCATTAAAAAAAAAAATAATACTCTGATTCTTTTCAATTGTTTCCATTGGGCTATGGAAGTTTTTATTGTAAAGGCAAATATTATCAACCACTATTTTTTAAGTTGTTTTCAAAATATTCGGTAAGTATAAAACAATGCACAATAGATACACAAATATATGAGTATCTTTCATTATCTTAAAATAAAATTATCCCAGATACTCCCCCATTTTATCACCCCAGGAAGTAAAAATTAGGGAATACAATTGTTTCTTCACATTTCACTAATGGCATAGATCAAAAGAGACAATGCACAAGCAAAGGCTGCTCTTGAATAGAAACAAAGGTAAAAATGAGGAAATAGGAAAGATGCAGGGGACTGAGTGAGAAGTGACATCTAAAAAAAAGACAGGGGAAGGAAAGACAGAGATTGACAGACCCAAGTCCGTATTAATTGAGCTGTTGAAAATACAAGGTCCAGAAATGTGTGTGCTGGGATAGAAAGACCACTATACTGGGAATCAAGATAATGCATTCTTCTTTTTTTTTTTAAAGATTTTATTTATTTTTTAGAGAGAGGGCAAGGGAGGGAGCAAGAAAGGGAGAAAATTTGCCTCTCACATATCTCCAACTGGGGACCTGATCTACAATCCAGGCATGTGCCTTGACTGGGTATCAAACCTGCAACCTTTCAGTTCACAGGCCAACACTCAATCCACTGAACCACACCAACCAGGGCTGGATAATTGCATTCCTGCCACACCTCTGAGATAAAAGCTATATGATGTTAGCCTCTATTCTCTCATCTGAAGTGAAGGATAAGAAGATTGAACAAACTGCCTCTGGTATTCCATTTCTAACTTTCTAGGATAGCTGAAAGGCTCCCAGGCGTTGTAAGCTAATATAAGCCAAAATGGAACTTTGGAGGAATCTGAAGCCTAGAAAGAACCTCAAAGAGTGTGTCAGGACAGAATAGCCATGGTAGGAAAAACAACCGAGAAGCTGAACAGTCAAAAGCAGATACCACATGAACTATCTCCATTTTTCTACCATTGCTATAAGAAGAGAAAGTACATCACTACCTAATAATATGCTTGCTTCTATCAGGTTGAGCCATATAAAATTGTTGATATCCAATTGTTATAAAAATCACAATTTCATATGGTTCAATGAATATTTCCCATTATCTCATTTGGAGATGAGAGACCTCATACTGATAACAATTACCTGATTTATACTGATTTACATAGAAAATTATAAATTTTATTTTTTACTTTTTTATTTTTTATTGATTATGCCATTACATTTGTTCTATTCCCCCCTCCGTTCCACCCTGCACACCCCTCCCCCACCATTCTCCCCTTTAGTTCATGAACACGTGTCTCAAGTTCTTTAGATTCTGTATTTCCCCTACTATTCTTACCCTCCCCCTATCTATTTTCTATCTACTGTCTATGCGACTTATTTTCTGTACCTTCTCCCTCCTTCTCCTTCTCCCACTCCCCTATTGCTAATCCATCACGTGATCTTTATTTCTTTTTTTGTTTGTTTTTTAAATATTTTATTTATTTATTTTCGAGAGAGGGGAAGGGAAGGAGAAAGAGTAGGAGATAAATATCAATATACGGTTGCCTCTCATGCGTCCCCTGCTGGGAACCAGCCTGCAACCCAGGTATGTGCCCTGACTGGGAATCGAACCGCGATACTCTGGTTTGCAGGCCCGCGCTCAATCCACTGAGCTATGCCAGCCAGGGCCTTCATTTCTATGGTTCCTTCTGATCTAGCTGTCCTCTTAATTTGCTTTTGTTTTAGGTGTGGTTGTTGATAACTGTGAGTTTTCTGTCCTTTCACAGTTCATCTTTTTTATCTTCTTTTTCTTAGGTAAGTCCCTTTAACATTTCATATAATAAGGGCTTGGTGATGATGAACTCCTTGAATTTGGTCTTATCTGAGAAGCACTTTATCTGTCCTTCCATTCTAAATGAAAACTATGCTGGATAGATCAATCTTGGTTGTAGGTCTTTGGTTTTCATGACTTGGAATACTTCTTTCTAGCCCCTTCTTGCCTGTAGGTCTCTTTTGAGAAATCCACTGACAGTCTGATGGGAACTCCTTTGTAGGTGACAGTCCCCTTATCTCTTGCTGCTTCTAGGATTCTCTCCTTCCTTTTAATCTTGGCGAATATAATTATGATGTGCCTTGGTGTGTTCCTTCTTGGGTCCAACTTCTTTGGGACTCTCTGAGCTTCCTGGATTTCCTGGAAGTCTATTTCCTTTGCCAGAATGGGGAAGTTCTCCTTTATTATTTGTTCAAATAAGGTTTCCACTGGTGGCTGTTCCTCTTCCCCTTCTGGTACCCCTATAATTCGAATGTTGGAATGTTTAAAGATGTCCTGGAGGTTCCTAAGCCTCTCCTCATTTTTTTGAATTCTTATTTCTTCATTCTTTTCTGTTTGTTCATTTTTTCCTTCCTTCTGGTCTACTCCCTTGATTTGAGTCCCAGTTTCCTTTCCATTACTATTGGTTTCCTGTGTATTACCATTCATTTCAATTAGTTTAGCCTTCATATGTTCCTCTAATTTGTGACTAAAATCAACCAGTTCTGTGAGCATCCTGATCACCAGTGTTTTGGACTGTGCATCTGAAAGTTTGGCTATTTCTTCATCGTTTAGATTTATCGGCTCTGGGGCTCTGAGTTGTTATTGAGCCATGTTTTGATCTGTTCGTGCCTGTTAGGTATGAGGAGCGGAGCCTTAGTTGTTTACCAGGGCGGGGCCACCCAGGTCGCTGGTTTGTGATGCTATATGTGGGGGCGGGGTCAGAGAGGGAGCAATGGCGGTCCTCTCCACTCGTCCAGTCCGTCCCACCGCTCACCCCCGCCCCCCTTGTTTATCTGAGTGGAAATGTGCCAGCCCGCCGCCCTGCGCCCTGCGTTCTCAACACTCGCCTCTTCACTGGTTTATCTGCACGCAAATGCTCGACCGACCGCAGACAGCCAGCCTCGCCTCTTCCCTGTGTCCACCCATTGCTAGTCCGCACCTGGGATCCAAGCCTTCCTCGGCTTGTGCACCACCCCAGTCAGGGATCTTTTTGGCCAACCCGCTCCGCTGCTGGCTTCACCCCTCTTACCGGTTTAGCTGAGCATTTTGTTGTTTTCGAACTCCGTATTGTCGATTTTCTGTGTGGTTTGGTTGCATTTATTATTGTTAAAACTTTGTTGTTTTTAGATTTGGTTGTGCAGGGACGCAAGGTGTTTCCACCTACGCTTCCATCTTGGTGGAAGTCTCCAAATTTTATTTAATTTTTAATAAAGTTGATATTACTCAGCAACTAGTAAAACTATTAAATGGTCCCACCATCTATTACCGTGGTTAATTTCCTCATTTCAAGACTGTAATTCTGAGATGCTATATTCCTTTCTTTTTACTATATTATGTCTTCATGTTCCATCAATTAAGGAAACCAAGTCATAGACTCACAGAAATGAAAACATAAAATTTTCTTTTGACCATATTGAAGAGATCTTGAAATGGAGTGTCCTATGGAAAGACATTTAAACAATGATAAACCATTAGTGGTCCTCATCAGGTAGCACAGTTTGATGGAACATGGTCCCAATACACCAAGGTTCCAGGTTCAGTCCCTGGTCAGTGCACACACAAGAATCAACCAATGAGTGCATAAATAAGTGTACCAACAAATCAAAGTCTGTCTGTCTGTCTACCTGTCTCTCTCTCTCTCTCTTCCCCTCTTCTTCTATCTCTAAAATCAATAAATAAAAAAAATAAATAATACACCATTACTCTCTGTGAAAGAGGATACAAATAATATTGTACCATATAAAAGAAGCCAAGGCTGGTAATAAGAAAAATGTTGAACCTATAAGAGTAAAGGGATATCCCAACCCGGTCTTTGCTTAATCATAAAGGAACTGAAAGAAGCATTCAGTTGTTTCTCTGGTTCTCTAGTAGAAGGAACTAGCTCTGAGGAACCAAGAAAATAAAAAGAGAAGTAAAAAGGGGTGGCTCAGTCTTTGCCAGTCAAACACAAATACCAATGGATTCAGTTGAGGACCCATATCTGGAGATCAGAGTTTTGGCAGTAACCTCGTCACTAACTTGTTAGTGACAGGTCTTCACCTTCCAAAATCTAAATTTTCACCTCTTCAAAGTAAGGAGGTAAAACAAATGATCTTGAGGA
Organism: Artibeus jamaicensis; assembly: GCF_021234435.1. Taxonomy (NCBI): domain Eukaryota; kingdom Metazoa; phylum Chordata; class Mammalia; order Chiroptera; family Phyllostomidae; genus Artibeus; species Artibeus jamaicensis. The sequence goes on from NW_026522057.1 coordinate 15,237,513, forward strand.
ATATAATTTCAAACATACAGAAAAATTTTAAGAACAGTAGAAGGAACTCTCCTAAGTCCTTTTTCTGAATTTAAAATTAGTTACGTATTGCTCCATTTGCTTTATTATTCCCTCTTTACATACTTATATGCATTTTTTCCTGAACCATTTGAGACTTGGAGAAGTCATACACTCTTTACACACACACACACACACACACACACACACACACACACACACACATAGATATTGGTGGAGAGAGAGAGAAGAAGGGAAAGAAAGAAATATCAGTGTCAGAGAAACATCAATTGGTTGCCTTTCCCATATGCCCCAACCAGGACCAAACCTACAACCGAGGCACATGACTTACTGGGAACCTACAACCTTTCTGTCCACAAGATGATGCTCCATCCAACTAAGACACACTAGCCAGGCTCATAAAGCCATTCTCTTATGTAACTACTGTATAGATATAAAAATTAGGACATTTAACATTGATACAACACTATTATGTAATATATAGTCTATTTAAATTTTGTCAATTGACCTAAAAACATTATTTAGGACTATTTTTTTCTGGTCCAGTGTAAAATCTAAGGCCACATACTGTATGCAGTTGTCTTGTCTCTTTTCCCTTTTTTAATCTAGATCAGTTCCTCAGTCTCTTTTTGTTTCCTGACCTTGGCATTTTTGAAGAGTACAGGGCAGTTATTTTGTAAAATGGCCCTCAATTTGGGTTTGCTGGACATTTCTTCATAATTGGATTTAGTGTGTGCATTTGGGGCAGGATTACCAATGAAGAGATGTGTCCCCAGTGCTCTTTATTGAGGCATATAAAATCAGTTTGTCCCAGTATTAGTGATGTAGGTTTGATTACTTGGTTAGAGTGGTGATTAATGAGGTTCCTTCATTATTTTCCCTTTGTAACTGTTAAGTAATTTATGGAGAGACACTTTGCCATGTAAATATCCTACTGTTCATCAAACTTTCATCCACGTTTTAGCATCCACAAATGAGGTTTTTAAATTAAATTTATTGAGGTGACATTGGTTAATAAAATTATATAGATTTCAGGTGTACAATTCTATAATACACCAAGTCAAGTCTCCTTCCATTAACATTTATCCCCCATACCCTATTCTACCTCCCCTCACCACGAACGAGTTTCTTACTCTATTATCCCATTTATATTTATTAGTTATTATCCTACTAAAGGGAAAAGCTTTCACTTTTCCTTCATTTATATGATTCACCTACTTATTTTTATCAGTGTAGACTTGTGGATTCTTATTTTATTCAGTGGTTTATAACCCATTGCTAATAGTATTTATTTTGATTAAAGCAGGGCTTCTTGATTCTTTTTTGTACCATGGGCTTTTTTGCAATGTCAAGAAGCCTGTAGACCTCTTCTCAGAATAATGTGTTTTTTTAAAGATTTTCTTTATTTATTTTTACAGAGAGGGGAAGGGAGAGAGAAAGAGAGGGAGAGAAACATCAATGTGTGGTTGCCTCTCATGTGTCCCCCACTGGGGACCCAGCCCCAACCCAGGCATGTGCTGTAACTGGGAATCAAACTGGCGACGCTTTGCTTTGGAGTCTGGCACTCAATCCATTGAGCCACACCAGCCAGGGCAGAATAATGTGTTTTGGGGCTTTTTAAAATATATATTTTAAATTATTTATTTATTTATTTATTTTTAGAGAGGGGGGAGGGAGGAAGAGAGGGAGAGAAGCATCAATGTGTGGTTGCCTCTTGTGTGCCCCCCACCCTGCTGGGGACCGGGCTTGCAACCCAGGCATGTGCCCCGACTGGGAATCCAATTGGTGACCCTTTGATTCGCAGGCCAGCACTCAATCACTGAGCCACACCAGCCAGGGCCAGAATAATGTTTTTTTTAACACACATATGAGGATATTACACAAGTTTACAATAGATTTTCTATTATACCAAAATGTTTAAAATTTATGATACAGTAATAAATGTGTTTACCAACCCATTAAATAACAAGATCTAGAAATAAGTGCAAACTATGTATCTCAATGCATGTGTAATAACTGCAATGTGATATGAAATTATTGGTGATTTCTGATAGTCACAAGTGAAGTACTACAAATACTGCTGTGATGTTGTTATCGTTACTAACATTAATACTAAAATGAAAAGCTCAATTTCCATTATGAATTAGTGAAAATAAAGATGTAATTTCTCCCTATCTATGTTCTATCATGAGCCCAGTGAATTCTATTCTGGATGCCAGGTGTGTCCCTTACCTCTCTAAGGCCCTACCTTAAGATCATATCATTTTCAAGCCCAAAATTTCAACCCTTCAATATAAAAATTCTCTCATCAATGTATAAAAACTAAATAAGCCCTGGCTGGTGTGGTTCAGTAGATTGAGTGCTGGCCTGCAAACCAAAAGGTTGGTGGTTTGATTCCTAGTCAGGGTACACACCTGGGTTGTGGGTCCGGTCACTGGTTGGGGGTGTGTGAGAGCCAACCCATCAATGTTTCTCTCACACATAGATGTTTCTCTACCTCCCTTTCTCCCCCCCTTTCACCCTCTCTGAAAATAAATAATAAAATCTTTTAAAAAAACTAAATAAGATTCAAAAGGATACAGATTTGCATAAAAGAAGAAACTGCTTGAAGAAACCAGGGTCCCATAGCACTAAGGGAAAGATGTAACCCCTTGAAGAACAACCTAGAGCTGCTGTGGGTCCAGCAAGACCCAAGGTAGAGAAACTGAAGCCCGTATAAAAGGAATGACTTACCCAGGATCTGACAAAAAGTAGAGTCAAAGGCAGAGGCCAGAAAAGTCATCATTAGAAGGCTTAGTGATGAAAAGACTTAATGGGTATGTATTCAAATTGTTGAGTCTAAAATGACTGAAGAAATAGAAGCCATATGAATTCCAGCTTGCGTGCAACATCAACAATAAGGATCTGTTTATGCTATATGACATAGACTGAAAATAACCGGGAAAACAAGGGCTGAATTCCATTATTATGAAGCTGATGGGTTGCGTTAATTTTTCTAGTTTTTAGTACAATGTGATTTTCCCTTAAGAAATCAGATAGTGCCACCGTTCTCCCAGTTTAGTGATGATAAACCATAGCTTCTTGACTATAATGTCTGTGGGACACTGTTACAGGGTATGAATATGAATAGATTCACATAGAAAAGATCTAAAAACTATCCCTAGTTATAGTAATACATTTTCTCATGTAATTTTTTCATTTTACTTAAGAAAGACTATGTTCTTAAGATCTTACAATTTGACTTCGGAATTCAAATGTCAGAAATAAAATAGGACTGAGCTGGAAAACCTACATTATCTTATAGCATCAACCCCATAAGAGGCTTCAGTTTGCAGCCCAGGATGTAACGGCAAAGTTGAAGCTGCAGTGAACTCTCCAAATAGAAGCAAGAGCTCAGCAAAAACAGAGTAGCTGAATGAAGCTAAAGCTTATAAGATCACTGTAGAAAGCTAAGTCTGAGTAATAAAGTTCAAATGCAATGCTTTCTAAATTGGTCAGAAAGTATTTAGATTTAAGTTACATATTTAATCTCTTAATTGTAAGTGATTTTTCTTTTGTGGGGGGTGGGGGATTGGGTGGTGGAAAGGGTTTTGGTTCTAACCTAAATCAAAGGAGTCTCCCCAACTACTACTTTAGGAAGTTGGAATTCCACTGACAACTAGATTTTACTTCTCTACCACTGATCTTCCTTGAAACTCTTCAACAAATCTATATATGTAGGCAAGTGCTTAAATGCAAGACTATTTTATCCTTCCTGAAATAAAAGCTATTTCTAGCTTTATCCTTCCTAAAGCTTCCCCACTTTTCTTCGTTATTTAAAATCTGAAGACCTGGACATCCTTACACTTAAAGTTCTTTTTTCCTGCCATTCCTACACTCTTATTTTTCAATATTGGACTGTGTCATGATTCATATTGCTATTAAATCATTGCCTGTTCCTGCTCCTTTCTGTTGAGATGCCTAATTATTCATTGCTCCCATTTCTTGATCTACGTGTTCAGAACCTGAGAACTGCAATGAACAAAGAGGAACATTTTTGGAATCCTCAAATAATGTATAACTCCAGTGATATTAAAAATGAAATAATCTGGAAAATAAGAAATTTTTACTGATCTGAGCCCATGGTGGAGAGTTTACCTCTACTACTAGATTGCTTCTGAAAATAGCCCTGCCTGAAAAAAATATATATAATATACATATATAATATGTATATCCCTGTCTTGTCTAACTTTATATTCCATAAAAGAGCTAACATAGTGCTATGCATACAGAAGGCATTAATTTACTGAACAAACAATTCAGAAAGTGTTAACACACAACCCTCCCAGTCTGCTTAACAAAAATAAACAAACAAAAAACTGTCTTGTAAGAAACCTGGACTGGTTCTTCAGACCATCTATGCTTAGAAGACACCAATCTAATAAATAATCTAGAAATACTTGCCACAGACGGAAATCATAATAAAACTGTCATTTAAAATAAAGCAAACCTTACCCTGACCAGGTAGCTCATTTGGTTAGAGCATTATCTTAATTTGTGCCAAGTTTGTGGATTTGATCCCTAGTCAAGGCACAAACAGAAAGTAATACATAAATAAGTGGAGAAACGAATTAATGTTTCTTTCTCTCTCCCTTCCTCTCTAAAATCAATAAATCTCTTTTTTAAAAAATAAGAAACAAAATAGATCTATATTTACGATGCTTGAAACAAGACTCTTTAAACATTTAAATCTGAAATAATGACTCTCTAGATACACATAAAATTACATGTGTAATTTTCCTGTTTCCTTTAATTTCCAGTGTAGATTCGAAGTTTGTGGCACGCAAAAAGTTTAGAGGCAGTGCTTTAAGATTCCGTATGATTTCTCTTGCAAGCCTCTCATGGACTCAAGATAACTTTAATCAGAGTTGAAGCCCATGGAAGAATTGCCTTTGGGAGTTGGGGCTGAGGGGGATTCAGGATAATAAAAACAACCAATCATTTTAACAACAGAGTTGTCTTTAAAAATAAATATTTTTTAATCGAGAAGACAAATTGTCAAAATGTTTTCAAAACTTAATTCTTTTAAGTTACCTCAACGGGAAAAGCAGTCACTACAAGATCTAAAGGAAAACATTTCACATGTTAGTGACTTTACATTGAACAAATCACCTGCATCACCTCTAAAAAGCCTGTGAAAATCTCCAGTGGGCCCTTCTTCTAACGTAATAACCGCTACGTAGTCTATCGGTAGTAAACTGTAACTGAGGCTTTTGCTGACTGGTCTGGTGTGGTTTGGCTTGAAGGATTGAGGGTTCCAAGAGAAAGATTTGGGGACTGGCTCGGCAAGGCTGCTTAGATTGCAGGACGTCGAGAGCTAATCTCAGTGTCAGGGCGTTCGAATTTGGGAATGACTCGAGGAACCATTAGAGTTAAGCATGTTAGCCTCATGGGCCTTAACTTCCCCATCTGTAAAACGGAGCAGATGAGCACTACTTGGAGGGAGGAAGAATACAGGATTACAACCTGCGACCCAGCCAACGTGAAATCAGCCACCTTAGTTAGGGCACGTAGGAGGCGACACTGAGATGAGCGAGAACTAAGCAATTTGCAGGAAGTGCTTTAGGGTTGGGAGGGAAGATCGAGGGCGGAGGCGGGAATGTGAAAGCCGAGCCCTAGCTGCGGAGTTTGTACTGAAGCTCAAGAGAGGCGGGGCGAAGCTGGGGTGAAGGAGTTAGTCAGTAGACAGGCAAGACAAGCTACCTCCCCCGAAAAGAGAGGGGAGCGGGGGAGGCTCAGAGGTGGCGACTGAGGAACTTGGGGGGAGGGGGAAAACCGATCGCGCTCAGGAAAGGGGAGGGAAGCGCGAGCCCACCGCACGCATGCGCGCGCCCAGCTTCTGCAGCTCGCAGTCCTGCGCTTCAGACTGCGCTCCCCGCTCCGACGGTGCGGACATTGTAGGAGGTGGAGGAGCCAGGCGGCCCTCTTCCAGCCCGCCGGGACTTAGGGCCGGCCGCGCGTCCCTCGCAGTGGCGGGTCGCCACTTGTTTCTCCAGTACTGATTTAGGAAGCAGGGAACGGGAGCAAGTTTCTTCTCCCCCCTTGCTCTTTTCGTTCCCCTCCCCCACGAAGAATGGGGTGGGAGCTCCTGGGCGTGTCAGGGAGAGTCCGCTCCGGGTTTTCCCGCCCACTTTAACTCAGTGAGCACTTCGACCGCGCGGCGCTTCACCGGGCGCGCCCGAGTCCTCCGCCGGAACTCGTTCTACCTCCTCCACACGTCTTTCCCTGGCAATGGAAAGCGGGAGCCTAGACCTCTTTCCCTGATTTTCTCAGGGCAGAACGTCACTCTCTGTCTTTTCGGGTTTCCAATTTCGACAGCTCCTGGCAGCTAGAATTCTCTAATAAGGTCGCTCTGAGGGACTACTTGATGTCTCCGTGCGCTCGGTAGTGCGACACTCCGTAAGCTCTTCCTGGAAACTCCCGCCTCGGGGAGCCAGGAGAGCCCGACCGGGGGGAGGGGAGCGAAGGGGACGCACACGCCCCTCAGTCCCGGGGGAAAGCTCCGCTCCCCCTCCCTCTTCCCGGTGGGGAGGGGAGGAAAGGCGTGAGAGGAGGAGGGGAGGGAACGAGCGCGGAAACGGGAGAGGCGGCTTCCCGCCCCACCCCCCGCTTGGGGAACAACGGGTTCCCGCTGCTGCCCCCTGCCGCCCACAGCGCCCGGTGACCCTCGCCCCAGCCGGGCCACGAGGCGAGGTTCGGGCGCCGCAGCCGCTGGGGCCGTGGGAACCGGAGTCGAAACTTTTAAGAACTGAGCAGTTTTCTGTCAGAAAACTTCCAGTTACTTCAGAGAAGCCCGTTGGGTCAACTTGGTCCCAGCCGGAGTTGGCCACGTTTCATTACAGCCTGGTGATGTCCCTTCATGAAAACAACGGGGAATAAATTTGGGGGGAAGCAGTCAGTTGATAAAAACCAAGAGCTACACCACGTTGTGTCGCTCTGACTCGAAGTTAAATACTAATTGCGAAGAATTTTAAAGGGCTACGAACAGAAGCACCTTGGGTTTTTCAAATTAAGGCTTTTTTCCTTAAACATGACAAAGACTTAAGTCAGGAGAGTTTATTACAGAAGTACCTCTGTGAGCTGACGAGTTTGTGCCCCCCCACCCCAAAAAGCAACCCTTTGTGAACTTTTAGGAAGATAAGCGTTTGTTTCTGAATACAACAGGAAAAAAATACGAAAGAGCCTGAAAAAGTTCAAGTAGACTAGCAGGCACATTTCAACATTTCCCAGATTTTGCAATATTAAACTGTGAGGGTTTGTGCCAAATTTTAAGGCAAGAATTCTTACTGCCAAAATTACAGATTTCTCAAAATGAGGGGTGTTCAACCAAATTGCTGCCAGACCCCATAAACAGGCACTAACATAGCTGCTGTAATTACATCTTATTACCTCCCTCGCAGCCTTATTTGATTCACTGCCGGAGCCTTTTTCTGGGACTGAACAATCACACACCTCCCGTGCCTCAGGTTGTCCAACGCCTCTTCAGCTGTATCACCAAGCGCCCTCTATTCCCAGTCTTCACAGTCGATGTTTTCTTAAATCCCAATCAGTAAGGTTATTGTCACTCCAGCTTCTCTAGGGACTAAGAAATGCTGAAGATGAAAACAAATTTATCAATTACAAGAAAAATTTCTCCTTTGAAGACAAATTTAGGCCAAGAAAATAAATTTGTTGTTTAATTCGAGCCCCTACAGGGATTTAGCATAGTGGGTTGAATGCAGTTAAACTAGCTTAATCATCTTCTTTGCTCTGGGTTCTTCACATGTATTTAATGTATTTTAAAACAATTTCACACAACCTAATTTCTTCTGTTAATGTAGTCTCTATTCTGTAGACCATACAACACAACCAAACTTAAGTTTCTATAGAATTGTTGACATTTTGTAGAATTTTGTACTAAACTGCTCTATGACCAAGACTAAAAAAATAGTGTGTCCTGGATGAGTAGCCAAGTTGGCCAAGGTGCGGGTTTCATCCCTAGTCAAAGCACATACGAGGATCAACCACTGAATGTATAAATAAAGTGGAACAACAAATTGATGTCTCTCCTAGCCCTCCTCTTTCTCTAAAATCAATAAATAGAACAAAATTTTAAGTGATTTTTTGGGAGGGTGTTGGGGGAGTGGAAGAAGTCACGTTTTCATTTTTTTTAAATACAGAGATTTTAAAAGAGTGGCTATTATAGACCACTTAATTCTTTTGGTAAAATTTATAACTCCACAGTCCTCACTAGGACCCACATTTACTCATTTTTGTCTGAAAGCTCCACCCCGCCCCAAGAAGGCAGAAAAGAATCTCTTCCCCAATAGATTCTAACCTTTACTCTCCCTCTTAAGTAACTATTCTACCCAGCTTCTTCTCAACAGCCCCAGATTGAGGGGCATTCATTCACAAATGACTCGAGCCTCCTGACTGTTTGCTTCCTTATAAAGCCAAAACCTCAGTACTGTGGCTCAATGAATTGAAGTTTGCAAAAATACAGGCAGAAAACCTAAGTGCCTGGAAGAAATAATCTCTTCTGTTCTAGCTATGAATTATTTTCCAACATTCAGGAATAATAATAATAATATCTGTCCTTTGCTATGTGTGAGCCAGGCACTATTCAAAGTTCTTGATATGAATGAACTCATGACAGGCCTAAAATGTGGGTACAACTGTTGCCACTATTTTATAGATGAGGAAAATGAGACAACAAAGGATTTAAGTAACTAGTACAAGACCATCCAGGCTGGAACCTACAGAACTAGGATTTTGAACCCAGGCTGTAATATATCATGCTTCTTATTATCCAAGCTGGTTATCACCTTAACTATCCTAGAGTGAAAAGTTACCATTAATTCGCCACCTTTTACATTTAGAATGTCCCGTATGTGACCAAGTCCTAGGCTGTGTTTTTTCCTCTGGAACTTCATTCAGTAAAGTGAAGTTTGTTGAGATTTACTTAGGAAAAGCATTCCAAAATCACATCACTGTCTTGGAAACCAGCCTCAAACTGTCAGCATTTGCATTGTAAATGCTAACCAGGACAGACACATCCAGCCTCACCAGATTCAGAACATGCCTACCTCACATTATAAAGAAGCAAGATGTTAGAAAATGATTTGCATTCTCTGATGTTGAACTAGGTAAAAACCAGAAGTCGAAGTGGGAAAAAAATAAGGTGATGGAAGCCAAGAGAAAATAAATGTAACACATGTGCACATAGTACTATTGTACAAAAACCAAAACATGATCAAGGTCATGCAGAAAAGAAGCATGTGGGCGTGCTATGACAGAACTAGAAAAGGAACATAAACATGAAAACCAAGTGCGTGGCAAGGAGAGGTGGTGGGGAATCAGATGGGTTTTTTCCCTTATTAGCCTTAAAGAAATTAAATACAATTTTAGGCTGGATTAATAGAAATACAGCATCTGGAACAAGGAAAGAAAGAGCTCTACTTCATCCTGTTAGACCACATCTAAGTAACATGTTCACATTTAGAGGGATGTAATTAAGAGCAACCATCCAAGATAGTGAGGAGACTCGAAACTCTGGCTTATAAGAAAGAATTAAGTTATGAGTGATCAAAGGACCATCTTGAAATATCTGAAGGGCTATTATGTAAAAAAAAGTAATTAGATTTGTCCTGAGAGGCTTTGTAAAACTGATGGTTAGGAGTTTCAGAGATACACATCTTAATTTAGAATATGAAAGAAGTCATGTAAATATAAAATACTGTCTTAATGTAACAAGCTCCACATCCATTGCTAGAGGCATTCAAAAATGCACTTGGTGGATGGACAAAATTTTAAGGTACCCTTCATCCTTATTCTGTTATTCACTTGGACACTAAAATGGGGGAACAATATAATCTACCACATTAGGTTGCTGAAAAGAACTTTGCACTCACTAAAAATCAGCTGGTAACATTCTGAAGTTCTAAGATTCAGTATTTCTAAATTTATAAGTGAGCAATTATTTAAGTCTTGTGTTTATAGATAACTGTTTTCGCATTACCAATATTATCCTAGCCCTGGCTGGTGTGGCTCAGTGGATTGAGTGCCAATCTATGAACCAAAAGGTTGCCAGTTCAATTCCCAGTCAGAGCACATGCCTAGGTTGCAGGCCAGGTACCCAGTTAGGGGCACATGAGAGGCAACCAATCAATGTATCTCTCACACATTGATGTTTCTCTCTCTTTCTCCCTCCCTTCCCTTCTCTCTCAAAATAAATAAATAAAATCTTATAAAAATATATATTATTCTGAATGTTGGTTTGGGTATCATTTGGCACCCTTAGGGTATCCTAGTGTAATTAAAACTTATTTAGTAGCATCTAGAGCTCAGTATTGTGAATTCTATACTACCTGGATCTTAAAAATCAGTGGCAGACTGAGAGAATTCAAGCGGTACAGCTTTGTGTTGAAGTTTGAAAAGCAATAACAGAGGAGGTCAGCCTCATATTTCACATACAATATTCAGATAAGATGGCCCTCATCTTAAGCAAAAATTGTCATGAAGCCCATGAAACCAACTGGGTAAAGCTGGGTTTAAAGACAAAGACAAGCCAACTGGTGAAACTAGTTCTGTAAAGATTTTGCTATTTCATAAAGATAAGGCTGACTTCAGCAGCATCTTTAAACAAAAAGAAAGCATGCACAACTGTTAAAACGGACAATGAAATTGTCTTAACAGCCTTGCTTGGTTCTTTCAATCCAAAAGGGAAAATGGAGATATGGCTGTAAAATAGAACAAACCTGGGACTAGAACCCCATCTCTGCCTCTGCTAGCCAGTTTTCTCATCCGTGGAATGGAAATGATAACACCAATCTCATAGCATTTTTGTTAGGATTATATGATGTATTACATGTAAAATATACTTAGGAACATGACTAATTCAGAATTAAGTTTTATTGGGGAAGAAAGTGTGGCCATAATTGTGTTTGTGATATAGATTTTGCCATATAAACATAGTGACATTATACAAAGGAAATGGAGATCCATCACCATCACAAAACCCTCCCATCTTTGGTCACTAAAGAGCTTAAAGCTTAGAACATCCATTAACTTATAGAAGATAGCCAGCTGAAATGGAATTGCATGTGTCCTTGCTCCAGATGCAAGGTAAACGATTTCCCTTCTCTCTCCTTTGGTCCTGTTTTTCACTTCATGCTTTAATCATTTTGACACCAAGCTGTATGAAAGTAATTTAAAATTAACATGTCTGACACTTGGTAGCTAGCAGAACCTGATTCTGAACCCTGCCCCCTCTCCAGGACAGCCAAAAGTCTTCTTTGATTGGCTACTGGTCCTGCAGCAGCTGAGGAAGGACCCAGGAAAATACATCCAACAATTAATTTGCTAATTTAGTTTTCTGTTTAATTTGAAACCAGAAAATCCTCAATCACCCAGGAGCTTGGCTTTCTGGCTCACACATTGGCTTTTAAAACTTTTTGTTCAGTAGTGAGCAAAGAAACAGAAGAGAGAGAGGAAGCTTACCTATCTAGGTACATACAATACCTCCTGTGTCCTTCCACCCTAAAAATGTTTTTTTATAGCATCACAATTCACAAGGTCTTTTTTTAAAAGTATATTTTATTATTTTTTTTAGAGAGAAGGAAATGGAGGGAGAGAAACATTTATTGGTTGCTTTTCACATGAGCCCCAACTGAGCACCAGGCCCACAACCCAAGCTTGTGCCCTGATGGGGAATTGAACCAGCAACCTTTCACTTTGGAGGATGATGCACAACCCACTGATTCATGCCAGCCAGGGCCACAAGTCATTTTACCAGGAGAATTCCAAACAACACATTTTTACTCTGTGTAGGTAAACTGCTTCCTGAGTTACAGGGAATTTACAGGCCAGGATGTGTTCAGGATTTAGAAGACTACCTTAGGGTTACAGACAGAGCCATATGGGTTTCTAGCATTATAAGTAAGCATTGCTCTAAGTGTGAAGCAGCTTTCAGGTTCCCTGGAAACTTTTCTGCTAATTTCAAAAGGAAGAGGCAAAGGAAATTTGTATTAGAGATTGAAAAGATTTGTATTAGAGAATTGAGTGAGAAGAAAAACACAGATAACTTCCCACAGGTCCCTCTGCTAGCTTTCCCGTACTGGAGAGAATCTCAGAATTAAGAAGAGAAAGGGGTAAGCTTAACCCTCAAGTGTACACCAGAACCTATACACTTTCGGCCACTCAGAGAGGATTTTTCTCAGCTAATGGTTTAATTTTACTCTCTATTTTCCCACCTCAGCCAGGTTAAATACTTCTGCCTGACTTCTAAGACCATGTATAATCTGGCCTAACCCTACCTATCAATCCCTATTTCTTATTTTTCATCAAAATATGCGAGTATATTCTTCTTTTTTAAAAATTTTATTTATTTATTCTGAGAGAGAAAGGAAGGGAGGGAGGAAGAGAGGGAGAGAAACATCAATATAAGAGAGAAACATCAATTGGTTGCTTCTCCTACACCCTGACTGGAGACTAAACCCGCAACCCAGGCATGTGCCCTCAGCAAGTATTGAACCAGCGACTTTTGCTTTGTGGGATGACGCCCAACCAACTGAGCCACACTGGTCAGGGTCAAAGTATATGCTAATCTGACCAGACTCAATATTCTGAAAATATGCTTCTGTGGTCCTGCCTCTTAACCTTTGTTCATTTTCCTACTGATTCCTCACCCCCCACATGCTCCTCTATCCTTTTATTCAAATCCTATTCGAACCTCAAGACCCACCACGATCTTACTTATTCTATTTAATCTTCCCCACCACTTCTCCTCTTCTGTCTTCACATTGGTACCATTTGTATAATGTTGACCACTGTGCCAAAACCATGTTCAGTTATTTCTTATCTCAGTTCTAACTTTCCAAATAACTATAAAATTATAAAATTTGTGAAGTCAGGGTCCATGTAATATACAGTACTTTGTTTGTTCCCCTCACAGGAGTTTCCCTGGGGATTCATGATAATCATCAGGTCTTTTTTTTTTTTTTAACATTTATTTTCAGAGAGAGAGGAAGGGAGGGAGAAAGAGAGCAAGAAAAACATGGATGTTGTTGCCTTTCACATCCCCCCAACCGCCCCCAACTGGGAATGCAGCCCACAACTCAGGGAAGCATATGCCCTGATGGGGAACTGAGCCACACCAGCCAGAGTCAGGTCCTTGTTTTAAAACACAAATTATCAGGTTGTACCCTCCCTGAGATTCTGTTTTGTTAGATCTAAGATGGGATCCAGGGATATGTATTTTTTGCTCTAGGTGTAGCCAGTCCCCTGATAGAAGTTGGAGAATCACTGCTCACAGCTCATGGCATAAGAGTCACTCAACTTGAATATAAACATTTGGGTATAAACTATAATATATGTACTTATTTATATTACATGATGACCTCATCAATGGGCACTCCCACTGCCAAATCTACACCTCAGGGCACAAATTGGGAAGCAGATAGCCTGGCTTACTTTCTGTGATACCAGTTTGGTATGTTAGGAATCCAAATCTCTTCTTTCACTTTAAAATCTCTTTGAAAGTACAGTTGCAGAGATCAGGTTGATAGAATTGAGGGAATTTTAGCTGGTTAGAAACACAGATCTTCCTTGAGCAGTTGCAATCTATAGTATTTGTGGAGTGTTATTTAAGGGGAATTTGGTATGAGAAAAAGCTGGTCATCTTCTCCCTCAGGCACAACCGTAAAATTAATAAAATGAGTGTTCCTGCTCAGTCCTTAGCCCTTATCCTAAATCCAACTCAAGTGTTAAATGTGTTTCGGAGAGAATGCCCTGGAAGTGAGAGGACAGGATTATCTTAATGACTCCCAACCAGCCTTTCTTGACAGCCAACTGCCAGAGCCTAAGAGTTGGGAGAATACGCTCTTAAAGAGATGACCCCGGGTATCCCTCTGCTTTTTCCTGTACTCTACTATCCTCAATAAAGTAAATAGTGAATATAGCAGTTTCCAGTAATTACCTCAGAGTTGAGAGAAGGGGACCTTTTCAGTTTAAATGTGGACATTTTGGTCTTCGGTGACCCATGTGAGAAGTATTTGAGTATCCAGAATCCCATCACTGGTTTGTTGAAATGCCATATTCTAGATTTTTCATATTCTTACACTATTAAATTTAAAGAGAAAACCTGTGATATTTTAAAAATTCATTTCATAGATATTTACCAAGTGTCTATTATGTCTCAAGTACTGTTCTATTTCTAGAGATACAACAATGAACAGACAAAATTCATGGAGGTTACATTATAATGGTACTAGATATAAACAGATTAAATAATTATATAATATATGAAATGATAAGTGCTGTGGAAAAAATAATAAGCAGAAAATAGAAATGAAAAATGTTGTGAAAGTTTTAAATTTTAAACTGAATGGGTCCTAACCCATGTGGCTCAGTGGACTGGGCATCATCTTGCAAAGATGGTTCAATTCCTAGTCAGGGCGCATGCCTGGGTTGCAGGTTCTGCTTGGTCAATAATCTACTGATATTTCTCTCTCACATCAATATTTCTCTCCTCTTTCACCCTCCTTTCTCTTCTCTCTACAAATAAATAAATAAAGTCTTTTAAAAACTTTGTTTAACTTTGTTTCAGTGAGAGAAGCTCTCACTGAAAAGGTATCACTAGAGTAAAGACCTGAAGGAGTAGAGTAAGGAAGCAAGTCATGTAGGTACCTGAGAAAAGAAAATTTCTGATAATCTCTCAGATAAGTGGTTAAGAGTTAGAACTTGCAAATTTTAACCTAACTCTAGTGCCTTTGCTAAATGCAAAATAACCTCCTCTTTAAAAGTTATTCAGTCCTGAAAACTATAGTCTTCTAAGGCTTAATTGAAAATTTCATATCAAAAAGTACATTTTTTTCCCCTGAAAGCCAAGTAGCACCAATATAGTTGTCACTTAGAAGTATGGAAGTCTGCCCCAAAAACAAACAAACAAATAAAATTTCTTGCAATTTTCAGCTAAAAGATTCTCATTTATTTTAATTAATTAATATGTATTCACAGAAATAGACATTGGATTTTATTTTATTTTATTTTTAATTAAATTTATTGGGGTGACATTGGTTAATAAGATTATACAGGTTTCAAGTGTACATTTCTATGATTCATGATCAGCATGTTGCATTGTGTGCCTACCACCCAAAGTCAAATCATCTTCTGTCACCATATATTTGACCCTATGGATTTTAAATAAATTATTTGTTTTTTAAAAATGAAAAATAGTTTCTTTCATTTGGCTCTCAAAACAAACTGAAATCTGTAAGACTGGTACTATGCCCACTTTACACATAATGCTAAGGCTCAGAGAGATTAAGTGCCTTGCTTTAGGTCATACAGTTAATAAGTATTTGAGTCAGTGTTAAAACTCAGCTCTCTTGATTCTAAATCCCATTTCTTCCCTCCATCAGAGCTGCTATTTCAGTTCCCAAATTAGGAAAACAGCTCCACCACAGTATTTACTTACAGAATTTAAGCAACCTCTAGATGCCCTGTGAAACCACATCTGTCATATAAAAGAGAAATATCAATAGTATATTGTAAAAGCTAATTGTGAAATTAAACTTATAACTAAAAGGACAGACAGCTGGCACCAGTTTCTAAGGCCTGAGTCTTAAAGGCTAGAAGTCTAAATCACAGCAGAAATATTATACCTTTCTACCACTGGGCTCTGGTACAAGGAATGCTTTCCACCTTGGGTAGAGTAGAAGCTGAGAAGCAGCACAATGTTCTATTAAGTACTAAAAATTATCAATATCCTAGTTCAGGCAAAAGGAGATATAGATAAAGAAGTGGTTATATTTCTGGAATTTGGTTCTTTTTCTATTTCCACTACCACTCTAGTCAGGACCCTTGTCACTTACTCCTCATATTTCTATAAAAGCCTATTATCTGCTTTTCTCACATCTGCTTCTCCCCTTTCTCTGATCTCTTTCCCAAACCCTTATTGTACATTCTCCAGATTAACCTTCTTGAAGTGCTGTCACTCATTTACATAAAAACTTTTAATGACCCCAAAATATAGTTCATTTCAAGAAAATATGATTCAGTCTAACATTCAAAACCTTATCTAACACAACTTACTAAAACTGCCACAAGAGGCAATAGAAAATCTGAGTTGTCCTTTATTTATTAAATAAATTGAATTTGTTACAAAAAGTCCCTAAAGAAAGCTCTAGGCCCAGATGGTTTCACTGCTAAATTCTTTTAGGGAAGAAGTGACACTGATCTTACATGAATTCTTGCAGAAAATAGAAGGGAACATTTCCAACTCACTAGACCTTATGTAACTAAACTGACCTTTGTCACTTCTGCCCCAATCACCAAAAAAACTATGGGTGTTTCCTGACTATTCCATACACACCAGGCTACATGCCATTGGCTCACAATTTTTCTCTTTCTTGGACTGTCCTCCTACTTCCTTTGCCTCTGCATTAATTTGGGTAAATAAGAGTGAGGATTCTCAGATAAATTGAAACTTAGGTCTTATTTTTTTATTACCTGCCTCTAAAAACAAGTACAGCTTTGTTGAGTGAACACACACAAAAAATAGAAGCCAGTGTTAGTACTATACATAGACATTAACCCCAACGTAGTGTACACAAAAGAAGAGTCAGGGCTTTCCTGATTCAACAGAGAGAAATGTTTTCACTTAGCAATGAAATGCAATACAGTTGTGCAAAATGCAGAGAATATAAAATGTAAAAAGAAAAAGAAAGAATTACAGCAGCATACTAGTAAGAGCCTTATAGATCACCCAACATTTCAACAAATATTTGAGAGCTGACTGTGAGCCAAGCCTCATGCCAGGCATTTCATATATACTTTGGTAGTCCCTGGCTTTATGAAACTTATAACCTTGTGGAAAAGACAGATAATAAATGGATAAACAGAATTAATAAATTGTGATTAAGCCCTGGCTGGTGTAGCTCAGTGGATTGAGCACAGGCCTGCAAACCAAAGGATCGTAGTTCAATTCCCAATCAGGGCACATGCCTGGGTTGCAGGCCATTTCCCAGCAGGGGACACATGAGAGGCAACCATACATTGATATTTCTCTCCCTCTCTCCTTCCCTTCCCCTCTAAATAAAAATAAATGTGGTGGTTCTTTAAAAAAATAAACTGTGATTAAGTTTTCTAAATGAAAAGAACAAACCCTACAAGAGAAAGAATAATGAGAAAAACAATTTTAAAATAATGGTCAGGAAAGGCTACTCTGAGGAAATAAAGTTTCTTGCAGTATGAGAAGGTATCAGCCACTGATACCGAAATTGAACTGACACATTGAGTACCTCTGTAACAGGTAATTTTCTAAGCATTTTCACACCCCATTTAATTCTCACTATAGACCTGTGAGAGTGGTATTAATTAATATCATCATTACCACTTTCTTACTGATAAAGAAACTAATGCTCAGAGAGCTGCAGTCACTTGCCCAAGATTACACAATGCAGAAGCCATGAATTTGAGATTTAGTTTGAACTCTAATTCAAGGCCTCTGCTCATTTCACTAGATTACCTAATAATCACTCAGACCCAAACATCCACAATATCTACATCCTCCCTGTCGTATTTGACTCCTTTCTATTTCTCATATACCCACTGCCCACCATGTCCAGCAACAAATTCTGGGACCTTTATCTTCAACATCTAACCACTGTTACCACCTCCACTGCTGCCACCCTGACCTAAGCCACCATTGTTTCTTGCCTAGAGTCCTGCAATTGCCTCCTAATTGTTCTCCTTGCTTTTGCCCTTGTACTCCTATCTTCTGTTTTCTACACAGCAGCCAGAATAAACCTTTTAACACATAAGTCATAACATAAAACACGTCATTTCTCCAGTGGCTTCCCATCTCACTCAGAATAAAAGCTTACAATGCCTTACGAGGCCGTATAAAGTCTTCCCCCTGCACTTCCACTTACCTGACCTGTCTTTTACATCTGTCTCTTAGCTCACTCTGTTCAACTACACTGGTTTCCTTCAACAAGTAAACTTCAGTCTCAGGGTTTTTGCATTTACTATGCCCTGTATATGGAATGCTCCTCCCTGTCATATTTGTGTGGCTTGCTCCCTAGCTTCTTTTGTTTCAGCTCAGAGAGTCTTTGGACCATCTTTAATGAATAAAAAACTCTGTCCAAACCATAATTCCTATCTCCCTTACCTATGCTCTCTGATTCTCCAGAACTCTTATTACCATTTGGTATACCATTTGCTTACTTTATTGTTTGCCCTGCCCCTTTAGAATGTAAATTCCAAGAGGACAGGAATTTTATTTTAATCAGCTTAACAATAGCCCACAACCTTCAGACCAACTAGGAATTTTATTTTATTTTCTGTTCTTAGAACAGTTTTCAGCTCCTAGAACACTGACTGGCACATAGTAAGTACTCAATGAATAGAGGCAGGTGACTAAAAACAGACCCTACTTTTTCAATGACTGAATGAACAGAAAGACAAAGTCATTCTGAGGATGGGAAAGCACTTTGTAAACTAGGAAGTAGTATAGAGGCTTATTTCTTCCAGTTGGTTCTTTGGTTCCTAAGCCTAAGAACCACTTAGGTCACCAACTACATAACTAGAAACTCAATCTTGCTCTCCTTGTCTTCTCCAGTTTACTAACAAAGCCAATAAGGACCCTTTCTCTTTTCTAAGGCACCCTTGCATGCATTTGGCTTTTTAGGGTTTTTATTCTGAACAATGGGAGAGATGGTTGGTGCCCTATCTGTGGTTGGGATTCTATACAGGGAAAGTCATTCAATTAAATCAAGCAGTATTGAATTCTTAATTGACACAAATGAGACAGACAGACAGCTGGAGGAGTGGGGGAGGAACAGGGAGCAGGTGTTCTACATAATAGAGAAAGAAAGGGGCAGAATATAAATTCAAACTGATGTTGTAGAAGCTCACTTGTGAGTCTAGATTTTGTAATACATAGAAGGTAAATGTTGCCACAACTTACTTTACATATAGCAGAAAGGACTCAGTGATAGGCAACAGGTTCCAAATATTTGTGCCATTTTGTCTTGTCTGATGGCCAAGACTGCTTCTCTTCATGTACTTTCATTTCTGAAAATCACTCTTGGTAAAACTATTTTTTCCAAGATAAGCTTATGAGATAATGTTTGAATAAAAGAAACCACTTTTTAAATTCTATTTCTAAAAAGAAAAGGAGTGGGGGTTTCTTAACACATGAGTTAGGAAAGGAAAGGAGAGGATGTTTCCGTATCTTCAAATGTCAGTTATAAGGGTATTCCTTCAGAAGAGGCAGGTCCATTGACAACTCTGAAATTTCCTGTGAGAATGTCGGGGGGCATTTTTCTTCTCAGACACATCTTGGTCAGAGCTTTGACTCCCCAGCTCAGATAATTCTTCTCTGTATCCATGGGAATTGCTCCCATAATTAGCAGTGTCTCCTGCCCGAACACAGGAAAGTAAATGTTCAAACCTGGCAGCTGATCCTGGGAAGGAGAGCTGATTAAATCTTTTCTGTTAAGAGGCACCTCTTTGATTTGCATGTGACACCTACATCTTCTACGTCAGGTTTGTCTGAGGGAAGCAATTCCACTCATACCTTCATAAATGGAGATCCTAATATTTAAAGACGCATTTAATCTTAAAAGGAGCCCACTGACATGACTTAGGAAAAAGCATAGGTTTTTCTTCTCTCCCTCCTAGACCCCTCTCCACTAAACACCACCCTGTATTTGGTATGATGAAAGCTCCTGCTGCACAGGTGTATCAAATACCAGGGGACTTGAAGAATGAAAGGAGTTCAGAACATCACTAAGTACACACAGTATTAACTACAAATGGAAAAGTAAAAGAGTGGGCAAACTATTTACAAGTTTTTAGTAAGACAGCCTGGAATCATCAAACCCCAAAGTGAATACTCTTAGTGATATTACAATCCAGAAAAGCTTTCTGTGGGAGGAGGTGTAGTCTTATCTGGATGTAGCTAGGATTATGTACTATCATTCAAACATGTTCAGGAGAGACAATATCCATTTTCTTCTGACATCAAGGCAGCCTTTTTTAGTTTAGTTTAGTCAGATTTATTTTGGTTAGTGTAATAAAAAAAGCCAGGTTGTAGAATTACGTCTAACAAAAACAAAGCCATTGTATGCTTAGTTTCCCTCTGAAAGTCTGCTTTTAAAGCTGTTTGCTGCTCTAGAGCTCCAGTCACCTCACAATACTTGCATTTAGACAGGTTGGCTGTGAGGAAAGCAAATTTGCTTCACACGCAGTAGCCCTAAACCTACACTGTCAGGACAAAAGTTTTTCTTAGCAATGTTTTCTACATGGGTCTGGTTAACTGCCATTCACTTACCTCCAAACTCTTTCTCCTGGGAGACAAAGGCACCTTTGGGCTGCAGTGACATGGGAGAGTTAGAATCAGATCTGTTATCGACATTGCAGCCTTCAATTTCAGTAAGAGGCTAAATCTGTCTATTCCAACTACAGGAAGGCAGTCTTTATAACCCCCGGAGCACTTGGCCAATTATGCACCTGCAAATATACCATACAGGACATTTCAGGTTCCTAAGCACTTTGAAAACTGATACTTAAACAGTCTCAAGGGATCCTATCACCCACCTCAAATAATAGCTGCTTTGGAATCTGTTGTTGGCACCAGAAAAGGAAAGAATCCTCTGAAGTCATTCTAAAGCCATTTTTATTGTGTATTTTCAAACAAAGGACCTCACCAAAAGAACTTCTGTTACAAAATCAGGGTAGAAAGTAAAACTCATCTCATCTAAGAGTCAATTACCCTGGCAATTTTGTGAAGGGATGGGAAATGAGTGCTAGGGGAGAGGGTTGTGGGGAGGGAGTGAGATTGGCTTTTAAAATCCCCTGGGTGAGAAGGGTGTTCCCACTGACTCTAAACTCTAACAATTACAACAGAAGGGCCTCTGTGACTTTCTGGCTATAAACTTTTTATGATTATTAACTGGGGAAATCTAGAATATGTGGAATTTTAACAATCGGCTTTCAACTTCCATTTGCTACTTTCTGAGAAATTTGTTTTGTACAGACAAAATAAACTAAAGCTCAGAATTTATGTTAGCTACCTTCGTATTCCTTGCTGAAAATCCACCTTCTTATATATCTTACTTTCAGTGAAGAGACGGATACCCTACATATTATTTATCTCAGGAAAGAAATACATGTGGGAAAAGAAGCAATTTCTTTTCGTTGCAATTAAGTCATGACAACCTGTTGTGGGATTATCCTGCCATCTGCTGTTCAAAGGAGAAACAACATCCCATTATCCTGCTTTGGGATGACCAAGGCAAAGGTTTTGGAACAGTTAAAATCTTCCTTCTTTTAAGAGTATCGCTCTCTATTTTTATTATTGTGAGGTAAAGAAAATGTGATTAATAGCAAGAGTTGCTGATGGCCCTGACTGGTGTGGCTCAGTTGGTTGAATGTTGTCCCTCAGAGCAAAAGGTTGCTGGTTCACTTCCTGGTTAAGGCACGTACCTGGGTTGAGAGTTCAGTGCCTGGTCAGGACGCTTAGGAGAGGCAAATACATAAAATCTTAAAAAAAAAAAAAAGAGAGAGAGAGAG
The DNA here is from genome assembly GCF_021234435.1 of Artibeus jamaicensis. NCBI lineage: Eukaryota > Metazoa > Chordata > Mammalia > Chiroptera > Phyllostomidae > Artibeus > Artibeus jamaicensis. Next base: position 15,259,128 of record NW_026522057.1, read on the forward strand.
GTCCAAAAAGTGTGGATATAATCCTTTTTGAAAACACTTGACAATATTGTATCAAGAGTGATAGAATGTTCTTTGCTTTGACCTAGTCATTCCACCCTGGAAACCTGTTCTAATGAATGCATCCAAAATTCAGAGAAAGCAATGTGCATAAAGATGTTTATCACAATGATCATTTTATATTGACAAGAAAATTTAAGAAGCACCTCCAATGTCCACCAATTAGCAAATGATTAAAACTTGGTGAAATGTTCTGAACCTATTAAAATATTAAAAGTGTGAGAATACATGATGAAGTGTTTATTTTATAATGTAACATAAAAATAAAACAGATTAAAACCTAAGCATAGAAAATAAATATTTTGGGGGGAAAATGCCACACCAAAATACTTTCGGGAAGGTCTTTATGAGGCCATGAAGCACTAAACACTTTTTCCTACCTTTTAATGTTTTAAAAAATGTATTTAATGACACATTAATTTGTGCAATAGAGGAAAAACTCATTTCCCCTAAAAGATGACTGGGTTCTAATTCCATATTTTATTAAACTACATCAAAGGAACAAATCCTGTGTGACTACAGGCAATAAACTTTGCCTCTCTGTGGCTTAAGACTTTCATCTGTCAATTGCTCCCCTCCTCTCCCAGGGTTGGTCTAGGATCAACCCAATAATGGTTGTGACAGTACTGTACTTTGAAGAGTCTGATATTCCATATGATTTGTTATTAATAATTTATTTTATCTACGGGTTCTCCCAAGTCTTATCCATATCCCTGGTTTCCTGCCTGGGATCAATCCTTCACACTTGTCAAAAATAATACTTTCTTTTCTTGGTTAAAAGGCACCACTCTCCACTCAAGAATCTAAGTCATGTGGGTGTTTCCCCTGAACTCTTGATTTGGCCTCTCTAATCATTTCCCCTCTGATCTCCCTGTCTGGTCTCCCTTATACCACTGCGTTGCCTGCCTAGTGATTGCTCTAAAATGAGAAGTTGGTCAAGCCATTTCCCAGCTCAGAATTCTTCAATGGCTCCTACTGCCTTCTGGGATTATGTTTAAACTCCTAGGCCTGGTATTCAAGAACTTTGTATTGAACTTTCAAGTCTCCTAATATATCAGGCAGTTTCATACCTTTTTTATTTTGTTTGTGCTATTCTCTCTGCTGGAAATGCCCTTTCTGGCTGTCTGCCTGACAACCCCCTCCCCATCTTTTAGGCATCAGCTCCTCTTGAAACCTTCCTTGACACCCTGCCCTGTGCCACTGGCTCCATTTCCCCACAGTTACTTTAATAACATCACTTACACACAGTCAGGTAGTTTTCTATTTCTTTATGACTCTCTCACTAGATTAAAAGCTCCTTAATAGTTTACGAATCCTGTATTAAGATATATATAATCTCCATCCCAGCAACTAGTACTGTGCCTGATTTATAGTAGAAGTTCAGTAAATGCTTGTTGAATAAAAAAATAATAATTCATCTAACATTTTAAGTTCCAGAAGGCTTTCATTGTATCGTTGCATTTGATCCTGGTAACTAGCAAAGCAAGGACTTGAGCCCCACTTTCTAAAAGATGAAAAAAACCCAAATCCTATAGCAGATAGTATTCTTGTTCAACCCATACTCTTTTAGATCTCTTACTAGTTTCTCCCATCCTTCCCTTGGCTGCTGTTCACTTTTGCTTCCAATAACCACTACCTGAACCTCTTCTGAGAAGTATGGTCCTCAAGCTATCAGAATGGCTTTGATCCTTCCTTTCCTCTCCCTTGGTTTTCAGCAAATGACTAATTGGCTATGGGAGTTTGAAAGCCCATTTTACTTGTCTCCAATGGAATTTATACTCCTGAGTTCCCTGAGGGATAAAGCTACCCTCACTGGGACTGCCTAAAGTCTCATTTTGCTTGGCTTCTTCCCCTTCCCTGACCTGTGTCCCCTATGCCCTTACTGACTTCTTATAACACTTCCTTATCTATTACCCAGGAATCCTTGTTTTGGGGTCTACTTCTGGGATTCCCTAGGCATCCACTAAGCATGTCCTTAGTTCCTACTATGTGTTATAACCCATTAGGAGAAAAAATACAAAAAAGAAAAAAAGAATCTGTTAAGTGGTTTTACAAAAGCTAACTTAACTGACTTCTTACAAACTCTCTATAAGTAAAGTGTATATATTCAAATTTTATAACAGCTGAATAAACAAGCTCAGAAAGGCTGGGTAATTTACCCAAAACCACACAGCAGTTGAAGAGTCAACAGTTTGATCTTGGTTATTTTTCCACTAGGAAATATAGATTCCACTATGTCTTGATCACTCCTCTAACTCTAAATTCAGTGTTTTTCTCTTTGTGACTGTATGATAGTCTGGTCAAAGTAAAAATCATTTGGTAAAAACTCTTATTTTTTATGTTTATCTACATTTCTAGTCGACTCATTTGCCAGTTTGTAAACTTTTAGTAATGTCAGATTGCGTGACAAAAGCAGATAAGAGACAACAAGATCTTCTTCAAAATAGGCTCTCTCTTTTTTTCTTCTACTACAACAATTCCCTAGTTTAGCCATAAATCACTCTAATAATGTGAACACTGGCAAGTTTCCTAACCTCTCTGGGCCTCAATTTCCTTATTTTTGAAGTGGAAAAATAAGATAAAAGAACACCTACTTTTGGGGGTAGGTTAATAAAAAACACTCAGAATAGTGTCTGATACAAATTGTGCACCAAATAAATGTTGGCAATTATTATTATTATTACTGTTACTTATTAAACATGTTATTCTCCAAAAGGCTGTTTATAAGTCCTTTTGTTCATATGTGCATTATAGTGCTCAACCACAGAGACTCAGGATGAACAAAACACTAACAATGAGTTACTCAAATAAGCCCTGGATGTTACATACTAAGAGGGAACTGGTTGCTCGGATATCATTATTGTTATTTTCAAGAGAATAGATAAAAAATAGTATTCAATTGTTTTCACAGTCCACAAGAGTACATTCCTATTCCCTCTTGTGGTAATTCCTAAAATTACTATTACCACTTAAATATATCATAGACTTTATAGGACTGAATTTAGAAGAGTTCTTAGAGACTGCTGAAAGGCCACATTTAGTTCAAAGGTTATCAAGCTGAAGCCCCAAACCTCTATATGTCAGAGAAGGTGTTAATGACTATTTCAAAATTTGAAAAAGTTTAGCTAAAATTGTTCAATTACCTATGACAGAGAAAAATGTTTTCAAGCATATTAACCCTTTTAATCCTCATAACAATCCTTTGAGGAAGGTACCACATTATCATTCCCATTTTACAGATGGAGTTGATCCATAGAGATGCTGAATAACTTGACCTAGGAAACAAATAGCAGAGATGGGTTGGAACCCAGGCAGTCAGCTCCGGGGCCTATATACTCAATTACACTGCTGTACAGTTACAATAATACTAGCTCTATTTTCTCAGCACCATCTAGAACACATCCTTACAACTGAGCTGCATTTTGCAGATGAAAAAGCTCAGAATCAAAGGGGCACAAGAAGTTTTTGTGGGTGAAGGATATATTTATTATCTGTTCGTGAAGATGGTTTCACAGGTGTACACAAATGTCAAAACTCATCAAACTGTAGCCTGTGCAGTTAAGTGAATATCAGTTTTTATCTCAATAAAGCTCTTTTTGTTTATTTATTTTTTAATAGTTTATTTTTATTGTACCTTTTCCCATTATTACTTATCTCCTTTATACCCTCTTCCAACTCTACCTACCTCCCCACCCCACAATCACCACACTGTTGTTCATGTCCATGAGTTCTCAGTAAAACTCTTTTTAAAAACAACATGGAGATATCAGAGTATAACATTAGATAGGCAAAAAATCAGAAAGCTGGGTAATGTTAAGTGTTAGCCAAAATGGGAGGGTATTGGGACTCTAGTGCAGCCTTTCTGGAGAGCAATTTACCATTATACAATCAAATTAATTTTGGCTATATCCTATGTTCCAGTAATTCTGGTCCTGGATCACTATCAAAAAAAGAATAATCCTTGCCCTGGATGGTGTGGCTCAGTGGATTGAGCATGGGCCTGTGAAGTAAAGGGTCGCCGGTTCGATTCCCAGTCAGGGCACATGCCTGGGTTGCAGGCCAGGTCCCCAGTAGGGGGGCATGCAAGAGGCAACCACACATTGATGTTTCTCTTCCACTCTTTTTCCTTCCCGTCCCCTCTCTCTAAAAATAAATAAATAAAGTACTAAAAAAAAGTAGAATCCCATCATAGTCAAACTGCACAAAATCAAGGAAAAGAAAATACAAAAATATATGAGAGGAGGACAAACTTTTTGACATCAAGACTTACTACAATGGCATGGCTGGGTAGCTCAGTTGGTTAGAAGATCATCTTGATACACCAAGGTTTCAGGTTTGATCTCTGGGGCACATGCAGGAATCAACCAATGAATATATAAATAAGTGGAACAACAAAAATCAATGTTTCATTTTCTCTCTCTCTTTCCCTCCCTTCCTGTCTCAGATATCAATACTTCCCTACAAGATTTTATTTTATTTTTAGAGAGAGGAGAAGGAAGGGAGAAAGAGAGGGAGAGAAACATAAATTGGTTGTCTCTCGCATGCCTGCAATGGGGACCTAGCCCACAACCCAGGCATGTCCCCTCGCTGGGAATTGAACCAGCAGCCTTCAGTTCACAGGCCAACAGTCAATCCACTGGACCACACCAGCCAGGGCAGATTAAAAAAATTTTGAGAAAACATTATAAATACTATTAAGCTATAGTAGTCAAAACAGTACGGCATCATAAAGACATGTAATCAATAGAACTGTTGATTACAATAGATCTGTTTCTGGAGAGTCCAGAAACAGAGCCACACAATCGATTTTCAACAAAAGCAGTTTAAGCCCTGGCCAGTGTGGTCAATTGGCTGGAATGTCATGCCATAGAGAGAGAGGTCTTGGGCTTGATTCCAGGTGAGAGCTCATGCCCAGGTCGCAGGTTCCATCTCCAATTGGCAACCAATGAATGTTTCTCTCAAAAAACAAACAAACAAAAAATGCAATGAAAAGATGTCCTCAGGTGAGGATAAAAAAAAAGGCAAAAGCACTTTAAAAAGATAGTCTTTTTAGAAAAATGGTGCAGAAACAACTGGATATCCATAAAAATAAAACAAATATCAATCCTTGTCTCATACCATGCAAAAAAATTACTTTGAAATGGATCACAGACCTAATCATAAAACTTCTGCAAGAAAACAGAAAAAAATATTTGAGACTTTAGGATATAAAAAGCTTTTCTTAGAACACAAAAAGAAAGTTAATCATAAAAACTTGATAAATTGGACTTAATTGGTATTACAATTTCCTGCCCTTCTAAGATAGCATTAAAAAATGAAAAGGCAGCCCTGACTGGTGTACTCTGTGAGTTGGGCATCATCCCTCAGACCCAAGGGTCACTGGTTTGATTCCTGGTCAGGGTACAGGCCTGGGTTGCAGGCTAGGTCCCTGGTTGGGGGTGTGTGAGAGGCAAAAGATTGATGTTTCTCTCCCTCTCTTTCTCCCTCCCTCCTCCTCTCTAAGAATTAATTAATTAATTAATTAATTAATTAAATACTTATGATCCACTGATTGAACATCTGCTTTGTGTCAAACATGGTGCTGGGCAACTTACTTAATTATCTCAGTCCTCTGAAACACCTTTGTAAAGTAGGTACATTACACAGAAGATGATAAAAGGAAAAACTGAGATTTAGAAAGGTTGGATAATTTGCCCAAAGCCATACAGCTTTGCCATACAGTGCAAAGCCATACAGTGGGTGGTAGAGCTAAGTTTTCAAACCTGGATTGGTCTGATTCCAGAGTCCAGTCCAGTTGTGAGAATTCCTTTATATCTGGGGGTTCTTATTTATATCTGTGTCTGATCTCCTTTCTATAAATCACTACAAAGCAACAAATTATTCATTTATGCATCTTCCCAGTGCCTCCTAATATATGCTATGCACATAATTGGTATTCAATAATGGTTGTTGATTGAATAATAATATATGCACAAAATGCTTTAAAAGTATACAATCTTCATTTAAAAACTTAAACAAAACTAAGGCTCAGAGCTGTTCAGTGGTTTGCACAAAATTACATTGTAAAAAACAAGATTTCATCACAGGTTTTCTAAATCCAAGTCCAGTGCTAGTACCAGTTTTACCATGTTCTAACAGGGTGATCTTGGGTAGGAATTTAACCTCAAACTCATAAGTAAAATGAATATAATTAAAGCTTTACTCCATGGGTAAGTAAGTAAAGGCAATAATACTTCTAAAGCACTTGGGACAGTGGTTGGTACCAGATAGGCACTAAAAAACCACAAACTATTGCCCTGACCAGTATGGCTCAGTTGGTTGCAGTTTTTGTTCCGCAAAGCAAAAGGTTGGTGGTTTGATTCCCAGTCAGGGCACATGCCTGGATTGTAGGTATGGTCCCAGGTAGGGGTGCATATGAGAGGCAATTGATTGATGTTTCTCACATCAATGTTTTTCTCCCTCTCTTCCCCTTTCTCTAAAAGCAAATAAAATCTTTTTTAAAAACCATGAATTATTGATTAAGAAATTTAAGTTATTTGATATTCTATTTGATTTAAGTTATCTAACATTCTGTTTTTTCTTGTGTAAATGGAAGTACTAATATCTCCTTCCCTGGAGAATTTGATAATTAAATGAGCTGAAGTGGTTAAGGCCCCCTAGGAAAGTGCTGAGTATGTAGTAAATGGGAGGAAGGAACAGAGGTTGCATTTGAACAAATACCAAACCAAAGTCATACTTTTTTCCTCCAAAAAATTAAGTGTTGGGTGGGTGCCTAGAAAATGTTTGTTGACTGACAAATGAGTAGATGCCAACATCATTGCAATGTATAATGTAATAAATAAATTTCATCTTTCTAAAATATGTTGCTTTTTAGGAAATCAAAATATTCACCTATCCCTATACAGGCTTTATAGCTTCTTGGGTTAGGGATCAGTAAATCATTTTCTTTTTGCCATTGTGTCCCTGTAAAATGTCTGGGCATTAATTAAGGCTTTCCTTTGATATCCTAAAGGCAGGAAGGTAGCTCTCTAAGACTATGGTCAAGGGTACAGCCTGCTATTTCTGAATCTCTCAACCTCTTAAATTCTTAGGATAAATACTTGGGGCAGGTCTGGGTTGTGAAAACACACACAAACACACTTTTTTTAAAAATGTGTGTTTATTTTCCTGAATTCATATCTTCGTTTTAGAAAGTTTTGCCACATATTGAAAATACACATATAAAAGTATCATTGTGAATATTTTGTTTCAATTATTTCGGGTTTTTTCCTATACATATAACATTTTAAAAATAAATTGATCTTGCCCTAACTGGTGAGGCTAAGTTAGTTGGGCATCATCCAGCAAAGTGAAAAGTTGTTGGTTCAATTCCAGTCAGAGCACATGCCTGGGTTGTGGGTTTGGTCCCTCCAGACAGGGTTTGTATTAGAGGCAACTGATTAATGTTTCTCTCTCACATTGATGTTTCTCTTTCTTTCTTTCTCCCTTCCTACCCCTCTTTCTAAAAATAAATAAAGAAAATCTTTCAATGTTAATCTCATCCTTGCCCTGACTGGTGTGGCTCAGTGGATTTAGTGCTGGCTTATAAATTGAAAGGTTGCTAATTCGAATCCCAGTCAGAGTACATGTCTGGGTTGCAGGCCAGGTATCTGGTTGGGAGCCTTATGAGAGGCAACCAATATCTCTCACATACTGATGTTACTTTCCCTCTCTTTCTTCCTCCCTTCCCCTCTCTCTAAAAGTAAATAAATAAAATCTTTAAATGTTAATTTCACCCCCCAAATAAAAAACACACACAGTAAACTGAATTTATACTGTATTTAAACCCTTGCTTTAAAAAACATTTTATTTGTTTATTTTTAGAGAGAAGGGAAGGGAGGGAGGGGGAGGGGAGAGAGAGGTAGAGAACAGCGATATGTTAGAGATACTGGGGATCTGACCCACAACCCAGGCATGTGCCCTGACTGGCAATCAAACTGGTGACCTTGGTTTGCAGGCTGATGCTCAATCCAGCCAGGACAACACCTGCTTTTTAAAAGCCGTTATATCACTGCTGGCTGGTGTAACTCAGTGGATTGAGCATGGACCTGCAAACCAAAGGGTCACCAGTTCAATTCCCAGTCAGGGCACATGCCTGGGTTGCAGGCCAGTTCCCCAGTTGGGGACATATAAGGGGCAACCACAAACTGATATTTCTATCCCTGTCTTTCTCCTTCCTGTCCCCTCTCTCCAAAAAAATAAATTAAAATCTTTTTTCTTTTTTTAAAATACATTTTATTGATTATGCCATTACAGTTGTTCTATTTCCCCCCTTCATTCCCCGCCACCCTGTACACCCCTCCCCCACCATTCCCCCCCTTAGTTTATGACCACGTGTTTCAAGTTCTTTAGATTCTATATTTCTCCTACTATTCTTGCCCTCCCCCCTATTTTCTACCTACCATCTATGCTACTTATTTTCTGTACCTTCTCCCCCCTTCTCCTTCTCCCACTCCCCTATTGCTAACCCTCCATGTGATCTTCATTTCTATGGTTCTGCTCCTGATCTAGCTGTCTTCTTAGTTTGCTTTTGTTTTAGGTGTGGTTCTTAATAACTGTGAGTTTGCTGTCCTTTCACTATTCAATTAAAATCTTTAAAAAAAAAGACATTGGTCCTAGCCAGGTAGTTCAGTTGGTTAAAGCATCATCCCAACATACCAAGGTTGTGGGTTTGATCCCCATTCAGGGCACATACAAGAATCAACCAATGAATGAATAAATGGGTGGAATAGCAAGTAAATGTTTCTCTCTGTCTGTCTCCCTTCCATCCTCTCTCTCTAAAATCAATACATTAAAAGACATTATATCAAGAATACTTCCCCATGTTCTTAATAATTTTCTCATAGTCACAAATTATAGTATAATATAATATTGTATCATATTATATCATCATATATTGTACTCTATGTGTTTGTGACTTTATTGATATAATTTAAATTTGACCAATTTCCCACCAATATAAAACACTATGGGAAGAGATTAGCTAAGGAACATATATGCATAGCCTGTGGACACAGACAATAGTGTGGTAAAGGCCAGGGGAGGGGAGGCAGGAACTGGGTGGAGATGGGCAAAGAGAGAGAGGGAAATGTGGGACATTTGTAATAGTGTCAACAGTAAAAAATTAAAAAAAACAAAGCACTGTGGGGTATACTTTTACATTATTTTTATATTCATTCCTAATTCTCTCTTTAACATAAATTCAGTGGTATGCCAGGGACTATTTTTACTGGCTCATGAGAGTCATTTGTGAGCATCTCTTTCCAACTAAACATTCTTGTTAGTAGCTTGAAATTGGCCATTGTGGAAAAAAATTACATCACAAAATCAGTAAAGGCTACAAATCAGGAGTCCTTCCCTCTGCCCCTGTAAGCTGTTAAGCCTTTCTCAATGTGCCACTATATAAGTTCCTCAAAGTAGTATTTCAGAAGCATAGAGTATGTATATTTTAAAAAATATTTTACTTATTTATTTTTAGAAAGAGGGAAAGGGAAGGAGAAAGAGTGGGAGAAAAACATCAATGTGTGGTTGCCTCTCATGTGTCCTCCACTGGGGACCTGGCCCACAACCCAGGCATGTGTCCCGACCGGGAATCAAACCGGTGACCCTTTGCTTCACAGGCCCCTGCTCAATCCACTGAGCTACACCAGCCAGGGAAATATATATTTTATGCACATTTAAAATATTTTGTTATTACCACATTGCCCTCCAGCTAGTTCTACTAGCAACTTCTGAGAATGAGGCCTGGCAAAGTTGTTATTTTTGTCAGCTTCCCATGGAGAAGCCAGTATAATCCTTGGAGGTTTTAAGAGTAGAGATCAATGAAATAGACAACAGAAAAATAATATAGAGGACTTCCAGCCAAGATGGAGGCGTAGGTGGAAATGCTGTACCTCCTTCACACAACCAAATTTAAGGACAACAAAGATTTAGAAACAAAAATACAACCAAAACAGACAGATAATTGAACTGTACCGAATCCAACAACAATGAACCATTCATCCAGACTGGTGAGAGGGGCGGAGTTGGCCACAGGTGGAGAGGGGTCCCCCGTAGGAAAAGGCGGTGGTTAGTGGACGGGGGGGGGGGGGAGGGGGTGCAGGGACAAAAACCAAGTAAGGCTCGCAAGGCAGTTGACTGACCGCAGACACACATTCGCACGCAGATAAACCAGGCAGGTTTAAAAACGGTCAGTGAGACAGACCACGCAACCCAGGGCCCCAGCAACAGGAAATAAAGCCTAAAAGCAATGACTGGAAAAACTTTTGGGGGTTGAGAGAGGCTCCCAGCCTCACAGGATAGTTTGTTGGAGAGACCCATAGGGTCCTAGAACGTACTCAAGCCCATCCACCCAGGAACCAGCACCAGAAGGGCCCCATTTGCTTGTGGGAAGCGGCAGAGGGGATCAAAATTCAAGAAAGAGGAAAAAGCACCATCACTCCCTCTGACCCTGCCCCCACATACTGTGTCACAACCCAGCTACTTGAGTTGTCCCACCCTGGTGAGCACCTAAGGCTCACCAGACGTAACAAGCATGACCAGATCAAAACATTATGGCTCAAGCAGAAGAACAGTGCAAAACCCCAGAGCCAATACTTCTAAGCAACCAAGAGATAGCCAGTTTATCAGATGCACAGTTCAAAACACTGGTAATCAGGATGCTCATAAGACTGGTTGATTTTAGTCACAAATTAGAGGAACAAATGAAGGCTACACTAAGTGAAATGAAGCAAAATGCACAGGGAACCAATAGTGATGGGAAGAAAACTGGAACTCAAATCAATGGAGTGGACCAAAAGGAAGAAAGAAACAATCAAACAGAAAAGAATGAAGAAACAAGAATTCAAAAAAATGAGGAGAGGCTTAACAACCTCCAGGACATCTTTAAATGTTCCAACATCTGAATTATAAGGGTACCAGAAGGGGAAGAGGAAAAACAACAAGTGGAAAAGTTATTTGAACAAATAATAAAGGAGAACTTCCCCAATCTGGCAAAGGAAATAGACTTCCAGGAAATCCAGGAAGCTCCGAGAGTCCCAAAGAAGTTGGACCCAAGAAGGAACACACCAAGGCACATCATAATTACATTAGCCAAGATTAAAATGAAGGAGAGAATCCTAGAAGCAGCAAGAGATAAGGGCACAGTCACCTACAAAGGAGTTCCCATCAGACTGTCAGCGGATTTCTCAAAAAAGACTTTATAGGCAAGTAGGGGCTGGAAAGAAGTATTCCAAGTCATAAAATGCAAGGACCTACATCCAAGATTGCTCTATCCAACAAAGCTTTCATTTAGAATGGAAGGGCAGATAAAGTGCTTCTCAGATAAGGTCAAATTCAAGGAGTTCATCATCACCAAGCCCTTATTATATGAAATGTTAAAGGGGCTTATCTAAGAAAAAGAAGATAAAAATATGAACAGTGAATGGACAGCAAACTCACAGTTATTAACGACTACACCTAAAACAAAAGCAAACTAAGAGGACAGCTAGATTAGGAGCAGAGCCACAGAAATGGAGATCACATGGAGGGCAAGCAACAGGAGTGGGAGGAGAAGGTACAGAGAATAAGTAGCATAAATGGTAGGTAGAAAATAGACAGGGGGAGGGCAAGAATAGTATGGGAAATGTAGAAGCTAAAGAACTTGTGACACATGGACATGAACTAAAGGGGGAGAATATGAGAGGAGGGGGTGTGCAGGGTGGAGGGGAATGAAGGGGGGAAATGGGACAACTGTAATGACATAATCAATAAAATATATAAAAAAGAAAAATAATAATATAAAAAAGGCAAAAGCTAGTTATTTGAGAGTATTATCTGATAAACCTCTAGGCAGACTAGCCAGAAAAAAAAGAAAGACACAAATTACTAATATTTGGAATGAGAGATGGGAGGTTACTAAAAATACCAGACAATAAAGAATAATTAGGAGATACTAGGAGAACTTTATGCCAATAAATTAGATGCCAACAAACTTAGATGAAATTCCTTGAAAAAAACAAACTACCAAAGTTAATTCAGGAAGAAATAGATAACTTGAATAGCTGTATAGCTCAGAAATGCAAGGTTGGTTGAACATCTGAAATCAACTTTGTAATTCACCATGTTAACAGATGGAAACAAAAACATATGATCACCTCAAGAGGTACAAAGAAAGCATTTGACAAAATCTAACATACATTCATGATAAAATCTCTCAGCAAACCAGGAAGAGAAGGGAACTTAATTCAGCCTGATAAAGGACATCCAAGAAAACCCAACAGGTAACATCAAATGTAATGGTATAAGACTGAGTCCTTTCCCCCAAAGACTGAGAGCAAGGCAAGGATGTTTTAAATTTTAATATTGTACCAGAAATTCTGGCCAGTACAATAAGCAAGAAAAATAAATAAAAGTCATTGACTTGCAGAGGATAAGATTGTCTATGTGGAAAATTCTAAGGAATCTACAAAAATAGGTACTAGAACCAATAAGTTAAGCAAAACATCAGAGTACACAGTCAATATACAAAAAACTATGTTCCTATATACTAGCAACATGCAATTGAAACTGAAATTTGAGAAACAATGCCATTGACAATATTTTAAAAAATCAAATAAATGAAGATAAAGTCAATAAAAGATATGTAAGATCTGAAGACTGGAGTCTACAAAATGTTGTCGAGAGAACTTAAAGAAAACCTAAATAAAGATATACTGTGTTTATAAACTGGAAGACTCAATCTTGTTAAAATGTTAATTCTTCAACTTAAACTATAGATCTAATGCAATTCAATAAAACTTTCCAGATATTCAAAGTTCCCAGAGTAAGCATCACCTTGGCTTAAAATTATGGAGGGAGTAAAGTAGTAAAGGTGGAGCAGGGAGTTCCAGGTTAGATAGACACACGTGAATTTAATCCCAAGTTCTGTCCCTTACTAGTTGTGTGCCCTTAAGTTTATTTAACTTTTCTCTGTTTAGGTTTTCTCATCTTTCAAGTGGAGATGACAAATTGCCTCATAGAAATGCATGGTTCCCAGGGCTCAGTAGTTGGCAGTATACTTTTTTAAAAAGATTTTATTCATCCATCTTTAGAGGGGAAAGGAAGGAGAGAGGGAGAGAAACATCAATGTATGGTTGCCTCTTGTGTGTCCTCCACTGGAAACTGGCCTGCAACCTAGGCATGTGCCCTGACTGGGAATCGAACCGCGAAACTCTGGTTCACAGGCCCATGCTCAATCCACTGAGCTACACCAGCCAAGGCTTGGCAGTATACTTTTCATTAAAATTATGGATTTCCCTTGAATGAAAAACCTGTGACCATTAGATAGGTTAAAAAAATACTTTTTAGGTAGAAAAAACATGAAACATTATTAAAATTTGAGAAATAATTAATATTTTAGAAAAAGTTAAAACTTCTGCTCTTCAAATAAAATGACAAGTTACATATTGGAAGAAAATATTCACAATACATATATCTGACAAAGATCTTGTAAGGAGAATATACAAAGAATTTTTCACAATCCGTAAGATGAATAACTCAGTTGTTAAGTGGGGCTAAAGGTTGGAACAGACCAAAGAATATATAGAAATAGCCAATAAGTATATGAAAATAGCCATAAGTATATGATTCAGCATCATTAGTCATTAAAAAATGCAAATTAAAACCACAAAGGGAAACCACTTCCAACCCACTAGAAGGTCTAGTTAAAAAGACTAATACTAAAGATTGGCAAGGGTACAAAGCAATTGGAGCTCTCCTATATTGTGAGTCAGAGTGTAAAATGTACTTTGGAAAACAGTTTAGTACTTTAAAAAATTTATTGACTTTTATAATTTTTAAATTTTTTATTTATTTTTAGAGAGGGGGGAGAAAGAGAGAAACATCAAGGTGAGAGGGAAATATCAGTTGTTTGCCTCTGGTAGGTGTCCTGACTGGGACGGAACCCACAATCCAGGCAAAGTGCCCTGACCGTGAATCAAACCGGCGACCTTTTGCTTGCAGGACAATGTCCAACCAACTGAGCCACACAGGTCAGGGCCTAAATTTACTGATTATTTTTTTGACGGGGGGAAGGGAGAGAGAGGGAGAGAAAGAAAAAGAGAAAAAACATCGATTTTTGTTGTTCCACTCATTTATGCATTCATTGGTTGATTCTTTTTTTTTTAATATTTTATTTATCTATTTTTCGAGAGAGGGGAGGGGAAGGAGAAAGAGTGGGAGAGAAATATCAATGTATGGTTGCCTCTTATGCGTCCCCTGCTGGGAACTGGCCTGCAACCCAGGCATGTGCCCTGACTGGGAATCGAACCGCTATACTCTGGTTCACAGTCCCGCGCTCAATCCACTGAGCTACACCAGCCAGGGCCATTGGTTGATTCTTGTATGTGCCCTGACCAGGCATTCTCGTATACACAATCTGGGTATATTAGGTATCAGGATGACACTCTAACCAACTGTGCTAGCAGGCCAGGACTACTTAGTAATTTTTTTAAAGATTTTATTTATTTAGTTTTAGAGAGAAGTAAAGGAAGGGAGAAAGAGAGGGAGAGAAACATCAGTGTGTGAGAGATACATTGGTTGCCCTCGCACATTCCCAGATGGGGACCTGGCCTGCAACCCAGGCATGTACCCTGACTAGAATCGAATTGGCGACCTTTGGGTTCACAGGCCAGCACTCAATCCATTGAGCCACATCAGCCAGGGCTATTTAGTAATTTTTTACATAGTTAAACATACACCTTATCCTGTGATACAGCTATGCCACTTCCATGTACTTACCTATGAAAATAAAAACATTTCACACAAATACCTACATTCATATTAGCCAAAAACTGGAAAAAATGTCCATTAACAGATAAATAGATTAAACAATTGTGGCATACTCATCAAATAAATACTACTCAGCAACAAAAATGGGTGAATATACAACAGCATGGATGAAGCTTCATAGACATTATGCTGAACAAAAGTCAAAGAAAAGAACATACTGTATGATTTTATTTATACAAATTTTAAAACAGGAAACACTAATTCATGGTGATAAAAATCAGAATAGTGAATAGTGGCTTCCTCTGACATTGGGGGAGATAGAGAAAGGGACACAAGGGAATTCTGAGTAATGAAAATATTCTACATCTTGGAGTAGTATGGGTTTCACAGGTGTTTGTCAAAACTCATCCAATCATACTTAAAAACCTATGCATTTTATTGTATGTAAATTAAACCTCAATATAGCTGATATAAATATACATGTAAAATTCCCTCATGGTCTGTGGCTTGTGTTAGAGTTTAGGAAGGGGGAGCCCCTCCCTAAATTGGCTCAGAATAGGACTAGTCGTAGAAAATGACCTGCCACCTGCAGGCAATTCATCAGCACACCCAGGTGGTGTGCTGACAGCTCCAATCCGGCTCTCTCAGTGTGACCTAAGGGCCTTTCTTATGGAATGCTCATCCTGCTGGTCTTGGCCAACCAGAGGGAACTTGGGCAAGCCACGGACCTTTGAGTGCACCTCTAATGAGATACAACGCGGCCAGCTTTGCAGTCAGAGATCCGGGGTTCCAATCCTAGCATTCTGCTTTCTTCAGAAGTATGTGACCTTGGCTATATAAATCACTCAACCTCTCTGAAGCTCAGTGCTCCAGAAGGGCAAGGAGTGTCTGTCACTGTATTTCCAGTGCCTGGAATACACATGACTACTAAATGAACAGCACCCTGCTGGGGCAGGAAGGCTGTGCTATATACTTATAAAGCAAAAGTTTTAGTTATCTGGTCCCCTGGAGACAATGGTTAATATTGTGGGGGATCGCAAACCCCATTAAGAATCTGATGGCCCTGACTGGTGTGTCTCAGTTGGTTGGGTGTTGTCCCGCAAGGCAAAAAATTGTGGGGTCAGGGCACATGCCTGGGTTGCGGGTTTGGCCCCTGGACAGGGTATGTATTAGAGGCAACTGATCAATGTTTCTCTGTTTCTCCTTCCCTTTCCCTTTCTTTAAAAATCAATTTAGCCCTGGCTGGTGTTGCTCAGTGGATTGGGTGCTGGCCTGTGAACCAAAGGGTCACTGGTTCAATTCCTGGTCGGGGCACATGCCTGGGTTGCAGTCCAGGTCAGGTCCCCACTGAGGGGGAGCACAAGAGGAAACCACACATTGATGTTTCTCTCCCTTTCTTTCTTTCTCCCTCCCTTTCCCTCTGTCTAAAATAAATAAATAAAATCTTTTAAAAAAGTAATTAAAAATTTAAAAAAAACTTAAAAAGAGCTCTGGCAGGTGCAGTTCAGTGGATTGAGCACGGGCCTGTGAAGTAAAGGGTTGCCGGTTCAATTCCCAGTCAGGGCACATGCCTGGGTTGCAGGCAAGGTCCCTAGTGGGGGACACATGAGAGGCAACCACACATAGATGTTTCTCTCCCACTCTTTCTCCTTCCCTTCCCCTCTCTCTAAAAATAAATAAAGTATTTTTTAAAACTTAAAAGGAATCTGATGAAAACACTATATTCTCTTTTTCCAGAAAAATACACATACAGACACCATTTTACATATTATTTTCACATTCCTGGGAAGCCCATGGACCCCACATTAAGATTCTCTGGTCCTGCTGGAAAGCATTATGCTGAGTGAAATAGGCCAAGCATTGAAGGACAAATACCATATGATCTCACCTTTGACAGGAAGCTAAAGAATAAAACAAACAAGCAAACAGAATAAAAACAAAGACACTGAAATAGAGAACAAGTGGGCAGCGACCAGAGGGGAGAGGGAAGGGAACTTAAGGGGGAAAAGGGGGAGGGATTTTGAGGAACAAATATGAAAGACACAGAGATGAGGACTGGGGGGGGGGGGAATGGGAGGAAGAGGGGAGACCGGGCGGGGGGGGGGGTGGGAATGGGAGAAATAGATAAAAAAAAAATGTACTTGAAAAGTAACTAAATAAAATTTAATATTTAAAAAAAAAGATTCTCTGGTTCTGGATGGTCTCAATCTACTCTGAAGATTCTATCAAGAATTCTTTTTACTTTTTTAATTGATTTTTTAGGGGGGAGAGAGAGAGAAACTTCTATTTTATTTCACTCATTCATGCATTCATTTCTTGATTCTTGTATGTGCCCTGACCAGGGATTTAGTCATAACCTTGGTGTATCAGGATGACATTCTAACCAACTGAGCTCCTTGGCCAGGGCTATCAAGCATTCTTGCAACTCAGCTACCATTTCTTGCGCACCCAATCTCTTCCAGAGCATTTACTCTTATAACCCTCTGAAGATGGTTTACAAATGAGGAAAATGAGGCTCAGAAATGCCCAAGATGTATAGAAGTTTGATTTCAATCTCATGCTTTCTGATTCCAACCTTCTACTTAATCTTCTAGGTGAGAATTTAGTTCTCTTCATGTCCTTTTGGATCCTGTGCAAAGGAGCTAGTAACTATAAATCTCTGTAGTGCCCCAATCCAGCTTGGTAAGAATGTTTTGCAATGGGTGACTCCAGGCCCATCCCAGGTACACCTCTCATGCCCAGCTCAAACATCTGCCCCTTGATTTGTCAATTCAACCCACAGTCTTGGGTCGGGGTGTGGAGTGGAAGAGGGAAGAGAAACAGAGGAAATTACTTATAAAAAGAAGTTTCAGATTGAGTCATAAACATGAGTTATAACTCAAAGAAAGGCTTTGGGGTAGGAGAGAAAAAGATAGAGAAGATCCTATGAGAGTGCTCCCTCTTCTCCCCATTGGGTGAAGATGCTCAGATGAGTTGACTTCTCTCCAGGCTCTGGATGTGGTTCCCTCTACTAAAACAGAAAAGAGAGAAAGAGAGAGAACTGAGAGGTTGGAATATATGCTCTGGGAGGAGTGCGTAGTAGCCGACACGTATTAAGCACTTCCTGTGGGAGGCCCTGTGTTATGTGCTTCTGATGCATTACCTTGCTTCACCTTTGCCACAGAGTAGATCCATTTTAAAGATGGGACAGAGAGGTTAAATGACGTACCCCAGGTCATATAGGCAATCTGTCAAAACTGGATTCTAACCCAGGACTGCTTATGCTTCAAGAAAAAAGTTAAAACAACAAAACAAGGGCAGCCTAACCCCAGAATCTGTACTTAACCACAACTCTAACAGCTTTCTACATCCTGGTTGCTGTTTGCTTATAACTGAGGAGCTCTATAGAAGCTTCACATACCCTCTCCTTTATTTTTAATTTTTTAAATTGATTTTAGAGAGAGAAACATTGACTTGTTGACTTACCCATCTATGTGTGATCCACCCGTTGGTTGATTCACATACGTGTCCTGATGGGGGATCAAATCCACAACCTTGGAGTATTGAGACAATTCTCTAACCAACTTAGCTACCTGACCAGGGCCATACAACTTCTTCTTTGACATTCATAGTATCTCTGTTTGACAGTTGAGAAAACCTCAAAGCAGTGAAATGACTTGCCTAAGATCACACAGAAGGTCAGCACTGGGGTTGGGAATGCGATCTCTGGTCTGACTACATGTCCAGTGCTGTTCCTACCCACTCAGTGCTGCCTTCACAGATGAGCTGGGCAGGAGTTGAGGTGGGAGCACATTGCACATCCTTGGGGAAAAGGGGATGATGGCCCAGGAGGCCCTCCTGCTCACCTCAAAGGGTCTTAGCACTTTTGCCTGCCACTGTAGCTACCTCCACTGGGGGGTAGGAGTGAGGGGTGAGGATGCTCATTTAGATTTCCCTCCTGCCACTGTTGAGTCATTTCTCTGAGCTCTTTGGAGTTAGTGGGAACCCCCCCTCCCCGCCAAGAAATAGAAGTTACTCAGAAGATCTCAATTCAAAGTGGAGGAATTTTCCAACCATGAGGGGGACTGCTTTGTGATGTGGTGGAGTCTCCTTTGCAGGGGACACTTGAGCAGAAACTGGATAACCATCTATGGGAGATTCCTGTACTGGGCGGAGATCAGCCTTTAGGGCCCTTCCAACTGTGAGATTTTATGAGTCACTGTGGAATAAAATTTAGCTCATGCATCAGGGTGGTACAGCATGAACTTTGGGGCCAGATAGACTTGGGTTCAAAACTTAGCTCAGCCACCTCCTTGCTGAAAGACTGTGGGCAAGTTTCCTCTCTTAGCCTCAGTTTCTTGGGATAAGATAGATATTATAATACCACCCTCATGAGACTGCTTCGAGTATTGGGGATGATGTATATATTGTACCTTGTATAAAGCAGGAACTCAATAAATCATGCCTACTATTATAGCCATTATAAATGAATGATGGCCTTTTATTACAAGTTTGGGTGAGAGAATTGTTACTTTGGTGTTAACCAAAGTAACAAATGTTTGGATATTCAACATATGTAGAAAACCAGCTTTTTCTCTGAAAGTGCCTGTCTCACAAATAATCATGGAAAACATGATATGTAAGTAGGTAAAATGCAAGAAATGCTGAGAATCTGATATTTTGACTCAGAGGAGTCATGTAAATTCATCTAAACAATCCCAGACTGGGAATAGGAATCTCCTCCAAGATCGTGGCAAGTGTCATTAGTTTTCTGTGTGTGCAGCCCAGGCAATGTGGAACTCACTACCTTATGAGACTGTCCATGGGAAACTCCCCAAACTCCCCAACTTGTTTCCTACTGTTTGTCAACTGGGAAATGTAACTTTCTAACAACTTCAACCCAAAGGAGACCAGACCCCAGTACTGTAGGAAACTTTAGGACCACAAGGTTGGCTGAGGAACAGTGATAACCCAACAGGTCTATGGAACATGAAAGTAGTCTCAGAAGCAGAGAGGTGAGGCAGCACACTGGTTAAGAGTGAGTTTCAGAATCATGTAGGTGTCCTTCTGAGTTCTGCTCTTACCATTTACCTGTGTCCTTGGACAAATCATTTAACCTCCAAGCCTCAATTTTCTCATGTATGGGATGGAATTAATCATATCTCCTTCACATAAGGATCAAATGAAATAAAGCATGGAACACTTGGTGTTCAGCATCTCCACATAGGATTGGTTTAATAGATTGGAGCCACTTGGGAAGGGGCCCTGTACAAGGTGGGAGCACAGGGATTATTATTTGAGCATTACAGGCAACAGTGACTCTGGAATTCAGGGACCTCTGGCTTGGCAATTTGTTTCCTCAAGCCAGTTACTTCTATTAGTGGGTTTTGCCCAGGGAGTCAGCCCGCAGAAAGGGAACTTCCTGTCTGAGATGCTAGTGACTGGGAACTGTTTCTAGAGTCTACTGAGTTCTTTGGGGGACTGTTGTAACATTTGTAAAATTTAGAAGAAACTTAGGCCTTAGCCAGATAGCTCAAGAGCATTGTCTTGATAAGCCAAGGTTATAGGTTCCATCCCTGGCCAGAGTACATATAAGAATCAATTATTGAATGCATAAATAAATGGAACAACAAATCAATGTTTCTCTCTTTCTAAAATCAATAATTTTTTTTATTTAAAAAATACAGTTGATGGCTGGTGTGGCTCAGTGGATTGAGTGCTGGCCTGTGAACCGAAAGATGGCTGATTCAATTCCTGGTCAGAGCACATGCCTGGATTGTGGGCCAGGTCTCCAGTTGGGGGAGTGCAAGAGGCAACTGATGAATGTGTTTTTCACACATTGATGTTTCTCTCTTTTCCTTCCTTCCCTCTAAAAATAAATAAAATCTTAAAGAAAATTAGAGAAAGCTTAACTGTAGAAGAAGCATTTACCTTCCTAAACTTATTCATATTTACTTGTTCATTTGATCTTCAGGTAATGCTGTGAGAGGAATGTGAATTATAACCCTATTTAGCAAATGGGGAAACAAGCTCAGAGAGGTGAAGTATTTGGATTTTGAAGTTTAGTTGCCAACAAAGCACATGTGTACTCCCAGTCCCCCATCACCATTTCCTGGATTTTGGTGCTTGGGGAAGACACTATTTGCTCTGTGCCTCAGAGCACCAGCTTCTCTTTCTGACCCCCCACATACCTTTCCAGGCTCTGGAAAGTCCGAGATGTAGTTTCTACTGCTTTTTCCAGCACCATCAAATTCATTGGTCCTTCATTCTCTTCTACTTAGCCATTCAGCTAACACTAGCTGAGGACCAAAATATTGTGCCAGGCTTGGTGCTATTGTGCTGGGGGGTCCAGAAGTAAACAAAACACAGCCCATGCCCTTGAGTTCACAAACTGGTGAGACACAGAGAATGAGTGTCTGGGAATTCCAAATAAGGGCTAACAAACCCTGTCTGGGGTGTCCTGGTTGGCTTCCTGAAAGTGTCACTTGAGCTTTTCTAAAGGATCATTAGAAGTTAACCAGAACATGCAGCAGCAGAATCCAGTGGAGGGAGGAGCATGGCAAGTTCAAGTCTGAGAGCTGATACTGGGGCTCAGGGTGGGAGACCAGTTCACCAGGACACTAACTGTCAGGCTAGGATACCTGGGCTCTAGCTTGTGAACAATGAGGAGCCCCTGCAGGCAGATGTTGGGTCAGACTTGTGATTCTAAATGGAGAATGCTGGGGACACAAAAGACTGGAGGGAATCAGTAGTCTGTGGCAAGAAAAAAAACCCTGCAAATATGAGGACAGGGAGGAAGAGGAGGGCATGGAAGCCAAAAATATTTAAGAGATAGAATTGATGGGGCCAGGATGCAGATCGAATGTGGGAAAGTGTAGGAAGGAGTCAGATGATGCCCAGGATTCCAGCTGGGGCGATGGGGTCCAGAGTGAACAACCTTGGGTTGTGGGTGGGACAGGAAATGTTGGTTTCACTGTACAGGTGGAGAACTAAGCCTCAGAGAATTAGAGCACACCCAAATCAGGGCTCAGACTGTGTGTCAGTGTGTTCAGCCCTTGGGGATACAATATAGCCTTCCCTGCTCCTGTGGGGAGGCTGCTAGCTCAGAATCTTCATGCCTAGGCCAGCTCTGAAGCCAAGCTGCTAGTGTCAGAATCCCTTTCCATTATAACAGAATTTATTCACCTCTCAGGCCCTGGCTTTCTAATCTGTAAAGTGGGGAGGTTGAAAAATAATTGAAGCAGAAGGACCTGGCTCATAAGGCAATCTTCCAAGACTGTCAGGTCCCTGCTACCACACCAGTCTTCTGCTGGCTCTCCCTTCAAAGGTGCCATTTTAAAATGCTCATATGAGCTAGGACTCAATCATAGTCCCTGCAGTAGCACTTCTCAAACTTTAATGTACACACAAATCACATGCAGATTGTTAAAATGTAGATTCTGACTAAGCAGGTCTAGGGATGGGCCTGAGATTCTGCATTTCTAATAAGCTCCCAGATGATAGCAATACTGCTGGCCTACTGACCACACTTTGAAAAGCCCAGCCTCTTGGTTCTCCAAACTTTCTCCAAAGTAATGTTCCCCAAATTTATCCTTATAATCCAGACCCCTCTCCAGAACTCCAACTTCTAATTCCAACTCTTAGTCGACAGTTTTCTTTGGATATTTAAAGGCATCTCCCAAAGAGTTTTCAAATCTCCTCCTCCCCAATTTCTCCCTCAGTGCTCACTTGCTTAAGTAAAAAATCTAGAAGATATCCATGAATCTCCTTTTTCTCAGTCTCTACACCCGAACTGCCAGCAATTACTATCTGCTTGACTTACCAAGGCATATCCTGACTTTGTTCACTCCTATCTCTATTCCCACCACCCTAGTCCAGGCCACCTCATTTTGTCTGAGCTACTGCAGTAAGCCACTGACTTGGTCTCCCTGCCCACCCTTTCCTCCCCATCAATTCTCTACCTATTAGAGTGATCTTTTAGAAATGTAAATCAAATCATGTCACTCTCCTGCTTCAGTTCTTTTGGTACTTGCATCTCACTTAGAATTAAACCTGAACTCTACCCTGGCCTACAAAGCCCAGCATGACTGGCCCCTGCCCTCCTTTCCAACTTCGTCTTGTGCTGACCCCTGATCCTGACATCACAACTACATAGGCTTCTCTTGGTCCTTAGCATGCCCAGATAGTTTCTTCCCTGAGGCCTTTGTCCCAACACTGCCCTCTGCTTCCTGGTCTTCACTGACCTCTTTTCATCATTCAGATCTTAGCTTCTGGGTCATGTCCCCAGGGAGGTCTTTACTGATCACCCTATCTCTCACCCCAATTTAACACTGCATATTCTATCAGTAGTTGACCTTGGTTTAGTAACTGTCCATTTTCCTACTAAGAGGTAAGACACACGAAAACAATGATCTTGTTTTCTACTTGGTTCACCAGTGTCTAAAGCAGGGCCAGGATAGGTACTCAAGAAAAATTTTACTGTGTAAGGCGATGTCATTTCTTCTCTGACACTCAGTTTTTCCATCTATAAAACAGGGATAATAATATTATCTACCTCACAGGGTTCAGATTAAATGAGATATACACATAAGGCTCAGGCACAGTGCCTGGCACTTGGTCACTGGTGGCTAATAATTTCATTACTGATATTAATAGCATAATAGAATCCCCTGGCAGGAATGTGAGGGCAGAGGTGGTGGGACTCCCACATGCTCCCCAAATCACTTGAGCTGCAAGCACCTGGGCTACTCAGCCCTCGTCCATTCCTTGTCTGTCACTGCCAAAGTCCTTACTGCCTCATAGCAGAAAGTGGGCAAATTCAGGGATGAAAAGTGGAGGCAAGCGTGCTTCAACTCAACTGTAAGTTTATTAGAAAGGCCATGAATAGATGAACCCTGAGTTACCAGCTGAGGAGAAAATGGGAAAAAAAAAAGCCCCTGCCCCTCCTGACCCACCCCAGAGGCCTCCTCTGAATTCTGTCCTGTGGCAGACTCCAACCGAAGTCAGTTAAAAAGTGCATTCCAGATGCTCCTCTGGGAGTAGCCAACTTAACTGCAGGGGATCCACTGGAGGGGCTGATGTGGATGCTGGTGCCTGGAGCTGGGAGCCATGGGGCCTTGGTTCTCTCCTCTAGCAGGAAGTGGTTCCAGACCCTCCAGCAGAACAGTACAGAAAAGGAGCTGACCGGAGATAGAGCAAGTTCTGCTAAACCAAGGGCTCTGGAAGTTGATGCTGGACTGCCTCGGAGGTGGGTACAGATGGCTACAGAAAGCCAGTCGTGGGATTCCCAGGGTAGGACCCCAAAGCTGCTCTAAGGAGTCTCAGCCACAGAGAGCCCTAGTGTGACTCAGTGTCGCTCCTGGGGCTGCACTGGCTACTTCTGCTCCCAGAAAGGCAAATGGATCTTGTAGAAATCCATGGTGGTTGATGTCATTTTTCCTTAAAAAAGGTAAGAGTTTGTACAGTGAATTGATTTCAACCAGCAGAGCCTGAGCTGAGAAGAGTCTATTCTTGGGAAGAAGGCACTTCTCACACCCTCACTGGGGTGATCTGGGCTGGCTGCTTCCTGGGCCCCTTGGGGCTCTGCTCCCTCTGGCCCTGACTCAGGCCTGCTTTCTCCAGGAAGTATGCCGCCTCCACTGAGCTAGCACTGCCCTGCAGCCTGGATGCCCTGGCCTCTCACAGGGTGGTGGATGGCAGCTTCCTCACCCGCCGCTGGGCCAGGATAGATGACTCAATGGGCTTCAGCTGAGGGGTGGGCTTGGAGCTGTTGAGTGCAGAGTACGTAGCTGCCATGGCTCCCTAGGAGAGAAAGTAAGAGGTCAGTTCATGATGATGGGAAGTATAGGTAGAAGTGGGGACATTGTGTTTCAGGGCCAGACCAGCTCCTCCCAGCATTCCATAGCCCACCCAGCCCCCTGTCAATGCAGCCTTGGTGGTCCTTCATGGTCTTGTCTCCTACATCAGAATGAAAGCTTCAGAGGTAAGGGGCTGTGTCCCCAGCAGACTAGAGGCCTTTGAGTATATTGTTGACACCACACTCAATGCTGCATGTAGACTGGGGCCCCAGGACAGATAGACATGGCATCTCCTAGCTCTACCACTCCAAGTCCTTGACCATGGAACCTTGGCCTAGGATCCCAGATGCCTGGAGCCTGGGGTGGCCATACCTTCACAAGTTGTAGGTCTTGGTGGGACAGCTGGCTCTGGGGAAGCTTGTCTTTCTCGGTGATCCATGGATGCTGCAGGACCTGCTTAGCTGTGAGGCGCTGATGGGGATCCACGTGCAGCATCTTGGACACCAGGTCCTGGGGACACAGCCGGCAAGTGGGTTGGTAAGAGGGCCCAGCAGGGGAGCAGAAAGTTGTGTCTCACTGATGGGAAATGGGCAAGGCAACCATTTCTACCATCTGTTGCTGCCTAAACCCTGGCAGTATACTCTCCCTGTGATCCATTCCCCACACTGCTCCAGGGCCTCCCTGGGCACAGGACCTTCTTTGGGAGTTCTTCCTAGAATACCCTTTTCTTTCTCTTTCACCTTCTAGAAGTCAGGCAGAAAGGTAAGAAGAACATAAGTTAGGGGGTCAGGCAGACTCAGGTTCAAAACCTGATTCTCCTGCTCATCAGCTGAGTATCCTGGGCCATTTATTTCAAATCTTTGAGCCTCAGTTTCCCCTCTAAGAAACAGATATAACAATGATACCTGCCTCATAAGGCTGATGTAAGGTGGTACTATTCATTGAAGGCTCAACCTAGTGTCCAGCACAGAGGTTCCCATAACTGGAAATTTACTAGTATTGAAAGTGCAAGTGTACCCTCCTCAGAAAAGGCCTCTCTGCTTGGCATGGTCAGTAGCGCTACTCTGTACCTCCACTGTCCATACTCCTGCCCAGGAAGGCCCATCTCTCTCTGCTGCCTGGCATCTCTGTTCCCTGTATGTAAGCCTATACCTCCCCCCACACTAAATTTCCACAAGGCATAGTCACATCCCTCTGTGCCCTGCAGGCCCAGAACATGGGAAGGGTCAGTGAATGATTATCCAGTTGTCCAAACACGGTGAGGGGGCAGCCTGCCTGGGAATTTCCCACTTGGAGAAAGAAGATTTCAGGTCATCTGTTCGTAATTTGCTGAAAAGCCCAGCAATGGTACCCTGCCTCCCCACCCCAAAGGATCTGGGTCCAGGCCTCACAGACTAACCTTGGCTGTCTCTGAAACTGTGTTCCAATTTCCCCCACTGAGGGTAAACTTCCCACTGCCGATCCGGGTCAGGATTTCCTCTGGTGTATCATTGGGTCCATTGGCAAATGGAGTGTATCTGGAGAAAAGTCCACCTAGTCTGAGTATATCTTCTAGCCTCCATTCAGGGGCTAGAGGTAGGGGGCCATTTCTCCTCTTTCAGACTGGAAGCTCCCAAGGGCGGCATCTATTTCCTCAAGGTGAAACATATAAAGATAGGGCCATGTCCCTATCTTCAGACCTTCCTGAGGCAAGGCTAATTGTCTCCCATTAGACAAGCACCACCCCAGCCTATACATTAGGGCTGGAGGAAGGGGCAAATGTATTGGGAGGAGGCCCAGGCCAATGGGGCACTTACCCTGCCAGCATGGTATACAGCAGAATGCCCAGGCTCCAGATGTCACAGCCTTCATCGTAGCCCTGGCGCTTCAGCACCTGGCAGGAAGGAAGACAGGAGAGTGGTCAGTCTGAGGGACAGTGGCAAGTGGCCCCATAGGCTTACCTGCTATTCCCTGAAGGGTAGGACTTGGGTCCCAGTCATAAACTGGATCCTCCCTTGGTACCAGGGCCAAGGCCACACAGAATGCTCATCCTCACCTGCAGCTGAGACCTCACTCACCTCAGGTGCCACAAAGTTGGCAGTGTAGCAAGGTGTCATGAGGAGCCCATTCTCAGCCCGCAGCTGCTTGGCGAAGCCAAAGTCACAAATGCGCAGGCACTCGGGGTTCCCAGACTCATCCACATATAGGATGTTGCTGGGTTTGAGGTCCCTGTGCACAACCTGGGGACAGAAAGCTGGTCAGTTCTCAATGTGAGCAGACTACTATGGCTCAGATCAATGTCCAGGATGGCAGAGTTAGGAAGATGGGTCCAGAGTGAGGGAGAAAAGGAAGCAGAATCTGAAAGGAAGGGAAGGGACTGAAATGGGGCCTTTAATGGTGCTGGTACTGCCCACTTGAAATCTCCATGTCATTGTCTACGGGCCAGCTCTAACTTCACCTATCCACATTCAACTTCTTATTTCTCCTCTCAAATATGTTCATTACACAATCTTACCTAATGGCAATTCCACCCTTGCAAATGCTTGGGTCAAAATCTTAAGAGGAATTCTTGTTTTCTCATATTCTTCAACCAATCAATCAGCAAGCTCTATTCGCTCTACCATTCAAATAGATCCAGAACCCATCCACTTCTCAGCCCCTCTACTGGCAGCACTCTGATCTTAGCCTGTACCATCCCACCCCTGGATGGTGGCAAACAGACCATAATTGGCCTTCCTGCTTCACCCTCGTCTCCTACAGTCTTTTCTAAACATAGCAGCTAGAACAATTCTGTTAAATGTAACTCAGATCACGTTATCCCAGCTAGAAACCCTCTAAGGCTTCCCCTCTTAAGAGCAAAAGTCCTTATAATGGCCTAAGGGGCACCACATGATCTCTCCCCTGTTCCTCACCAGTATCTCTTACACTCTGTGGTCTAACTACACCAGCTTCTTTGCTTTTCCTCCTACGTGCTATGCACACTTCTGCCTCCAGGCCTCCTTCTTGAAGACTCTTCCCTCAGGCACCTACCTGGCTCATTCTCTGTTTCTTTTAGGTCTCAGCTTGCACACCAACTTATCAGTAAGTCTGGACCACTCCATATAAAATATCAATCACCAAGCAGAGCTCCTTGGTTTCCTTCCTTTGCTTCACTTTAATCCATAGCATTTACTATCATTTGACATAATATTTATCTAATTGTTTTCTGAATCTACCTACCAGAATGTAAGCTCCATGAGAGTTTTGGTCACTGCTATATTCGAGCCTTTAAATTTCCTACCAGGATTGAGCGTGGGCCTGCGAACCAAAAGTTCGCGGTTCAATTCCCAGTCAGGGCACATGCCTGGGTTGCAGGCCAGTTCCCAGCAGGGGACACACCAGAAGCAACCATACATTGAAGTTTCTCCTCCTCTCTCCTTCCCTTCCCTTCTAAAGATAAATATATATTTTTAAAGTTCCTACCACATAGTAGATATTCAATAAATATTTGTTGAATGAATGGATAATGATACTTACTATTGAGGCCTTAAGCAAATGACTTTTTTCTACCCTCCATTTGATTATCTGTAAACTGAGGGAGCTGGATCACTTCACTTTTCATCCTCCCCCCTACCTCTGTACAGTTCTGTTCAGCCACTCCTCTAACTATCACCTAATTATTGACCACTCAGGTCTCTGGCCCTAGCCTGGACCTTTTCTGATTGTAGGCTTTTATAGCTGCTTACCAGATGGCAACCACTGAATATTCCATAGACCCTCCTCACACCTAACACAACCCCGACTAAACTCATACTCTCACTCCTGCTCCTGAGAACTAATGGTACCTCCCTTGACATTGTCAAAAATCTTCAATGGCTCTCTTTACCTACAAGTTAAAGCCCAAAGTCCGTATCCTGGTGTGGGAGGCTCAGCTATCCGTTCTAAGTTCTGTGTCCACTGTATCCCTCAAATGTCCCAAGCTCAGGCCAGTGAGGGCTCCTTCAGCCATGAACAGCCCTATCTGCCTGTGAAATGCCTGCTCACTTCCAGCACTTAGCACAGGGCCTAGCACACAGCAAGTGCTAAGTGAACTCTGTTCAGTGAATGAATGAATCACACCTCCGAAACATGTAAGCCCTTGGAATTTAGATGCACTGAGACTTGTAGATTAGTTGGCTTTATGAGATGGTCATAGTCTCAATTGAGTCCTGAACCCTCTAGCACAGGGGTCCCTAAGCCCCAGTCTATGGACTGTTAGGAACTGGCCACATAGCAGGAGGTGAGTGGCTGGCGAGCCTGTTAGGAATGGAAAAACTGTCTTCCATGCAAATGATCCCTGGTACCAAAAAGTTTGGAGACCGCTGATCTAGTAGATGTCACAGGGTGAGCAGGTTGGAGGGTAAATATGACCCAGGATAGTCCATCTCTACAGAGAGAAAAGAATCAGTTAGATGAGGAGAAAGAGCTACACTGGCAGGGTTGTCCTGGAGATGCTGTGAATTGCATCCACACCACAGGGAAGTGCCTTCCTGGGCAATCAGTGCCTGACCAGCCTCTAGGGCTCTCTACTTCTGGCCCAAAGGACAAGCCCAGGCCCTTGAGAATGTAGACTCCTCTATTCCCTGCAGAGGGTACAGCCAAGCTTACCAGATGTCAGGGATACTCAGCTTGGCTGAGGACATCAACCATGCAGAACAAATGATCATTCTGGTTTACAAAGTATTGTCCCAACCACTACAGGCTCTATTTTACAGAGAAGGAAACCAAGGCAATGAGAGGGGAATTGACTTACTTGTGTAAGTAAAAAGCAGAGGTAAGACTTGATCCCAGCTCTGACCTTAATTCTAGTCTTTCTAGTTTAGTGTAGCACAGATGACACTTTTGGGAAATGGGGATATGAAAGTTTTCAACACAATATTGAAACACAATAGAGAAACAACAAAATCCTACAGGGAACTATGGCTCACCATGGCAGGTAGTCCCATAAGTGACTGATACCTGTCCCCTAGGTCATATGTGGGGAAAGGGGGGAGTATAGTCTCACATCTCACTACACTGAAAAGTGCAATAGGCTGGGCAAAAAATGAGTGAAACAAGGCTGAATGGGAGCCATACCAACAAGTCTAAAGAGGTATCTGTTACTTATTCCAGCTTACAGTCACCATGTTAACAACTCAGGCCTAGATTCTAAAAGCAGTACCAAACCAAAGCAAACTCCAAACAGAAAAACACCCCACATCTTGTAGGCCAAATGCAGACACTGGGTAATTAGGCAGAGTTGTGATTTCAGTCAAGAGTCAGGCAGGCCAAGGTGTGAATCCTAGCTTTACCAGATGTAGCTGTGTGACCTTGGGCATGCCATTAACCTCCCTTGCCCTTGGTTTTCTCATTTGTAAAGTGGGGCTGGCAATAGTGCTCAGCCCCCAGGGTTGCAGAAACACATGAGTTGTTTATCAGGAATATTTAGCAGAAGGCTTGAGAAATGGCAGCTGCTGTCATAGTAACCCCAGCACTCCTTGGGGCTGAACCCCACCATCATGATGAATGTTAAGATACAGTGACTGCTTGCCAAGTGCACTTAAAAATTAGAGGGTAAGAAGGACAGGTGCTGTCCACAGCAGTATCTGATCACACACAGTTAGGAACATAGACTCTGGAGCCACGGTAGCTATAAAACTTTTACTTAAGCTACCAGAGCCTCAGTACCCTCACTTACAAAATGAAGATAGTGACAATACCTGCTTCACAGGTTCGCTGGAACAATTAAATGAGTTTGAATGTAAGTGCTTACAACTCTCTCTGGCCTATAGAAAGTGCTATGTAGTGCCGGCTGTCACTAGCAGCAACAGCATCTCTGTCATCACCAACATCATTGGAGGATGTGCATTGAGGTGTCCATGACCAGCCAGAAAATAAAAAGATGACCTTCTTTTATGTAAATCATCTGTTAAACGGAGCAGACAAGGTGTGACTTTCTACTGAGTTCTCAAACAGGCTGTCCCTGGCATGCTGGGGCCCTTACAGAAACAATATGAGGGAAGCTAGAGACTTAAAAGGGTTCCACATGTTAAACAAAGACCTCTTGCAAAAGAGGAGGAAAAAGGCAGACAACCCAATTTTCAAAGATGAACAAAGGACTTGAACAGGCATTTCATAAAAGAGGCTGTCTAAAAGGCAATAAACATGAAGAGGTGCTCAACGTCACTAAGCCATCAGGGAAATGCAAATTAAAATCACTATACAATACCACCCCACATCTACCAGAGTGGCTATGATTAAAAAGATGGAAAATAACAAGTTTTGGTGAGTACCAGAACTCTCACATGCTTCTGGTGGAAGTATAAATTGGAAAAATTTTGGAAAACTGGCAATATCTACTGAAAATGAACATACACATACACTGTGAAACAGCAATTCCAGTGCTAGGTGTACACCCAACGTTAGAATGTACATATGTTCACCAAAAAACAAGTACTAGAATGTCACAACAGCATTATTTATCACAGTCAAAAACTGGTACATGACAACCCAATGTCTACTAGTAGTAGAATGGACAATTAAATTGTGGCCTGTTCACCCAGGCTGGTATGGCTCAGTGGATTGAGTACCGGACTGCAAATCAAAGGATCACTGTTCGATTCCCAGTCAAGGCACATGCATGGGTTGCAGGCTGGGTCCCCAGTTGGGGGTGTACAAGAGGCAACCACACATCAACGTTTCTCTCCCTCTCTTCCTCTCTCCCTTCTCCTCTCTCTAAAAATCTCTTTTTTTAAGATTTTATTTATTTATTTTTTAGAGAGAAGGGAAGTGAGGGAGAAAGAAAGGGAGAGAAACATTGGCCTGCAACTCAGGCATGTGTCCTGACTGGGAATGGAACCCAGAACCCTTTGGTTTGCAGGCCAGTGCTCAATCCACTGAGCCACACCAGCCAGGGCTAAAAAATCTTAAAAAACAAAAACAACTGTGGTCTGTTCATACAGTAGAAACTATACATCAAGAATGAAAAAACTACAGTTACATTACAAGTAGATTTCAGAGAATGTTGAGTGGCAAGAGCCAGACAGATATAAAAGAGCATGTTTGTATAAAATTTAAAGATACGCAAAACTAATCTAAGCTATCAGAAGTTAGCTTACAGCCCTGGCTGGAGTGGCTCAGTGGATTCAATGCAGGCCTGTGAACTAAAGGGTCACTGGTTTGAGTCCCAGTCTAGGGCACATGCCTCGGTTGCAGGCCAGGGCCCCAGTAGAGGGCGTGTGAGAGGCAACCACACATTGATGTTTCTTTCTCTCCCTTTCTTTCTCCCTCCCCTCCCTTCTCTCCAAATAAATAAAATCTTAAAAAAAAAAAAAAAAAGAAGTTATTTTGGAATGATTATTGGGGAGGAAGCCAGGACAGGAAGAGACACAAGGGGATTTGGGGAAACCAGAAATATTTCATGCCTTGATATGGGTACTGGTTATATTGGTGCATTCACTCTTTGAAATTTATTGACTTGTACATATTGATTATGTTTAAATGACACTTCAGTAAAAAGATATAAGAGATCTCAGTGGACCCTGCTCCCAGTTATCCCTTTCCCATCCCTTGGTTCATATGGGAGTACCGACTTCTAGACCACAGATACTGCCAGTGTGTAATCATCCCAGAGATCCTCCCTCCATATTTGGACTCAGTGAAAGCTTCCCATTTCCTCATCATCTGCCCCTGGTTTTTGGAAAGGTCCAGAAGCTTTGGAGACCCACAGACTCCTGGCTCTGAGAAAGAGACAATTTTTTCCCCTAACACTCCCACCAAGTGGTGGTCTGTGCTTGGGTCTAGTGGAGGAGTCCACTACTTTGGAAGCAGTTTCCACTCTGGAAAGTCCTTCCTCGTTCTGACCTACTGAAAACTCACTGCTTCAGCCCTGTCTTCTAAATCTTAGGGGTAACTTTAGTACCTACCTGAAAACAAAATAGGAAAAGAAAACAAATTTACCATCTGACCTGACATATTTAAATATTAGTTTGTTGAATCTGGCCATTTCAAAAAACCAAAACCACTTCAAACATGACCATAACAGTACATGTGGTAACCAAACTGAAGTTCTGGTTATGAGGTAAAATTTTTTTTACAGAAGCATCCCCCCTAATAAGTCAGAATCAGACATTGCTATCTTTTGCAAACTCTAATAATTGATTCAGGCAAAGATCCTAAGGGGATGGAATCATTCTGTAAGATGTTGTTGAGGATCTTTACCATTAGTCCCACCCACCACCTGCCACCTGTTCACCCATCCCTGGACTGTTACCACCTGATATGATCAATGACTAATGGGGGCAATGTGACATGGCACTTTGGTTGTATGAAGTACATCCCATGAAGTAATCTTTAGCTCCTCACTCTCAAAAAGAAGCTAAAGCTGAATCTAAGTGAGATGTTAGAGCACTTGAAGTTTATAGAAAATTCAGGTAATAGAGAAACAATTAAAATGATGCCATGAGGAAGCAGACGCATTCCGTATAAGAACTGATCTCTTCAATAAGGCAGTGGCATAAGGCCCTGGCCGGTGTGGCTCAGCTGATTAGAGCACTGTCCCATAAACCAAAAGCTTACAGGTTTAGTTCCTGGCTGGGGGCACACGTCTAGGTTGTGGGTTCAGTCCCCAGGTGAGGCACATGCCAGAGACAACCAATCAATGTTTCTCTCCCCCTCTCTCTCTTCCTCCCTTCCTCTCTCTCTAGAGTCAATAAGCGCATCCTTGGGTCATGATAAAACAGAAAATAAATAAATAAAAATAAATTTAAAAAAAGAAGGTGAGGTTTTACTTTGGAGGTTACATGAATGCCCACATTTAACAAAACTCATCAAATTGTATACCTAAGATACACTGCGTGCAAATTTTACTGCAATTTTATTTTATTTTATTTTTTAAAAGATTTTATTTATTTATTTTTAGAGAGGGAGGAAAGGAGGGAGATAGAGGAAGAGAAACACCAATGTGTGGTTGCCTTTCACGTGGCCCCCACTGGGGACCTGGCCCACAATCCAGGAATGTGCCCTGACTGGGAATCGAACTGGCAACCCTTTGATTCGAAGCCCATGCTCAAACCACTGAGCTACACCAGCCAGGTCTTACTGCAATTTTAGAAAAAAGACTTAAGGAATATAATGAGTGAATAAAGGGTGTGAACCTTGCAGAGACTGATTCCAATAAACCAATCATCGAAAGATATTTTTGAAAGAACAATCAATAGGGGAATGTATCTATTGACAGGATAATATATGAAAACAAGTAATCATTAATTTTGTTAGGTGTTATGAAATAAAATGTTTGCTTTCTTTAGAGTTACAGATATATAACAAAGATGCTATAAGGTCTGAGATATGCTTTAAAATACTTTAATTATATGTAGTAAATATCATAAAATTTTCAAATTCTTTTCAAATGTACCCATAAAAATTATATATATATATATATATAGAGAGAGAGAGAGAGAGAGAGAAAGAGAGACAGACAGACAGAAATAGAGAGACAAACAG
Source organism: Artibeus jamaicensis (assembly GCF_021234435.1). NCBI lineage: Eukaryota > Metazoa > Chordata > Mammalia > Chiroptera > Phyllostomidae > Artibeus > Artibeus jamaicensis. The sequence continues at coordinate 15,293,228 of NW_026522057.1, forward strand.
AAAGAGAAACAAAGCAAATTTGGCAGGCTGTGAAGATTTGGTGAATCTAGGAGAGAAATGATTTTTATTGTATCATTCTTTTAATTTTTTTTATAGGTTGAGCTTTTTTTGTCAATAAAAAGTTAGGAAAAAATACATCAGCAACAAGAAAGAAAAAGAGAAAAAGGGAAGGAAGGATAAGATAATCTTGATCCCTGGCTGGTGTAGCTCAGTGGATTGAGCACAGGCCTGTGAAGCAAGGGGTCGCTGGTTTGATTCCCAGTCGGGGCACATGCCTGGGTTCCGGGCCAGGTCTCCAGTGGGGGACGCGTGAGAGGCAACCACACACTGATGTTGCTCTCCCACTCTTTCTCCTTCCCTTCCCCTCTCTCTAAAAATAAATAGATAAAATATTTAAAAAAAAAAAGATAATCTTGATAATTCTTGAATCCAAGTGATGGAGATCTGGGGGTTCATCATCTATTCTTCTAGTTTTGTATAACCTTGAAAATTTTCATAAGAAAAACATTAATTTAACCCTGGTTGATGTGGCTCAGTAGACTGAGTGCTGGCCTGTGAACCAAAGGGTCACCAGTTTGATTCCCAGTGAGGGCACATACCTGGGTTGCAGGCCAGGTGCCCAGTAGGGCGCATGAGAGATGAAACCACACACTGATATTTCCCTCTCTTTCTCCTTCCCTTCCCCTCTCTTTCTCCTTCCCTTCCCCTCTCTCTAAGTAAGTAAGTAAGTAAGTAAGTAAATAAATAAATAAATAAATAAATATATGTTTTTAAAAACAAAAAGTTAATTTTTTAAAAAGGCATAGCAACAATGTGGTCCTACTTCCCCCTAATGTTTCCGTGGCATCCTCCACTGGCCTGCACTGGACCATGGTGCCTTCCCAGTGCAGCACCTCACTGCATCCCCCCTCCATGGGTGGAGGTCTTGTTATTGGAAGTTTGTAGATGACAGGTGAGACAGTATCAGAGAGGTAAGACTTTCCCAACCTCTCACACAGGACTTGAACACAGCCAGTCGGATTCCAGAGCCTACATTCTTAACTCCCATAGTATCTGACTGGTAGCCCTTAAAACATCTCCTCCAGAAACTTATGCTCTGTTTTGGCTTCAATACACTATAAGGAAATTTTCCACCTCTGCCTTGTGCAATGATAAAGGCCAAGTTCTACTGTTTGGACATGCTCTTCTTCTGTAGCACCTGTGTGTTTCCAGCATTTCCTCCTACATGTACTTCCTCTGTCTTAGTAGCTGAACTCACAGCCAAATTCACCTCCCCGAAGCACTAAGTGCCCCACAGTGACCTTGCTGCTTCCTAACTCAAAAACCCACTTTCTGTCTGTAGCTGCCCATCCAAATTCCTCTGTCACACATCCTGGCTCAATTCTTCCCTGGCTGTGTTATCTTGGGCAAGTAACCTCATATCTCTGAGCCTCAGTCTTCTTATCTGCAAAGTGGGCCGGTAACAGCACCACAGAGTTTTGTGAAAATCAATTGAGATAATGTAAGGAAAGAACGTAGCAGGTGCCTACCACATAGTAGGTACTGAATAAATGTTGCTTTGCACAATGTGGCCTTGTCTTTTCCTTCCCCCCCTCCCTCCCTTCCATCCGTCCACTCACTCACCATCCACCCTTAGACTTCCCTCTGTCTGGTTGTTGAAGATTGCTACTGCCTGGGGCAGTCCACAGCTCATGAGTTCTGCTGGTGGTATGACCCTCCCATTCAGTGCCTCCTACACCAGACTTACCCCCTGGGAATGCAGATACTCGACTGTCTTGCTGATGGTGTACAGGACAAAACTGGCCTCCCTCTCAGAGAAGAATTTCTGCCGTAGGATCTTGTCCAGCAGCTCCCCACCCCGCATCAGCTCTGTTACCAAGTACACGTGTTTGCCATCATCATATACCTGCCAAAGACATTACCATCAGGTCCCTCCCCTCAATGTCAGGTCTGGGCCCCTTGGTTACCAGTTCACCAGGCCAGGAAAGAATGATAAGAGCTCAGGCACATGTTCTGCTCTGTGCTTCAGTGGCTCTAGTGGGGCCTCTGCATGTTTGGGACCTTATCCTCCCTTGACAGGAGAATACTGGTACTTGTCCCCTGATGGGGGCCTCCTGGGGTGCAGCCAGACCAGAGGCACCAGGACCCTCCCTCTCCCATGAGCAGAGGAAGATCAACAGTCAAAGGAATGGCAGCCCTGAGACAAATCCTAGAGTCAAGTGCCTTAGTCTGTACCCCACTTCCCCCCACTATCACTCACATCTTTTAGAGTGATGATATTGGGATGCTGCCCATACCGCAGAAGAATCTCAATCTCTTCTGAGGGATCCCGCTTGCTCTTGTCAATCACCTGAGGAAAAGGGTGCATGTGACAGGGTCAGGGAAACAGTCTCCAGAGTCCCTCCCTGACATGGAGCCCACACTGCAGGGCCTAGGGTCTAGCAACACACCTTCATGTATCCACAGAGCCTCAGGCATCAACCCTCCTTGCCAAAGAGCAAAGGTTACATTGGCTTCCCCCCAGCCCAGCAGCCATGGCAGATGCATGTTGGAGACCCACCTTGACAGCATACTCCATGTTGGTAGCCTTGTGGACACAGCGCTTGCACACGGAATAGGAGCCCACACCAATCGTCTCCTTTACCACGTAGCCATCACTAAAAACCAGGTTCTTCCCATGTAGTTGCTGCAGAGACCAAGAGGTGGGGCTGATCCTCTACTTTAGAATGCAGGGAAACTTCCCCAGCACCCAAGGCTTTGACTCAATGGAGATAGCACCAAGCAGGAACCAGGATGCCTGGGGTAGAATGATGGCTGTGTGACCTTGGGTAAGGACCTGACCTTCTCTGGACCTGTATGATGGGCACACTTGCTGGCCCCCACCCTGCAGTCAGATGGTAGTGAAGTGGGCAGGCTTGAGGGACACAGGAACCTGAGCTAGGTCCCAGCTGTCACTTACTGTGGCCTTGGGCAAGTTGCCTTCCCTTTCTTGGGTGTCACAACCTACCTCATTAGGTGTCTCAAGGTCCTGAGACATTAACAGTAGTGAATTCTTCTATAATGCTTAGTGCATAGCAGGAACTATTCTAAGCACTTTCTATCATCCAATTTGGTTTAACATTTGTCCTGGACAAAGATGTCCCAGTTGATCCCTGGCCGGGTGGCTCAGTTGGTTGGATTGTCATTCCACACACCAAAGGTTGCCAGTGTTTCCCTTTCACACTGATGTTTCTCTCTCTTTCCCTGCTCTCTCTAAAATCAATGGAAATATCCTCAGGTAAGGATTAAAAAAAATTCCCAGCTGGATGATAAGTTACAGTCACATTAACTTTATACATATTAACTTATATAGTCCTCACAACTGATGGAAAACTTTTATCATCACCCTCATTTATAGATGAGGAAACTGAGGCACCAGGAAGGTAAGTGTCTCAATCAAAGTTCCTCGCTTTAGAAGCTCTGAATCCAGGCAATGAGCTCCAGAGTCTATATTCTTGCCACTCAATTCTAAATTTTCCACAGCCAGGGAAATTGAAAATGGGGGAAAAGTGTGAGGAGACATGAGCCTCTGCTAACCACCCCTGTTGGGTATTTGACAGCCACCCCCTAGCACCACCAACCTGGGCAACCTCTTACACTTAACCTGTCTACAATGTTCCTGGATGTGCCAGAAAATTTACATCCATGTTGTTACTCCTCTTTTACAAATGGGGAAACTGAGGTCCAAGGAGATTTGGAGGCACAATGAGCTACCTGGTGGCAAGCAGGGTTTGAACTCAGGTCTGCCCAACTCCAGAGCCTGTGTTCTCAGTCATTCGGCCCATAGCTTCTAGGTGGGAAAGGACAACTGGGCAGCAATTTCCTGGACCTCTCACCTGTACCACTGAGTGCAGTGGTGCTTGCATGGTCCGAGGCTTGCTGTCATCCTCCATCAGACCAGTGGCCACGAAGCTGAAGCCACGGAACAGCTGATGGGCACCAGCACTGGGGGGGATGCCTGGGGAATCTACAGGGGTAGGAAAGGGACGTAAGCCTGAGGAGGCACCCTTAATCCCAAGGTAGCCCAGCAAAGGGTGACTACCGGGCTTCTAGGCTTGCCTCAGCAGCTGGCCATAGTGGGAATTTGGGCAGGACCCCTCATCCCAGCCCTTAACTAGCCCATCTGTTCATGTCTGTTTAGACCAGACCAGCCCTGACACATAAGAATAAAAGACCCCACACCTGGTGTCCAGCCCAGGCCAAACACTTCATCCCTTCCTGGATGCCTCCTTCTGGCCTCCCTGCCTCAGGTCTCCTCCTTTAGATCCATCTTCTATGCAGCAGCCAGAGAAATGGTTCCAACCACAGATCTATCCCTATACCCTTCAAACGTTTCCCTCTGCCCACAGGAAAAAGTCAACTCTTCGGCCTGACAATTAAGGTCCTTGTGATCTTAGCCTTCTCTCTCTTGGACTTCTCAGGTCCTTAAAGGAGACCCTGAGTCACTGCACATGCTGTTCCCTCTCACTAGATAATTTACTGCTTGTCTACCCTTCGAGACTCAGCTCACCCACTCTCTCCTCTGACAGGCCTTGCCTGAGGTTGCTCCTCAGCCCCTTGCCCCTATTAAGCTGTACTTGTTACACTGCCCAGTACCACTTTCACGTCTTTTCCCCCAGTGTTGCCTGAGCCATGTGAAGTCAGGGCCTCAGTCTGTCTTGTTCACCATCAATCCCACCATGGCTGGCACACAGTAGGGACCAGATACATATCTGTCAGATAAATGAAGAAAGATGGGACAAAATCCTTGGAAAAGTGCTAAGTTCCCTGTCATGAGAGACATGTGCAAGCTGCAAAGAAAAGCACCCATTCTGCTAAAAACCTTCCTCTCCAGGAGGCCTTCCAGAACTAACTCTCCACCCCCACCCCACACACAAAAATTGGCCAAAATGTCAAGATTTACCAAGCTTCCTCCCAGAAGCCCCTTCCTTAGCTTCTTACAAGGAAAAAAGGGACTGAATGAATATACAGCTAAGCCCATATTCCCAGTGAGTGCACTGAGGCCTGGCAGTAGAGTAACTACAGCAGTTTCCCACACTTGCCCCTGACCTATGGGTGCTGTCGTCTCTGCTCTGCCAGATCATCTCCACCTCATTTTTGCTGGGTCAGATTCTTTACCCCTGACGTGAAATGAGAGCATGATGTTTTCGGTCTTTCTAGTGGGCTGGAAGATGCCTGGGGCAGGGGTCCTGACTTTCCTATTGTGGCCTTAACCACCCGCTCACCCCCACCCCCTCACCCAGACACAAAGAGCCCATAGAGCCCCAAAGTGGGAGAGAGTCAGGCAGAACAAGATGGAGACAAAGAGTCAGAGATCCACCCACATGTCTGCCCACACACCTGGGCCTGCCAGAGTCCTGGCCACCCCTGCATCCCAAGGTACCCCCAACTCCCTGCTTCCCTCCTATATGAATCCAAGACAAATCAGACAAGGGACGCACCCTTGGGTGTACGGGATGTGAACTCAGTGTCAAAGTAGAAGGTGTCATCAGGTTGCGCCACAGCTGGCTTGAAGGGTGGCTTGATCTCACGACGGTACAGCTTCTGCAAAGTGGAGTGGGCATTCAGTTCACTACAGCACCTCCACAGCCTGTCAGAAGCCCCATGAAGGAGGAGGTGGTAGGCTTGGAGCAGTCTATGCAGACAGGGGCACAATTGCTTGCCCTCTGAAGGCCAGCCCTTGCCTCATAGGCCATGCTGTCACTCTGTTTCACACGTAAGGCATTCATCAGTAAAAGCCCCTCCCACCACAACTAAAACCCTGATGGGGTGACAGACATACTCACATTCCAGTCAATGGTGGAGTAGAAGACATGCCGTTTGATTTCCTCTGCCCCATCAGGGCCGGACCCTGAAAGAGCCCAGATGAGGGGTCTGCAGATGGTTCAAACTCCAGACACCACCAAGCAGCCGCACTGGTCTGAGACCAGCAGCTGGTGCAGTCCACCAGGAGCAAGGGGGATAGGCTTATCCTGCCCCAAATCCACCCAGCCATCACTCTAAGGCCTTTTGCCCACTCAGCATTTTCCACTTCTGGGGCCTCTTATCATCAAGCTTCAACATGCTGATAAAAGAAGGAAGGCTCAGAAAGGTTAAGCAACATGTCTAAGACCACACAGGACCGCCTGAACTTGTTCCAAGATACGCTGAGGGCCTCTACCTCCCTCCCATGCCAGGCCTCATTTTTGTTATTCTCTTCCCACTGCCTCTTTCCATTCAACCCCAAGAACCTGGTTCATGGTTCATTTGAACAGAGGGGCCAAGATAAACTGAGCAACTAGTACACACAAGACACATTCATGTGATTTCATTTAATCAGCAAAGCTTGAGATCATCCTATCCCACAAAGATGAGGACTTGGTACACCAGGAGGTGAAGTCAACTGCCTTGGGTCACTTAGTTCATAAACAGCACTCATTCATTCAACAAATATTTATGGAGGGACTACTGCATGCCAAGCAGTGGGGGGACCTGACATGGGTCTGGAACAGGGACCTGAGCCTTTTGACTCCTGAGCTCATGCTCTTCCTCTTGTGCCAGCAGCCTTGGCAGAGGAGCTATGTGGGGGCCTCTGTCCTTGTCCCCAGGGGAAGTGGGGATGACTCAGTTCCTGCCCTCCCCCCTACACACAGGTCACCCCACTGCCCCAAACACCACACATGGAGCCAGAAAGCAGGATGGCCAGAGACACTGTCTGCCTACACAAAGGACAACGGTCCCTTTCAGCCCCAGATGTGGCCCCATGGCCTGGGCTGCAGCTGTATCCCGCTCCCCTCCCGAGCTAGGGTTGCTTACCAAGCCGATTTGCAGGATTCCGCTTGAATAGGGCCCGCAGGAGGCTCTGGGCTTCCGTGCTCAGAAACTGGGGCATGCCTAGCTTTGCCCTGAAACAGCCCCCAGGTCTCATCAGGGCCGAGCTCTGCCCCTGATACCCCATTTCCCCTCCCACTTCTGTCCAGGTCTAGTTTCCAGTTCAGTCCAGACAAGCCATCTACTAACTCACCTTCTGGGATTCCCCTCCCACAGGCCCTGATGGATAAACAAGGGGCCCTAGAATGCTTCACCTAGAGGAGTGTCCCTTTAATGGAGGAATCTGAGGCAGGTTTAGGGTATTATTCTGGACACTTAAACTATAGGCCCTGAGGGGACCCTGAGATGTCAGGGGAGGAGCTGATGCTTACTTCAGAATCAGTGTCATGGTCTCCTTTCGGTCCTTCCCCTGGAAGGGCAGGGAGCCTGTCAGCATCTCAAACTGCAAAAGACAAGGGTCTATTCAGGCTCTAGGCCCCATCTTCTATGCCCCCCACCTCCTCCCACCAGGCCACTCAGCTCCATTCCCAGGATTCTTGTTGGCCTGTTGGAGGTTCACCTGAATCAAAAATTGATTCTCTCTCCCCTCCGTTAAAACACCAGGAGTAATAAGTAATAAGGGCCCAAAGCTGGGGAGGGGCCCAGGGCCCAGTCCCAGGCCGGGGGTGTCCCAGGCCGGGGGCACCCCAGGTGGGTACAAGCCCGAAATTCTTCCAAGGAAGGAAACTGCAGCTGGGTGGAAGGTGAGGCCAGCTTGGCTATGAGAGGAAAAGAGAGCCTTAGAGACCATCAGTCCCCTGACTGTATAGATGAGGAAACTGAGGCCTGAGGCTTGGGTTAGATACTTTACTCCTGCCTGGACACTCACCATCAACACCCCATAGGACCACCAATCTGCACTGTGGGTGTGGCCCTGGCGATTGACGACCTCAGGGGCCATGTATTCCACTGTCCCACAGAAGGAATAGGCCTTCTTCTCGTGGTCAATGGCCTCCTTGCTCAGGCCAAAGTCTTCGGCAAAGAGGGAAAGAGGGTACATGTTAGGACCCCCCCCCAACCTTCTTTGCCACCATACCCTGCACAGCCAGCCTCCCTGCCCAGAGGCCTGAGGGCATTACCCTCAGGACATTCAGGAGTAAACTGAGGCCCAGAGAAGCTAGGTAACTTGCACAAGGTTACGCAATGGGAAGCTAGGGTTCAAACCCAGGCTGTTCCAAGTCTGGGGCCTCAGCTTTTGATCACTTCTGAGTGCCCGGCACAGACGCTCAGGAAGAACAGATTCCTCAGGACTCAGCCAAGGGCCCATCCTGCCCTTTCCTGGGACTGGAGGGAATGGGTGCCCTTCACTCACCGGTGAGTTTGATGTGGCCCTCCTCATCCAGAAGGATGCTGTAATGGAGAGAGGGGAGTCAGAGCCCCTCAGCTGTGGCTCCTTGATAGGTTTTAGTGACACCATGGGGGCTATGGGGGTTGGCCCAGCCCAGAGAAGGTGATCGACCCAGATGCATCTAATGAATGGGTGGGTGAAGCAGGCTGGTGGCAGTGTCATGCAGGTGTATTGGCTATCTTCTTGGATAATCTTTGAAATACTGTGTGAGGTAGCTCTATTTTTATTAAAGCTGTATTTTAACAATGGGGAAACTAAGGCTCAAGGAGGTTAAGGAACTCCTATTGGTAACGGAGCTAGTAGGTGGTGGAGACAAGGTTTGAATTCAAGTCTAACTCTACAGCCGGATCTCCTTCCAACTTAGCACCTATCCCTGGCTCCCAAGTTACCATTTAAGGATATTTACATGTTAAGGAAAATTCTAGAGAGGCCATACCAAGGAATGACCTTTAAAATGGTAGCATCTCAGGTGTCATACTGGATTAGCAAAAAGGTAGGCAACACACCTTCACTGAGGTACCAGGCCCTTGGTAATGATAACACTAGTGATTAGGCAGCCCCCGAAGGTAAGCCTGCCACCACCACTCCACTGTACCTACCCAATTCTTGGAGTAGCCAAGAAAGATTTTCTTGGGGAGAGTCACAATCACCCTTACTGGTGCACCCCTGTCCTAGAAGAGGCCTCAAGGCCTGCTTCTGTACTCCCCAGGGAGGCCAAGGTGAGGCTGGAAATTCACTCACTTCTCAGGCTTGAGGTCTCTGTAAATGATGCCCAGGCTATGCAGGTGGTCCAGACCCAAAGCCAGCTCAGCCAAGTAAAACTTCACGTCCTCCTCTGTGAACATAACCTGCAACAAGCAGGAGGAGGCTTCAGCAGGAATCGCCTCTCCTCCAGGAGCTGGGCTACTGAGCAGTCAGCAGCTTCCTAGTCCTGAGGGTCCAACTTGAGGAGGACCCTTAGAGACTCCAGTGTCATCCACCCTACTCTTTATAAAAGGGTTTGAGGTATGAAATGACTAATATACATGTCATCCATTGTGGCATAGCGAAAGGTTGGAAACAGCCCAAGGACTGAGGAGTAGAAGATGGAATAACTGCCTCTCCCTGCATGACGGAGTGCTGGGCAGCCATAAAGTACAGAAAGGAGTTTCCCCACCTTCTAATATAGACTTATCTCTCAGATATACTGCCTTGAAAAAAAAGCACAGTACAGAACAGTATCACAGAATAGTACCTTTTATGCAAAAATGTGGGGATTAGGCACTGGCTGGTCTGGCACTCAGTGAGCTAAGTGCCAACCTGTGAACCAAAAGGTTGCCAGTTCAATTCTCAGTCAGGGCACATGCCTGGGTTGTGGGTCAGGTCCCCAGTTAGCAGTGTGCGAGAGGAAACCAATCGATGTATCTCTCGCACATCACTGTTGCTCTCCCTCTCGTTCTCCCTCCCTTCCCTTCTCTCTAAAATAAATAAAATATTTTTTTTAAATGTGGGGGCTGTGCCCTGGCTGGTGTGGCTCAGTGGATTGAGCACTGGCCTGTAAACCAAAGGGCTGCATGTTCGATTCCCAGTCAGGGCACATGCCTGGGTTGCAGGCAGGGTCCCCAGTAGGGGGCACATAAGGGGCAACCACACACTGATGTTTCCCTCTTTCTTCCACCTTTCCCCTCTGTCTAAAAATAAATAAATAAAATATTTTAAAAATGTGGGAGCTGAGATTCAGAACATATATAAGAATGGTGTATATTTCCAAAGAGACACAGGAAGCTCAAATAAGAAACCAATAAAAATGTTTACCTATGTGGGGGTGGAGGGGACTGGGGTGGGCTGAAGACATCTCAATGATCTTTTTCAATCATATAAATGTATTACCTATTCAAACATTAAAATAGCATTTAAAAATTTTTTTAAAGTTCTCTTCTAAAGTTTGAATTGTATTAATGGTCCCACTTTTACATCTAGCTAAAATTCTTTTAGGTCAGTTAAAAATCCTTTTGATTAGCACATGGGATATAACATTAAAGTATCTAGCTTTCTGGGTGGATTTGGGCTTCTCCTCATCCTCATGGCCCTGCCTAAGGCAGCCCTGGAGGAATGGAGGTGGAGAGGTAATAGCCACCCTTAGCTCCAGTATCACAGTGGCATCAGATCCAAGGCCTGACCCTCCTTGACCCATCTTAGGGAAAACTCTCAGAGTCTTTGAGAATGTGAACTCCGTCCAGGGTAGGTTCCTGGGTTAGGGATTGCTACACAGGCCTGCGTGGTTCCAGGACCAGGCCACAGTGGACATGTCCTTCACAGGGCCCTGGGATGGGAGGAATTGTCCTTCCAACTTCATCCTGGGGCCCTCTGGTAGTAGGGTGCCACCTCACCTCTTTGGAGAGCCGTGTGAAGAGGTCCCCGCCACGTAGGAAGTCTAGAATAAGGTAGAGCTTGCCCTCGGTCTGGAAGGCTGAAGAGAGGGGAAAAGGCAATGATAGGGCCAGCTGACCCTCTGTCTCCAGCTTGTTTGGCTTGCCAGGTGGGCAACGTACAGGGAAGACAGCAGCCCATAGGCAAGGGCAAAGGCTGGCAGGTAGGGGGGTAACTCAGGGAGGGTCTTTGGTCTCACCATAGTGCAGCTTCACCACAAACGGGTGGTTTACATCAGCCAGGATGTCTCTCTCCATCTTGGTCCGAACACGGTCACGCACTGGCCAGAGGAGAAAGTAGGTCATCAAGAGTCTGGTCACTCCCAAGTCCTAGCTGAGAAGAGTTCTCTTTTCCATCTGCTACTCACATTTAATGGTAGTGCCCAGGGCTGAGTCCTTCGTGCCCTGCCCATCCCTCTGGCCCCATCCCAGGCTATTTAGCCCTGTCAGTCTGAGCAACCTGTTCTTCTGTGTGCCCTTAGCCTTTGTCCCTAGGGGTCCCCCAGGATGCCTTCACAAGCCCTCTCTTAATCTGGCAAGATAAAAATCCCCAATTCCAGTCTGGAGGTTGGTGAGAACAGTCACTGAGGGAGCTCCTTATAAAGGCAGATTCCTGGGGCGTCAAATTCAGACTCATAGGTCTGAGCATACATACTTTTTTTTTTTTTAAGAATAAAAGTCCCATCCTAACCGGTGTGGCTCAGTTGGTTGGGATGTTGTTCTGCAAACCAAAGGGTCGCAGGTTTGCTTCCCAGTCAGGGTATGTGCCTGGGTTGCAGGGTTTGGTCCCTGGTCAAGATGTGTACAAGAGGCCAATGAACGATGTTTCTCTCTCACATTAATGTTTCTCTCCCTCTGTTTCACCCTCCCTTCCCCTCTCCCTAAAAATGAATAAAAATATTTTTTGAAAAAAGAGTAAGTCCCTAAGCAAGTCTGATCATCAGCAGTTCTTTCTTTAACTTAGTTTAGGCCTCACCTCCTCCAGGAAGTCTTCTTTAACCCTAAGTTAGGCCCCTAGCTAAGTTAGGGGCCTCTCCCCTACAGTGCTCTGCTTCCTCCTCTATTTTAACATTTTTGTTTCCCTCACCAAACATGTCAGGGACCGTGCGGGAGTTAACAATTCCAGTCACTGTTTCCCAAATACTGTATGCCTTATATTTTCAAACCACCCCTTATGATTCCATCAAGGCAAAGAGTTGCTCCTTCCTGGGGTACCCTTCCTTTCCTATTCTCAGTCTGGAGAACTCCCAACTCATTCTGCAAGGCACTGTTTGACTGGTTACTCCTTACGTGAGCCTATCCCCTGGGAGTCTGCACCCTCTCTTCCCCAGGGCTCCCCAGTCACAGCACTGACTGCACTGCACTGCAGGGTCTGCTCGGCCTTTCCAGTCCCAGCCTGGGAGCCCTTCAAAGCAGAGACCAAGTCTTTTCATCCTTCTCTTCCCCTGTGGCTCCCGTCATCACTCCTGGGGAATAACTCCTACCCCCAGCAGGCTAGCCTTGGAAAATCAAAACTACCTCAGCCCACAGATAGCCCTTCATGGGCTTGTTCTCAGCCATCCCTTACCCTGAACCCCACGTTACTGCGAAGACAGGGTCCATTCACAAGAATGGACCTATAACATCCCCAAGGCCAACATTTCCAATTTTCCCCACCCCCACCCCAGCCCAGGCCAACTCTACCTGGTCAGTGGCTATACTGGCTCCCGGGCTAATTAGCGTCACTGCTCAGCCCAGAGCCTACTACCAACTACCCCCACGCCCTTCCTAAGTCCTGGAATTATAGACCTGGGCTTGGGTTCCCTTCTGAACTTTGCCACCCACCTCCATGGCCCTGCTTTGACTCACCCTCTCCTACCTGCCCAGCTGCCTCACGTCCTTCTCTACCCTGAGAGGTCTCCCTCAGACTCTTCCAGCACCATGAAGCACTATGCTGACTGCAGGCCTCTGCCCAAGCAACCTGACACCTGATGGGCCCCACCACAAACACACACCCTCCTTCCAGATATTCACCTTCAGCTACAGACATAGGCACTTGGTGTGGGGAGTGGGGGTGGGGATGCAAATAACCCCAGAAGACTTATCTTCTGAATGGACCCTGTCTTTGAGATAAGGTGGGATGCAGGGTAAGGGGTGGCTGAGAACAGGCCTGTTTCTCTACCTTCAGACCAGGAGCTCCTGGACCAGGAGATAGAGCTATGTCTTCTATTAGACACAAAATCCTGGAGAGCTGGGCTGTCTCCCTTGATCCTATGCCCAGCCTGGGCTCTGCACGTAGAAGTGCTCTCCACTCACCTTTCAGCGTTGCCTTTTTCAGTACCTTCATGGCATACAGGTGCCCACTGTCAGGCCGTGTCACCTTCCGCACCAGGAAGACCTGAGAAGGAGGCAGTTGGGGGAAAAGCAGAGAGGCTGGGGTGGGGACTGAGCCTATCGGTTCCCATCTTCCAGGTCCCAGAATGACCTCTAACTTCTCTGCACCCCATGTTGACCTTTTGTCCTCCCTGGGTACTAAGGTAATCTCCTATCCTACCCTCAGACCCATCAATCCTTGCCCTATGATCCTTTGAACCCTAAGGTGTCCCCTCATTCCCGCCTCTGACATGACCAGTGCTGCCCTCCCAGCTGTGGGCTCAAGACTCACTTTGCCAAAGGATCCCTGGCCCAGAACTTTGAGCAGCTCAAAATGGGATGGATCGGCCTTCTCAGAGCCAGCCTTGACATGATGCGTGATGGAGATCTCCTTGAGGACACCCTCATCCTGATGGAAGGATAGAGCTGGTGAGCATGGTGAGCCCCATCCAGGTCAGCATGGGGCATGTCCCCCTTCTAAGTCCACTCCCACCAGACATCAGCGGACAGGGCCCTGCAGGCCCTGACAGGGACAGCCTCCAAGTTCATCAATACCAAAGGGCTTCAAAGGCTAGGGAGGGTGAAACGATCAAGTTGCTAGGTCAGGTAAGGCTCTGCTCCTATTGCTCCGGCCTTTTAGGGCCCAAGGGGATGTGCAGGCACAGCCAGGCTGAGCCAACCACATTCTCTGGCTAAGGCCCAAAGACCTGCCTCAGGTCTACCCCTCCCCCTGCTATAAAGGTTTTGGTTTTGCCACAATAGGAAGTAGGGCTTGTTCTCATATTGGGGAGGCAGAGCTGGGTTTTTGTTCCTGGACAGGATGAATGACAGGATCCCTCCAGCCAAAAGGACAGGGCTGAGATGCATAGAGACCCACGAGTTACCTGAGACTCCCCCACCAACTGAGTAAGTGCCAGTCTGGGATGGGCAGGAGCTAAGGCCAAAGACTCAATGCCTCACCCTCCAAAAGTACTTTCATACAAATCTACTAGAAACCCCTCACCAGGCTGTAGTTGTTCTAGGACCCCTCTACCCTCTCTCCAATCTGTCCATGTTATCCTGGAGCCCTGAATTGCCTCCTCACTTCCCCAGGAAGCAGGTTTGGGCAGAGTCCAGTCACCCAGCAGAGCCAGGTCTTGACTAGGAGAGCCCGAAGCCAGCTGAGGCCAAATTGGCTACCGAGGCACCTGCTCCAAGGGCCACAGCCAGGCCAGCTCATCTGGGCACACTCACCGAGTCCCGCCTGGGGCCAGAGCCAGAGCCAGAGCCGGGGCCAGGGGCAGGCAGAGAGATCTGGCTGATCCTGGGCCGCTGCTTCCTGGGTAGCCAGGGGAGCAGGGCCCAGAGCCGCAGACGGGGCGGCTTGGGATCCTGCTCCATCCGCCCGGCAGGGCCAAGGCACCATGGCAGGAGCAGGCAGCCTCCAGGGCTGCCTCAGAGGTGGCCAGGCCCAAGGCGGATGTGCAGGTTGAGGGCGGGGGCTGGGCCCAGGCCGCCAATCACTCAGGGCCTGTGGTTTCCTCACTCCAGGCCTACACCCTTACCACGTTCCCTTCCTCTCTCTTCCCCCTCCCCATCGCCTGAGGGCTGCCCTCTGGCCCTCCACCCCCATCCTCCCTGTGGGCACTGCAAAGGGAAAGCCCCACGCCAACTCAGCTGCTGAGGAGCAGATAGGTACCCAACAGGCGGAGGCAGGCACCCAACATGTAGAAAGAGATAAAGAGGGACACCCGACAGGCAGAGGCAGGCACCCAACATGTAAAGGCAGATAAAGAGGGACATCCAATATATAGAGGCAGGCACCCAACAGGTAAAAACTGATGAATGTGGGCAGAGGTAGAGGCCAGAGGACAAACATGCCCAAAGGGCAGGGATGGATAGAGACACTGACACAACCCAATAGACAGAAGAACACATATCCAACAAGCAGAGGCAGGAGAGAATTCATACCTAACAGGCAGAAGCAGATGGGGACACACTGAACAGGCAAAGATAGATGGGGACACATGCCCAACTGACAAACACAGAAGGGGACATGAACCCAACAGGCAGAGGCAGATGGGGACTTATATCCAACAGGTGGAGACAGATGGGGACATGTACGCAACAGGTAGAAACAGAAGGGGACATAAACCACCAGACACCTAACACATGACATGTACTCAACAGGTGAAGACAGGCCCCCTTCATGCAGTAACAGGAGCCTAACAACAGAGGCAGGTGAGCCCCAGACAGAGACAGCCAGTCAGTGAGGCCCAAGTAGACACATAGGTACCCAAGGGCAGACACACAGGCAGGAAAGACACATAGATACCCAGGAAGTCAGACCCTGAACTCGAAGGCAGAGTTCTGGTTCTTGCTGGTCTACCTAGGGGTGGGAAAAGAGGTGAGAGGATGTCACCTGAAAACCCCTAGCACTTGGGAGAACAGTCCAGCATTTGTGACAGACCCATCTCTGAGGTCCTCCACTTCTGAGGGGGGCCCAGGAATAAAAGAGTGGGCAAGAGTGACATCTAAGTGCAAACTGATGACTTTGACTCTAATCTAAATATCCTATAGACTTATGCCCATTTCAGGAAGAGAAAACTGAGACCCAAGGGACAGTGACTCATCCAGGCTCAAAGTAAAGCAGTGAAAGAACCCAAGTCCTTCCCCTGGTTATTGCCGGGCCTGCAAGCTGGCAGGCCACAAGTGCCAGGAAAGGGTGGGTAGGTAAGTCACCCATCCAAGCCTGCCCCCTCCTTCTGTACTAGGGTCAGTCCAGGGACTTCCCATTCCAGGTCTTGACCGTCAGAGACACAGCTAAATCTTCAGGGCACCCTGAACAGCCACAAAAGCTGCAGCCACAAAAAGCTACAAGCTAATCGAGCCTGTGTGTAACACAGAGTCACAGGTGATAAGGTGCCCATGCAAAGGTGGGTCAGGCAGAAAGCTACACAGCAACCCTACCCACCCCACCCTGAGGTCTGAGCTTCCATTTGCCTATCTGTCTGTGACTGAGAACACTCCTAGGGACAGAAGCAGTCACCCGGAAACCCCAGGGGACAGAGCTACCCCCATAGCCATTCCTTGCCCAGAGTCATGGTGACAGACACTGCTAGAGGCAGGCCAACCCTCTGCTCACCTTTCTGGGACAGGAGAGTGAGTCTTTTTCAAACCTAAGGAAATCTGCCGGGGTCTGCATGGTGGGGCTCAAGTCTGTGGCCACAGTGCCCCATTGCTCCCTTTACTTCTGCTTTTTCAGCCTTCCCAGCCCAAAAAGGCAGGGTCCCTGACACCCTCCTTCTCACTTCCCCTTCTGCAGGGAGGAGGGACAGAAGATGGGTCAGGCTCCTTTGCTGAGGAGGGGACTATAGACCCCAAGCCCATGATTGTGGGTGGGGGAGGAATACATTCCTCCTGTCTCCTGATCCTAAGGAGGGAAGACTGGAACAGAGTCAGAGTGATGAAGTGCTGACAGCGGGCATGCAGCACCTGCAAACATGCCTTAAGAGAATGAGAAGCAGAAGTCAGCAAGCCATGAACTCTGACTACCCTGGGCCCAGAGAGTAGACACTCCTTACCCCATAGTGACTGTCCCATGGCCCACCCAAAGTGACAGCCCACGGAGCAGGTGCCACCACACCCCACCCTGTGCTGAAGAGCCTGACAGTCCAGGGCCCTGGGATGGGCAAGGGGGGCCAAAGGCACTGGTCAGGAACAACAGAGCTCTGAGATGAGGAGCAGGTAGCCATGGGCAGGGGTTGACGAGGCTCAGCCCCCTTCCATGTGACCTCGCTGCATCACTCACACCAGTATACCCACAGGAACTGACACACACACAAATACACCAGGCCGATGATCGGAAATCATTTCCACACACATCCCCTATGTGGAAACACACACCCCCGCATACACACGGACTTCCCCTTCCAGTCCTCAGAGGGCCTCCAATAACAGGCTGATGATGGCCTGTGAGGGTTGTAAAAGATGCTTCCTTAGACTGGGGCTTCTCATTGCACCTCAGCTTCTTCAGGCAGGAGTTTGGAGGCTGGGAGAGGAATCCCTGAGAAGCAGAGGAAGCAGAGGAAGATTCTCGGTGGCTAGCAAGGCACAGGAAGGGGCAATAAGAAGGAAAAAATCTCAGAGCTGCCTTCACTGAAGAGTATGTGCAGGACCCATGAGGCCTCTGGGTGACAGAAGGGGGAGGACAGGCACCAGACCACATCCCCTGGTCCCTGCCCCATTCCCCCCTATAGATACTTCCTCTTATTCACTTCCTCCCACAAGGCAGCTAGGAGAGAAGACCAGAGCCCCCTGCCTGATCCCTTGTCCCTAGGGTTCTCACCCTGGGCCTCCCTCCACCAGCCATAGCCCAAGTCCAACTGCCAATCTCTGGCCCTAATGAATAGCAACAGCCCCTTCCCCAGCTGGCAGCACCTGCAGGGTCTCCCAGGTGCTGCCCCTCTAGTAGGACAGATGTCTACAGACATGTCTCCCAGCATGCTTCTGGGCAGGTGAGGAGGGGTCCACAGTTCCCAGGCATACTTGATGGGGGAGCTGGCCTCAGGTACTAGGTCAGGACTGGCATGGAGTGACAATGAGAATTATGCCTCATATTATTGAGCCATTCATTGCATGAGGCCATTCTTTTTTTTTCAACTGTTGCTAGTATGGATTCTGCCAGGCCCTGTGTCTTAGCCCCATTTCAGAGATAAGGAAACTAGACTCAGAGATAAAAGAACTTGTCCAAGTCATTTTATGACTATAAAGTGGGAGGGCTAAGAGCAAAATCAAAGTCTGTTTGCTTCCAAAGCCTACACTCCTAAGCATTTTATTATTGCCCTCCTTGCAAGGCCAGGCAGCCAGTGTCCCATCTGGATATCACTCATAGCTACTGGCCCCCTGCTTTGTCCTCCAGGCCAGGAGTCAGACACTAGGAAGCACACACGTTAAGGCAGATGCCAGCCTTGACCTCAGGTAGCTCCAAAAAATCAATACATGATAACAAAACACAATTTAGCAGCGAAAGAGCTACAGTCAGGGACTGTGAGTGCCCAGAGGCGGTAACTATCTGCATAAGGTGAGGTTCAAGTACCTTCCAGAGAGGGGGCAGTCTAGCTAGACCCTGAGGAAGAACAGGCTTTGGCCAAACAGAAAGCAGAAAAAAAGACACTTCATGTAGAGAGACCAGGGTGAACAAGAGGCTTAAGGCTAGGAGTGCAGGCTGGGAAGTTAAGAACTGTCCATTCACTAGCTGAGCGCTCCCAGGCAAACTCTCTCCCTACCTAAGCCTCAGTTTCCTCCTCTGTAAAACAGAGGTTAAAATGAGATGTTGTTTCTAGAAGCAAAATGGGCTACAGGGGCAAAGGGACATAGTAAACAGAACTTCTCCCTGGATTAGTGTGCAGTCTTACTGCTGCAGAGTCTCCTCTGGGCAGGTGGAAGGGACGCCACAGGGTCCCAGATGCTGGGAGGGTGGGCTAGCCTGCCCCAGCCAGTCCAAGGGAAGTCCCCTACAACACCTGAGGCTACCCGAAGTCCACAGTCACATCCTGCCTGAGATCCAGCCAGGGGAGCAAGATGGATCCGGGAGGGATCAGGGTTTCATAAACAGGAAGAGAGGAGGGGAGGGGGGAGAGGCTCAGCTCTCAAAATAGACCTACAGGCACTTCAAAGGGTCCAGCTCCGGAGATAGCCAGGGGAGGGGGCCTGGGGTGCCCAGTCTACCCCCAGGAAGGAAGGGAGGGTAAATGGAATCTTAATGTGCCTGAGCACACCAGGTGTGCCCTAGGTACTGAAAAAATCCAGGGAGCTCTCACCCTAGACTGCTATCCGCACTATGGTGCTAGCCCCAAATCCCCTTCTACTTGAAACAAATAAAATAAACAAATTTTGAACACCAACACTGTACCTCACACCCTGTTAGATTCTTTAATTTATACGCATCCCATGCCCTCCTCCATACCTTCCTCTGGGTAGCCCTGAAGGATGGACTTAATTCTACAGGAAAAGCATCTGAGCTTCAGAGGAGCAAACCACTCACCCAAGGTTATGAGGCAAACAAGAAAGAGGGGAAGGATTCTGAACTCAGAACACCTGATTTCCAAGTCCTCATCCCACCTCTTCTCCAGGTGGAATTCGCACTTTTCTCTCGAGCTGCCCATATCCTGCCTTTCAAGGCCCAGCCAAAAGCCAGCTCTATAGGGAAGATGGCCTCGAGCCCTGCAGCCTTTCCCAGTGTTTCTTCCTCTGCCAGTAACCATCCATCCAGTCCACGCTCAGTCCTAAGCTCCGATGCCACTAGCAGGGTTCCCCAGGACATGCTCACGTCATCACACCACCAAGAGAAATGTAGCCTTGGAAGGTAGTGTATTTCTGTGACCAATATGGGGCCTGGCACAGAATGAAAATTCTTTTTTAAAAGATTAAAAAAAAATTTATATATCTTTAGAGGGGAAGGGAAGGAGAGAGAGAAATATCAATGCATGGTTGCCTCTTGTGCATCCCCTGCTGGCCCCCAAACCAAGCATGTGCCCCACCTGGGAATTGAACCATGATCCTTTGATTTGCAGACCCATGCTCAATCACTGAGCTACACCAGCCCAAGGTAGAATGGAAGTTCTAATTGCCCATAGTCATCTTCTCCCCCACCATAGTGCCCACCACATAGCTTTCCTGTCTCCACCTGCCCCCCTGGGGGCCCCTTGAGGGTGGGAATATTGCTTTCATTTCGTGGTTCCCAGTGCCACAGCAGGGTGCACTGAAAGTCTGAGGAAGCAAAAGATAAACCAGCCCTTTGCCAGCTCATTCCAGCTGGCACAGTGTTGAGGTCCTGACCACAGGCTGAGCGCCCCCTAGTGTGTTGGGTCCAGAAGTGAGCACTGGAGATACTGTGCAGTTCTAGGGCAACAGAGAAGATAGATGAATAAATTTCTAGGAATGGTGGAACTTGGGGGTCACAGGGACCTGGTGTTCTTCCTCTTCAGCACTGAGTGTTCCCTGGGCTGGGAGGAATGGGCTCTGTGGTCAAACAAGCGCTGACTTCTCTGCCCACCAGCTATGTGACCTTGGGCCTCAATTTTCTCATCTTATAAAATGGGAATAATAACAATTTCTACCTCTAGGGGTACTGTGAGAACTAAAGGGAAAGCTTCTGGTGTGGTGCCAGCTGTGTGCTCTTTTTCTTCTTTAATGTGGCATTTGAGGCTCTCACCCCACCCCCCACCCATTCCCAGCCTCATCTCCCCTACCCTAGAATTTTCTGCTCTAGAGCAGGAGTCATAGGTTTAGGAGATCAAATGTAGGTTACCTGACCAGGTAAGCTCCTTTACTCTCTCAACTAGTCCCTCTAGCTTTAGATGAGAAACTGTACTTACCACCAGCTCTCCCCAAAGCTGCCACTCCCAGAACCTCAGCTTAACATATGTACATGCTGGTTCTTCACTGGGGACCTATAGCCTCTTCATTTTTGTTACCAGGCAACTAGGGGCATCTACTGTGTGGGAGGAGATTCTGTAGACATGGGGCCAAGCAAACCAAGGGGCCCAGTCCCCACCTCTTGCCTGGCTTCTGATGGCCCAAGGTTGCCATAGTAACCAACAGAAGACAGGGTAGGAGCCTACTTCTCTCACCCAGCCTTACCCCAGGCAGCTCAGCAACGTTATCTTAGGAGGCTAAGTCAAGACAAACATGGGGACCAGCCCTGGGTCTATCTCAAAGGTCGAGCTTATGGCAGGTCTAGTGCCCAGGCAGACCTAGGCCTGGGAGATGTGGCTACCAGTAGGAAGTGGAGTTGACAGTGTACTTCTAACATGAATTCTGCTTCTGACCCTGTTTGGACCACAGTCCTCTCGCCTAAGGAACAGGAAGGGTTGAGCAAGTGATCTCCATGCACAGGGTTGCCTTGAGGATTAGCTGGAACTAGAAAAGGAAGGCTGAACTGGGAAAGGGGTGAGAAGCCAGGGCCCTCCATCCAGGTGGGTCAAGGGCATGCCTCCTTCCTCCTCCATGGCCATGTAAACAGTGCCCCCCCCCCCCACAGTCCCTAGCCCAGGGTGCTAGCCCTAGTCCTCACCTTGGATGGCTGAAGTCCAGCTTCTTCCCCTGAGGCCTGTCCATTCTGGAAAAGAAAAGAGAGATTAGGGAACATTGTCAGAATTTACCAATGTGGGACAGAGCAAAGAGAGACCCTGTGAGGCACCCCATCCTCAGCTGTTCCCAGTAACCGGGGAGGCCATGGAGGTGGGACTGGAGTTCAGGGTGGGTCTCCCACCTCCACTTGCACAGTACAGGCACAGATATCAAGCCCTCCTGCAACAACCTCTCACCACCCAGGCAGTGCATTTCCCGATACTCCCTCCCTCAGCTCTCTGCCTGGCAAAGACTACCTTTGAAGACTACCTATCTTTGAAGACTCAGCTCAAATGTCACCTCCTTCCAATAAGGAAAGAGTATGTGTGGCTCCAGCTCTGCCAGAGACAAACTGTGTGACTTTGTGACAACTAATCGACTATAAGTGGCCTCAATTTCCTGACCTATAACATGGGGGTAATTACAGCCACTTCCCAGAGGGGCTGCAAGTGTGGAAAAACAGTCTGGGTAAGTGTTCAGCCCAGAGGCAGTGGCTACCCTGGCCTTGCTTCCTCTGGGGCCCTTGCCCAGCCAGACAGAATCGCTGCTGGCCCACTATCCCCTGCACTCCATTGTACCACTTTTCACATTGCAGGAACTATTTACACACATGCTTGCCCTTCCGAATAAAGGGAGTCCTGGGAGGGTAGAGATTATAGCTCCATGCTAACAGCTGCTCTCTTCCGAGCCCCTGTCATACGCCAGGCACTGGGCTCAGTGCCTCACACCTGTGGCATCACCCTTATGACCTGGGAGGAAGGACCTAGCCCCATGATAGAGAGAGGAACTGAGGCTGAGGGGCCTAGTAATGACACCTAAGGCCACACAACTGATAAATGGGGATTCAGATTCTGGTCTCTGACACCCAGGAGGTGCTCGAAAAAGTTCTGCTGAAGAGCAACCCACACCCCAGGCAGGGGAACAACTTGTAGAGGAGTGGGCACTAGGTCCCATCTCTGGGAAGTCCTGCTTTTTCCAGTCCCCAGACTTCACACTCAGGTGGACATTATTCATCCTGGGGTATACCAAACCCAGTCCAACCCTTTCCCATGTGATACAAGGCAACCGGCTTAATTTATCTGGACCTTGGGGAGCTGAAAGGTGGTGTCCCTATCCCTCCTGGCACAACAAGAGTGTGATGAGGCAAACAGAGGCTTCCAACAGCTAGGCTGGGAAGACACAGCCTAGGGCAAGTCAGGACTTTGGAGCCAGGGGCTGGGTCCAGAGGGCAGCTGTGGCCTTGCTTGGAGGCAGCAGGCACAGCTGTGTTCTGCCCATTACGTAATCTCCCTGCCCCTGGAACAGCTCCCCACTGCTGCTCCCAGGACATCCTGCCCCCTGAGCCCCTTTAATGCCCCTAATCCTCCCCAGAGTGAGTGTTCTGCAGGCCACCCCCCCACACACATACACATATATTCTGTCACCTTTCAGCAGCCTAAGGAGAAAGGCCAGGTTGATCAGGGCCTGGGGGGAGAAAGGGTGCATTTGTAGTTTAAGCTTCACTTCACCCAACGTTCTGAAATTTTTTTTTTTTTTTAGAGAGGGGAAGGGAGAGAGAAACATCAATGTGTGGTTGCCTCTCACACGCCCCCTACTGGGGACCTGGCCAGCAACCCAGGCATGTGCCCCGACTGGGAATCGAACTGGTGACCCTTTCGTTCACAGGCCAGCACTCAGTCTACTGAGTCACACCAGCCAGGGCGACATTCTAAACTCTTGACAAAATTCCCTCAGATGGTCTCAACAGTCCCCCACCCCAGCCTTCCCCTATTCCAAAATCTCATCCTTCCCAAAATTCAACTGTGATCATTGCACTCGAGTCACTTACTCAAGTGACTTACTACTCTCAATAAGTCACTTACTACTTATTGAGAACCTGCTATGCATCAGGCCTCAAAACCTTCCATGACTTCCCACTGCCTGCAGAATACAGTCCCAGCTCCTTGGCATGGCATTCAAAGCCATCATCTCCAACTGTCCAATATAAGTGATTAAAAAATGTGGGTTCTACACCTAAAACAAAAGCAAACTAAGAGGACAGCTAGATCAGGAGCGAACCATAGAAATGAAGATCACATGAAGGGTTAGCAACAGGGGAGTGGGAGAAGGAGAAGGGGGGAAGAAGGTACAGAAAATTAGTAGCATAGACCGTAGATAGAAAATAGATAGGGGGGAGGGTAAGAATAGTTGGGGAAATATAGAATCTAAAGAACTTGAGACTCGTGGTCATAAACTAAAGGAGGGGGATGGTGGGGGAGGGGTGTGCAAGGTAGAGGGGAATGAAGGGGGGAAATAGAACAACTGTAATGGCATAATCAATAAAATATATTTAAAAAATAAAAAATATTAGCAAAAAATGTGGGTTCTGCCACAGAAATGGAGATCACATGGAGGGTTAGC
Source organism: Artibeus jamaicensis (assembly GCF_021234435.1). Taxonomy (NCBI): domain Eukaryota; kingdom Metazoa; phylum Chordata; class Mammalia; order Chiroptera; family Phyllostomidae; genus Artibeus; species Artibeus jamaicensis. The sequence goes on from NW_026522057.1 coordinate 15,316,736, forward strand.
AACAGGGGAGTGAAAGGAGGAGAGAAGGGGAAAAGGTAGAGAATAAGTAGCATAGATGGTAAGTAGAAAATAGACAGGAGAAGGGCAAGAATAGTATGGGAAATGTAGAAGCTAAAGAACTTATGACACATGGACATGAACTAAAGGGGGGGAATGTGGGTGGGAGGGGGTGTGCAGGGTGGAGGGGAATGAAGGGGGGGAAATGGGACAACTGTAATAACATAATCAATAAAATATATTTTTTAAAAATGTGGGTTCTGGCCCTGGTCAGTGTGGCTCAGTTGGTTGGAGTGTCATCCTGTGTACTGAAAGGTCATGGGGTTGGTCCCTGATCTGGGCATGTATAAGAGGCACCCGATTGATGTTTCTTTCTCACATTGATATTTCTCTCCCTCTCCCTCCTTCCCTCCCTTCCCCTCTCTCTAAAATCAATAAGCATGTCCTCAGGTGAGGATTAAAAAAAAAGAATGTGAGGTTTGGAACCTAACCTTGTGGGTTCAAATTCTAGCTTCTACCCCCTGTATAACCCTGAGATTACTTCATTTCACAGGGCTTCAGTCCCCATCTGTGAAATGGGGATAAAAGTAATGTATCTCTTCAGGTGGCTATAAGCAAAAAAATAGTCTATAAATATATACACCTAGCAAGTACTAGGCCCACAAATAACAGACATTATTATTATTGGGCCCTGTTCTTAAGCTAACCTGAATGACCTGAAACCCTGAACAGAACAGCTTATTTCATATACTTAAACATTTGCATGATAACTCATTCCTTCTACCAAGAAAACCCTTCCTGCCTTGTCACCTTGGCAAACTCCTGATCTTCTTCAAATATAATCTCTTCTGTCCACACAGCCTCAAGTCCTTCCCTCCTTCCTCTGGGTCCTACAGCACTGAAGAACACGCAGGTTAACTCAGGAAGGACCCCTGGCTTGTCTGTCATCATCTCCTTGGCACCGAGCTCAAGCTCAACCCAGCAAAGAGAGCAGGGAGACCAGAGCAGGGTCTATTACTCCCATTTTTTCAGACAAGGCTCAGAGAGTAAAGGGATTTACCTGAAGTCCCTCAGGTAGCAGAGAGGAGACATAGGGCCATAATGGAAAGTCTTGTGATCGTAAGCCTAAATCCCTGATGAGGGAGGGGAGGCACTGGGCTCCTCCCAGGAGTGGGCTTACTAAGAAGTGTCCTGGAAGATTCAGAGGACCCCACAGGCCCTGTCTGGCTGCCTCCAATCCCAGGGTTTCTGCCTTGGGTGCCATCCTCATGGAACCCTACACCTGTAAGAGCTGATGCATAAAGTCTCTAGTGGGGGTAGGAGGTGGGGAGGGAATGACAACCCTGGAAAAAAGACTGCAACTACAAAAAAGGACCAGTCAGAGCCAGGGTCCTGGAAAAATAGGGTTCATTTGTCCTTGTGACCTGACTGCTACTTGGATGGAGAAAAGAACACAGCTCTGCAGCCATGAAGACACAGCCACTAATATTAGCTGTGTTAACCACTCACTTTGACCTTGGGTTTATACATCACGTCTCTGAGCCTCAGTTTCCTCATCTATACCATGAAGGCAGGTCTGTCTTGTGCATCCTGTTACTTGAAGTAGTACTTGTCACATGATAAGTATTCAATAAATTTTTGATGAATTAATGAATGAATGGAAGGGGACGGTGATGCTGACATTGAAAGATATTGAATGATGGACCTTATCTAGAGTTTAGTACAGGAAGGGCCCTTTAGTCTCTTAGAAGGTGGAGACCCACTCTCCTCCCTCTTTTTCAAAGAGCACTGTTCGTGGGGACAGCTGCCCAGGGCCCCCACACCACTGTGCCCCTCCCCTAGAAGTCAGAGGTAAGTTCCAACAGGCATCCTTCCTTTCCACCCAAGCAGCTCTGTTTTGGGAAGAAAGGCAGGCCCAGGGCATTGTCTAGAGAAGCCAGGCAACAGATGGACAAAGACAGCACGTGCCCCGCAGGCAGGAAGCAGCCCCAGGAGCTGGGTTCAGAGCCCAGCACTGGCAGTCCTGCACGCTGCTGGAGGCTGGGGGCCAGGTGCCAGGGCTGGCTGGCACCACTCATCCTCAGCAAAGGCTGGACAAGGGCCCTTTGGGATGAGGAGTCTGCCAACATCCGGAGCCTCTCTTGGAGTAGTACCTTCTACTTAGGTCAGTTTGATCCCAACCCTTCCCCATCCATAAGCCTCTGCCAACATGAGAGACCTGGGTTCCAATATTGACTCTGACATTAATTCACAGGCCTGTTCTCCAAGTTCAGTTGTCACATATGAAAATTGGGGTAGCAATCCCTACCTTGATGAATTATGAGAATTATTTTATTTAATAAGGTGACACAGGGTGGGTAGCACATAGTAAAGCTCTGAACATAGTAGGGCCAGGCCTGGGGATAAGGTTACAGCTTTCGGCAAGATCAGGGAAGGCCCAGGCAGAATCCTCACCCACACTTCCAATGAGTTTGCTCCACCTGGACCACACCCTGAGCCAGGCCCTGCCTCCCAGCAGCCACTTTTCAGCAGCGTCATGGGGTGGGCAGGGCAGTCCAGATCCCAGGCCTCTGCCAAATGCCCCCGCCAGTCCCTCGTCTGCCTCCTTCCTGGCCAGGAGCTAGCAGCAGTGCCTATACCTGCAGGTCAGGCTGCTGTATCACTTACATGTCACCTGGGCTAAGAACAGCGAGGCCCTGTTCTCCAGTGAGAACAGCCCAACCTGTGCCCTGGCCGCCCATGGCTCCTGTTACCCAAACAATAACACCCAGTTGCCTGGCGCCTCCATGGAGTGGGGGCAGGGGAGAATGGGTAGCAGTACCCAGGGCTCTGTACCCTCTCCCACCCAGGAAGCAGAGGCCAGAACCCACCCCTAGCCACTGAAGAAACAGAAGCCCAGAGAGGCTAAGGACTGACTAAGGGTCACACAGCATTTCTAAGGTGAAGTTCCTGGAGAAATCATGCCCCCTCCCCGATCCTAGGAATTAAGCAAGTCTTCACCTCTCACAGAGTTTAAGTGCAGTAGTACTCAAAACTAAGTTGAGTTTCCTATTTATACTTGGCCTCCAGATTAAGCTGGGCCCTGCCTCAGGATTCCCTGAAGGGAAGCAGGAAGTAGTTCCTTGGACTGGGAATCAGACTCCAGGGTGTCTGCCCTTGCTACTTCCAAGGTAAGTCCTTGGGTGAAGTTCCTCCCTGGCCTCTCCCAATCTACCTACCTCTAGAGAGGCCTATGTTGCAGGGACATGCCAAGGCAGAGTATTCCACCTCAGAGCTCCCCCAGCCTCCAGGCCCCAGTGACCTAGTCCTGGGGGCAGAGGGTAAACAGGGATAGGGGCTGCAGAGGGCAGTGTTCCTCACATCAGAGGAGGGTGAGTCAGCGAGAGAGAACCTCTAAGAGCATGCAGGGCCTGTAAAAACCCCATGGCAGGAATCCCAGAGCAATTTACTCCAAATTGCGCCTTCAGGTTGGTTACCTAATCCTGCCTCGCCCACCCTCCAGTAGCCAGTGTCAGCCATGACCATCCCTTTAAAGGGGCAGCACACCTTGGATGCGAGGGACCAAGGGTCCTCACTCTGATCTCAACCCGAAACCTTAAGAGACAGGGCCCTTGGTGGTTGCACCAGGTAAGAGAAGGTAGAAAAGGGGACCTGAGAAAAGGAGGAGACCTAGCAGAGGCTAGGGGCCCTAACCAGGAGAAAATCACCTTGGCTCCCAGGCTCACTGAGATTTCCACACTTCCTGCATAAACCCCACATCCCCTTTGGAAAGGGAGTATCACCTGCCTCCTTCCCAGCAAGAGGCTGAGAGGGAATTTTTTTGATCTGGTTCGGGGCTTGACCTTGACCCTGGGGGTCAAAGGGTACAGGAAGAACTGGCCTCCTGAACGCTTAGGGCCTGGCACCATAAAATTCTCCGAGGAGGGCAGGAGCTGCTTCTGGGAGAGGATAGGCTGACAGAAACCAAACTACCCAGGGTCCCAGCCCTTCTATGGGAGGGGGCACCAGAAGGTAGCAGGCACCAAAGTCCAGCCCCTCTCCGGGAATAATCTTCACAAGGTCGAAGAGCTTGTTTCCACTCTCTTCTCCATAGTCTGAGACAGGAAACACAGATGTCCTCTGGCCCTAGCCTCGGGGTAAAGAAAACCAAGAGTTTCAGTCCCAGACCAGCAGTAGCACCCCACATTCCACAACTGCCAAGGGTGAAGAGGGACAATATTTCTAGGGTCAGCAGCGAGGAAGCGGGGAGCTTTTGGAGCAGGGCGCTGGGAGACGTCAAGAAGTGGGCGTCCATGACCCTCGTCTCTCGTAGAATTCCAGACATCAGACAACCCAGCCCTGCCCGTCTGCGCTAATGGAGGGAGCCCCGACAGCTCCCAGCATGGATCCTAGGTGTGTGGGATGGGGGAGGCCAGCGCTCAGCGCCCCATGGGATCCCCTCGCTGGACTAAGCGGGTTCTCGGCGCTTGGCGGAACTGTCCCCCGCACACACACACCCGGGGCAGAAGGGGGTGGAGCCGAAGAAGGGGCAAGAGATCGGAGGGCGCTTGCAGACAGCAGCGGCGCCGCGAGCTGCCCCGCCCCAGTGGGGATCCTGGATCGTCGGCCGCCGGCGCCGGTCCCCCACCCCGCTAGCTCACCTCCGGGTCCAGCGGCACCAGCTCCATGAGCGGCCAGGGCTCCTTGAGCTGAGCGAGCGGCATCGCGCCGCCCCCGTGCCGCTCGCGCTCCTCCGGCGGGCGGGGCCGGGACGCGCCGCCTCCGGGGTTCCGGGGTCCCCGGTTCTGCGCCCCCACGCCCCCGCCTTTCCCTTCCCGAGACCCTCGCGCTCCGGCTGGGCCGTCCGCACCGACACAGCAGCCACCGCCGCAGCCGCCGCGGCACTCTCACTTCGGCTCCGTCATCCGGCGGCGCCGCGCCCATTGGCTACCTGAGTGAGGGGCGGGGCGGAAGAAGCCCCGCCCCAGCCCTCGCGGCACCACAATCCCGGCGGCGTGGACCCCAGCCAGGGTAGTAAGGGGATCTCTGACGGCTACCTCACCTCGAGTCCCTGGCCCTGCGTTCTGCCCCGCCTGGAAGTCCTCCTGGCTCCTCCCCTCCAACCCCACTTCACCACCACCCCCCCCCCCCGCGCTGGCCACGCCAGGTCCATCGCTGTCTCCCCCACTCAGCTCATTTGGAATCGCGCAATCTAGGTGTGCCTTGTCCCCACAGTGGGAGGGAATCCCCCTAATTCCCACCCACCCCTCCCCCACACACATCAAAAGTCCCAGGCCTGATTCTGGCTACAGGCTTGAAAGGAGCCTGGGCCCCACACCCCTGAGACCCCTCTTTAGGACTCCTTAGGGATCCACCCTACTAAAGTCAACACTGGAATCCCGTGGGGATCTCAGTGATCCATCCCCAGGTAAGTTCTATCACGGTCACCACCATCAGAACCCACAGTTCCCCCAGAGTGAGTTCTTAATATGCATTTTTTTGTAACCTGTGCTTGAAGGGAGCTCATTTCAAGCCAAGTCTCTCCAGAACCTCTCAGCTGCAGGCACAGATATGGGCTGATTTGGACTCGATGCCCCTCTGAGTAGGGCAGGGACCAGGCTCCCAGGATAGACGACACTTGGGCTGCACTTGGAGTAAAAGGCCAGGGAGAGCCATTCTCCCTGCATAGTTTCAGCCTCCACCTAAAGAGGTGTTGGGGTCCAGGTGTGATGAGATTTATTCACACATGGACGAATGGAGGGATGAGCTTGCAGGTTCATGGTGGGAAAGACTGGACATTTACAAAGCTGTTCAGGGGGATGGAAAGGGTTGCTTATCAAAAGTCTCTGCCCTCCACCAACATGTGATTTCCTTGAATCCTCACCACCATCTAGTCGACAAAGCATAAACTGGCCTCAGAAAGATGAGATGACCTACCCAAGGTCACACACAGAGCAGGTCAAGAACAGATTAGGACTTAAAAAAATGAAAGTGGATGAGAATTTCTCCTAAATCCAGAGTTTCCCCTCATCCCTTGTTTCCAGGGTAGCACCTCAGCTGTTGAAGTAAATTGAGCTTTCAGCAGAAAAGCCCTAGGAACCCAACAAATCTGGGTTTGAATACCAGGTCTGTCACCTCCTTAACAATGGAAAACTCATTTTATGTCTCTAAACCTCAGTTCCTTATCTGTACAAGGGGAATTATAATCCCAAACTTTCAGGTATATGCTGAGGACTAAATTCATTTTAATTCAATATATATTAATGGCTACATATTATATGCCAGGCCCTCTTCCTGAGCATGTATTGTAAACCAGGGCTACTTGTAGGTGCTGAGAAATAAACAAAACAAGGCCCCTGCTCTCATGGAGTTTACATTCAGTCTGGTGTGATTAATTAATTACATATTAGCTAACACTAATATAAGTACCTACTATGGAGTAGGCCCTGTTCTAAGCACTTTACCTATATAACATCATTTAACCCTCATAACATTATGAGGTCGGTGCTGTTATTATTGCCAATGTGCAAAAGAAACTGAGGTAGAGAAATCAATCGTTTCTTTCTCTGGGGCCCTCCAAGGTTACACAGCTGGAAAATGTCAGAACTGAGAGACAACCCTGTAGTCTGGGCCCAGATTTTGTTCTCCTGTTCACTCACTCTCCACCTTCCTGATGAGAAAAGTGAGGACTAAACCCAAGGTGGGCTAGACTAGAGTTGGCAGCCATTATTAACATCAGTGTTGGTATCACCCAATTCAGTTGCCCCGAACTACCTTGTGACGCTCCAACTGCTACTGCTCAGGGCTAACATTGTAATATTTGGACATAAGTGTTGTTTATCTAAACAACAATTGAGCACTCTTCAAAATTACCTGTGTATTCTGTATTTTGACTCGCTGAATCTAGTAATCCTACTCAGGGTTCAGAACAGATTTCGGACAGGTGCCAAGTACCTGGCTGCAAGCCAGACTGAAATTAAATTTAGGAAGAGACACTAAAACCCAGAGAATGAGGGCAAATGACTTGGCTAGGGAGATGCATGGGAGTGGAGAAAGTGAGGGGAAAGCAAGAGTGATTTTTTTTAAAGGTTTTTATTTATTTATCTTTAGAGGGGAAGGGAAGGAGAGAGGGAGAGAAAAATCAATGTATGGTTGCCTTTCGTGCATCCCCTGCTGGGAACTGGCCTGCAGGGAACCTGCCTGCAACCCTGGCATGTGCCCTGACTGGGAATCGAAGCAAGAGTGATTTTTACCTTCAGTCTGCCCATATCCTGAGGCCTCTAGTCCTCTCTTTTCCTTCTTACAGAAAAGGATTTTCTATCAAGTGCCCCATCTCAATTTAAGGACTGAGAAGTGATTGCGTTTTCCTATGAATTAGTTTTACTTCCGATGGCCCCTCACCCAAGAGTACTGGAAAGACACTGGGTCATGATGAAAAAAGGGGATCCAGAGTACACCCAAGCCCTGCCTGGGGAGCTTGTGCAGGTCATCTTGCCCATCTGCGTTGTAGGGACAGCAGTCACTCAGTAGAGAGCTATAGAGACCAAACCGCAGTCTATAGTGTGCTGATCCTGCATCATGAGCTCACAGTTTTTTCTCTATTTCTCTCTATGCTTCAACCACAGGGCCTTTGCACATGCTGTTCCCTATATTTAAAACCACCTTCCCTCTTCCTCAGGCCAGCCTATCTCCACAATCACTTCCTCCAGGACACATTCCCTTACCTCCCTGTTGTACACACTCATAGCAATGGATACTTTTCCTTAACACTTTAGCACTCCCCTACTTGAAACCCTCCTGTGGTTCCCCCATCACTCTTCCAACCTTTATAAGTATTTATGTGATTTGATTAACAACTGCCTCTTCAATTATATTGTAAACTCTGAGAGGCAGCAGTCATGCTTTCTTGACTCTTCATTGTCTTTTTGCACCTGACACACTGCCTGGCACATAGTAGGTGCTTAAATAAGCTAAGTCACATGTCCAACATCACCTAACTACAAAATGGTAAATTCAGGACTTAGACTCAGGCATTTTAACCCTATGCCCTGAAATACTACACTCTGAGTAGTGGATAAATCTAGCAATAATAATAATAATAATAATAATAATAATAATAATAATAATGGTGTTAGTAGAACTGGCTGTTCTGGGTGGTCACTTGAGGTGTTAAATGAGTGTTACTCATGATTGTGAAAGGGCTTTGCTGGACCCAAGTGAGATTATTATTCTGTACCCTGTTGAAGAGATCATTCTGGCATGGAACAGGGTACTGTACTGACAGAGGCTAAGGGCCAGGGCATATGCCTGCTATAATATTCAGGAACACAGGTCCTAGATGGGCCCTGCCCCAGGGAGAGGGGAGAGGGTCTGTCATCATTCCATCTTGACCTTTCATGTAGAGGTCATGTGTCTCCTGGCAGTAGGTGGAACAGGATGAGGGGAATAATCATAATAGTAACTACCTTTCACAAAGTGCCAGAACTTAGCTAAGTATTTAAGTAATAAATAATCACCAACTATGAGGGCTTATTGAAAAAGAAATATGTGGCCTGCCTGGAGCTGAGTGTTTTACAAGCAAGAACTCATGAAATCATCCCAATAATACCATGAGACAGAAATTATTGTCCCTATTTTCTGGATGAGAAAATTGAGGCTCCAAGATGTATAGGATTGCCTATGATCAGACAGCTAGTAAGTATTGCAGCTGGATTAGGAACTCAGTTCTCGCAGACTCAATCACTTCACCACACTGTAAGCCCAGAAGCAGGTGCAGAGTTACTCAGTGTACAGACAGTGGGTAGTGGTGAACAGGGGAGGGGGTGAAGTCTCTTGTTTGCCTCATGCAGGTCTGAGGGAGAGGGGTGACAGCAATCTCCTACTTAGAACCCTCCTATGGCTCCCCATCACATGTCCAACAAAACCCAAGACTGCCAGCCTGCAAAGCCACAGGACCTGGTCCCCTGCTCCCTCTGGTACCTCCTCTCCTACCACTCACTCTCTGCCCCTGGCTGCTCACTGACATGTCAGGTACACTCTCACCTCAGGCTTTTACTCCTGCTGTGTCCTCCTCCTGGAACATTCTTCTCTTCAACTCTCCTGGGAGCTCACTCCCTCACCTCTGCTCAAATGTCACCTCTTGAGAGAAGATGTACATTATCTAAAATAACTCCCAGTTAATGGTATCACTTATCTTCTTTTCATGGCATGCCTCTCTGCCAGCAATCATATTGTATATTTACCTATTTATTGTTTGTTTCTCCCACTAGAACAAAGCTCCATGAAGCAGGACTTTGTTGTATACTGCTATATTCCTGAATACATCTGACATATTGCAAGCCCACAGTATATAACTGTGAATGGAGCCACAACAACCTGGGCTTTAATCCTGGCTCTGCCACTTCCTAGCTTTGTGACTCTGAACATTTTAGTTAGTCTCTCTGAGAATATGTAAACTAGGGATGGTTATATGAGTATAGTCATTTCTTGGTGTCTGCAGAGGGTTGGTTCCAGGACCCCCACTGAAACCAAAATCTACAGCTTCTCAAGTCCTTTATATAAAATTGGGTAATATTTGCCTATAACTGGCATCCTCCTGCATGCTTTAAATAATTTCTAGATTACTTATAATACCTAATACACTGTACATATTTGTTATACTGTATTGTTTAGGAATTGGGGCTTGCAGAGTTCACTGGGTGGGGTCTGTGTTGGTGGCAGATGACAAAGTGTGAAGAGGCTTCAGTCTGAAGGAACTCCCATGACTGTAGTCACGAGGCTGGTAAGAATGAGACCAAAGATGGAGCAATGAGGAGGAACAGAAGCACACAGGTGCAACAGTCCCAGGGCTGACAGGGAACTGACTTGTGGCCTCCTCTACTGACCTGGAGCCTGGGGGTGAGGTAGAACCTTGTTGCTATTGGTTAGAGAGGATGGGAAGTGGCCCTAGAGGTAGATACAGTAACAGCAAGAAAATGGAATGGAGTTGCAGGTAGAGACAGAAGAGGAAGCAGCTGGTTATCAACAGACACCCACTGGACACTGGCTATGTGCCAGGCACTATTCTGGGCAGTGGGAATACAGTGGAGTAGACAGAGAGGGTTCCTGTCCTCTATGGTAGAGATTGGTGAACTACCAATTTGGCCTGTGGACCAAATTTAGCCTACTAATTTTGTATGCCTATGAGTTAAGTAAGAATGGTTTTTACATCTTTAAATTATTGAAAAAAATCAAAAGAAGACTATTTCATGATGTGAAAATTATCTGAAATGCAAATTTCAGTACCCATAAATAAAGTTTTATTGGAACACTGCCATGCTCCGTTTACGTATGGTCTAGGGCTGCTTTCACACTACAGCAGCAGAGTTGAATAGCTGCAACTGAGACCATATGGCTTGGAAAGCCTAAAATGTTTACTAGCTGGCTCTTTAGAAAAAAAACTATCAACCCCTACTCTAGGAACTTAGATTCTTTTGGGGGAGACAGTTAAACAAGGAGGTAAGTGAATTTTAGGGTGCTTCGGAGGACAAGAGCCAGGTGGCATCAGCATTTCTTCACACCCTGCTTCTGCCTGAACCACCTTCCCCTGGAAAGGAAACCCTCCATCCAGGTGGGCCACAATACAGCAGCAGAGGAGCTGGTGTCCTTGTGACCAGCCCCTGCCTCCAAACCAAGAGTATGGATCTAGCCTTTTTCTAGAAGGGAAAAATTACACAGTGATTTGAAAAGTCCAGCACCCACTGGCTTCCCCTTCCACTCTCCTAGATCCTTGATCCAGGAATAACTTCTATATGATTTCAGAGAAACATTATCACCTTTGTCATCAAGGCCTGTTTATCTTCCACCTGTGTGGCTCATTCTTTACAAAAAGTCTCCTTCCATGCTACCTCCTGGAGCTCTTAAGGCAATGGATGGGTTGGGTTTATTGTTCCCATTTCACGGATGAGAAAACTGAGACTTAGAGAAATGACCTGACTTACCCAGAATCACATAGCTTGAAAGCTTGCAGAACACTGGCTGGGTAGCTCAGTTGATTAGAGTGTCATCCTGATAATACCAAGGTTGAGGGTTTGGTCCCTGGTCAGGACACATACAAGAATCAATCGATGAATGCATAAATAAATGGAACAACAAATTAATGTTTCTCTCTCTCTCTCTCCCCTCTCCTTTCTCTAAAAGTCAATTTTAAAATAATGAAAGAAAGAATGAACTTGCAGAGCCAGAATTAGATTTAGAAAGTAATGGAATGTCAGCTTTGGAAAGAGGCCTTTAGTACTGTCTTAGCCAGAGATGGAAGAAAACTGGTAGCCTGAGGCAGAGGTGAATCAGGTAAGGGTGGTGACATGGTGTATCTTCCATGTGCAAGAAATAAGGCTTCCATTGTCTGCAGCGAATTTAAAAACATTAGTGAAACTGGGTAGGTCTGCTTTTTATTATCACCATGCCCTGACAATTCTAAACAATGTGGGTGATAAAATCCTGCTAAAGAGATCTTTCTGTTGGTCTGAGTTCTAAATAATTGCTGGGATTATTGTGGGTTTTAAGAATATAGTATATATGTAAGCTTCAAATGAGGACATTTTGTCACCTAACTTTTAATAAACAATATATCTAAATGGAAGCTAATTTGGAGACCTTCCCATTACACAACTGGCCCCCAACATATACCTTCAGTTGGAGAGTTCACAGCAGGTTAGAATCATTGGAGCTTACTTCAGGAGTGTTCCTGTCCTCATATCCCTGCATTTACACAGCAGACTTGAAATTAACAATGATAGCACAGTGATTGTGAAAGTGAATGAACAAAATCTGAGTTACTGCAATTCCGTTGATCTCTATGCGAATCATTCTTTCAACCCTGTCAAGTTGTTTCTTTTGGAGATGTTTCTCAGTGTGTGTGTTCCTTTTTGTAAAAGAAATTAAAAATGTAATAAACACTATTAGTCCATTATTTTTCCCCTTTTGTATTGTAATCTTTACTGTACTTAAAACTGTATTGAGCCCTGGCTAGTGTGGCTTAGTGGACTGAGCATCAGCCTGCAAACCAAAAGGTCACTGGTTCGATTCCAGATCAGGGCACACACCTGGGCTGCAGGCCATGTTCCTGGTTGGTGGCATGTAGAAGGTGACCAATCGATGTATCTCTCACACATTAATGTTCCTCTCCCTTTCTTTCTCTCTCCCTTCCCCTCTAAAAGTAAATAAATAAAATGTTTAAAAAAACTGTATTGGTCTAAATGAATATAAGAAGTGTTTATATGGGGTGGTGGGGGAGTAGTTGGGGAAAATGCAGACAACTGTAATTGAACAATAAAACACTTATTAAAACAAGAAGTGTATATATGAAGTATATGCATGACATTCAATAAAATTTTAATGTTTATTCTCTGACACTATTTTTATTTTGTTTCATTTTATGATTATTATTGAAGATAATTCTTTGGGATTTAAAAATGATCTGTGTGTCAGAAAAGGACCCACAGACAATGACATCATCTTCTCAATCATAATCATTATTATTTTATTGAACGCCTACTTGGTGTCAGGCACTGTTCTAAGGTTTGACATGAATCATCTCTTTTTTTTTTTTCATTCAACAAATACTTATTAAGATCCCACAGCCCTGACTATTGTGGCTCAGTGGACTGAGTGCTGGCCTGAAAACTGTAAAAGTTGCTGGTTCAATTCCCAGTCAGGGCATGTGCCTGAGTTCTGGGCCAGGTCCCAGGTAGGGGTAATATGAGAAGAAACCGATGAATGTTTCTCACATACAGATGGATGTTTCTCTCCTTCTCTCTAAGAATAAATAAATAAACTCTTTTAATAAAAGATCCCACCATGCCCTGGCTGGTGTAGCTCAGTGTATTGAGTGCGGACCTGCGAACCAGAGAATCATAGTTTGATTCCCAGTCAGGGCACATGCCTGGGTTGCAGGCCAGTTCCCAGCAGGGGATGCATGAGAAGCAACCATACATTGATGTTTCTCTTCCTCTCTCCTTCCCTTCCCCTCTAAAGATAAATAAATAAAATTTATTTTTAAAAAAAAGATCCCACCATGTGTGAGGCACCATTATAGGTGCTGGAGATATGGCAGTGAACAAAGTCAAATGCTTTCTCTCTTACCCTTTAACCACAGGGCCTGCAGGTGGGATGGGGTTCTCCTTATGTATTATTTCATTTTAAAATTTAGACAGAATCCATAGGGTCAGGATTAGGGTGAAGTTGTGAGGCCATGTCAGTGCAAGGTCAGATCCTATTTTTATTTAAAACATCGATATTTTGTTCCTCATGGATATCTTTTTGCACTACTTCACAGCAACTCTGGCAGGTTAATCTTGACAACCTCCATCTTGCAGGTGAGAAACTGTGGCTCCAGAGGTTAAGTGACTTTCCAAGAATCTCACTGCAAGTTTGTGGCAGGTCAGTCTAACTTCAGTTCACAAGTTCTTGACATAAGATCAGAAGAATCTACGTCCTCTCTCCAACTTCCTCTCATTCTTCCTAGAACTTTCTTGGACTGAGGCTGGAGTCATCCCTGACTGTATTTGCACTCTTCCGGGAGGATGCTAACATAGGGCAGCCTGAGAGCCAAGGTGGAGTTATCAAAAACATCTGTTATATGCCAGGCATGTACTATATGCTTTTCACAAGGGTTATAGTCCTTTTTTTGTTTTTATTTGCATCCTCTAGACTTCCCACAATGAATATACTTCCTGTAAAAGAAATTGCTTGATCTAGGCCTGGAAATGATTCTACACAACATTTGGGAAAGTTTGCTAATCCCCAATTTGCAGTTAAGGAAACTGAGGCTCAGAACGATTGCCTGGGGTCACACAGGTAACAAACAAGTGATGGAGTAAGGATTCTGTCTGAGTCCAAGACCCGTGGTCTTTTCATTCTACTGCTCTGCCTCCCCCCCCAACCTTGTTTCACAAAGGAGTTCAGACAAATTATAAAAAAACATGAAAGGGCCCTGGCCAGTGTGGCTCTGTTGGTTGGAGCATCATTCTGTACACCAAAAGGTTGAGGGTTTAATTCCCAGTCAGGGCGCATGCTTAGGTTGCAGGTTCAATCCCCAGTCCAGGCGCATAAGGGATGCAACCAATCAATGTTTCTCTTTCACATCGATGTTTCTCTCTCTCTCTCTACCCCTTCCTTTCTAAAATCAATAAACATTATTTTTAATTAAAAAAACAAAAGGAATCAAGTATTTAGTCTTTCTTGTATAAACTGTATTTCAGAAAAATCAAATAATTAATGAAGAAAAAATTTTTATAGAATTCCAACTAATGAATGCAAAAAGAATGCTAGACTTAGAAAATTACCATTTTGTAACACCTAATGAAATAATGGATCATTAGTGGGTGCCAAAAACCAATACATAAAAATCTAATGAGGAGTCTCACAATGAAGAGAGCAGCCAAGAGTTCTGAATCCATGGATCAATCAGTAAAAAAGTTTCAATTAAATATTATGTGGCTCCAAATATAACATAATAATAAGCATACAGCACCATTTCCAATAAGGTATTCTTGCCAAAACACTAAACCTGAGTCTAATCAAGCCTCAGATCCAACTTGCAGTTTATTGGAAATACAAGGAACCGAAAAACAAGTTAAACACCATCAGGAAGCAATCAGCCAAATCTTCTGGTATGTGGGAACCTTTACAGGACAAATGCTTTGATATCTTTTACAAATAAATAACCTGAAAAAAGAAACGAAAGAAAAATGGAACTGTTACCGATTAAAAGTTTTTTGAGCCATAGCAACTAAATGAAATGTATGGAACTTGTTTGAATCCTCATTGGAACAAAGAAATTTGAACATGCACTAGGTATTAAACGATTTTAGAGAATTTGTATTAGTTTTGTTGGATGTGGTAGTTATGGTTGAAAAGCCCTGTTAAAAATATATGATGAAATAATTTGGGTGAAATGATATGATGTCTGGGATTAGTGTTATGATACTCCAGACAAAGGGAAAAATGGGGAGGTAGATGAAACAAGATTGGCAAATGTTGATAATTATTGAAAAATGGGTGATAGGTCCAGGACAATGTGTTACATTCACTCTACTCTTATGTATGTTTGAAATTTTCCAGAATCAATTTTTTTTAAGGCTGAAAATAACTAAGAGAATTGGGACAAAGAGAAAATAAATACAAATTGAGAAATAGAAAACTTTTGAGCTTTTCTGTAGTCCAAGAAAAAGAGGGAAGCAAGAGTCATGCTAGCCTGGGGTTGAGAAAAGTGGTCTCATGTCTGCAGTCTTGACCCCCACTCAGCTGCACTGGAGTGGGCCCTGGGCCTGTAACACTTCCTAACCATGAGACAAGGAGCTCACACAGTCTGTGCTGCGTTTATCACTTTGTTTGGGAATATCTTTCCTTGCTTTTTTTTTTAGGTGCAATGGGTATTCTTTTGTCTCTGCTTAAAGCATGGGCATCAGCCATTGGGTATCTGGCCAGCCCCATTGCTGTGTTTCTTCTCTGGGAGATGACATGGTTGGTCTTTCTATTGCAGCAGGAGATAAAGGTAAGTAAAGGCGACTTGCCCTGTGTTGGCCTCTGGGAGAGAACTATGCCCAAGTCTGAAGCTGATCTTGCTCTGTCTCTTCCCTATGTGTGCAAAGCAGTGATTTTCAACAGGTACGCCACAAGAAATTTTAAAATATGCAATATGTGACTATTCAGTCAGGCACTCTCTTTTCCCTTAGATTGTCCAATTAAAAAATGGCAACAGCCAACACAACAAAGGCTGTCTGGTGTGAATGAATCAAAATTATACCTATTTTTTGTTGTTGTGGGATCAGCAGAAAATAGCATTTTTTGGTGTGCTACAGAATTTTAAGTTTATATGTGTCCTGATAAAAAAAGGTTGAAAACCACTGGAGTAAAGCATTGTTCCATCCAGTGCTTGACTACCTGTATTGTCCTTAGTGACTCAGATACCAAGATCCAATGGGTTAGAAGGTTCCAGAGACAACCCCCCCCCCCATTGGTAACCAGTGCACAGTACTCCACTCTCTTGGGATAACTGGTGCACGGTCCTCAGCTTGACATCAAGAGATTTGGAAAACCAACAAACCAGCATAGCTGCTTGTAATCAAAGAGATTTTGGTGATAAAATTCCCTCTTAATATGGCCTACCAGGTCACAAGTAGGTAGGCCAGTCATCTGTCCTGATTTGGGCTATAATAGGGGACTTGCAAAGAGCTGGGGGTAAAGGGAGGGGTAAGAGGTGGAGCTTAGAGGATGGAGAAAATACAGGGGAAAGGCAGGGCATCTCAGGTGTAGGGTCTGAGTGAGCAAGGACAGAGGTAACCTGTATCATTTTCATAAAAGTAAATATATTACACAAAATGTATGTGAATGTAAATAAAGCTGGTCTTTTTTTTTTCTCCCTTTCCCCCTGCAAAATAAATCTATCTAACAAAAAGCACTGACAGGAAACAAAATCTTTATCAAAGGTCCCTAGAGGGCACGGCAGAGATTATGCAGCACACTTCACAACAAGACCTTTCAAAATCCTCCTAAATCTCTCTTCCTCAGAATTCCAAACTAGCAGAGTAACACCCCCAGACCTCCTTTCTTTCTCTTTTTTTCAAATGTCTGACCACCCAGACTCTGCCAGCTCACTTCCCTGCTTTCTCTCAGTAGCAGCTTTTCCTGAGTGGGACCAGGAGGAAATTCTTCCAGGTCACTCCACTCTTTTGCTTAGATCTATTTCTCTCCCTCTGCCCTCCTTACAAAGACTCCTTAGAACTAAGTCTGGGAAGCAGGAAAAGCCATGAATATTTACATGTATTTTTGTTCTCTTGCATTAAAAAAAAAAAAAAAGATTGGAAGGAAATACACTGCAATGTTAACAGCAACAAGCCAGTAGAGCTTTGAATCAGATAAAGTTGGGGCCAGGTCCTGGCTCTGCCTCGTTCTAGTTGTACGACCTTGGACAAGCCTGGTGAGAGGTATTTCTCCAAACTTTACACTGCTGTTCTGTGAATTACGTAGCATGGTATTTGGCATGTACTGAGCACTACATAAAGTATAGCTTAAAAAATAAAGGAGTTATCTCTACCTGATAGGAATATGGTGAATTTTATTTTGTATGAATATTTTTGTCTTTATCAAGATTTTACAGCCCTGGCTCATGTAGCTCTGTGGATTGAGCACAGGCCTGCTCAATCCCAGTCAGGACACATGCCTGGGTTGCAGGCCACCTCCTCTCTGGAGGGTCTATGAGAGGCATATATATATTGATGTTTCTCACCCTCTCTTTCTCTCTCCTTTACCCAATCTCTAAAAATAAGTTAAAAAATTAAAAAGATTTTACTAACAAATGTTTAAAATAAACATATATTTGTAATTTAAAACACCATAAAGATTATTATACAAGCACAAACTAAATGTTTATCAGTAGAAGACTACATGAATTACAAAGTACTTAAATTCTGGAATACTATAACCTTGTTAGAAATAGGGTACTTCTATAAAAAATGACATGAAAACATGTCCACAGTAGAACAGGTTACAAAATGAAATGTGTAGTGTGACTTAACATTCATTATTTGAATGTTAAGTATGTAAATAAACAGAAAAAGTGCTGGAAGGATATACAATACTGTGGCTATCTCAGCAGTGAAGATGGTTTTTCCATTTTTTTAATCTATTTTTTGTAAGGCTTAATTTTTCCAATAAATGGGATGAATTACTTTGACATAAAAGGAGAAAGGTTAGCCCTGGCTGGCATAACTCAGTGGACTGAGCAACAGAACCTGCAAAAAGAGAGTCGTGGGTTCGATTCCCAGTCTAGGCATATGCCTGGGTTGAAGGCCAGATTCCCAGTAGGAGGTGAGAGGCAAGCACACACTGATGTTTCTCTCCCTCTCTTTCTCCTTCCCTTTCCCTCTAATAAATAAATAAAATATTTAAAGAAGAGGAGAAAAAGAAAGGTTAAAGGGGGGTAGAGGAGAACAGGTAGAGAGTGGCTTTTCCATGCTAGTTTCCAGCAGAATAAGCGCGGCAAAAGGCTAAAGACTCCAAGACTCCTAAGACTTGCCGCACCTCAGTCCTATCTGTGCAGTTTGAGCTCCAGCCAACTAATGGGTTGGGGTTTTGGGGTCAGCCCCCTTGTCCTTTTTTGCAAAGACTCCAACATAAAGGAGCCAGTTGAGGTTTCCTTTCTCCCATTTCCTTCCCTGTGGTGACACCTATAATACCTCCGCTAAACAGAGTCAGGTTTGCTGGATCCACAGAGAGGGTTGAGCACCAGGCTCTGAGGGTTAGAGAAGGCCCCGGAGCCTGGAAATTTTTCTAGATGCGACTTGTCTACCCTCCAGAGTCTACCCCTCCTCCAATCTTGTTGAAACTGAAGATGGAGGACTCTGGACAGACTCAGTATGTACCCGCCCTGCAGCGTGTGGAGGGAGCCGCTGAGTCCTCCAACACTTGGGGGACAAGCCTGAGCAGCTCCTGGAATGCAGGGAAAATGAGCGCGATGACACATTGGGGCCCCTACCAGCCGTCTCTATAAAAACCATGGCATCCAGATCTAGCCCCCAGATTAAGTCCCAGGATTTCCTGGCTGGTTCCAAGAACCCAGCCCGGAAAGTGGGCGGGGTTCCTGCCTTCCCCTCCCCTCCCCGCTCCGGCGGTGTTTGTATTTTGGCCCTAAATCCTAGTCTAATCTATTCAGCTCTCAGGTCCAGTCGGCCCCTCTCCCCTAAACCTCTTCCCGGTGCCCGCCTCTCCCCGGCAGACCGCCGTCCTGAGCCCCAGGCCTGGACCTCCCCCAGCCCAATTTCCGCACAGTTCCCGCTCCCGGCACACCGCGCGCGCGCCTCCCGTACCTCCTCGGCCCTCGGTAACCCGAGCCCTTGCCGCGCCCCTATGCCCCACCCCCCACTGGGCCCTGCCCCAGCACGTGCTCGCGCGTGCCCGGTCAGCCTCTCGGGGCCTGCAAGGTAACCCCCTCGCAATCCTTGGCCCAAAATCAGCGCCCCTTGACCCGCATTCCGAAGGAGGGGCTGGGTCACGGCCTTCCGAAAAGCCAGGAGAAGGTGCAGAGGATGGGCTTTGAAGGATGAAGAGCCCACGCCCACTTCCTTTCTTCCAGGCGGGCTCTTTAGGTTGAAACCTTCGGTCTAGGATGGGAGGGCTGGGAACCCGAGTCCGATCAGGGACAGGCCTGGTACCCGCCAGGTGCGCTGCTCGCTGCATGGCGGGACGGCCCCAGGAGCCATGGTAGTAAGGGTGGAGGGCGTCACGTGAACTGGGAACGTCCGACCTAAGACAGGGAATCCAGAGCCTAGCCGAGGTGAGCTGAGGTCCATCAGTTTTCTCGAACTGGATGCAGGTGACCTGTCCTGGCACGGGCGGGGACCAGGGCCTAGGAACCTATGGGGCGCTGCCTCTGCAGTCTCCCAGGTGGGCCGCGGAGCTCGGCTCTACGCCGCCACCGTGTGGCCGGAAGGCGCACGCCTGTCTGGCCCCCAGAGCTCCTCAGGACTGGGGGCGGAACTGGGCCCTAGAGACCAAAGGGAGACCTCCGTCGTTTTCGTTATCCTGTTGCTCTCTAACCCGGTTCAAGGATTGGGTTGAGGTCGCCTTAGCGACGACGCCGCACTTTCTTCTGGCCGATTTGCATCCTGCTGAGGACTGCGTGGAATTCCCAGCATCCGCCCCCATCCTGTTCACAAAGTTACGTGGTATGGATGAGCATGATCCCTCCCAAAGGCAACAAGGCCTCCAACAATCAAAACGTCTTGTCTTAAGTACCTAGTATGTGAAAGCCATACAAAAAAGAATAACTAAAATAAGTAGGGAAAGTCCTCTCATATTCTTGGCTCCCCATTCTCGTGAAAAGAACAGGTAGCAGAAAAAGGGCTTCCTCTATGCTAAGCATTTACTGAGTAATATGCATGATGACGTTAAATTCTAACCACGGTTCTCTAAGGGTAGGCATTATTCCTATCTCATAGATGAGGAAATTGAGGTTTAGAGAGGTTAGGTAACGTGTCCAAAGTTACACAGCTAGCTGAGGATTGAATTTCTAAACCATGGCTTAGTTTCTTAATAAACTATTTTATGAGCAGAAGTTGCAGAGAGTTTCCATATGCCCTCTTTCACCATACATTCAGAGCCTGCCACACTGTCAACATCCCACAAAAGAATGGTGCATTTATTACAATTAATGAAATGTATCACCCAAAGTCCAAACTTTACAGTTCATTCACCTTGGCTTTTGATCACTGTGCCAATCGCCTGCCCTGATTGAAGGCCACTTTGCTGAAGCTGAAAGGGGACTCAGCTGGGACTTTGGAGGATGTAGAATTTCCAAAATGGGGTATGAAGGGCATTCTAGGCAGGAAAGTTGTATATACAGGTAAGGACATGGAGGGATTTTCAGGTACTTTATGCGTTTGACTTGAGCAGGAGGCCCCAATTTTTAGTCAATAAGTTGAATATCATCCTCATGAAGTTTGTCCTAAATATTAATAGCCATGGAATCATGGGTTTAATATGCAAGTTTTGTTTTTTGAAATAAATATGTAACTTAAAAAATATTTGGTCATATACTACTGAAATCATCACTAGAGCCCCCAGTGGTAGTCATATCCCATTCTGGAAAACACTGCCATAGGTTTTAATGAAGGTGCCCTGAGGAGATAGGATAAAGCCAGTGTTTATTGAGCCAGGATCATTTGTGTACCACTGGGCTTGCTGCTTTTCATAATTCTCTTTGACCCCCAGACCTACCAATGTATCTAATCTTATCTTTTCTGGTTAGAAACACTTTTGTGACTCCCTATACTCTTCTGGATGGAGAGTAAATGCCTTAATATGGCTTACAAAGTCCCTTGGGAATCCTGGGATAGGCCAACCATGGCCCCATCAGGCTGGTGAAGAAAGGAAAATGGGAGACAGGATCTTCTGGAGGAAGTCACATTTGAGCTGAAACCTACAGGATTTATGGAAGAGAGCCAGGTGATGGTGTGGAAGAGCTTTTTAGGTAGAAGAAATAGAATGTGAAAAGTTCCTGAGGCAGAACAATGTTCATGTGAGCACCGGACAGAGGCATGAGCAAGAGTCAGGGAGAGGAGTTTGCCAGCTCTTGCCTCTGTTGCCTTGGAGGCCTCACAAGATTTAATTGCTTGCCATGCCCTATGGGGAGCCATTTAGAGTTTCAAGAAGGGGAGTGACTTCTAGTCAATTACTTGAATAACATCCTTTTGAGCACCTACTTCATGCAGAGGGCTGGGAATATGGTAAAAAGACTCTTCTGGTCCCTGTCACCAGGAAGCTTCTAGTCTTTTATTTAAGATTTATTTTTATTTATTTATCTTTAGAGGGGAAGGGAAGGAGAGAGGGAGAGAATATCAATGTATGGTTGCCTCTCATGGGTCCCCTGCTGGGAACTGGCCTGCATCCTGGGCATGTGCCCTGACTGGGAATCAAACCGCAATTATCTGGTTTGCAGGCCCGCACTCAATCCACTGAGCTACACCAGCCAGGGCACTTCTAGTCTTTTATAAACAAAAGTTATACATACATATAGTTTAAAGAAATAACAAGTTTTGATATTATAAAGTTTTCTATGAAAACAGAAGGCAGTCTATCACCCTCTTCTCCCATTTCCACTTTCCTAGAGATGCCTAATTTCAACTCTCTTAGCTGACTGTATAGTTATTCCCATTATCTCTAAGTAACATGCTTATTTTGCCACTTAAAAAAAATCCTCACCCAAGGATATATTTATTGATTTGAGAGAAGGGAAAGAGAAACATTGATCAGTTGCCTCTGGTTTGCACCCCGACTGGGGATCGAACCTGTAACATAGGAATGTGGCCTGACCTGGAATCAAACCCACAATCTTTTGGTGCATGGAACTACCCTCCGACCAACCAAGCCACCCAGCCAGGGCATCACTTGCTTAGTTTTTATGTATTCCACTCTCCCCCAGATACCTAAATCTCAAGATGTCCATACAAATCAGGTGTCTCAGGTTGATGTCTCTGGAAGCAGACATAGAGATAAAGATGTTTATTAGGGATCGACACCTGTGAAAGGTAGTGGGTGAAAGCAGGATTGGGCATAGGGAGAAGTCCAACAGCAGTGAGGCCTGGCAAAGCCTCTGACAATCTGGCAGGGAGATCTGAAGCAAGTATTACCCATCAGAGTGTCCTGAGCCCAGCTGAAATGGCCAGGCCGTTATACCCTGCCTGGCTCAGTTACCCAGAATGGGCTGCCCCAGGGGAGGATGTGATCTTGGATGAGGCAGCTTTCTGCATCTGAGGCCAGCCCTGATGGAGCTGACAGCTGGAGGCAGTCTGCTGTCCAAACTCCCACAGCTGGGCAGCAATCCCTCCTGAAGGGGTCTCTGGGAGGTGCATCTCTATGACTACCATATCATGTATTCTGTCAATTTCATTTTCTTGAAAACCCTTTTTTTTTTTTTTTTTACCTCTTCTTTCTGCTCTGGCTGGAATGTTTGCTCTTTATTCTTGGCAGGGAAAAATTCCAATTTTGTAGGATTTAAAGTTTGTACAATCTGGGGGCCCTCTAAAAAAAAGGTGCAAAATTAGGTACATATTTAGATTGATATAAGAAATCACTAAATCCCTGGAGCTGCAGACCCCTTGGAGTCTCAGGACTTTTTCTTCTGAGATCTCATTAGGTAATCAGCTTTCTGATTGAATTCTCCTGCCATCCTAGAACTGCCGACAGCCTCCAGCACTCACAGGGCTGGTGGAAGTAGAGGGCCTTGAAGCTTAGGCTTTAGGGACTCAGAAGACCTGCCTCTGATCCTGGAGTCTTTTTCACAATCATCCTAGGGATTCTCCTCACCTCACTCCAGTGCAGGATTTTCCTAGAATTGCTTTTTTCTTGATTTACTCCATCCTTTTGGGGAGTAGTTTCTTGGGAAAAAGGGTGTAGGAGGTGACATTTTTGAGACCTTGCATGTCTGCAAATATCTTTATTCTACTTGCATCCCTAATTATTTGGCTGGGTACAGAATACATGGAAAACTCTTAGAACTGTACCTAATAAGTGCTATATGAGTCTAGCTATCATTATTATAAATTTTTTTTAGTGTGAGATTATTTTCTTTTAGTGTTGTCCTTGAGAAGTCCAAAAGCATCCTGATTCCTAAGTGCTTTGTATGGAATCTCCTTTCTGCTTTGGAAGCTGTAGGATCTCTTTGTTCCCGAGGTTCTGACATGTCGCCCTTGGTACCCTTGGTAGGGGTCTAATTTCATCCATAGTGCTGAGCACTTGGAGATACCTTTCAATATGGAAACATACGTCCTTCAATTCTGGGAATTTTCTTCCATTTGTAATTGATTACTTCTCCTCTTTGTTGTTTATACTTTCTTTTTCTATAAGTTTTTTTATTATTCACACATTTAGTGTCTTGGGCCTGTCCTCAAATTTTCTTACTTTTTTTCTCTCTTCTCTTTTTTTATCTCTTTTTCTCTTAGTTTTACTTTCTGGAAGATTCCCTCTAATTTATCTTCCAACCCTTCCACTGAGTTTTTTATTTGCAAGGACTTTTTGTTCTTGTCGATGTTTGTTTCTTTTTAAAGTAGTGTCCCGTTCTTGCATCATGAATGCAATATGTTCTCTTATCTCTGGAGATAGTAACAGTAATAGTAGGCCCTTCCTCTTGGCCTGGTTACATTACCTCTGAGAAAAATTTTCCTGATCTCCTGCTTAGAGAGCAAAGCTATGGCTGCCAGCTTTCTGGGAAGCAAGTTGGGAAACAGGGTTGAGGGGAGGGGGTCTCAGTATTCACAGTGTTCACGGTCACCTCATCACCTGATTTGGGGAGGATGCCCCTGCCTTTGACTGCGCATACTGTTTCACATTTCCATGATCTTGTCATACCCTCTCCAGAGAATAAACCTTAGTCTTCTGCTGGAATTGGTGAAGAAATCCAGGGACATAGCATTTCTGATCTTGAAACAGCTCCCAACCTCTTCTCTTTATTTCATTCCCCCCACCTCATTTAAACCTTTTGGAGAGTCTGTGATCTAAACTGTGTTGGTTCTTTTCCTTCCCCACATCCATCTTGGGTTTGCTGTGTAGTTACCACCCGACCATCTGTTTTTTGGCTTCCAAATGCTATGCTCTTGCCTCTCCCTCATTCTCCTCATGTTAGTGGGTTTGAGCCTTAACAAAATCTCTTTACTGTAGTTTTAATGGGGTTTTGGGATGGAGTGAAATTAGATGCATGTGTTCAATCAGTCATAATTTTCAGAGCTTCCATTTTTACTAGAGCAATAAACAGATTAATAATTATAGAGTGTGAGAGTTACAGAGGAAACACACATGGGGCTAAAACAAGAACAACAGGCAGGAAGATTCAGATTTAAGAAGTGCAGATTTTCCCTGGCTAGTGTGGCTCAATGGATTGAGTGCTGGTTTTCAAATCAGAAGGTTGCTGGTTTGATTCCCAGTCAGAGCACACACGTGGGTTGCAGGCCAGGTTCCCAGTTGGGGGTGCGTGAGAGGCAACCACACATTGATGTTTCTCTCCCTCTCTTTCTCCCTCCCTTTCTCTAAAAACAAATAAATAAAATCTTAAAAAAAATAAAGATGAAAAACCTGAGGCTCATAGAGATGAAGTGACTGCTCACAATCATATTGCTGATTAGGGAGTTAAATCTGGGTCTGCCAAGTATGAAGGTCCCCTTCCCCACTGCGCTCCAAAGGCTAAGCAGAAATACAGGGAATCTGGGGTTGGGGGAGGTGTGTTCATGTTGTACTGACAACAGAGGTGGGAGCTTGAGAGACAATATAGCACAGTGATGAGAAACATAGACCTAAGAGCCAGAGTGTTCAGGTTCAAGTCAGTTCTGGTGCCTCCTATACCTCAATTTTCCTTCCTATACAATAGGATCATGATAGTATTTACATTATAAGGTTGTTGTGGGGACTAAATGAGGCACATAGAAAACACTATATATGTGTTGTTATTATTTCCCTTCCTAAAGCCCCCCTGCTCCATCAGAATCAGCTGCTTCTCTCAATCTACTCGGACACCAGAGAGTGGGGGTTCCTTTCTGGAGACTGAAAACAGGAGGAAGTATAATTTCCTACTATCCCCATTTTATAGATGAGGGACCTGGGCCTCAGAGAGGGGAGGTCACTTGCCCAAGGTCACAATCAGGGATAGAGCCAGGATTAGAACCTGGGCCTACCCAGATCCCGAGCCCTGCATCTTCCCACTGCACTAGCTGCCTTCCCAGCATGTTGTTGACCATCTGTAGGCAGGATAAGAATATTGCCTTCACGAGGAAACCTAGAAGGCTCTCTTTCCAGATCTAAGGTATGCGTAAACCCCCTTATATATAGGAATGAGGCTCAACCTCTCTCCCTCATCTGTGCTGGGCCAAAGTCCAGTCCACAGCTGCAGCTCAGGAGATAGTGACAGACTTGCCCCACCCCCATCCTAGTGGCTTCTATGGACGCCCAGTGGTGGAGAGTCTGTGCACAGAAGTCAGGCCCAGGCTGGTAAGGAAAGTGGGTCACAAGCTCTGGAACCAGGAAACCCTGTGTTCAAATTCAGTTCTGCCACCAGTTTACCGAGTGACTTTGGCTATGTCACTTCACCTCCTTGAGCTCGGGTTATTCAGCTGTAAAATGGGTGTAATAAAACATTTCCTCAGGGCTCTTGCAAGCTTGTTGCCTTAAAGTTGGTGCCTGGTAGACACCCAGTACATATTTGTTAAATGACCAGCGGACTGGCCAGATACATGTAAAAGGTTTGTTAGTACAGGGCCTGGCTCAGGAGTGGTGGCTCCTTGTACCTGGCCCTGCCTTGTGCTGTCCCTTAAACTGGAGAGTTTCCTCTCCAGTCCCATCCTGTCCTGCGTGGGTCCTCAGCCTGCTAGGCCACCCTCTACCAGGTGCTGCTGCTCTCACCAACCCCAGTCTGTGGTCTCTTCAGTGCTTTCCAACTCAGCCCCAGCCCCCAGCTTCTGAACATGTACCCCATTCTCCTACCGCTGGCCCTACTTATAACCTCAGACCTGAAGCTTTTCTCTTTTCAACATCATATATTCACTCCTAAACACGCTTTACTTGTTCTCACGAAATGTACTGTTTGGTTCCTGTATAGCGTCCAACAGTAAAGGACTGGCTGGATAAATTATAATACATTAATACCACAAAATATTGGATATCCACAGTTTTTAACTTAACTTTGATGGACTCAAAATGCTTGAAGTCAAATATGACCCTGACCACTCACCAGCTCTGTGACTTCAGGAAAATTGTTAACTTTTCTGTGTCTGTTTCCTCATCTATAAAATAGGATGGCAATAGTACCTACCTGGTAAAGTTGTTGTTAAAATAAGCAATCTAGAATGAAAGCTCTATAAAGGCAGAAATTTTGGTCTGTTTTGTTTCGTTGTTGTATCCCCAGTGCTTAGCTTAGTGCCTGACACATAAAAGCTATTCAATGAATATTTGTTAAACAAATTTGTAGAATAATGAGGTAATGCATGTATAGTAGTTTTATTTAATAGAAATATAATGTAAGCCACATATATAATTTTAAGATTTCTTCCCTGCTGGTGTGGCTCAGTGTATTGAGTTCTGGCCTATGAACCAAAGGGTCAATGATTTGAGACCCAGTCAGGGCACATGCCTGGGTCATGGCCCAGGTTCCCAATAGGGGGTGCTTGAGAGGCAACCACACACTGCTGTTTCTCTCCCTTTCTTTCTCCCTCCCTTCCCCTCTAAAAATAAATAAATAGGAACTTTAAAAAATAATAAATAACATCTTTAGAAATAAAAATAAAGTTGTAAAAAATTAAAGTATTTAACAAATATTTCTATTTTAAATTTAATTAAAATGAAGTAGAATTTAAAATTTAGTTCCTCAGTCATACATACCAGCCACATTTCAAGGACTCAGTAGCCACATGTAGCTGGTAGCTGTCAGACTGGTACAGCACAGAAATAAAGTGCCTGGCACAAGTTAAGTTCAACTATTATTACTGGTGATCTGGAAGATGTCTGCATTAGGTTGAGTGAGATAAGCAAGTTGCTGAGCCCTGTGTACAACATGATTTTGCTTGTGCAAACAAAGAAAAACCCCACCCTAAACTATTTATCTGTGTTAAATATGTAGTCCAGATGTCAGCAGAAGTCTCCTTGCCTTATGAGAGCTCCAATCCCAATCCATAAGAGCAGCAGGAAAAAATAAAACATACAACCAGATGCTTGCTAAGGAGGGTAGGCCCAGGACAATGGAAGGCCTTTGTTAACTCCATGAAGAGTGGGATAGAGGAGCTGGGAAACTGAATTGCTTGGCTAGAGAAGGTAGGAGAATTTGAATTTCCTGAGTCAGGTGGGACAGGTGAGGAATAAGATGGTCAAATACAAGGAGCAAAGGGCCAGGGAGCACCTCTCATTGACAGGGGATTGACAGGACTTTGAACCTGTCACAGGAAGGATGCTTAAAATTGTTTGCTGTGTGGGGTACAATGTGAACCTTTCAAGAAGTGTACTTGATTGACCTCCGTCTGTGGGCAGGGGTTTTAGGATAGCATCCAGAAAGACCTGAGCTTCTCACCCAGATGGATCAGAGGAAAGGTGGAGAGGACAGAACCAAGAGCCAGAGACAGAGGAGCCTGGGAGATCGAAAACAGAAAGGCTCCCCTCTTTCTTCCCACACCCTTCTTGGGACTAAGAGAAATCTGGAGGTAACTTTCGACTTCCCATGGTTCATGGAGGTGGAGGTTTGAGCCTATCTTAGCATCTCAGGTACATCACAGAGT
This sequence comes from Artibeus jamaicensis, assembly GCF_021234435.1. Taxonomy (NCBI): domain Eukaryota; kingdom Metazoa; phylum Chordata; class Mammalia; order Chiroptera; family Phyllostomidae; genus Artibeus; species Artibeus jamaicensis. The sequence goes on from NW_026522057.1 coordinate 15,344,500, forward strand.
AAAGGGGACCTCAGAAGACATCTGGACCCCTCTCTGTACGTGCTCAGAAAAAGCCTGGAAGACTCCACACCAACTTGATGGTGGCTGCCTCTGGGAGGACAGTGGGTTTGGAGGGATGAAGAGGATTTTCATGTTTGTTTTCTATGTCTCTGTTGCTTGAATTGTTTCAAAATGTATGTTTTACAGTGAGCAGGTGATGCTTTTATGTTTAGAATTAAAAGGAAATAGCTCCTGCCTCCTGCCTCTCAGCCCACTCAAGGAACACATGACTAATGTGGAAAGCTTAAAATGTGTAGGCTTGTGAGTAGGACTAAGAAACAAAAGTCATTATTTACACATTTCCCAGCTCTTTCCTCATTCACTGCTGAAATCCTGGGGAAATGCCCAGCCTCTCGGCTGACCCTCCATAGCACACATCCTCATAGGGCCTCACAGTTTTGTTCCAGTTCTCAAGTAGCCAAAGTTCAGAGTAAGCCAGAAAGGTTGGTTTAGGGCCCAAGGCTGTGAGGAGTCTTGGCCCCTGTGCCTGGAATGCCTTGGTGGAAAATGGGGACCTTGGTTTTGATATGGGGCCTGATATAGGCCTTGAGTCTATCTGGGCTCAGTTTGGGGGTAGTACTGGGAACATGGAAACCCTACCTGTGGCATTGAGGACACTGCCTTCTCGTGGCATGGAGGTCAAAAGTTTGGTCAACTTGCTGTGCACAAGTTACTTAAACTTCAGTGTTCTGCCCTGGCTGGCATAGCTCAGTAGATTGAGTATGGGCCTGCGAATCAGAGAGCTGTCGGTTCAATTCCCAGTCTAGGGCACATGCCTGGGTTGCAGGCGGTCCCCAGTGGGGGGACACATGAGAGGAAACCACACATTGATGTTTCTATCCCTCTCTTTCTCCTTCCCTTCCCCTCTCTCTAAAAATAAAATCTTAAAAAAGACTCAACTTTAAAAATAAACAAACAAACAACAAAAAGAAAACCCTTCAGTATTCTTTAACATGTTGTACGGGTTAAATGAAATAATGTATGTCATATTTAGCACAGTAATCTTAGTAAGAAGAAACATGTGCCAAGAATTAGTCTTTGCTCAGCCAAACCCTTCAGCCCTGGTGAAGGAGTTAAGAGGAGATGACGTGTTTTTCTGTAAACAGTAGGGGTTAGGAGATGGGGTCCAAAAGGACAGTATTCTGTCTGGTAGGAGATAAAATGAGACAGAGTTACAAGAGTCCCTGTCCTGGAAGAATAAGACCAGCAGGGAAGCTGGACACTTCCAAGGGTTCATTGGTAGAAAACGGTGGATAGTGGGGCTGCAGTTGGCAGCTTTATGGGCTGGGGCATATCGCTAGGGACAGGTCAGTGTGGAGGCAATTGTTGGTTCTAGTCCCCACTCTGCTGTAGGCATGGCTCAGGGTGCAGTACTGGGGATTCACAATAGTGTGGAGGTTTCTAATGGAGACTTCTAGCTCAGACCGCTCAGGTCTAGTCAGTTGCCGACTATGTGATTTTGAGCAAGTTACTGAACTCTGCTAGTGGCTCAGTTCTCCCATCTGTTAAATGGGAACCAGGATGTCCTAGGTTGTTGTGAGAATTAAATGAGATAACTCAAATAAAGCATTTAGAACAGTACCAGGCTATAGTGAGAGCTCAGAAAGGATGTAACTCATTGGTATTTCCAATCTGCATCATGAGAGTGACTGATGATCCTTAGGCTTCTTTCTGGTTTTAAAAGTCACCATCTTTCAAGGGTCTGACCCAGACTTCTTAGAGGGCAACTTAAGGCCAATCCCCCTTTTCAGTTCTACCTGTGGCCCTGAAGAATGACAAAGCTTTAGAGTAACTGAGAACAATGTTCCCTACCCCTGACTTTTTCTGGGAAAATGAAGGATATGTTTCTGCTATGGTCAGTTCATAATGCTCAACCTTCCAGTTGAGAGCCCAGTCCAGGATCTGATAGTTTATACATTTTCAAGCTCAACTCATTATTCACACAGCAAATGCTAACTGAGCCAGTTCGCAGAACAGGGTGGGTTCTGGAGCCAGATGGGTCTAAGCTGAGGTCCTGGCTATGTCACTACAGCACATGTAAGCTTAGAAGACCTCACCCTCTCTAAGACCCCATTATTTCATTTGTAAAGTGGGGAAATTAACTCCTACTTCTCAAGCCAGTGTGAGGATAAAATGAAATCATCTATTGAATCAGAACTGTTTTTGGCTGCACGTAGCAGATTATCTGACAAGAACAATAAAGGTATTTCATGGGTATTTGGAGTTTGGTAGCTCTAAAGTTGGCTCTGCAGCTCAGTGATATCTCAGGCTCTTTCTGCTCTGCCATCCTCAGTGTATTGGAAATATTTGGTCTTATGGTCACAATGTGGTTGCTGCAGCTCCAAGCTATGCATTTTCATGCATCACCAATCAAGCAGGAATTAAGGGGGGAGATAGCAACAAGTTTTTCTCGTTTAGAAACTTTTTTTAAAGAATTTATTTATTTATCTTTAGAGGGGAAGGGAAGGAGAGAGGGAGAGAAACATCAATGTATGGTTGCCTCTCATGCGTCCCCTGCTGGGAACTGACCTGCAACCCAGGCATGTGCCCTGACTGGGAATCGAACCGTGATACTCTGGTTTGCAGGCCCGTGCTCAATCCACTGAGCTACACCAGCCAGGGCTAGAAACTCTCTATTCCCTCAAGAAAATCTTTTCTCAAACTTTAGCAGGCCCAAGAATCACCTGAACAGCTTTTAAAAATCACAAGAGTCCTAGGCCTTCTCCAGAAATTCTGACTCCCTGGATTTGTGGCAGGACTCAAGAACTACATTGCTAACAAGTCCACTGGTCTGCTGAGGCTTGGCCCCAGAGAGAATGAATGGTGGCTTGGACTGGGGTTGTGCCTTACTGTGGTGTTAACTTTGGTCCTTCAGAATGAGAATGACAAGATTAAGAAAAGTGCTGATACTTTATTTGGAAGATGCAAGCCCAGGTGATGTGGGTGAGGAAGAAGAAAAGGAAAGATGTAAAGCAATGAGATGTGATGCATTATGTACTGCCTACCGCCTCTCAATCAGCTGCTAAGAGATACTGTACGTCACTCAGCAGGTATATTTATTTGGCACAAGAGACTTTTCCAGAACGGCTGAAAGGAGGAACCTTGGAGAGAGGGAGGAGACATTATCAATCCAGTTCCCTTCCTTTCCATCTCCTGCTATATATTTTTCTTTTTACCTCTGGGGAACAAATGTCTCCACAGTTCTGGACTGAACCAACTAGCCTTTTAGGAAGTCTTGGTAAGGTTGAAGAGACTAAGGATATTTATAAAAAGGCATTAGTATAAAGTTAACCATTGGCCCTGGCTGGTGTGGCTCAGTGGACTGAGCACTGGCCTGTGAACCAAAAGGTCGCCAGTTCTATTCCCAGTCAGGGCACATGCCTGGGTTGTGGGCCAGGTCCTTGGTTCGGGGCATGGGAGAACCAATCAACTGATATTTCTCTCACATTGGATGTTTCTCTCCCTCTCTTCTCCTCTTTCTAAGAATAAATAAAATCTTTTTAAAAATTAAACTACAGGAAATTTAAAAAAATGGGAAAACAAAACAGCTTAACATATATGTATATCCAGTTAGTAGCAAGCCACACAGAGAAGATCCATACATACTAAATAAGTTTAAATCACAGTAAATTGACCATACAGGCCTAGTAGGAAATACTCCCAAGAACAAAAAGAACTACAAACAAAACTTTTTAAAATTTTTGTTGTATTTTTTCTATTACCATTTATCCCTCTATAGCTTTTACCACCTCCACCAAACCTCCCCCTCCCTGCAATCACCACTCCGTTGTCTGTGTCCAGTTCTTCCTTTTTTTCCCTTTTTGGCTCCATCCCTCCACCCTTCTCTGCCCAGAACTGTCAGCCTGCTATCTGTGCGTCTCTGTTTGGCATGTTCAGTTTGTTCATTAGATGCCACATATGAGTGAAATCATATGGTACTTGTCTCTCTCTGACTGGCTTATTTCAGTTGGTATAATGTTTCCCAGGTCCATTCATACTGTCTCAAAAGGTTAAATTTTTCTTTCTTTATAGTCAAGTAGTATTCTATTGTGTAATGCACACTGTTGCTGTTTTATCCACTCATCTGCTGCTGGACATCTGGGCTGCTTCCAAATTTTGGCTGTTCTGAATAATGCTGCCATGAATATAAGGGTGCATATAATCTTTTAAATTAGCGTGTCAAGTTTCTTTGGATAAATTCCCAGAAGTGGAATCACTGGGTCATAAGGCATTTTCATTTTTAATTTTTTTTAGGTAATTCCATACTACTTTCCATAATGGCTACACCAGTCTGCATTCCCACCAACAGTGTACAAGGACTCTCCTTTCTCCACACCCTCACCAACACTTATTTGTTGATTTATTGATGATAGCCATTCTGAACAGGTGTGAGGTGATATCTCATTGTGGTTTTAACTTGCATTTCTCTGATTATTACTGATGTTGAGCACCTTTTCATATTTCTATGGGCCATCTATATATCCTTTCGGGAGAAGTGTCTATTCAGGTCCTTTGCTCATTTGTTAATTGAACTGTTTCTTTGGTGTTGAGTTTTATAAGTTATTTATAAATTTTGAATATTAACCTCTTATCAGATGTATTGCTAAATGTTCTCCCAACAGACAATTCCCAGGGTTGTCTTTTCATTTTGTTGATGGTTTATTTTGCTGTGCAGATGCAAACAAAACTTTAATCTGCTTTTTGTTATTCTGATACTGTTGTGTAACATGAGATAAGATAATTGAGTCATTGTGATGTTCTCATTTTATAATTCAGGGTATAAATGAGAAATGGGATTCTCAGCATTGAGGAAAATATACAGATGTAAGAAGAGTTAAGAAAAATCTGGGAAGTCTTGAATTTTAATAGAAAGTATCACTGTATTTTATCTTTAAAAAGATATGTTTTATCTCTAAAGCATATCCCAGGTCTGTGCACCAAAAAGGCTGAAAACAGTGACCAACAGGGCTGCCATAGGCCTTGTAGAGCCTAGATTTAGGTTATCACAATATGCCATTCACCACCAAAAAAAAAAAACAAAGAGTTTTGATTTTTCTTAGAGAATAGCTGACTCCAGGTCTGGGACAAGAAATATACAAGATAAGTCTGGAATATCCTATCATACTAGATAGCAATGAGATTACCAAATACTAGTAATTATCAAAGGGTTGTATCAAAGGGACTCAGGAGCGAGCTTGGAGAGGCCTCCACTGGACAAAAATAAGGACAATTTGAGCAACATTAAAGTTTAATACTGCAAACTTCTGGCCAAGATAGAGGCGTAGGTGGAAACACTATGCCTCCTCCCACAACCAAGTTTAAAGACAACTAAGTTTTAGTAACAAAAACACAACCAAAACAGAAAGAAAATTGAACTGTACGAAAGTCTGACAACAACAAACCATTCAGCCAGACTGGTAAGAGGGGCGAAGTAAGTGGCTGACAGAGCGGGGTTGTGCAGGAAAAAGCGGCCAGACTGACCCAGGTGCACAGGGAGTGGTTGGCAGATCCCAGGCATGGGGTGGCAACAGGAAGACCCAGTGAGGGCGCAAGGTGACTAGCTGACCACAGTCACACATTCACACTCAGATAAATCAGGCAAAAAAAAACCCCAGCAGTGAGACAGACCGCGCAAACCAGGGCCCCAGCGCACCAGGAATTAAAGCCTAAAAACACCCACTGGAAAAACTTTCGGGGGTCGAGGTGCCAGGAGAGGCTCCCAGGCTCACAGAGAGTTTGTTGGAGAGACCTACAGGGTCCTGGAGGGTGCACAAGCCCACACATTCTAGAACCAGCAATAGAAGGGCTCAATTTGCTTGCAGGAAGTAGCAAAGGGGACCGAAATCTGAGAGAGATCGTGGAACAAGCGCCATTGCCCCTCTCTGACCCTGCCCACACATACAGCATCACAACCCAGCCACTGGGTTGCCCCACCCTGGTGAACACCTAAGGCCCTGCCTCTCATACATAACAGGCTCTACTTGACCAAAAAATTATGGCTCAAGAAGAACAGCTCAAAGCCCCAGAGCCAATACTTCTAAGCAACCAAGAGATAGCCAACTTATCAGATACACAGTTCAAAACACTGGTGATCAGGATGCTCACAGAACTGGTTGATTTCAGTCACAAATTAGAGGAACAAATGAAGGCTAAACTAATTGAAATGAAGGGAAATGCACAGGAAACCAACAGAGATGGAAAGGAAACTGGGACTCAAATCAAGGGAGTGGACCAGAAGGAAGAAAAAAATGACCAAACAGAAAAGAATGAAGAAACAAGAATTTTTGAAAAATGAGGAGAGGCTTAGCAACCTCCAGGACATCTTTAAACGTTCCAACATCTGAATTATAGGGGTACCAGAAGGGGAAGAGGAACAGCAACATGTGGAAAACTCATTTGAACAAATAAAGGAGCACTTCTCCAATCTGGCAAAGGAAATAGACTTCCAGGAAATCCAGGAAGCTCAGAGTGCCAAAGAAGTTGGACCCAAGAAGGAACACACCAAGGCACATCATAATTACATTAGCTAAGATTAAAATGGAGAGAATCCTAGAAGCAGCAAGAGATAAGGGGACAGTCACCTATAATGGAGTTCCCATCAGATTGTCAGCTGATTTCTCAAAAGAGACCTTACAGGCAAGAAGGGGCTGGAAAGAAGTATTCCAAGTCATGAAATCCAAAGACCTACATCCAAGATTGCTCTATCCAGCAAAGCTTTCATTTAGAATGGAAGGGCAGATAAAGTGCTTCTCAGATAAGGTCAAGTTCAAGGAGTTCATCATCACCAAGCCCTTATTATATGAAATATTAAAGGGACTTATCTAAGAAAAAGAAGATAAAAATATGAAGTGAAAGGACAGCAAACTCAGTTATTAATAACCACACCTAAAACAAAAGCAAACTAAGAGGACAGCTAGATCAGGAGCGGACCCATAGAAATAGAGATCACATGGAGGGTTAGCAACAGGGGAGTGGGAGGAGGAGAAGGGGGGAGAAGGTAGAGAAAATAAGTAACACAGACAATAGGAAGAAAATAGGGGGGAGGGCAAGAATAGTATGGGAAATATAGAATCTAAAGAACTTGTGACACATGGACATGAACTAGAGGAGGGGAATGGTGGGGGAGGGGTGTGCAGGGTGGAGAGGAATGAAGGGGGGAATGGGACAACTGTAATGGCATAATCAATATATTTTTTTAAAAGTTTAATACTGCAATGAACTGAAAACCGCAAGAGATAGTTAATTCAGTGATCATGATATTATAAACACTAAAAAACCACCCACTGGTCACTTTGGGAGGATCTTAGTAAATCAACTCTATTTTGAAAACTGGCAAAAGATTTGGACATTTATCCTTTTTCCGATTTATCCTTTTACTCTGCATAACCAAATAACAAGTAAGTGAAATTTTCTCTTTATACGTATTTCAGGTATTATAAGAAGAAGGAATGGGAGAATTAGCAAATCACCATTTTGCAAATTTTGGTCAATTAATAGATCTAGGCATGGAGCTTCAATGGCTGCAACTCTACAGTCTTGCTCCTAAGCCTGAATCTAATCACATCTCTATACCTACTCATTTAAAAAAATTCATGAAAAATAAAAATTCAATAAAAATGAAGTAAATTCAATAAGAATGAAATAAATAAATTCATTCATTTTTTATTTATTTAGAGAGGGGAAGGGAGGGAGAAAGAGAGGGAGACAAACATCAATGTGTGGTTGCCTCTCATGAACCCCCTACTGGGGACCTGGCCTGCAACCCAGGCATGTGGCCTGACTGGGAATGGAACCAGTGACCCCTTGGTTTGCAGGCTGGCACTCCCCAGCCAGGGTTCTATATCTATTTTTAATTAACAGCAACACAAAGAATAGATAAACCTGTTAATGACATCATAGAGATATAACAGCAAAATCCAGACTGGGAAACAGAGATGAAGATGCTATAGACTCAAAGAGATTTCAAGGAACATGCTAACCATTTCTATTATTATTAAAAATTTTTTATTGTATTGGGGTGACACTGGTTAATAGCATTTGTATTATTTAGATCCTGTTTGGATTCCCAAATAAATTACTTAAAAACACACAGGCAATTAAATTTGACAATATTTTACACTAAGGAATTAGTAATTAATTTAGGGGGTATGCTAATGTTATTATAATTATTTTTAAAAGTACATATATATACTAAAATACTTATGAATAAAATATGTTAGGTTATGGTAGCGAGCGAGAAGTAGGCAGTGGTATGAATTAAACAAGGTTGGCCACAAGTTGATAATTACTGAGGCTATGTTACAGGAGCATAGCAATTTATTATATTCTCCATGTGCACATATTTGAAAATTTCCATGAAAAAAAATATTTTTTTTCCAAAGTCAAGTTTAGGCACTCACTAGAAATGTGTGATGATGCAAAACAAGGTATCTGGGGGTAACATGCAGGTTTTCTTGCTTGAGGGAGGAATGGTGGTGGGGTTATTTACCAGATTTAGGAAAAGCAGGGTGACTAGCTTTGTGAACAAGATGAGCTCCATTTTGGTAGTATGGAATTTGGGTGTCTGTGGTACATCTGGATGGGAATGCACAGGTGGTTGGTGGAAATACTGGACTTGAGATGTGGGCAGGTGAAAATGTGTCACTGGATGACATCACAAGGAGAAACTGTAGAGAAGGGGATCTTAAAGGGATTTAAGTAGTGATCACAGAGCCTAGAACTAGACAAATGATGTCTTAGAAAAGGGAAGGTCCAGAAAGTGGTCTAGAACAGTTTTTAAAAGGAGGAATGCTGCCCCGGCCAGGTGGCTCAGTTGCTTAGAGTATCATTCTGACACATCAAGGTTGTGGGTTTGATTCCTGGTCAGAGCACATGAAGAATCAACGAATGAATGCAAAAATAAGTGGAACAACAACAAATCAATATTCCTCTCTCAAAATCAACCAATAAAAAACTTTGTAAAATAGGAAATACTTGGACTACCTCATACCCATACAAAAAATTCAAAATGATTAAAAGACCAAAATTTAAGAGCTATAATTATGTGAAGCTCTTGGAAGACAGGTGTAAACCTTTATGACTTTGAGCTAGGTAATGGATGTAGATATGACACCAAAGCACAAACCACCAAACATTAAATTGAATTTCATCAAAATTAAAAATTGAGTCAAAAGACACTATTAAATATGTAAAGAAAACTCATAAAATGGGTGAAAACACCTGCAAATGGTGTATCTAATAAGGATTTAGTATCCAGAATATATAAAGAACTCCTGCACCTCAACAATAAAATGACCCAATTAAAAATGGGCAAAGAATTTAACATAGTTAAAAAAAGATATACAAATAGTAAATAAGTGTATGAAAAGATGCCCAATATCCTAGGTCATTAGGGATATACAAGTCAACACAATGAAATATTACTTAATACCCTTTAAGATGACTATAATAAAAAAAAACAGGAAAGAAAATGTGTCTCAGTGACAGGTAGAAACTGGAGCACTCAGAAATATTACTGGTCAGAACTTAAAATGGTGTGGCTGCTGTGAAAAAATGGTCTGACAGTTTCTAGAAATTTAAAGAGAGATGCCCTATTACCAGCAATTCCACTTCAAGGTATTTAAAGGTATTGAAAATATTCATCTACACAAAAATTGTATAATACTCATAGTGTTAATAAATACCTAAAACGTGGGAATAGTCCTGGCTGGTGTGGCTCAGTGGATTGTGCACAGGCCTGCACATCAAGTCCCCAGTTGATTCCCAGTCAAGGCACAAGCCTGGATTGTAGGCCAGGTTCCCATCTGGGGGTGTGTGAGGTACAACTGTTTCTCTCCCTGTCTCCTTCCCTTCCCCTCTCTCTAAAAATAAATAATCTTAAAAAAAACCTCTTAAAAAGGAAATGACCTAAATGTCCAACAAACTTAACAATGAATAAAATATATCCATGTAATGGATATTTGGCAATAAATGGAATACTCTGACATGGATGAGAAAACATTAAAGAAACCAGTCACAAATCTGCATATTGTGATTCCACTTAGATGAAATGTCCAGAAAAAGCCAATCTATACGGAAAGATTATTGTATAGTTGCCTTAGGCTGGGGAAGGAGAGTTTCCTTTTTGTGTGTAACTTTTTTGGAGTCATGAAAATATCCTGAACTTATGAATGGTGATACTAAAAACCACTAAACTGTATGCTTTAAAATAGTGAATTTTATGGTGTGAATCATAGCTCAATCTTTTTTAAAAGGTAGGGAGGCTACCTTTTAAAGTGTAAAATGCTACAGTGAAGGCAGGCAAGGTGAGGCCTGGAAAAGGGAATGGGGTGGGGAATAGCAGGAAGGTCATCTACTGTTAGGGTTAGGGTAGACTTTTTCCTCTTGGCATCATCTGTCCTTACCCTATTTAATTCCAACTAATTCTGTCTGAGTCCTAACCATTCTGTGGTTCCATCGTTCCTGTATGATTCTTTTAAGAGTGTGCAGGTGACTCGGTTCTGCCCAGTGAAACTCAGGCTGCTAAGCTTCTGGGAAATAATTGAGAAAAAAATCACAGGTCTTCTGCCTCTGGACCGTATGTGTCAAGCTGAGGCTTGAAGCAGCAGACTTAGTGAGGTAGTTGGACAATATGTTGAAGGACACAGAGTACAAAAAGGTTGTAAAGGATTATTTGGGTCCTGAGAACCAACCTACCTCAGTACTTGAGATAAACCCTTATTTATTAAAGAGCCAAATACATCCTAATCTGTTGACCATTTCTGAGATGGGTGAGAATGAGCTCAAGACAGGGCTGAGGAGAAAGGAATTCATTTTTATAATTTTCTCACTATGACCAGATGGTTCAGGCCGGGGTTGGCACTGAGTTTACTATTCTGGCTCTTAAATGTCCCTACCATATTTTCACATCTGGTTTCTTGTTTTTCAAGCCAGGTACTCTCATGGTCTACAGCCAATCAAATCAGTAAAATTTCCCAAGAAATAAAAAATTTAAAAAAATTAAGCTCACCCTACTCATCCTAATTTTCTAGGTTAACAGAAAGAGGGTTACTGAGTTTAACCTCAACCAATTAATTTGTTTCTTAACTATAAAACACTGGCTGGTGTGGCTCAGTGGATTGAGTGCCCATCTGAGAATCTAGAGGTCACTGGTTCGATTCCCAGTCAGGACACATGCCTGGGTTGCGGATATGTGAGGCAACCAGAGATTGATATTTCTCTTCCCCTCTGTCTCCCTCTTCTCTTTCTGAAAATAAAAATCTTTAAAAAAATAACATGAGGATAATCTACATAGGATTGACCCAAACATTAAATGAGCACAAGGCAGAACTTCTAGCATAGCCCACAGGCTCAACACTTTTTACTGAATATAAACTCATACAAATATTGTTGAAGTTAACTGCAATACCAAGTTGCTATACCCCTTTCTCATAACAGTTGTAATAGTTTCTACTCTAGAAGATAGTACCTCCCCCCTGAAAAAAAACTAGTATCTACAATCTAGAACTATTTCAGCAACAATGAAAGCAAATGGCTGGAAATTGCCTAAGTGAACAAATTTTTACTAAGGTTGAGGGTTTGAATCCTGAGTACTCATTAGATGTACACATAACCTTGAACAAGTTTCTTCATCTGAACCTGTTTCTTCATCCATAAAATTGGTGTTAACTTGGATTACACAATTGTCCCAAGAGTGAAAATCAGACATAATACAGAAAACTGGCCAAGTAAGAGCTTAACTGTAACTTATCTTTTTAATGAAGAAGATAAAGCAATGTAAGATTTTTTGGTGGTCTCCAATTTACTGAATTCCCCTCAAACAATGGAGATGATTTGTGAAAGCAAATTTGAATCACATCTATTACAAATTCTATTTCTTAACAGATTATCCTCTTGCTATAGCCCTGGAGGAAAGGGCTCTCTGCAGGGTCTCCATTAATGGCTTTATTTTTGGAGCTTGAGCTCAGCAAGGACAAGAATTTAATCAATTCACAGAAGACATGCAGGTTTGCTTAAAAGCAGTGCCATCTGCCTTCATCTTATGGTCAAATGTACATAGAAAAATGTACTTTCTCCTGACACAAGAACTATAATTGGATCTATTAACTTTCTAATGTCATGTAAGTTTTAAATGTGAACTGAAGGGGCTCTTTTTGCTGTCACTTCCCAGGCTGAGATCTCAGACCCACCAAAGTACTCTGCAGATTAATGCCGTACCACCAAGTACAGAAACTACTCTGCTCCCAGCCACACTCATAAGTAGTCTACTTACTACCCTGGGATTTGTTCTAACTCCATCTTGCACTGTGTTCTGTGCTGTTGATACTTTTTTTTTAATAGGACAGAACTGTTTTTTATGGATTGCACATGGAAACTTAATACCTCACAACAGAATGCACCCTGTCCCTAGAGACTTGGAGAAACTGGGCTGGCTCACCCACTGCTGGGAAAAATTAGAGGCAGCATTCCAAGCCAAACTGTATCCAGCTTTATTAAAGATACTTTTCATAAACAATCATGGTATTTCAGGCAGGACATGGGCAGACAATCGTTAACAGTATACAACAACTTTCAAACTCCCTTCTTCAATGGACTACCAAAACCAGAAAGCCACTATAAAACCCAATGAAGTCTTCATTTGATGCTCTGAATAGGGTAAGTTTAGAGTGAGGGTTGACATTTCACATTAGGCATGTTGTTTAACAACTTTTCACAAGCCGACCCTGACTTTCAGGAAATGAAATGAAAATGGCAGAATTATCAACCTGTAGATCCACAATCTAAAAAGGGAACTGCTGCTTTTTGAGGGATGCCATCTCAATGGTGACACTGCAAAGTCCAGATTGCCCAACATACTGGTAATCAAATTTTTGAGGGGCGGTGGTAGGATCAGGTCCCAATAGGTCCCTGGGCTTTAGGGAGTCAATTCTATGTTTAAAGTGGAGAGGGAGAAAAGGATATAAAAATGAATTTTAGTTTTCCCACACCACAAGGTGTCTGTGCCAAGGTGGCTTAATGTGTCAACATCAAGGGATCACTCCTCCCTGGAACCAAGAGGAAGTCTCTCAAAACTGAAGGGAAGGTGTTTTTTTCCCCTACGTTGGCCCAGCTTTGGAGACATTCTGTTAGTACTATATGTCCTTCCCCCAAAAAACAACAATGAAGTGTTCTGTGTGCTAACAACATAGCTTAAAAAAAAAAAGTAAAACAAAATTCTGCATTTTTATAAAACTTGATAAAAAATAGTATTTCAAACTGTACAGTCACCAGAAATACACAGTTATCAAAAATGCACACACTTCACTTGGCATCTCCAGCACCTTCAGCTTTCTGTGCCTAAAAGGAAAACAGACCAATTAATACAACGTGTAGAGTATGAAACTAGCTTCATCCATAACATTACTCTGCTCGGGGGCCGAAGTTCAGGTTTTAGGTACTGTGACATGGGAACTCAGTACTTCTTTTAAGAATAACTTGGTAGGAAACTGCTAAAATTGGGGACGGGGACACATCACCATTAGAAGAGCTGAGATTATTTTCAGCTCTATGTGTTGCACAAGTATAGCACCTAACAGGACAAAGATCAACACTACAGGGCCCTTTATCAAATGACAGAGATTTCAAGACCCCAGGATTTAAGCTAACAGGAAATCCCAAGCAAATTCTGGACTGAAAGATATACTGGGAGTGATACAGATACAGGAAAAAGGCAATTATGACTTCTTGTCACTAAGTCAAACGAGCAGACTTTACAGAAAATGAGGAAGCTGCCATACCTGGTCTGTTTTGGCATCTCCATTCTCTGCAGGGTTATTCCCATCCTTGCCAGCATCAGCTTTCCCCTTCTTCCCTTTGGGTACCTTCTCTCCCTTCTGAAAGGGGAGAGAAAAAAAGCTGTTTGTCCTAATCTATATCATCAGCATGTGGTCTACAAAGTTATGTACAAGGCAGGATTGTTTACTAATAATAAAACATATACAAACTATACACCCTTTCTCACTGATAAAACAATTGCTCAAAACAAGGCCAAATTATCATTAATTTTCTGTGATCATCAGTATACAAAATTTTACCTGAGTGTAAGTAATACAATTAAGATAACTTAAAACTTGAATGTTTAATACTTAGGTGCAGTTTTCTCTTAAACTGGTGATAGAGGTCTCAATATACAAATTTCAGGAATAAGACAAGGTATCAAAACAATTTGGAATATCCATTAATGGAATCACCAGTATGCTGAATTAGATACTGAAGGGCAATCCTCACTCCGCGAAAATGAAAAAGAGAACAAGTATTATAAGGCCCAGATCTATTAACTGTCATATCTTAACTCTATGCCAACAGATAAAGTTGTTATACAGCAGGTCTCCTGTAAGCAAGAAGGAACTCTGCTCAGCCTTATGTGACTACTAGAAACACCCTGTGTCCCAGTCCTACTCACCTTTGCAGGGGCCTTTTTAGGCTTGGGCTCTGGCTTTGGAGGAGCAGGTTTCTTTTATTTGGGGGAGAGGGGAAAAGAACGTTAGATGGACCAAAGAAAACACACAACCAAATCACACTGCCAGTGACACAAATATTTCCTACTTTGTAAAGATTCTGTAGCTGACCTCCCATTAAGATTTCCTATTTTCAGAAACCCACTCAAATAACACTCAAAAGTGTTCTACTTTGGCATGAGAATTTCAGAACCAGCAAATCTCAAATGGATTCAAGTTCACAGTGGAGCAGTTCACAAAAACCAGCCACTGACCATCACTCACGGGAAGCAGAAGGGATTGTTTCTCAATGCTTTTTAGTTTCAGGAATAAGTGTGAAAATCAAAAGCAGACACACTTACAGCTGATAACCTGGCGGATCTTCTCTGTGGCTATTAAAAAAAAGTGAGAAAGTTAGAATTCGAATATTCAAACCACTTAAAAACAAAACCATGTTTTAGTGCCAATCTCTTCTAAACTATAAGAATTGAACAGAACCTTACTTAAACAAATTCAGGTATACGGTTATGGTTAATTACCACCAGAGAGACCAAAGCTTTGTAAAGCTCCAAAAGAGAATAAACAAAACTTACTTCATCCTTCACCTTGGCTTTATCTCCTTTAGCATCCCCTTCAGCCTATAAAAAAACAAACAAAAACTAAGAAACCTGTAGCTCCTGCAGCAATTTGTAATGGTTCACTAAACTTAATACAGTCCTAAGAAAAAACTCAAAGGAAGTCTTGCACCTAACTTCTCTAGGACTTACAAATCCCTAGTGTTTAGCACGTCCCACCTCCTATGCAAATACCCTAAGTGCTTAGAAACCTGTGGGAGTGTTTATTTCTGTATCATGCCTTATCCATGCCAAAGCGCACAGGTTGTCACAGCCCAAGCCTTTTTTGGGGGGAGTCTCCGCCAAGAGGCCCCGGAGAAGCGCGCACAAGGCAGGCGCGGAGTACCGCGCAGCCCATGCCCAGCCCATGCCCAGCCCATGCCGCTGCATCAGGCAGAAGCAACAGCTGCAGCTGGTGCTAACAAACCCCTCCAGAGGCGGGGCCGAGCGCCGTTGCTATAGCAGCCACCGAGGGCGGGAGACGTGAGGCGCGCACGCCGGGGGGAACTCGTGGGCGGCAGCAGCGCGAGTCTCGTGTGCCCTGGCCGTGGGCGGAGGCGGGGCCAGACATCAAGGCCCCGCCCCTCTCAGCGGCGGTTTTTTGGCGGCAGCGCGTTACCCCGCCCGCCAACTCCAAGCACCTCCTTCCCGCCCTTTCGGGTTTGAATTGCCCGCCCGCGGAGAGGGGGGGGCTGCCGATGGGGGAGGGGGCGCGGGGCGGGCACATCTAGCCCAAGGGGAACGGGATAAACAGCCACCAACATGGCTCCTCCCGCCGCGGCCGCCTCTCCTCCAATATGGCCTCTGGCGCCCGCGGACAGCCGAGCCACACAGGGTTAGCTTGGGGCCGCCTGACACCGGCTCGACTTCCTGCGCCGGGTAGCAGAGCCTGCTCCAGCCCAGCGCCGATTCTCGCGCCCCAGAGCCGGGGAAGGGGTGGTGGCGGTGAAGACGGTGGTAGTGACACGGCCCAGTGCCGGGGGCCCTCGCGCCACGTACCTTTCTCTTGGGCATGATGGCGACGGTAGCAGGGCGTTAGGGCTGGACACCGGGATACAGCAGCGCGTGGGCTTTGACCGGTCCGGGGGTCGTTCTCGCCTGCTCTTCACACTGCTAGGGCTCCGGGGGGTTTATAAAGTTTTTATAGCGCTGGGAGCCCCGGACCGGTTAGAACCGGATTTCACCTCCCGCCGCCGCTCATTGGCCCAGCTGGGGTCACGTGGGCGGGGTTTAAACTCACCTCCTCTGGAGGGAGTGAGGAGGGGGCATGGGGGGGAGGGCGCGCGAGACGGTGGCGCGCCTAGGGGGTGGGGGCGCAGTGGGGGGAGGTGCACGTTTAAGGCAATAAATGAGGGGGGTGGGGTGTGGGAGTCAGTGAGGTCTGGGTGTCGGCTACCACTAAGAGCCGGCTTTTGCAAACTGCCAAGTTCCTTCCACCTTATGCAACCGAGCTACCCACTTCTCCAAGCTGTGCGACACTTAGAGCCATCTCAGTCGCTTTCCTTCCTGTTCCCACTGGGGGCCCCAGAAGAAGGGTTTGCGAGGCCTGGAAGCACCGTCTTTCTCCGCCAGAGGCGGGAGAAAGCGCGCGGCTTAGAGGTACAGGCTGCAGTTGCCAAGGCCAAGGCTAACGCTAACGCTTAAGTCGGAAAGAGCGGGGAAGCCAGCTTGGCGCAGCCGGACGTGCATCGTTCCAAGCTGCTAGTCCAAGGAAGCTTTTCTTGCACCTCACCTGGAAGGCGGTCCACTGGAGATGGAGTGGGAGTTCGAGGGGGAGACTTTACGCGCAGAGGTTACTTTCGGGTGCTATGGGGAAGGTAGGAGCTGTCCTTTCAGCACCCGTTGCTCAGTCGCCTCCCCAAATACCAAATACCAATTAAGCCCCCCACCCCACCCCGCCAAAGCCTCGGGTAACGTCCTGAGGTCTCTAATATTCTCGGACTTCAGGACCTTACCATTGAATGATGGAGATCGGCCACCAGGCCTACCGGCATTCCCTTCCCCCTATACTCCACCCGCTTCGGAGACATCAAGCTCAGCTGCCCCCCAATCCTGGGCGCTGCAAACGCAGCTGGCGAAATCCCTCCTTCCACACTGGCAGGCTGGCTTCCTTTTACTTGCGCGAGGGAAAGGAAGGTGGAGGAAAGCGTCCAAGAATTAGGAAACAAGTAGGGAAACAGGTGTTGTGACGGCAAAAGGGCTCTTCCATTGACTCTCCCCACCTCACGCGCCCCCAAAGCTAGGGATCCTGGAGACTAGCCAGATGCATCTGAGGGGAGTAGACAATCGCAGCAACAAAACAAGGTGTTCTTCCGCCGCACTGTTAGCAAGCAAGTTTTAGGTGTAAGAGTTCTTAAGTTTCTATGTGACACCCAGGAGAACACGATAAATATCCTAAAGTGGGGGCTTGGCTCACAGGTGGGCTTAAATAGGTCCATATAGTTTATTGAGGCAAGGGTTGAAGCTGGTTGGTACAAATTATACCGGTAGAAAGCAACCACAGAGTTCAAATCAACTATTTGCAGCCCCTACTCCCGGGCAGCAGAGGCCCCTCAGCCCTTCTTTTCACCTCTACAGTGCTCCTGGGGCAGCCCCTCCCCAGCCCACCCAGCGCACCTTCCCGAGAATACAGGACCTCAGGCCAAAGAGAGATACCGGCCCCCTTAACAACTCCTCTACTCTACCCCCAATTGTATCAAGGGAAACCCAGAACGCAGACAAGACTCGGTCATACTCACAGAGCAGATTCTGTTTGCTGCCTCCCGGCCCCTCACTGCCTTCTTAATTGTAGGGCTCTACATTATAGTCTCATAATTCATGCCTCCCTAATTAAGGCTGTCAACAACTCCATTGTAAAGCTGGAAAATGTACAGCACCTGCTCTCCGGGAACTCTGTGCCAGGTGTGTGTGTGGGACTTGCCAAAGGGTACATTGATCTGCTGCTCAATCCCAGTGTCTGGCATTTAAGCCTGATTTTCTTGTGCCAGGTAACTAGCTAGGCACAGGAAGGTGGGGAGGAGACTAGAGCATATGCAGCTCTGCTTGCAAGACCCCACCCTCCCTTAGAGGGAGGTGCTGGGGAAACAGTTTTCAGAGAGTAAAATGGAAAAACTAGAGTAGCCATTGGTTGGTATTACTGGCTGGTATTTGCTGCTCTGGGACACCTGAAGCAGAGTTGCTCAGGCAGATAGCTCTTCAAAGGCACTAATCCTCTCAGCAGCTCTGCAGTGAGGCCTGGCAGGGAGAGGTAAGGGAAAGGACACAGCCCTTGACTGGACCCTCTTCTTCCTGCTGGGCAGCCCTGGCCCTCACAAGCTGAGACTCTGATATGCTGGGAATAAATTGCTTCAGGGCCTACTTAGGGGGCCAGGCCATAAAGCTGGGAGAAGCCTCAAAGACTGAGGAGGTGCGAGGCAGAGTATGAGATGGTGAGGGCAGGAGGCAGTCAGTTGGAAAGTGCTTCTTTCTGTGTTCTTGGTACTGATGTGTTCCAGGGAAAGAGGCATGTGCTAGACTAGATTCACCAGGGCCTACAGGCCCTCCTGTTACCCTGGAGCCATAGAGGGGGCCTGTCTCACTGGGGAGTGGAGCCTGGCCCCATGCCCTGCAAGAGGAGGATGAAAGCTTGTGTGGGCTGAGTCGACAATATGTAATTGGATTGTAATCACCCGCCTGGCTTCTGCACCACTGGGGGCGCTGAGCCTTTCAGTGAGCAATCAGCACTGTATGGTGGGAGGGGGTACAGATTCAATAGCAAATCCCAGGTGGAGAGCCGAGGGGGGAGGATCAGCAGATGGGCAAATTTTCTGTCTCTCCTTCTCCTTCCTTGCCCAAATGATGCTGGGTGCCTATTAGCTATTTACCAGCAGATCTGAGGTGGAGCCAAATCTTTTGTGAAAGTCACATGGAAGGCTAAGATGGATGGGTAAAGAGTGAGGGTTTTCGGGAGACTTCTTCCCCACAATTGTGTTGAAGGATATGCTGGTGGAAAAAAAGTGCATCTGGAAGCACAGGTAGAGATGGCAAAGGTGAAAGGAGAGGCAGCAGAAGAGCTGGGGCTCCCTGCTCTCCAATCCTATTGGTGACCAGAGCTGTGTTTAGTGTACTTGTGGGAAACTTTCAACCTTAACCTTCCCAAGGGGCTACAGTCCCAGGCAAACCACAGGTATCTATGGACAGTATAAACTGGCCTCTGGGACTCCACCCCCCAAGCAAAGGGAACATAATTCATCATCAAGGGAGAGGTACCCTTCAAGAAAAGAAAGGGAAGTGGGGCCCTGGAGGCAGAGGGCAGGGCAAAGTAGCAGGAGGCCAGCCTCACTCAGGCTGATGCAGTGCCCAGACGTGCCAACCAATCAGCCCGCTTAAGTTCCAAGGCCTGCAGGAAGCCTTGGACTCTCTCTTCTCGTCTGGCTGAGAGTTTGTGTAAGCGTGTCCGTCGGAGCTGGGTGTCCCCACTGGCCTGGAGCCCTTCTTGCAGCAGCTGCTCTGTCACTGCAGCCTGGTCCCTCTCCAGCTGCTGTCTCTTCCGCTCCTCTGCATACATTTCTCGGGCCTTCTGCTAAAGAAAAATGGGGATTGGGAGTTATCACTAGGTGTGGTTAGAACTGGGATGGAGGAGGTAGGGGGCGGGGTAGAGGGCAGGCCAGGTTAAGTGCAACAGTAGGGAGTTTGTATCAGATTTGGAAAGGTTTGGCAGAAGGAAGGTTTGGTGCCTATGTTGTAAAGGGAAGGCAGTGGAAGTTTTATCTTGGTTTGTCTTGTGTGGAAGCATCTGTCTTTTTTGAAATTCTCAGGTTTGCACTTAGAAGGGAACCAGCAAATACGAATTTGACTTCTGGTTCTTCCAACTAGCTTTATGGCTTTGGGTAAATCCTCTCCTAACCTCATTTCTTCATCAGTAAAGTGGGGGTTGTGCCTACTTTGAAGAGTGGTTTTAAGGATTAGAGATAATACTGTATATGTAAAACCCTCTTTAGCATATTAGCAGACTCTCAAACAGAGACAGCAATTTTATAAGTTACTGCTGTCTATTTTGTGCTGCAAGGAAGGTTCTGTTTCCTGCCTGGTACAACCCATGGCGTCATTTCCTTTGGTTTTCCAGGTCACCCAAAGGTGCCATCCTCCCAACTCTTCTTTTTTTTTTTTTTTAAGAGAAAATTTTAATTTTACTTATTTTTCTAGACTTTATTTATTTATCTTTAGAAGGGAACGGAAGGGAAGGGAAGGGGAGAGGGAGAGAAATATCAATGTATGGTTGCTTCTCATGCGACCCCTGCTGGGAACTGGCCTGCAACCCAGGGATGTGCCCTGTCTGGGAATTGAACCGCGATCTTTTGGTTCACAGGCCCGTGCTCAATCCACTGAGCTACACCAGCCAGGGCCATCCTCCCAACTCTTTAAGCCATTTTTCAGAGTTGGGCTCCAGACTTGCCTGCCTTATGGGGACCTGCCTGACTCTTCCAGCAAATGACCCTTCTGTGAAAACTGTAAGAAACAGATTCAGCACCCTTAATCCACTTTACTACTTTCTGCCTAGTAGGCTAGGTATTAATATCCCTGGCCCTAAGTCCACTTTTTCAATTGGAAAATAAGCCCTCAAAGGCTCTGTTGAACACTGCCCCCAGCGCCGCCCGCCCCCCGCAGAGCTCCTGGAACTAGCTCTGATGCCAGGTAGGCGATCGTACTCCCTGGCAGCACTTCTTATACCCTGTGTGTGTTTCCAAACAAGTCATAAACTCCTACAGGGAAGAGACTATGGCTTCTCCTCTGACACTTGGGGTGCCCTGTACATGTGAAATACTCAATTGACTGACCATGTGATCCCAGGAGGGCAGGGAGGATGTTTGTGGGGAGAGGAAAATCCCTTTGGAGCAGAACCAAAACTCTGCTCTTCCTCAATGATGTGCCCTCCTCCTGCCACTCTAACTGGCCACACAGCCACTGCACCAGAGCTCCTCCTGCCAAACACATTCCATATGTGAGAAACTGCTTTGCGGCTGACTTGGCATCCTATACCCTGATGACCCTTACCACATAATTCCACCTTGTATTATAGCATTTGTGTATGTGTCTCTGTCCTTCTCAGCCTATAAACACCTAAATAGCTCTGTTTATCCTTGAAGGAAAACCTTCCAAGTGTACAAGCACTTGACCCTTGCAACAGAGCTGGGAAGGTATTTCCTGTAGAAGATACACATGGAGGCTGAGAATAAGAAATTGATTTGCGAAGGTCTCTCAGCAATGATGACTCACTGCATAAATGAAAATTCTGGAATATTCCCCCTCTAGGCATTCAAGGGTACTCTTCTGTTATGATAATGAGTTCACACATGGAGCTATGAAGACTTAAATGGGCTTAAGAAGTTGTGTTGGTCAGAAGGAACCTCAGGTCCTATGTACAGGACCTTAGTGGGGGATATGGAGATGCTCAGGATATAGTCTAAGCAACTCCCATGTTTAAAGGCTGATTTGGACACAGATCTTTATACAGAGTCCCGTAATATAAGGTAGAATGTGGTAAGAGTCATCATGGAGGCAAGAGAAAGAGCAATGGAGCCCAGAGGAGAGAAAAATATGGCTATGAGGGTCAAAGAGCAGTGAAATCTCATGGACAGGCAACATTTGAGCTGAACTTTCACTAACAGGAAGAAATTGGATAAAGGTGGAGTGTATGGAAATGGGGAGAATATCAAGTAGTGGGAATAATGGGCAAAGACACATGAAATTGACTGAAGAGCTTAATCGGGCCAGTGTGAATCCTCCTAGAGCACAAGGGGTCTAGAAGTTCTGTCCAAAGAACTCTCACCTCTCTTAGCCTAATTATTCTTCTTCTTTTTTTTAATATGAGTTTATTTTAGCCAAACTGATGACACATGTTGGGAGAAGGATCTCAAATGCTTCAGTCCAAGCCTAATTCTTAATTTGCAAAACAGGGATAACATTATCCACCTCAATGGGTTCGCTATTCTTCTATCAGCACCATTTGTGGGTATGGCTAAATAGGCTATATTCTGGCCAGACGGAAAGGATGGGGGCCACACAGGGGTAAATATAGAGCTAGTTAAAGTCACTCCGTGGAGCTAAGGCTTTTTCTAGAAGTGCCAGGCAAGAAGGCTACAGCCAAGGCAGAGCCTGGCCCCTATTTGCCAGGAATTGGCAACTCATTGTTAGGATGATGGAATGAGGGGAGAATCCTAAAGGCCATCTGCTCTAGTCTCCTCACTTTAGACAAGGACACTTGAGGCTGAGGCAGAAGGCAGGAAAGGACCTGGCCTAGGTCACACAATGGGTTGAAGTTCCCTTGGTGTCTCCACTAAGGTGGCTTCTTGAGAAGGGTTAAACAAGAAAACTTACACAAAACACTTTAGTAGATGCTCAATATAAGCTGCCACCGTCATACATATACCATCATCATTATGAGTCCTAATCAGATGCAGGTGACTCTGCCTCCTAATGAAATCTACTTTAAGATCTGGTGATCAATGTTAATACCTTCAGAGCATAATGGCCAATCTCTCTGAGAATCCTGTCTTGAATTTCCATAGTAAAAAGATTAAAGACTTGTCACTTGAATCCCAGTTCTGCCTCTTACTAGTTATGTCCTTAATTAAATAATTTTTTTCATTTGCACAAGTGAGGCTAATAATACCTACCTCATTGGGTTCTTGGGAACGTTAAGTGAAACAGTGCATATAAAATATTCACAGTGCCTGACACACACTAAATATACAGTCAGTGATAGCTATTATTAGTATTAACATGCTTATTAGCAAGTGTCTGGTATATATACAGTAGGTGGTCAATCAATGCTCACCTTTTCTTCCATCCCATCCAGTGAGGCCAGCCCTGAAGCATGCTATGGTTCATGGAGAACCACACCTGATGAATGTTATGGTTCACTTGGAACTAACCTGAAGCATGCTATAGTTCATCTGGAACTTCAGGATGGCTTCACAGAGGTTCCAAAACGTGTATTCTGGCCACAGAATGGGCTGGAACACCAGGCAGGAGTGGGAGGTCTTAGAAAGGGGAGGAGAAAGAGAGTTTAGTTTAGTAATATTTTGCTGGAAACATCCCTGGACAGGGTTCCAAAGAAGGAGCAGGCTGAGCAGGACCCAGAAGCCCAAAGATGAGATCGCATAGGCATCCTGAGCTGTAGCTGCTACCACCAGCCCTGATTCACTCACTAATATGGGGAGGGGTCTTCTGAGGGAGTCAGATCACCTGCCTGTAGCAAGGCAAAACCAAAACAAGACTAGACCCACATTTCCACCAGGATTTTTCTAAGAGCCAAATTTCGGGCTATGAAATGACATCTGGATTACGTTATTGGCTCTTAGCCCTTAGAGGTCATCTGGGAGACACGCTGACTGATAAAAGTCAGCAATGAACAAATGGTAGCTGCCCTTGTTATTTTTAAGCAGCAGACTTCTGACCAAGATGGAGGTGTAGGTCGAAACACTGTGCCTCCTCACACAACCAAAATTAAAGAAAACAAAGATTTAGAAACAAAACACAACCAGAACAGACAGAAAATTGAACTGTATGGAAGTCCGACAACCATTCAACCAGACCAATAAGAGGGGCGGAGTTGGCAGCTGGTAGAAAGGGGTCGCAGCAGGAAAAGGCAGTGGCAGCCAGACACAGGAGCGCAGGCAGTGCGGGGCTGACCGCAGTCACACATTCGCGCACAAATAAACTAGGCAAAAATGGGCAGCAAGACGGACCACGCAACCCAGGGCCCCAGCGATGGGAAATAAAGCCTAACAGCACCGATTGAAAAGGTGCTGGCTAGTGGGAAGTGGTAGAGGAGCCTGAAATCTGAAAGAGAAGAAAACAAATACCATTATTCCCTCTCTGACCCCGCCCACACATATATCATCACAACCCAGCCACTGGGTTGCCGCGCCCTGGTGAACACCTAAGGCTCTGCCCCTTATACATAACAGGCTTGACCTGACCAAAACATTATTGGTCAAGAAGAACAGCTCAAAGCCCCAGAGCCAATACTTCTAAGCAACCAAGAAATAGCCAACCTATCAGATACACAGTTCAAAACACTGGTGATCAGGATGCTCATAGAACTGGTTGATTTTGGTCACAAATTAGATGAAAAAATGAAGGCTACACTAAGTGAAATGAAGCAAAATGCACAGGGAACCAATAGTGATGGGAAGAAAACTGGAACTCAAATCGATGGAGTGGACCAGAAGGAAGAAAGAAACAATCAAACAGAAAAGAATGAAGAAACAAGAATTCAAAAAAAATGAGGAGAGGCTCAGGAACCTCCAGGATATTTTTAAACGTTTCAACATCTGAATTATAGGGGTACCAGAAGGGGAAGAGGAAGAACAAGTGGAAAAGTTATTTGAACAAATAATAAAGGAAAACTTCCCCAATCTGGCAAAGGAAACAGACTTCCAGGAAGTCCAGGAAGCTTAGAGAGTCCCAAAGAAGGTGGACCTAAGAAAGAACACACCAAGGCACATCATAATTATATTAGCCAAGATTAAAATGAAGGAGAGAATTCTAGAAGCAGCAAGAGATAAGGGGACAGACCCCTACAAAGGAGTTCTCATCAGACCGTCAGCTGATTTCTCAAAAGAGACCTTACAGGCAAGAAGGGGCTGGAAAGAAGTATTCCAAGTCATGAAATCCAAAGACCTACATCCAAGATTGCTCTATCCAGCAAAGCTTTCATTTAGAATGGAAGGGCAGATAAAGTGCTTCTCAGATAAGGTCAAGTTCAAAGAGTTCATCATCACCAAGCCCTTATTATATGAAATGTTAAAGGGACTTATCTAAGAAATAGATCAAAAATATGAACAGTGAAAGGACAGCAAACTCACAGTTATCAACAACCACACCTAAAACAAAAGCAAACTAAGTAGACACCTGTAACAGGAGCAGAGTCACAGAAACAGAGATTGCATGGAAGGTTAGCACCAGGGGAGTGGGAGGAAAGGTGGGGAGAAGGTACAGAGAATAAGTAGCATAAATGGTGGGGAGAAAATAGGGGGAAGGCAAGAGTAGTGTGGGAAATGTAGAAGCTAAAGTACTTATGACACATGGACATGAACTAAATGGGGGGAATGTGGGTAGGAGGGGGTGTGGAGGGGAATGAAGGGGGGGAATGGGACAACTGTAATGGCTTAATCAATAAAAAATACTTTAAAACACACACACACACACACACACACACACACACACACAACAGAATGTCCCACAGGGTTAAGAGCTTGGGCTCTGGGCCAGACTGCCTGGCTTTGAATTCTGGCTCCCCCATTTACCATCTATTTGACTTGAGGCAAGTTACTTATTAATCTCTTTGGGCTTCAGTTTCCTCAACTGTAAAACTGTGAAATAAAAGTACCTAGTTTTTAAAGTACTATGAAATTAAATATGGTAATATAAAGCAGTCAGAGCACAGAGTTGGGTGGACTTTAATAATAACCACTTGTGGGCTCTGTTTGAAGCATACCCACACCCTTCTTCCCCCTCAGGTGTGCATCTTTAGTTTTCCCTCCTAAACTCTTAGGGTCCCCATGAGACCTGCAACCAGGGGAGCAACAGGCAGTGGCAGCTTGTCCTGGGTTTACCCGCTGAACTGTCTCCAAGGCCTCCTTTTCTTTGACTTTCTAGTGAGCTAACAGCAACCCTACTGTTGCTCACTTCTTTCCTATAACACTTCTAGGGAGCCAGAGCAGAGCACTGCCTAGACTCTTCCCTGTTGCTTCTTCAACCCTAAACACTTCCTGTTTCACTGTCCCCAGCTTTAATAAATATAGTTTCAATATAAATAATAATAATAGCCACTGATGTGAGATTTCCTTTGGAACATTCTTGACAGCCACTGCTGGATACCTTTAGGGTCAAGGGAAGAATTCAGTACCTCAAGGAGGATAACTCTTGTTGCTGGGTAGCTTGTTATGATAAAGCAATGTCACCTTCCCCAGAACTTCTACCATGGTCTCAGGTCTTTTCTCTGGAATAAGTTTGTTTCTTCCTCAAAGTGACATCCTTTCAAATATAGGCGAAATTAGAGCTGCCTGTTATCTGTTTCCAAGGTTGTAATGGCTTGTTCACTTTGACTTTGCAAACAAATTATACATTTGAAGATAGTAGGGATTATTTCTGATTCACTCATTACAATTTTCCCAGGACAAAGGAGGAACTCAATGTATTTTCCCAAGGGGAAAAAACAGTCACTGTGCTCCCCTTTTGCAGAGCACTATCCTTCAATCACTTCTTTTAAGACATGAGTTCTAGATTCCTTGCCATCCAGCTTGACCTCTTCTGTTCTCTAGTTTACCATGTAGTAGTTTCTTAACACTCAGTGCCCAGAAATAAACTTTCCAGATATGATATGACCATCAGAGAACCGTAAGATGCACATTACACTTCTTTCAATATAGACAAATACTGAAAGTATCTTCATTAGCTAAATCTTGTTAATTCACTTTTAAGACTATGGTCCATTAAAATTTCTAGAACTTTATCATGTGAATTACTTCCAAGCTGAATCTTTCCTTCCAACCTCTCCTTGAACAAAGACTTGCCCCTATCGTGTGTACCCAGGGGCCAAGTTAACAGGGGATAGAAACTTTCAAGCAAAGACAAACTTATTTGACTACAAACTTTTGGGCGGACCACTTACAATGGGGGAACTGAGCTGACAGACAATGGCCACTAAGAAAGTTTGCATTGAGTTTATATCCCTTGTGGACTGGGCTTGCATTGAGGCAGCCTTTATTCTGAAGGACAGAGACTAGCAACTGCGAAGCAAGGTTCTAGCAAGAGGGGCTGGGGTATTTGGCAGGTTACCAGACCAGATTATACTCAGGAACAAAAGTCAGAAGTCCGGTTCCTTCAACAAGGGCACAGGTGAAGTTTTCAGCACAGACAGATAGCCTTGATTTTTTTCCTCTAGGAACTTCAGAGAGCAAGAACCACACAGGTTCACATAACCAGGGAGAGATGAGACAGGGGCAGCAAATGTTACTAGGCACAGCCTGAGACATTTCTCTAGATTTTCGGTCCCTTCCCTCACAAGGTTCTCTAGTGCCAGCATAACTGGGAGTGAGGCTGAGCCCCTCTGATCCATTCTGTGGGTGCGATAGCAGTTTTCAGCCGACACAAAACAGAACAGTGGTTCAAAACTACTTACTTGCCAGAGCAGGAAGTCGCTGAGCCTCACTTCCCCAGAAGTCCGTATCAAGATGTCTGGATTAGGAGAGTGGTAGGTATAGAGGCACTTATCCAGCAGAGACTCAGAGACATCACTAAGGTGAGTGAGGAGGAGACGAAGATAAGCACACATCTCTTTTTAGATTATTCCTTACATAAGGCTTCCCAGATTATAGAATACCATCAAATATATTAGTAAATCCTACCTGGTACACAGAAGGCCCTCAAAAAAATGCCTGATAAAGTAATTAATGTTTTTAATCCTCTCCACTACACAAGGTATTTCTGTCCTAATTTTAGAGACAAGGAAACTGAGGCTCAGAGAAGATGATTAGTTGGCCAAAAGTCTAAATAGCCAAAGGCCTAAAACCAGAGAGACTCACTGGAATGTATTGTCCTTCACTTAAAACATCATTTTTTAAAATGCATATACCTTATGACCCTACAATTTGATGAAATACTATGCAACTGTTTTTAATAGAGAAATCTAAATGTATTGATTGGAAATATGTCTAAATCTAACATTAAATGAGAAAAGCAAGTTTCAGAAAAATTACAGCATGGAAAATACAAACTCAAATACACAAACATGTGAATATGTGTATATATAAACAAAGAACAAAGTCTAGAAAGGCACATACCATACTATCAACAGTGATTATCTTTGGAAGATTCGTTAAGTAAGGAAGGAAAGATATCTCTCTTTACTTTAGGTACCTTTGTTGTTACTTGAATTTATTATGAAGGACATTTTTTAAAACCTTAATTTAAGTCATATGGACCTAGAAACACTGCAAAAAAAATCCACATTACTTAGGATTTGAAAAACAAAACAGCAAAATAACCAGGCCTCCTGTGTTTAATTAGAGCTACTTTCCCAGGCAGACACTTAACAAGGAAAATGGAATAAAGGAGAATGGGGACTGGCACTATTTATCTTAAGTAAAATTTTGTGTCCCTGGGAAGAGAATATTTGCAAGCCTGGTGTCTACTGGTTCCAAGAACACTGTTTACCTTCCCTTCCAAGTACCTAGAGGCAGAATTTGAAATCTCCAAGACTTGCATCTTGTGAAGGCAAAATCTGTATCTCTAGAAGATAAAATTTCTTGGTAGAAACATTGCTCTGGAAATATAGCAGAGAGATCTAGGCTGAGTGTTCAAAACAAGATTCTATACTTACTAGGTGTGTGCCTTTGGTTAAATTACTCCATCTCTCAGTCATTTTTTTGTGCAAACCACATAGGGAGCTTTATTTTCTGTACCACTGCATGGGAAACAATATTCACTTATGACTGGGCAATCAGCAGGGCTCTGGTTCAGATTTCCCTGATAATGTGACAGTCTGTGTTGGCAGCATGGTCTTAATTCTCTAATTAAGAAATGTGAGACTGTCCTGGCTGGTGTGGCTCAGTGGATTGGCTGCTGGCCTGCAAACCAAAGGGTGGCCAGTTCAATTCCCAGTCAGGGCACACACCTGGGTTATGGGCCAGGTCCCCAGTTGGAGGTGTGCAAAAGGCAACCAACTGATGTATCTTTCACATATCGATGTTTCTCTCTATCTTTTTCCCCTCCCTTCCCCTCTTTCTAAAAATAAATAAATAAAATCTTAAAAAAAAAAAGAAATGTGAGACTGTAAAATCAACATAATTTCTCAGCTCTCTTATCTTTGAAATGGGCACATTTATCCTATTTATAGGTTTTTGTGAGGGTCAAATTGAGTAAGTTACAGATTTGAGTAACCTTGGGAACTATAAAGTGCTATATAAAGAAAGAATAAACATTATTTCCAGTCCCACCACTTTGCTGTGTGACTCTGGATCCCCAGTTTACCTCTCTGAGTTTCAAATGTGCCAGGCAGTAAGAATTCTCATCAAAACAATAATAATTCTAAGTAGGGGAAAGATAAAACTGATGAAATGAAAACAGGACATCTGTGCTTTGGCCAACCAAAATCCACCACTAAATGGCCTTAGCTGTCTGCATAACGACTTTTAAGAAAAAATTTCTATTAAATAAAAGTAAAATACCAGTTTCACCTATAAAATTAGAATAGTTTATATTTTTTAAAAATCTTGGCAAGAATAAGGTGAAATGAACATATCTGGACCCAGATCTTGATGAAACAATCTAAGAGGTAGACAAGAGTTACATCCATAGATTGAATTTTTAGCATTATTTATAATGCTGAAAAATTGGAAACAACCTGCACAACCAACAAATAGCTGAATGCTTAAGTAAATTAAAGCAAAATATATTCTGTAGCTATTAAAAATAATACAAACAAATTAAAAAGATAGGACATGGAGCCCTGACCAGTGTGGCTCAGCTGATTGGTTGTCATCCCATAAAGCGAAGGGTTGCTGGTTCAATTCCCAGTCAGGGCACATGCCTAGGTTGTGGGTTTGGTCCGTGGTTGGGGTGAGAGGCAACCTTGAGGTGTTTCTCTCACATTGATGTTTCTCTCCCTCTTTCTCCCTTCCTTCCCCTCTGTCTAAAAATGAATAAAATCTTAAAAAAAAAAATAGGACATAGAAAAGTGTTCGTATTACAACAGTAAGTTGACAAGCATGATTCAGGTTATAAACTGTTCACAATGTGATTTCTTCTGTTACATTTGTCATAATTGGACTTGTGTGTAAAAAGATGACTCTGGCTGAACTCCCAATTATGGTTATCACTGATTTTGTCAAGAGTATCTCTGTTTGTGATAATAAAACTGTGCTGGAAATAGTTGTGATGATTATACAACACTGAATATACTTTATGCCACTTAACTGTATGCTTAAAAATGGTTAAACTATGCCCTGGCTGGGTGGCTTAGCTGGTTAGAGCGTCATCCCCATGCATCAAGGTTGCAAATTTTATCCTTGGTCAGGGCACACACAAGAATCAACCAATGAGGCCCTGGCTGGTGTAGCTCAGTGGATTGAGCACAGGCTGAGAACCAGAGTCGCTGGTTCAATTCCCAGTCAGGGCACATGCCTAGGTTGTGGGCCAGCTCCTCACTGTGGGGCATGTGAGAGGCAACCACACATTGATGTTTCTCTCCTTCCCTTCCCTTATCTCTAAAAAATAAATAATAAAACCTAAAAAAAACCTTAAAAAAAAAAGAATCAACCAATGAATGCATAAATAAGTGAAACAACAAACTGTTTCCCTCTCTTCCTTCTCTCTCTAAAAATCAAATTAAAAATTTAAAAAACCATTGTTAAAATGGTAAAATGTATGTTATATATATGTTATCACAATTTTTAAAAAGATTTTATTTATTTATTTTTGGAGAGAGAAAGAGAAAGAGAGAAACATCAATGTGTGGTTGCCTTTTGGTGCCCCCACTGGGGACCTGGCCTGCAACCCAGGCATGTGCCCTGACTGGGAATTGAACCAGCTTGGCCCTTTGGTTTACAGGCACACATGCTCAATCAATCCACTGAGCTACACCAGCCAGGTGTTATCACAATTTTTTAAAGTAGAACATCTTCTGGAAGAATATGAGCACATGTAATCATCAAGATAATGGTTCTTCCCTAATAAATTATATGTTTCAGAAAATGCCCAATCTAAAATAAAATCAGTTTAAAACCTATAATGGAAATATGGCAATAGCCTCTAGAAGGGAGGCCTGACAGCAGTGAATATTAACGAGACAGTGAATGGTCTAGCATCAGGAAAAAGGAAGAATAAGAATGTATTAGTGTGTTCCCAGTACTATTTTGGAAAGGTAGACCCTTTTTAGAAGGTACAAAGATACATGGAAATGTGCCCTGTGATAACAACATAGTACATTTCTCTTAGTACATAGCATTTAATTTATAAAGAAGATGGTGAAAAACAGGCTTTGGAGGTAAATAGACCCGAGGTAGAGTCCAGGCTGTTCCATGTTGTTACTAGTATACATTGTTACTTTGGGTAGGTCAAATATACTTATTAAAACATTAGTTAAGTGATATTATAAAAATGGAGCAAATAATAGTAACTACCTTATATGAAAATTAAATGAGAATATATGTGATAAACACTTAGTCTAGTGTCTGCATCATAAGATCCAATAAATATTAATAGCTTTTATTTTTATACTGTTTCTGTTCATTTCAACCACCCTACATGGCACTCAGTATACCATAGTGAGTAGGAGAGCAAGGTTCTGGAGCCAGGTTGAAATCCTGGCCCCGAGCTTTGCCAACTATGTGGACTTGAATAAGTAACTTCCCTGTGTCTCAATAGTCTCATCTTTAAAATGGGGATAAAAGCAGTCTAATTCATAGCCTCTAAGGAGTGACTGAAATAACATATGTGGAGTACTTGGCAGATGTCTGGCAAAGAGTAAATGCTCAGTAAATGTTAGTAATTAGTATTATTAACACTCTTATTTTAAGAGGAAGACGGAGGTCTACGGCGCGGGGGGGGGGGGGGAGGGTCCAAGTGTCCTGCTCAAGATAACTCAGTGAAAAAGAGTTTATTAATTATCCTATATATCAATACTAAACCTAATCCCTTTCCTATAATTCCAGACTCAAAAAAATATATCTGGAAGAAAGGAAAAGGAGGATTTGGATGGTGGTGGTAATAAGAGAATACAAAAATTACAGCTATTGGAAGAGTACAGCCTAATTGTAATAAAATAACTGACTCTTTTAAATCGACTGTTATAAATGCCTAAATTTGTCTAAATTTGAATAATGTTAAGAGCACAGCCTCAGGTCCTGATTAACCCAGTCAGAGCAGAATGCCAAGTTCCCAGAGCCTGTGGGGCAGACATCAGCCTCCTTATGCTGGTGACCCAGCCCAGCCCAGCCCTGTTTGCATGACTAACCCACAGAGGCAAGTTACCAAACCACATAGGGCAGAGAAAATGGATCTGGGAAAACGGGCTGGACAAGGTGCAGAAAGATAAAGGTCTGTGCTCTACTTTCAGGGAGCTCACCCACGCCTTCCCCCACCACCCCCAGGCGTATTACCTTTGCCCTTCACTCTCCTAAGTTCCAAGGGCCCTTCTTTTGCCTCTGTACCTTGTTTCCTGAGCCGATGCAGCCCAGCTGGCTCACTTCTACTACATTCTAAAAAAACTTTGTTATAATTTTTTTAAAAAGTCAGTGGTTACTGGGATATGGCATGAGTATAAAGTATGCTGAACTAGGAGTCAAGATCAGAGTTCTAGTCCTAGACATGAATGCACATTACATCTGCTTGCTAAATAGCTTTCCGTCTAGCATAAACATCCTTCCCTTACTATTTTTTATGTATCC
Organism: Artibeus jamaicensis; assembly: GCF_021234435.1. NCBI lineage: Eukaryota > Metazoa > Chordata > Mammalia > Chiroptera > Phyllostomidae > Artibeus > Artibeus jamaicensis. The sequence continues at coordinate 15,377,062 of NW_026522057.1, forward strand.
CTTATTATTTTTAATATATAGTTAATGGATTCCACATATAAGTAGACCTGCACAATTCCAGCCCATGTTGTACAACGGTCAACTGTATTTTCAATCCATGTTTAGGAATCCAAGGCTGCAGAGTGCCGACTGTAGTTATGTACGTGTTAGGATGGGCGGGGTAGGACAAAATGGTGCTGAAGTATAACCCAAAATGGTGGCTGAACTACAACCCGGAAAAGACGGCTGACGTCAAACCAGAGAGCCGAAAGGGCAGGCTTTATCCGCTTAGCAACCTGAGCCCCAGGAGAACCACCAATGATATATTGCCACTTTGTTCAAAGGGGACCAATCCCCAGCTCCCACGAAGAGCACCAATCAAAATAATCCCCCCCCCCCCCCCAGTTTCCTGCTTGGGCACAACTTCCCCAGCCCCACTCTGTGGGCTGGGGAACGTCGCTGGGGTACAAACCCCAATAAAGCTCTATACTGCCTATCTTTGTGGCTGATTGACATTTCTTCCTCGGCAGAGCCTAAGAAAACCTTTCAGTATGGGTTTTCAACTATGTGGGCAGTAGATGCCCCTAACCCCCACATTGTTCAAGGATCAGCTGTATTATTTCATTCATACCAAAAGACTATATGAAACATTAATTATAAAGCACAATATTATAATGAACAATTATGAAATTACCCCCAAGAATTAGAAAAGTTAACAATAACTTGTTTCTACTTACACAGCCTTCATCTACTTACATTATTTCATTTTCCTGCCTGGTCCCCACCCTGCCAACTAACTGACTATCTCAGTTTTTTCCCCAATAGCTAATTTTCAATCTGCATCCTAATTTACCTCCTTATAGCATGACAGTGTTGTTCCCAGCAGTGCCCAGGCCCCTCTTGACCCACAACAGTAAATTTCCTGTTTTCCTGGCTTCTGTAATACTGATTGCCTCATTTTCCTTCTACCTTTATGGCTGTTTATTCTTTTTTTCCTTAAGGCTCATTTTCTTCTACCCAGACAGTGAAACTTCAGAGTTTCTCAAGCTCTGGCTGTTATGGCTCATTGGATTGAGTGCCAGCCTGTGAACCGAAAGGTCGTTGGTTCAATTCCCAGTCAGGGCACAGGCCTGGGTTGAGGGCCAGTGCAAGAGGCAACCAATTGATGTTTCTCTCCTTCTCTTTCTCCTGCCCTTCCCCCCACCTCTGGAAATAAATAAAACCTTAAAAAAAAGTTTTTCAAAACCCCATCCTAGGCCCTCTCTTCATCTCTCTGTAGCCTCTCCCTGGCTTCCTCATGCCTTCTCTTTGCTTCAGTACCACCTACACAGATGACCTCCTCTCAACTGTCAACCTGACATCTACGTTCAATATCCATAGCATTTCCCACATCAAACCCCTGAATTTCCCCTCAAACTGGATCCTTTCTCAAGGATCCACAGTGAAGGGCACCATCATCCACTGTTTTGTAAGTCAAAATCCCTTAACACATCCTTTTTCCTTGTAGCTCTCCACGTAGTCTATTCGATCTATTCCACCACCATCACAATCCAAGCTCCCTTCCAGGTATTTTCTACTTGAACGATCATAAGAGCCTTCCAACAGTCTTTATGCAATCAGCAAGCTGCTCACACTACTGCTCCTTTCCCCAGTTACTGCTTATTCTTCCTTCTTAGATCACTTATCATTTCCTTGGGGGTGTCCTCCCTACTAGATCTATTTCTTTTATTATAAATTCTTATACCATGCACCAATGCCTTTATAGAATTTATCATCATTATAATATTATGCTAACTTGAATAATCATGATTGATACCTGTTTCCCTTACCAGAACTCCACAAGGGCAGGAAATATATTTTTTTATTGTTACCACTCTATCCTCTGTGTATGGCAATGTGCCTGGCCTTTAGCTGGCACTTAAAAGATATTTGATGAATGAATAAATAATTGACTGAATGAATAAACTATGTGACACAGAAAGATCACCTAGCTGTTGGAAAAGAGAAGGATTCATAAAATAGCCTTAAAAATTGTCTCCTTTCCCTCTTATCTAATTCCATTCTCACCAAGCAACTTCTTGATTTTTTAATTTCATTTCCCAGGTAAATAAAATTATAACTTAGAAGGGAATCACAAAAATTCCCGGCTCCTAAGATTCTATATAACAAGAACTCTGGAATCAGACAGCTTTAGATATGAGTTCCAGCTCTGGCACTTACTAGCAGAATGACCTTGAGAAAGTAACTTCAATGCTGAGCTCAATATTCTCATCTATGAAATGGAGAAAAGACTCTCACACATAAGATTAATGATTGAATAAAATACAAAACATAACAGATTGCATGGGTTATTTTTTACTACTATTACTTTATTATTGCTCTCATTAGTTTACCAACATTATTACCAAACGTTACAATAATATTTATATGACAGGAACTAAGAAGACAGAAGTCTTCTAAAAATCTCTCCTAGCTCCAATAATTAGGATTCCATTATGTTGCTACTGATGAACAATTTTCATTTTGAAAAATAACTGAATCTTACATAAAACTGTGACATAGGAGACCTAAAGGACTATACCCTAAACAAACTACATTCCTGAAAAACATTCTTTTTTAAGAAGATTTTATTTATTTTTAGAGAGAAAGGAAAGGAGGGAGAAAGAGAGGGAGAGAAACATCGATTGGTTGCCTCTCACACGTATCCAACCAGGGCACATGCCCTGATCAGAAATCAAAATGGTGACCTTTTGGTTTGCGGTAGGATGCCCAACCCACTGAGTCACACCAGTCAGGGACTGAAAAACATTCTTGGGCCAGAAGGTTATCATTTCTTATTGAAAACTACAGAGTTGCTACTTATTACATCATTTTTCTGGGGCTTCTTTATGTGCAGTGAACGCAGAGAAATTCTAAAGGTTATAATAAGCCAATCCTAAGCTCTTAAGTGTGGGGGACTCCCCCCCCACAAAATTTTCCACATGCTTGCCTGATTTGACTTCTGACCCAAGAACATGGCTTAGGAGAGATTTCGTGGTTTGGTGCATGTCTGTTTTCCCTATCAGTTACCATGCTAAACAACCAGGGATACCTGGGATCCAGCAGGCCCTGCTCCACTCCCCAGGCCATCTCTCTCACAGCATTGCTGATCTCGTGACGGGATGTATATGCAAAACAGACGTTCAGGAAACACCTGAGAAGGAAGAACAGAATAATTTACCAAAGAAGGACAGGGACTAAGGACTGGAACCATTAATTCCAGAGCAGCCCTTCCCTGGAAGAAAACACACAACAAATGTTAACCATAGACACCCTAAAAAGTCAGATTTTGAATTTTTCGCATTTTCCAAGTTTTCTTGGAATAACCATATTACTAGTTTTGTAATAAAAAAATTACTAGCCCTGGCTGGTGTGGCTCAGTGGATTGAGTGCCGGCCTATGAACCAAAAGGTCACTGGTTCGATTCCCAGTCATGGCATATGCCTGGATTGCAGTCCAGGTCCCTCATTTGAGGGCATGCGAGAAGCAACCACACATTGATGTTTCTCTCCATCTCTTTCTCCCTCCCTTCCATTCTCTAAAAATAAATAAATAAAATCTTAAAAAACAAAAACAAATCAAGTACTAAATGACCCTTATTACCCTTCCAACCCTCTCCCCTTCTACTACCAGCCGACTTTCAGAGGAAAGGAATCCATTGTGATTTTAGCACAAACAAAGGAGAACAGAAAGGAAATCTGATGCAAAATGAATCCATTGCCAAACATACACAGTATTCCAAAGCCACACAAAATGAAGTTTGGATTGTTGAACTCTGTTCCCCTCTGCACCTGCACCACATCCCAAGTTCATCTGACCCGTGGTTAAAGGAATGGGACAGAAAAAAGTTTCTCAAAGGAACTGTCTTCAGAGGCAGGGGTAAGGCCTGTTGCATTCCCATCCCATCCCTTGATGGGGGGTGGTGAGGTACACGAAGATGAGAAGCTGTACATGTTGGGTATACACACATGTAACATGGTACTGCAGAACCATCTCTGGTCTGCCCTGAAGATGGAGGAGGAGGTCTCTAAGCATCCCAAACCACCCCCTCATTGCCACTGTACCAAATACGGACCAAGAATGTCTCCCTAAAGCCAGAAGGGAATCAAAGACTGATACGGGTGCCCAAGGGGAAATCTGAAAACTTACTGGTTGTAGTTCTTGGTGGCCTGCACAGCTCGTGCAATCAGCTCCTGGAGATCCAAAGGCAACAAATGCAGATCACCGAGGACCCGGATACATACCCCATGCTTCTGCAGTTTCTCCCTGATTGGGGAAAAGGAGGCAGGGTTGGGACACAGCACCTGCTCAGCTGGAGAGAGCAGGGTGCTTAGATATGATACTCAGTTACCAGTGTTTGAGTGCATTCCTGTGTCAGGCACTGTTCTACCTGTATTATTTCACTGCATCCCTCAACAATTCTGAAAGGAGTTCACCATATTCCCCATTCTACAGTGGGAAACTGAGGCTCAGATAGGCTAGTCAGGTCGGGATTGTCTAAGATCAAACAGATATTAAGTGGTATTAAGTACAAACAGACATTCAGTCAAGACTGAAACCCAAGTCTGAGTTCAAAATCCAAATTCATTACTACACATGACACCACCTCATGTGTTCTTGTTGGCAAGCTGCATTTTACATATTCTGTGCTGTGTTTTTCCCATTGGCAGCCTGTGAATAGGAACACTTAGATTCAGGTCCTAATGCCACCATTTACTAGCTGACCTTGCATAACCACAGCCTCTCTGAGCCCAAGTTTCCCTCACACTGTAGACTAGGGTAACCACCTCTGCCGCACTCACTGCACTGGCTTGTGTTGAATGAGAAAAAGTATGCAAATGTGCTTCTTCTCAGGCATCCAGGTATATGACTTGAGTGAGGTCTATAAAGTAGAAATGGCTTCAAAAGTCCTAGTGAGGAGCCTGGAGCCCTGGGTTCCCAATCCAGCTCTGCCACTAGCTTGCTGTCTGACCATGGGTGAGCCTTTTTCTTTTCACTAGGGTTTAGCTTCCCAACTGATGAAAGTGAACTAGGCCAGTGGTTTTCCAACCTTCTTTTAGACTAAGAACTCTTTCTTCAAATCATCATAAACAGAAGCCCAATATACAAAATAGATAAATGCAAACCAGCACCCTATACCCCATTTCCTCTGGGTTCTTTCCACCCCCCACTCCTAGAACTCTGGGGTTCTACAGCACATTGTTGGAAAACCACCACCAGGGTCTCTTCTTGCTCTGTCTAGCACTTCATAACCTAAGGCTGTCTTTTTCTACTACTGACTGATTAGAGCAGTCCCAGTAGCACCTCTATTGCCAAGCATTTTGATCTGTCAGAAACTGTTAGACAGCCTCCTGTCTCTCAGAGTACAGGAGGTAACAGCTCACAGGTGGAGTCAGAAAGATCCTGTCTGTCTTGGCTCTGCCTGTCTGGTACAATAGCTGTATGTCTCCGGATACACAACCAAACTTTTCCAGTTTTTGTTTGTTTGTTTTACTTTTCTCCTCTCTGCAATTGGGATGATAATATCTTTCTCACAGGATAATGTGAATATTAAATGAGCATACATGTTAGGTTCAGAGCCTGGCACGAACTACTTAAGTACTTTAAAAAGGTAGAATTTGCCCCCTTATCTCCATCCCCTTGAGTGTGAACTCTGAGCCACAGGGACTCTGCTGACCCAAGCACTGGCAGTGCTGTATGTGGTCCAGAGCCTCACCATCCTAAAATGGACAGAGAGAAGCCTAGCTACCCTCTCCATTACACTGACCCACACAGGCACAGAAAAGACACAAATGTTCTTGAAAGGCCTACTTCCATGGGAGCTCTAGGTTTTCTGTTCTCTCATCATCCTGGTCCTGGTGTGGGGAGGAGCTGGGCAGAGAATTATTGTAGCGAAGACTTTTGGGCAGTCTGGCTGGAGAGGGTTCCATACTTTAAGGCAAACAAATCCCATCATTTCTTCTGTGTCCCCTTCTGGCCCTACTCCCTAAGTTAAGCTCAAACTTAATGACAGCTAACAGTGGTACTGACTCTTCTTCATAAAGCCTCTTGTGCATTATCCCATTCCTTCCAAAAGAAAATGCAAGAGAATACAGTAACCTTTTAGGGATGACTGCACAGCAGAAAATGACTTTTTCAATGTTTCTCTCACTCTACTCTCCTGGCCACAGTTTATTGGTCCTGGAGTGTAAATCTGATCTAAAGTGGCTAATACAAAGATTTAGTTCATTCTGGGCTGTTCTCATGAGGCAGGGAAAGCAGGCCTGCAGAGAGAAAGAAGTATAAAAGGAGGCTCTACCTGATGAATCTCAATCCTGGTTTCAGTTTTGTTTGAGGGTTTTTGTACTTATTCTTGGTGTCTGTGAAATACCTCTATATTCTCAAATAAATGCCTCCTTTGGAAACAACAACAACAACAACAATAAAGCTAGCTTGTCATATTTGCCACTGTAGAGATCTGACTAACATTAAAAGGGTACAAAATTCCTTAAATAAGCCTCTGGTAAGAGAGTTGAGGATTAGGGTAAGGCTGAAGGTGCTGAAAGAACACGGTCTCCCCTCTTGACAGCATCTTACCGTTCTTCCAGCAAGCGGTTGAATTTCTGCCGGGCCAAATCCATTAGCCCATCTACTTCACTCTTAGAGCGTTTGAAGTTCTCAATGCTGAATGCATACACCGTCACCTCTCGGATGCCCAGGTTCAAACACCAGTGCAGAGTCTGAGAAGAGAAAAAACATGGAGCTTGGGTACAACAAAGAGTGGGAAGGGAAGTAAGAGATGCCTCAGCCATGACTCAATGCTAGGTAAAGCTGTCAGAATAATGAACCAAATATGTACAGAACCACCACTTGAGAAACTGAAAAATGAGAACTTAAGGAGTACTACTATGCTGATGCCACTGTGATCTACCACAAAGAACTCTTCACTGAGAGAGTACAAAACCATGTTCTGGTCCTTGGCTCCATCATGTACTTGTTATGTGACCAAAGGCACATCATTTAACCCCTCTAGGCCTAAGTCTCTTTATTGATAAAAGAGATCACAATCCATCCTTCATAAAGTGGCTAAAGAACAATATATAAACACAAGGCATTATCACTCACAGCATAACTTTATTATTGTGGTAGGCTGAGAGGCTGATGGGTTATAAGAATAAAATCAATAATTGCACTGCTGTGCAGCATTTGAGCCTGCAGAGGGTTTTCACACACGCTATTTCAACGGATTCTTCAAACAACTTCTTGAAACTGGCATTATTGTTCCATACCTACTTTATAACAAAACTGAGGCTAAGAGAGTTGAAGAAACGTGTCAAAAGTATACAAGAAATTCATCCTATGAAGTTCCAGAATAACAAAAACGAATCTACAGCAATAGTTCTTCAGCTTCGTTTCTTCGGTTGTTTGAATGTCTTCTGCCTTAACACTAATCCCTTCACATGCATACATACAAACCAATTCATTGCCACTTTAGGAAAACTACCAGTGAGAACCTCACACTTGAATAGGCTCAAGGCTACAGACCTTACAGGGTATTGGCTGGCATACATGAGTTGGAACCCACCACTGACTTCAGTCAAAACAGATGCCAATAACACAGCTTCAATTTTAAAAAATACATATTTTGTTTATTTATTTATTTTTAGAGAGGGGGGAAAGGAGGGAGAGAAACATCAAAGGGTTGCTTCTCGCATGCTCCCAACCAGGGACCTGGCCCATAACCCAGGCATGTGCCCCAGGATCAAAACCAGTGATCCTTTGGTTCGCAGGCTGGTGTTCAATTCACTGAGCCACAGCAGCCAGGGCCACAGCTTCATTTTTTTGAGCATTTTCTTTAACCCGGGTCCTGTGCCACATGCTTTTCATTGGGCTGTCTTGTTTAATTCTCACATAATCTCCTGAGATAGAGATTACTGCTGTCCCTCTTTTACAGGTGAAGAAACCAGGGTAAGACAAAGGGAAGCTAAGTAACTGACTGCAGGTTGGAGATCTAGGAAGCTGCACGGCAGGGGTTTCAATGAGTTCTGAGTGACTCCAGAGCTTAAATTCCTAAGTACCAGGCAAAACTGCCTCTTAATTAGTCACAAAAGAGGAGATGGAGTCAACAAATCTAAAGACCTTCACGTAGTGTTAAAGAGAACCCTACAACCACTTGTACAAGGTAAAAAATATGACTGCTCCAGCATCAGGCCATGCTCTCATGCCAGAAACCTACAGGCCACAGTCCTACTCTTCTTAAAGTTAGATTCAGCCCTGGCTGGGTAGCCCCGTTGATTAGAGTGTCATCCTGACACACCAAGGTTGTGGGTTCAATCTCCAGGCAGGACACATGCAAGGATCAACCAATAAATGAATTAAGTAGAACAACAAATAGATGTTAGTTTCTCTCCCTCCAAACTAAATAAAATTTTTAAATAATAAATAAATAAATAAATAAATAGTTAGTTAGTTTTACAAAGACTGCCCTAGGTCTTCCATTCTTGCTGTTAGACTTCATATTTTCCAGTCTGCAATATACATGAAAAACCATAAAATGTTGGGCTGCTCCATCTGGAGGAGCCCACTCTATCTCACTGCTTCCTTAATAAACTCTTTCATTTTAAACTCTAAAACAAAAGAAGCAAAAAAAAAAAACCCTCATAAAATGTTCATGACCTTTGCTTAGAGTGATGTCGCGGTCTGTCTGTAGCTGCCTTGCCTTTGCTCCAGAAATGTCACTTCTTAAAATTTATAATGTCTAATAATAGTGGAGCAGCTAAACAAATTATGTCAAATCTTTATGATGATAAAATGTTCTATAGTCATTAAAACATACAGCCAGACAAACTATATATCTAGGAAAAGACTTGACAAAATGTCAAGTAAAACAAGGTTATTGAAGCTATAGATGTAATTTTATAAATGTTAAGTCACGTTAGAACATGTTACAAGGTTGGGATGGGGCAGAGAAAAAATTTAACTATTGACTGATTAAAGGTGGTAAGAGTATGCAATTTTGTTATTATTTCTTTTTTTTTTTTTTAAGATTTTATTTATTTATCTTTAGAGAGGAAGGGAAGGAGAGAGGGAGAGAAATATCAGTGTATGGTTGCCTCTCACGAGTCCCCTGCTGGGAACTGGCCTGCAACCTAGGCATGTGCCTTGACTGGGAACTGAACCGTGATCATGTGGTTCACAGGCCCGTGCTCAATCCACTGAGCTACACCAGCCAGGGCTTGTTATTATTTCTAATATTTTATAATGAGTCACTAGATTATTTCATTTTTGTTAATGTTGATGTAAGACCTATAGCTAGCAAGCAAGCAAGCAATAAAATACATAGCAATAGCCCTGGCCAGGTGGTTCAGCTGATTGAACCAGCTGCACTGTCCCGTACACCAAAAATTCGCAAGTTCAATTCTCAGTCAAGGGCACATACAAAGGTTGCAGGTTCAATCCCTGGTTGGGGTATGTACAGGAGGCAACCAATCAATGTTTCTCTCTCACACTGATATTTCTTTCTTCCCTCACTTTTTAAAAATCAATAAACATATCCTTGGATGAGGATTAATTTTAAAAAAGAGCTATAAAAAAATCTCAAACCACAACAAACTCAGGTCTTCTAACTACAATCCAATTTTCAACAGACAGTTCACCTTGGGTTCTGCCACCGACACCCACCTCAGCCAGTTTTTCAAAGCCCTGTGAGTGGCCCTCCTGCTGCTCCACCTGGCACTTCTTAGCATAGCGACGGTTTCCATCCATTATAAATGCAATGTGTTTGGGTATTGGGCCTGCCTGTGAAGTAAGAAGGGAAATGATGAACACATCACATACTCTCCAAAGATAAAGGGAGACATTTCACCTGAAGCTGATAGGCTTCAGTTAGATGATAAAAGCCCCAAGGAAGGGAATTGGGTATTTTGTGCTTTTAGCTTTATAACCGAGTATTAAGTAACTTTATTTATATGTTTATTAAGCACTTATTCATGCCAAGCACTATTCTAGGTTTTTTTTTATAACTTACCTTAGTATTATACAAACCTATAAAATATATAGTATTAGCTTCATTTTATAGGTAAAAAAACTGAGGCTGAGAGGAAAAGTGACTTGCACAAGTCGCACAGCTAAGTGGCAAAGTGGGGATCTGAACTAAGGTCTGTGTGTGATCAGAGACCATTTTTAACCATATGTCATTAACCAGCACTTTGGTTTCATTAGTGTCCAACTGGAAGGCCCAAGAGGGAAACTGACGGTGTGGGGGATGGAGAGAGCATCCTCCACATACCAGAGGCATCCACTCCTCAGCTCGACCCGATTGCTGACACACAGAAGTGGGGCCTGCTCTTGCTGGATCTTGTTATTTTACAAGAGATGCCATATATCAGGATTTTTATTAAAATGTAAATGCCAGAAGCCATTCAAGGCAAACAAAAGACATTTGGGGGGCCAAACAAAACTTGGCATCTGGCTTAAAGCAGCTTTTTGTTGTCAACCACAGCAAAACTTCACTCCATGGCCTACTTTCCTCACTGGAGGGGCTTTCACAGACTGCTCCCCCCACACCTGTCTATCATTTTCTACTGTTATTTCCATATGCAGACTTTAAAAAAAATTCCAAAGAAGTCATGTAGCTTGTTCTTCGTAACACATGCCTGCAGCAGTTGCCTGAGGAGATATTTCCACATCTTGGCCTGCATGAGTAACCTTGGCATTTGTGTGTTGTGAGAGGGTATAAGGCTTACTGAAAAGGCTACCCACCACTTGACAGTCTGCGGCTGAAAAACAAACCCAAGCTCACTGGCTTCAACCTCAAACCTATCACATGCAGAGGATATAACACAGTTGTGAATCTTAGAGAAAAAGCTGAGGCCTGGCTGGTATAGCTCAGTGGATTGAGCATGGGCCTGCAAACCAAAAGATCACGGTTTGATTCCCAGTCAGGGCACATGCCTGGGTTGCAGGCCAGTTCCCAGCAAGGGATGCACCAGAAGCATCCATACATTGATATTTCTCTCCTTCTCTCCTTTCATTCTCCTCTAAAGATAAATAAATAAAATATTTTTTAAAAAAGCAGAGGGCAGATTTGGGAAAGCAAAGGAGATTACAGAAAATAGAGTGGCTGTAGTCTTCAAATGGCTAAAAGACAACCCCAGTATTAGTAGTAATTAAGAACTGCTAGAGGAGTTCTTAATCCCCCCATTGCTTTCCTGTCCTCCTCATCTTCCCCCAAGGCATGTTACCTTTATTATTCTCTCTCCAAAGCTCCAAGGGCCCCTTCTTCTGCCTCTGTAACTTGTTTCCTGAGCCCATTTCTTCTACTGCTCACTTATTCTACCTCTGTGACTTTCTAAATAAACTTTCTCTTATAGTTTGGGAAAGAAAAAAACAACTCCTAGACACTAAGCTAAATCCTTTCTATGTATGTTTCTTCCAATCCTCAAAAAACTATGCAGAGTCACATGGTTAATAAATGAGAGAAGAGGACTTCTGTTCATGTTTGTCTGTCCCCAAAGCTCAAAACTCAGCCATTATGCTCTACCACACTGAATAAAGATTAATTAGTTTATTTAACTCCAGAGGACAGTATTAGAAATAATACTTCAACATTTCAGGGAAATAAATTTCAGTTCTCCATAAGGAAGACCTAACAGTCTATGCTGCTCAATGATATTAGGAGGTCCTAGCTTCCTGAAAATGTGAGAGTTGGGACAATAATCTGGCAGGAATATAAAACGTGGAAGTTACCTTGCACTGCTAAATTCCATTCACCATGGTGGATTACTCGATTTGAATAACACGTTTTGATGCAAGATTACCCAACTGACAGGTCAACTAGTGCTATGAGCTCACCTTTATGATGTTGGCACAGAACCGCTCCCACAATGACAACTGTCCTTCCTTGATCCATGACATAGCTCTTGCCCAAGTTGAAGATAAGATGAGCAATCTTGGATAAACAATAAAGAGAATAAGAAGTCACCAGGGCTTGCAAACAGCTACGGCTGACTTGTAAGGGATTCACTTCAGCTGTGTAGAGCAACCAGCATTAGAAATCAAAGACACTAGTCTAAATCTGCAATCTCCCACCACCCAGAGTTTATATATGAGCCAGTGGGACCTTTGGGGCTGAGGCCTTTCCCTGGCTCTCCTGGCTCGGTGGACCCTGCTCTTACCCCCTTTTCCTCCGTATCTGCACTGGCCTTTTCTGAACCTCTAAGTCTGCTTCCAGCCACCTCAGAGTGCCTACAACCTGATCCTTCCTTCTCCATCTCCCCTCACGCCGTTTCCCCACTCTCTGAGCCCCTAGTTACTATCTCCTTCAGCTGTCACCTCCGTTACCTCCTACTTCAGTGGTCTCCCATTTATCTCCTCACTTGTCTGTCCCATTGTCCCCTCTGTCATTCCCATGGTTGCCTCCCCGTCCATTCACCTCTCTCTTCTCGTTGACCAATTGAACAGAAAAGCTGCTCGCCTCTGGCCAGCTCCTTGGAACTGCTGCTTGGGACGGACACTTTCTCACGATGTGGCGCTGGGAGATTGCGTCATTGTTGGGCGCCTAGACACGCCCCTCCCCAGGCCCTTAATGGGCGTGGTCCTGTCTCCTGCTGGCCGGCTCGGAAGCTGCGCGAGACGGTGCCTGACTGTAATTCGTGCTCCTGAGACCCGGGTGGGAGGTGCGCTCACGTGACCGAGGGGGTGGGCACCTGGCTGGAACGCGTGTGGTGGGGAGGGCGGGGTCGAGGCCCTGACGGAGCTGAGAGGTCATTAAACCCGCAGATTGGAAAGCCGGAAGAGGGTTACACTGCAGGGCGAGAATTCGGGGATAATGTCAAAAATGGAGGGGCTTTTCAGCTGCTGGTGACATTTTAGGTCTGCTGTGAATGGCCGAAAGCAGCGTCCTGCTCTCTGGAAGGCCGCAGGACTGGGCTTTAGACCCCTTGTAGAGATTTTAGTGCATTTAATCGTTTGGTAACTTCCCAGCCCTAATCGAGTGCACAAACGCACTGGATACCAGTCCATTTGTGCTGATGTAAAGCAGTGAGATTTCAGGATTTGCAGATTTTCAGGACCTACCCAAAGGAAAATCTTTGAAGCTAGAAAGAGCTCTACTCCAAGAATGACTTCTAATATTAAATAATAGACAGGAAGGCCAACCACCTACCCGGATAGAAAAATCAAGGGTATTAGTTCCGTACCAAACTTGGCAGAAAACTGTTACAGGAATTTGAAGAACTGACAAAGAAATTTGAATTTCAGCCCTGGTTGGTGTGGTTTAGTGCATTGTGTGCCAGCCTGTGAACCAGTCAGTCACTGGTTGGATTCTGAGTCTAAGGCACATGCCTGGGTAGTGAGCCAGGTTCCTAGTAGGGGGTGCAGGAGAGACAACAACACATTGATGTTTCTCTCCCTCTCTTCCCCTCTAAAAATAAACAAAATCTTTAATGGAGGCAAGAAGAATGATACCCAAAAAAACTAAAAAAAAAAATAAAAAAAAAAATTGGAGTTCAATTTTCTCAAAATTTAAAAAACAGCAAAAAGAAACTTTTGCAATTTTCAAAGAACCTTATCGTTTCACCAAGAAAAGAGATAGTACACTAGCAACCCTCATTCACAGTCATCCACTCTTTGTGATGAAAGGAGTACTTTTACCAGGCATTTTCAATGCCCTGGGGGTGAATAACTCACTCATGAATAGTCTTTTCCGTCCTTCCTGCTTTGCATCTGGGAAGCAAGCTTCAGCCTAGCTAGCTTCCAGGGTCAGCTTGAAGACTTTTGATAAAAAAAATCCCTGGAGTGGATATATGAAACTTCTTACCCTTGTTCTGCTAATGTTTATGTGCACTTTCTGTAATAGATGGTATGCCTGCAAGCAAGTTTTTTTTATCTTTTAAAATTCTCTTTTCCTTAGGGGGGGAAGCTGAATGTTTAAAACCCAGTGTTTATTAGTGGACTAGCTAATAAATGTTTTTATAGTTGGAGTATCTTCTCTGGCCTCAATTTCCCCAGTTTTACATATTTGCCTCCCTGGAATGCTGCAGGGCGTTAATTAAGATTTGTATAGAGATTGGAAGAGTAGGAGACAAAGTATCATAAGGGTCTCAACCCCCAAGGCATGGCCCTATCCTTTCATCTCAGCCAGTGGCACAGGCAAACCTATTCTCATGCATGCCAAACTCCTAATCCCTTCTTGAATGTGGCAGTTTGCAAGAAAAGGACAAGAGGCCTTAAGTAGAAACAAAAATCCACTGTAATGAGGTGCTAAGAGGACTAGCTTTCAAGATTCATCCCCAACAAAATAGCTGAACAGAAAACGTAATGGTTCTTCTGTGACTTCTGAGTCCCAATCCAAGTAGATGGAAATTATGGGAGGAGAAAAGCACCCTAAATTTCTAACAAGGAGTTGACAGTTTCCGTACGAATAAGCCTTTATTCTTTCATTTTATTTTCCCAGGGAAATAAGGAGAAAGGAAAAAGTCAGCATGTGTTTTACAAAATGATAGATAGCAAGTGGTAGTATCCAGCACAGCAAAACCAACCATCAAATAAACAGTCCCCAGTAATGGAGGTCACCAAAGCCCAAGGGGGCTCAGTCTCCTGTAGTTCAGAAATAAGAAGGAATCAGGGAAAGAACAGACAGGTACATGCTTTCCTAACCTCCCTCCCTCCTGCCCCATAAATTCAAAATTTCACACAAAGCTTTGGTTTCTAGCAGTAAACATGAGTTACATTCGTCCGTCTCCTATTAAACAATCTTGTGGCTACTTTGACATAAGTTTTTTGCACCTGCATAAAAGTTCCTGAGTGACTTGGATATACATTCATCTTCCCTTTCTTGGTCTCCCAACCCCACTTTCAAAATGAAAGGCCCCCTCCTTGCTTCTCTGCCCTAGGATTAGAGATTAAAACACAGCAATATAAATGTTTGGCATGAATCACATATCAAGGAATGGTTTGGACTCAGGGTATTGGGAAAAAGGGATGGAATATTTTCTGCTTCTTCAGATGGGGTGATATCCCACACATTTAATGTGTATGTGTGTGGGTATGTGCGCTTTTGTGGCGGGGTGTGGATAAAAGAGGAGAGGGTAGGAGTCAAGTTTTTAGGATAGAAGATCTGGTCCAAAATAGAAGACAGAGGAAAAGCAAACGATAGAAAGGATGATTCAAGACCCCCACTTCAAGAGGGGTTTCAGATCCTTTTTGCCTGGTGCAGAACCTTTTGTCAAAGATGCTTTGGCTATTTTTCTCAATACAAAAAGAAGTTTGTAAACAATAAAGCCCCAAAAGAACATGGAGAAAGACCAACACATTTATACAAACTAGGCCACCTAGCGATCACCAAATCAGCTACTGTGAAGTCCTACAAAGCCCAGATAAATACATTAACTGGAGCGGGCAGCAATTGGGGGGGACAAGAACCCAAGATCAGACACACATAACCTAATGCATTCTATTGCATTTGCCCCGTTTCAACACAGTGAGGTAGGTTTTCAGTGATCTCACAGTATGTAAATGAAACCCGCTTTCCCCCTTCAGCTACTATGACACTAGTCACTGCTGCAGCAGGGCAGGACACTGGCTCTGGGCATCGCAAAGAAGTCATCACTTACGGTCTCTCTGGAGGCCAAGAGGAAAAACAAAGAATTTTTAAAGGTTGAAAAATTTAGTCGTTGCTTCAAATATCCATCCCCAGAGAGCTCAAAGTGGGTAGAGAGGTATTGTTTTTAAAACCTATCTTTATTAACTCATTTTTTGTTGTTTTTAAAACACACCCAGACACACACACAAACACCCCTTGTTGTGCATGGTAAGCCTAGCCCAATAGTAAGGTATGTATGCATCTGGTATGTAATGTGAATCCCAAACCCTGGAATTAGAGGTCTGGAACAGGAATCCTTGGTTACACATGTATAGACAACCTCACCTAATCTTGGCTTCCCCTCTGTGCCTTTCACCTAGCCCTGCCTCTCCTAACCTCTGCGCCAACCACTTATTCCTGTTCAGACCAATCTGCAATCTTCTGGTAGGAGATCAAATAATGGGGCCATCCAGTTAAAATCTAGTCTTCCACAAAACATTGAAGATGGAGGGGTTTCAAGAGGACACTATGGCAGAAAACCCAGCTCTAAGTGGCAAAAAGGAGGTAGTTCAATAGGCTATACACTCCAAATAGTTGTTCTCCCTGATGATAAAATAGCAAAAAGCATTCCTGCTGTGTAGACCTGGAGCTGCTGCCCACTTATCCCTGAGATTGCTCATGTACCTGAGAACACAGTGCAGGAATGAGGGCCTTAGATTAAAATACACAAAAATACAAAACCAGCATATTTATATTACGAAAAAAAAAAGTTAAAATGCACAAGATACGTCATTCGCACACAGCTAGTGCAGTTGGCATCCTGGAGAAAGTGGGACCCAAGGTGCAGTTATCCAAGGGCCCAAATAAAATTGTATTGGCCCAGAAATGGGGTGGGAGGGAGCCTAGGAGCAGTGGGTCTGCAGCTGTTCCCCAATCATCCCTTTTGCCTATAGTCACAACCCATTGCTTGGGGCAATTTCCAGCACTCTCTCCCAAGAGTGGAGGATAAGGAAAAACCCTGCTGTACTGTACCCCTGAGAGATTCCCTTCCACAGAATGTAATCATTTGTGGGCTGAGTTCATCAATCTGGTCTCATGCTAATCTTTTCACTCTGGCAGGGGAAATATTATCATTACATATCCTTCTTTAAAAAGAAAACAACTTCCCTATCCAGGTCACTTTCGAAAGCTGGCAACTCAAATAAGGCCTGCACAGAGGTATTTCCCCCAAAGCCCTTGCATGCATTTGGATAGAGTGTGGTTGGGTTCCTGTGCCTCCCTGCTCCCCCTGACCAAGAAGGAAGAGGGGATGAGGCCATGGAACCCAGCCTGAGATACATGGCAGTGCCAGCTGCCCCTTACCCACCCTGTCCCCACTTTCTCCATTCTGCCGATTGATGCCTGCTCCTTGAAACTTCCTGATCACAAAAGGATAGCCTCTGACACACTGTAGCTCAATTCTCGGCATCTGGGCGCAGGGCAGGGCTATGGATCTCTTCTTCTTCATCCCGAAAGTAGGCTGGCTTTCCCTGTGAGCTGGGGGCCTGCTGGGCCTTCAATGGACATGAGGCCACCATATGGCTGATGCTTTGGCAGAAGTGGCACTTCTTAGGCTGGGGTGGCAGCTTGCATTCCTTGGCATGATGGTCTAGACCTCCACAGTTGTAGCACCTGGTACAAAACAGGATGGTAAAAATTGAGAAAGGAGTGAGAAGAGATCAGAAACCTTTTTTTCTGAGGACATTCAGGCTCTTTCCTTCCTGGAGACCAATTTTCCCACTTATAAAAGGAGACATGTGACTAGGTATCTTGAAGTCTTTTCCAAACCTGAATCTAGACAGTCTTCAGATTTATGTCACCTTGAAAACACTGAAATACCAAGAATAGAAACCATGGACCCCAAGTGAGCACTATGATTTAGGGGGTAGCTAAAACTCTACCATACCCTTAAAAACCCTGTACCTGCCCTGGCTGGTGTGGCTCAAAGGATTAAGCACCGGCCTGTGAACTAAAAGGTCACTGGTTCAGTTCCCGGTCAGAGCACATGCCTGGGCTGCAGGCCGGGCCCTGGGTTGGGGGCATGGGAGGAGCAACCAATGGATGTCTCTCTCACACACTGATGTTTCTCTCCCTCTCTTTCTCTCTCCCTTGCCCTAACTCTAAAAATAAAATAAAATATTAAAAAGACTGTAGCTGCCTGTCATTAAGAACAAAGAAGAAATTAAAGGAGTCAGATTATACAGTCTGTTTAATCACAGAGCTAAAATAAATAAAATCAGCCATTTGAAGACCTGGCGAAGGACCAATAAGTACAGACACACCATTTCACAACCATTCTCCTTTAGCTCTGAAATAATCACACGAGGTTAGTATCACTGTTCCCACTTAGCAAGTGAGGCCTCAGCTTACAGAGAAAAACTGTACGTCAAGTACCCTCCTCACACACTGCCCTCTCCTTGTCTCCCACATCTATGGTAGGTACCCTAATCATCCAGATGTTGCCAGGAACCATAGGCTTCATTTTATCTTTGGCAACCGGGTCCAAGAAATGAGGCAAGAAGATTGAGAGAACTTTCCCCATCCTTAGCATGTCCCTACCAATCCACATAAGCCACCTTCCAATCCATACCTGTCTCCTTTTGATCTGCGCTTCTGCATGTTCTTCCCTTTCGGTCGCCTCTCACTTCCAATACAGAAGACCCCACCAGGGCCAGTGACTCGAATAGATTCCAAGCCCTTGGCAGACTTCTTAAAGGTGAACTCTACTGCCTCACCCTCCTTCAGGCTCCGGAAGCCCTCCATGTGCAGCTTACTCTGGGGAAGGGAAACATGGTAGATTTTACTGCTAGTCTCTATCACTACACATCAACTCCCCCAAACAAAAACCTGCACAGATGTATTCTCGTAATGCAGGGAGAACAAGTGTAATAACACTCCCATTTTATCAGTAAAGAAAAGGAGTCGCCGCAGTCAAGAACAAGAAATCTACATTATATTAACAAAGAACGATCATATTATAACAGGTGCCATTACATTTTTTATATAGCTAATCTCATTTAAAGTTCCAAGTGAAACGGAAGAAAAAATTTTAAACATAGAATTTAAGGAAAAAACAGTATGACCCAAGCAAATGCATATATAAGGGCAAGTCCACTAGGAGAACCAAGCATATGAGGGGAAATCAATAGGTGATGAAAACAATTCAATAAACACTGTTGAGAACATTTGCTCTATATTTGGAAATGAAGCCAGAATTCTACCCTTTGTATTATATGCATGTAAAATACATTCCAGGACTTAAAGAATAAAACTATAAAATCAAGACAGATAATTAGATTGATAAAACTACAAAAAGCAACTATAAATAAAAAAAGAGAAAGAGAGAATCACAAAACAGAATATACCTAAGTAATTTGCAGGACAACATGATAATCTCATTGGTTTGACAGCTCATTCCACCTTGCTACTTACTGCTTAACAACAACACCTGGCGTGCGCACGCAAGACGGTATGTGACGTGTGTGTGTGTGTGCGCGCGCGACAGTCCCTCCCAGACCCGACCATGCGGCCAGTTAAAAGAATGTCAAGTCCCTGTTTTGTTCATTGCTGCATTTTGCACCTAAATAATGCCTCACACATTTCTGGATGAATGAATAAGGAGTACATTTTAATTACCTGACTTGGAAAAATGACCAAATATATTTAAAGGAAAAAAAAAGATTTAGAATAATGTATGGAGCACCTGTTAAAAAACTGCATATTTGTACCAAAGTTTAAAAACTCTGCAGGGAGCACTGGAGATCTTGCTTCCTGGCATATGTCATTAGTTTGGCTCAAATAAACTCATAAAAATTCTCTAAAAAATTCTGACACTAGCAAAGAGCCTAGTAGCCTTCAAATAAGTGGAGAGTTATTCACACAGCTAGCTGAGTGGCAAAGCCAGTGTCAAAAGAACCCAGGATTCCTGATTTGAAGCACAGCCCATTCCACCTTGCCACTTACTGCTTAACAATAACACTTTACTAGAGGTGACAGCCCTTCCTATATCCTACCCAAATTAGACTTCATTACAGCTTCCTTGATTATTGGGACAAATGTCAACAAGGTGTAGTCACCACAGAAAGTGAGGTTCAGAGAAGCAAGAGTTCTGGGGGCTGGAGGAAACATGAGTAAGTAGCATAAGTGTTTTACAACTGATGTTGGTGGAGGGGAAGGATGGGATACTATTTCAAACTGGGGGTTAGATGAAATGTGCTCTTTAGCCATATGGGGTCCCCAGTTCATCAATCACATTTTTGTTTTAACCTAAACGGTATTGCTTAAGGCAATACTTCCACTGAGATAATTGATTAAGAGTACAGACTGAGGTGCCAGATACATCCTGGTTCATAAAATGCTGGTTTTACCAATATCTGGCAGAGTAACCTTGGTCAACCATTCACCCTGGGGCCTCAAATCTTTCAGAGACAAGGGCTAATTACCAGCAAGATACCTACCTAAGGCTCCGCTGCAGAAAGAAAGATGCCAGCCCCCTTTCCCATCACACAGTAACGATCCTGAATTTGAAGTTAGATGTGATTTGTCTCTTGTTGAGCTGGACAATCCATGGAATCAGGAGGTACTGGAGGAGTTGAATCAAGACCCAGGCAATAGCAGCTTCTCCTAGTTATCTAGTGGGCTCCTAGGCTGGGACACCCCCAGGTCTAGCTATAATTCAGCAGATTAGTGATTAAGAACCCCAAGTCTGGAGACTGAGGTCCTGTTCCCTCCTTTCTAACTTACAAAATGGAAGTAAATACTAACTTTATGGTGGTACCGTGAGGTTTAAGCATGAAAAGTAATTAACACATTGCCTGCCACACATTATATAAATCCCCACTGGGTGGCAATTATCATCAACCTCTTCAAATTGGATCAAGGTAGAGTAACTGTGGGAACCAAGTGTCAAGAGACTGGGAATTTTAACTCTGGTTTTTATCATTAATTAGTGGAAACTCAGAAAACTACCCCCCTCTCTGAGCTCCAAGTTACTGAGGAAACACTCTCCTTATCTACATCTTATAATAGACTTACTGTAAGACCAAGAGGGTAATATAAATGGGGCCAATATGAAACTGACTAGTCCTCTTGGATCACCCACTCCATCATTGGAAGATTTGAGGTCTGTTTAAGACGTTGAAATAGTTAAACTGCAGTCACCTCACCATAACAGGTCAAGATTTAGACTGGATGTCTCTAGGGGTGGCTCCCTGCCCCCTGCTTGGCCCCTTCCTAAAACACATACTTTGAATTCCTCTCTTATCAGATAGGTAATCAGCATGCAGCCCCACTGAGCCAGGCTCACAGGGCCCGGAATCAGAAAGGAGACAGAAATTCTTGTTACAGCCCCCACCCCACCCCCAACCACACACAAAGCAGAGACCGCCCCTCTCCCCATCCCCTCCAAAAAAAGAAAAGGCTTGGGGTGGGGAGGGGCAAGGCTTGAGTTTCCCCAATAGAGCCCAGCCCCTGGAAACAAAGAGTTGACACTGGTTGGTTCTGGTGGTCAGATTCCTGGAGTTCCAGAGGCTGAGATTACACACACACACACACACACACACACACACACGCACACGCACACGCACGCACGCACGCACATGCACACACGCACTCACCTTTCATTGGTTCCTTCCTTCCTCTTCTCCTTGAGGTTATGGTCACTGCGTGAGAAATGGATACAGAGATACCTTTCTTCCCTAGTTAAGAGTGGTGGGTCTGCCAGAATCACAACCAGCAGCCATCTTTCCTTCTCTCTGACCTGCCTGCCACCCCTCGCCTCCAGGGCTGGAACTAAACAGGATCTGATCCCCTCCCCTCCAGTGCCTTTAGTCAAATCCTTTACACAGGAATATGAATTAGAGTTACTCAGAAAAAAATATTTTACAGATTTTTACTTTTAGAGAGAGGGGAAGGGAGGGAGAAAGAGAGGGAGAGAAACATGGATTGATGGCCTCTCATGTGTCTCCAAACTGGGGACCTGGCCCACAACCCAAGCATGTGTTCTGACTGGGAATCAAACCGGTGACCTTTCAGTTCACAGGCCGGCGCTCAAACTACTGAACCACACCAGCCAGGGCTCAGATAAATTATTTTATAGGTGATGTGGGAGGCAGGTCTCCATTCTTCCTTTCCCAATGTGTTTAAGAAAGGAGGTCGGGCAGGCTACAGGGCAGCCCACTGCTTAGGGGGAGGTAGCATCTAATCAGACAGAAAAGTCTCAAAAGGCCTTCTTTTTTTTGGATGGCAGGGAGTAACGGGCCAGTTATGCCTTCTGCTCCCTTCATACCTCACCACTGCCTACTCCAACCTTCCCCCACATCAAATATCCCCAACACCAACATATGCCTTTTAAGTTTAAAGAATGAAAAGGCCAGACCTCAGGGGTCACTCAGAGGGTGTGAAGTAAAAAAACTCATAGGAATTTGAGATTCCCTCATCTTGCTTAATGGAGGTTGGATAGCTTTGGTTCTTTAATCATCTTTAAAAGTAGGGGATCAGACTTAGATCCCTACCGGCTCTGACATATCTCTCCTTTGTGCACATCCCCGCCTTTATCATATCACTCTTTTCTACCTAAGTGGCAGAGTCAGGATTTCAGAAAACTCACTTGCCTTGCTCACAGGAATCAAAGCAGGCGTTCCCAGCTTTTTCTGTAACACCCACGGCCATTCCAGCTCACAACTACCTAGGTGTCCAATACTGCACACAATTTGTGGAATAAACTATAGCCTAACTCTATATACAGCGCTATGCAATATAATACAAATCACAACATTTTAAAACTTTCTAATAGCCACATTTAAAAAGTAAAAAGCAGATAAAACGACTCAGTTCTGAAGCATCCCCACGTTCAGATCTGAGTTTATTCCTGAAAGTAGAGGGTTTGGTGGGGCTGGGACAAACCAACCAGTTTTCCAGAAGCAGTTTATTCGATAGTTTATTTGTTAGGGAGGGTGGGGAAAGAGATCTATCGTTTAGAACCACCTCCGCATCACCTCTGCTCGGACATAGCCAGGACCACCAACTCCTGCCTGGAGTCCTCCACCAGATGGTGCTGCTCATCAGCCCACTGGCACAAGGCTGCCAACGGGCAGAAGGAGCTGCTGATGAAGGTGAGTGTTCACCTAGATTTCTCTCCCCAGTGACTTTGGGCAGACATCTCTTCTGTCCTCAGGAAGATGGAGTTCTCCAGGAAGGGGACTGAACTCTGATGAGGAAGAGTCCCTGTAAGGATGGGGTGCTTACTCCTCGCCCTGCCCCCACCCTCCCACTCAGGGTATGAAAGAGAGGATCCTGGAGTTTTAAGCCAGTAACCCAGTGCTTATGCAATTTACAAAAGCCATTTATTTGGATTTTGGTTTTCTGTCTAAATTAAATTAACTCCAAACTGAGATAATTTAAAATTAATCTGTACTAATTATGTACTATTCTTTCAAGTTTTCTCTTCTTCCTCCCTCACCTTCTTTGACCTCCCAGACTTAGCACATAATAATTAGGCAATTACTATTCATACCCACAGAAGGAGGGGTAGAGGTTTTGCCTGGGGTAGTTTCTCCTCCTACCCCACCCTAAAATTGGAAAAAAAAAAACAAAACCAAAAAAACCTTCCAGAAAGACGGTTTCATCCTTCTGGAATCATCCAGAAGGATGATGTCATACTTTGATCAGGAATGTCCCAGAAACCACATGCCCTGGGGACTCACTGACCATTTACAGGGCAAGTAGCAGTGTTGCCAAATACAAGGTATTAGTTTCTCACAGTGGAACTGAGATGGTACCACCATCTCAGGATAAAGGACCCTCTTTATTTGGGTCCTTTTCTAGAAAGCATGTCTCCTCAGAAAGAAAGAACCCAAGAAGACACCATAATGCTCAAATCAACCCAGGTACCTCCCTACCAACTTCCTTGAAAGTCAGTGATCCACTCATTTTTTAAAATATGCTTTATCCTATTAAGATGGAAATGAAGTAACTAATGACCAACAATCCCATAGCTTCCAATCAGTCCCGAAAGAGAGCAGCTACCAGTTAGCATTCCTTCCCCATCTCCAGTCCTTTGTTCTGAAGGAAGACCCGTACTAACAAGGACTCCACACTGTTTGTGTACTCCTGATTCTCCAAGGAGCCCCTTGCTTCTCCACATTCATTGCTTCAGCCTACCAACGTGAACCAGAAAACTAACCTTGTGGCTAGTCCTTCCCTCTGAAGAGCTTACAGGTTAGTTAGGGGAGGGGATAAGACTAGTACATCACTAACTAGAGACTAGGGGAGGTGAGCAATCAGAGGCACCACTAATGTTATAAACCAGGTGAAAGATCTCTTTACATACACTACCCCCAACCCTAGAGTCCTAACTTAGACCCTGCCTGAGGCCACACTTATCTTCAGGAAAAGCAGGTCTGAGCAGTCCCAACAGTTTATCGGTATTAAAATTTTTTTCTAACCCCAACTCTGTCGGGCTCTTCTTTTTCCTCCAAGCCTTCTAATACAGTCTTTCAGCCAGAAAGCTGTTTTTAAAATATTTGGGTTCTGATTAGTGGTGGGAGAAAGCAGGGGACCTTGCTCACATTTTTAATTTTGGGGGGTTTGGGAGTTAAGCCACAGGAAACACATTAAGCCAAAACTCTTCCAAAGTCCATGGAGATGTCAGAATCTCAGGAAATTGACACAGTTCAGCTTTCTTGCTCCAGCTTTTCCTGCATAACTGTGTTTCTCAACTTGGGGTCATTTTGCCTCTGCGGGGCATTTGATAATGTCTGGAGACATTTCTTGTTGTCACAACTGAAGGATGCCCATAAAGAGGAGTTATCCTGCTCCAATTATGTCCTTAGTGGTTGAGAAACCTGGACTTAAGGGCTGGCCATCTGCCATTATGATTTTAAATTCCTCTAACCCCAGGGACAGGCAAAAAGTTCTAGGTCCAAAGACCTGTAGCTGAATAAAAGAAAAGAGCTGTTAATCTCTTTGCTTTATTTACTTATTTTTTTAAAGACTAAGGTTTTGTTTTGTTTCCTACTCATTCACACCCTGGGGGCATAGAGTGAGAGGGAGCAAAAGAACAGTAATGAACAGTGTTAAGTACCAAGTAGGCCCACCTGGGAAGGGAAAAGAAAATGTTAAATTGCTTTCCCCCTTCCTCTTTCCTTAGGAAGGGGCTCCCAGACCACCTCTCCTGAACTCTAACTCCAAGGTGCTCACCACCACCAGCAGCCAAAGAAGGGGAGGTTTCTTCTTAAAGAGAAATGTCTTACCCTCCCTCCACTTTGGGAACACTTTCCTCTCCCAGGACAATTTTTAAGGATCACCCTGAATCTACTTAATTCCTCTACATTAGATTTCCAGAGAAATATTTCTCAAGTGCAGGGACTGGGTCAGTAGTCTAACTTACTGCTATGGTACGGTTTGAGGATTAATTCAAGCCCAGGCAGCGTGTTATAAAGACCTAACGCTCTGACTACTGTGTGTCAGTTGGTTGGACATTGTTCTGCAAAGCAAAAGGTAGCTGGCTAGGGTGCCAGTCAGCACATGCCTGGGTTGCAGCTTTGGGTCTTGGTTGAGTTGCCGATAGATAAAGTTTCTCTCCTTTCTCCCTCCCTTCCCCTTTCTCTAAAAATAAATAAATAAGTAAAAAATCTTCGGGGTTGGGGGAACGTTATCAAGTAAGTCTTAGTCACTGTCCTGGGACTGTTAGTCATGACAAGTTCTAGATTCCTTATCCCAGCTCAACTCCCTCTTGATAACTTATTCAACGGTGGAATGTCCCTGGAAATTCCAAGACTCTGAAGTCAAGATTACCTCCTAACTAACTTATCTGAAACAGATGGTGTGGGCTTCACCCCCCAAACCTGAAGGATACTGATTTTCTCTCTGCCATCTAATATTTCCAATTGCTTTGGATCCTAAGGTTAAGGTGCCCTGAGGCACAGATCCACTTGCTCAGAAAAACCTCCCCCTGGGTCTGGTTATCACTGTGGGAGTTCAGAACGAGTCACACCAAGATGTGCCTCTGTGGGATGTGAATTTTCCAAGGAAAAACTGCAGGATTAAGAAAGACTTCTGCCCCTCCCTTGCCTACCTATAAGAAGTTGAATTAGGGACCTTGGCCATGTAAGAATTAATCAGAAATAACCTCTTCTGACTGGTCTATAGGGTAGAGCAGGCCAAACTTCCTCTTACTGAACATCTGCTCTTCTTAAGGTCCTACAGTAACCCTTCAAAGCCCCTAAGGCATCTTACCTCATCCCTAGCTCAGAATGTCTACAAAGGAACACCCAGGTTTCCCTTGTATCTTTAAATCTCTTGTGCATGTGGAGTTCCTGACTCTCATATATGCAGGGTTCCTATGCCCATGTATAAAATTTGGTTACTCTCTTGCTAATCTGTCTAATGCCTACTTGACTAGACCAGCCAAAGAAACCTTGAGGGTAGAGGAAAGTATCTTTCTCCTCCATATCACCAAGGAACCCAAGATGATGACGGGGTTACATCTCCCTATTCAGCAGCCTTAGGAATGAAGGCAAGAAAATGTTGATTCTGACCCTTATTCAAAGCCTCCCAAAGTTGGGGTAGCTGTCTAGTCCCTCTCCAGACCCAGAAGGGTTTTAATCTCTTTGTGATAAGATAAATGGTAGAGTCAGGAGTACTGGCATTCAACGCTGGTTCCTGTAATAAAGTGATTTAATAGATCTAAAGAGGCTAATTCCATTCTTTCTCCCAGAATTACTTCCTGTGGATTATCATTCACATAGGTAAATGAGACAGGGAAGAGGTAGTTCACTAACTAGAACTACCCTTAGCTGTCTGATAGGAGGTAAGAACGAGTGCTACAAGGGAGTAGGTAAGCATCCTGCTGCAGACCCTCCTTGCAGATGTTCAAGCAGCCCAGTGACCCCAAGTCACCAACATTAACTGGCAGACCCCCATCTCTTTGGGTCCCCAATCTCCCTTGTTGCCCCTCCCACACTTTACTTCCTCTGAGAGTCTCGAACCAGTCCACCCAGCATCTCCTTTCTCCACCCATCCCCCTCCAGAATACCATCCCTCAGGCTCCAACCCTTAATCCCCACATCCTCCTTTCCCCTCCCCCAAGGATCTAAAGCCAACCTCCCCAAAGTAACCCCTCCATGCCCGGCCTGGGTGCCCACCTCCTTGGCCTGGGATTAGCCCTTTCTTCTTCTCAGGCCGAGCCCAAAACCTCCAGAGGTGGAAAGGACGCAGGCAACAACTTTTTTTTTACAGAGTCCTTATGGGTGGCTAGTGTCCCAGGACCACCCAAAGGCTTCTAATGTATTTAGGAAGGGGTGAGAGGGAGGCCAGGGAGGGGGGAAACCTGAAGTCTCCGGCTCCTTGTTTGAGGCTGGGAATGTTAGGACAGCAATGAATGGCTCTCTGGGGCCATAAATGCCAAGCTGAGAATAGGTCCAGAGGCTAGCCTCCCTCGACCCCCTGCCCCGAGACACTGAATTTTACCCCCACTGTTCTGCCCTGCTGTAACTGAGAACTTGGGGTTGCAACCTAACTCCTCCCAACCTGGCCCAGGAATCTAAGGCCTGGGCTCCTTAGATTTTCTTTATGGTAGGAACCGGACAGCAAAAGCCCAGTCGGTAAACTGTATGCCTGAGACTGGTCATTTGGCGGAACTTTCAGGCCCTCTAATAGACCCTTGAAAGACCTGCCAAATCCACCTAGGTAGGCCTCAGGGGCTGAGTTTTGTGTGGCCACCTGGCTGATGAGGAGACCTGGCTGACTTTGTAGCTTTATCCTTGTTGGGTCCTACAGCAGTTTCCCTCCCTCTCCCTGCCCGAGAGTTCCATTCACGTAGTGAAACGCGCTTGGCGCTCAGGGCCCTTGGTATGGCCGGGCATGTGCTTCCCTGGCCGGCACGCTGGCCCTCCCCCCACCCGCAAGCACAATACAACCTTAGTTTCTGCCACATGGGGTCACCTCGCTGCCCCTGCCCCCTTCCTAGGGGAAAGAGGTAACAAACACGTGGTAAGCCAGAAGGGTTCCTGGAAGGGAGTGGGAGGTGCTGATAATCCACTCTGCCTCTCACTCTCGTCCTGTTGGAGTTAACCAGGAATCAGATGTGGGGTACCATCCCAAAAATGGGAACGCACAATGAGGGCCCTTGATCGCCCTCAATCTAAGAGCCGAGCGTGTCCGCCCACCCTCGAATACTCGCGCCAACATCCCCTTCTGCGCTAAAGTTACCAGAATCGGTCTCACCTGGTGTACAAAGACATCCACCGGTGGGTCGAGCGCGACCCCGGCGCGGGCGGTCATGGACAGGAAACCGAATCCCATTCGAACGTTGAACCACTTACAGATGCCTGCACCGTGTAGCAGCTGCGGCTCCTCTGCCGCCGCCGCCGCTGCGTCCGCCGGCGCTTCCTCCGGCGCCTTGGCGCAGCCACCTGGAGATTGAGAAGGCGCTCAGCTCTCCGGGCCACAGAATTGGAGGACCCTCCCAGAGGGCCGGCAGGGAGACCCGGGCGTCCTCGGGTGGACACCCAGGAGGCTGCAGCCAGTAATAAAAGACCTGTCCCGGTTGCCTCCCGCGCTCCCAAACCTTAAGCTGAGGTCAGTCGTGGGTGCCCTGAAAGTTTTGCTCCTTTTCCCACAACACGTTGCCCCGGGACCGACCGCCGGACGGGCCCTTCCTCTTCTCCCCTCTGCCCCGTAGCCTCTGTGTGGGCGCCACTGGGACACCAGCATTCTTTGCTCCACAGATGACCCCCTGGAAGCACGAGACCGCACAGACTTGGGTTCCTCCGGCCAGCCTGGGGAACACTTTCCCACCTCCCTTCTAAGTGGCTTCTGGGCGCCCCTGTAGCCTGGAGTGTCCCCAGTAAGTCCCGAGCTCGAACCTGCAAACTGCTGGTTTGACACGGAGCCCATGGTAGTCGGCTAAGCCCGCAGCCCCGGGCCCCAGGTCGGCGGCTGTTGGCCCCAGAGAAGTCTGGAGGCAAAGGGGTGGCTCAGAGAAGAGGCAGCTACATCTTCCCCAGCACAATAGCGGTGGGAGGGCCCACGGCTTTTCAAAGGCTCCCAAATTCTAATAGACAATGACCCAACCCCCCGCGGGCTGCCCCCTCCCTCTCCTCCTTCTTCTTTCCCCTCCCTTTTCCTTCGTCTCCAGCTCCTGCCCTCCCCCACACTGCGTTCTCTGACACCCCTGGAGTGTCCCTTCTCAGAACCCTGAGGTTTGACACCTCCTCTCCATACACACATCTGGAAATAGGGGCCATCAGCCCTAAAAGTCTTGAGTACCCCGGAATTTGGAATCCTTCACTTTAATGACTCGTTGGGGGTCCCAAAGCAACATACAGGTGGGGGGACTGTGTGTGCATGTGAGGGGTAGTTTCAAAACCACGTGACTTCTCCCCCACACACTCACACACCACCCCCGCCCCCCGCGCAGATAATTATACATTCCAGAGAGTTGGGGGAGGGAGGTGTGAGCCTAGCAGCGCTGGCCAATCAGAGACACAAACCACCTGTCAAGGGAGAAATGGATGAGCCCTCCCCCTCCCCCAACACTTTAGCGCCCCTCCCCCTCCCTTCCCCTTCAGGCCTCCAAGCTGACCCGGCTGCTCGGCGCTGACCCGCTCTCACCCCCCACCCCGTGTGCTTAGATAGACCTGGAGTTCAGGATACCAGGAAGTCTGAGATAGGGGAGCGCGGGGGGGGGGGGGGGGGGGCGGGGGGAGGCCAGAGACCCGGCAGGACTGGTCTCAAGTCCACATCAAGCCTCTGCCTCCCGAAGTCTGTTGTCTCTTCAGTTTCTCTGCCTCTCTGAGTTACCGAATGAGTTTTTCTGGATCTTTCAAGGCGCTCCTCCTAATTGATTGTGTAAAGAATCCTTTTTGCCTTCCAAATTTGTCTAAAATTGACCCCACGTGGAGCTTTCTGGGAAAGCAAGAGGAACTCAGAAAGACTTGAAGTATATTCCTGCCTCTGGCAGCTGTGCTCATCTCGCCCCAGCCCCATTCTGTCCCCCTGCGTTGCTGGCAGAGGGACTAGGTGGGTGCGTGGGGTCCAGGCACTTTCTTCAGTGCTCTGGGCACTATCAGTTTCCCAGAGCCTCCTTGTTTCGATGTCCACCCTAAAGCGCCCTCCTCTACCCACAGTGGGGCTGGTAGGAGACCTGAAGGTGGGGATCTCCTCCTTTCAAGAGGCAGCTCCCCTTCTAGGAGATAAAGAGGGTTGGCCAGGGGGGTGGCCTAGTGCC
This sequence comes from Artibeus jamaicensis, assembly GCF_021234435.1. Classification (NCBI taxonomy): domain Eukaryota; kingdom Metazoa; phylum Chordata; class Mammalia; order Chiroptera; family Phyllostomidae; genus Artibeus; species Artibeus jamaicensis. Next base: position 15,406,911 of record NW_026522057.1, read on the forward strand.
CTGGTCGGAGATGGACAATGGCCCGGGCCTCAGTGCACGGCCCTGGCCCTGCCCCTTCACTTCCGGTGCTCAGTTCAAACTGGACAATGCCAGCTCCGGCCAGTTCCCCTCCCCCACTGCTACAACCCATTTAAAGGGACAGAGCCTGCTTTCGGAGGCTTCCGCTTGCTCTGAATTCAATTTTCTCCACCAAGTGCCTTTCACCCTGCGGCGGTGTGCTCGCACGCGCGCATGTATTTGAGAAAGAGAAAGGGGATGCGTGGCAGTAGGGAAGGGGAAGGTGGTGAGGAGAGCAAGGGAGTGTGGAGAGAGTATTTCTCTTTCCTACATGGAGTGCTGTCCAAGAGGCTAAAACTTGAGTGTAAGGGGTGAGGGATAGGACTTTTGATGATTAAAAGGACAAGTTGTCCTTTAAAAATACATACCATTAACAAATAGCATTAGCAATTCCCCGCTCCCAGCTGAGGACCCTAATTTAGATCTTGCAAGAGTTCTGAGAGTATCAGCCAAATCAGTTTTTATTTATATACTCCTCCCCACCTCAGAGTCTTTTCTCCTTGTTACTAGTGCCCTTAAAAATATATTTACTCCCTTCACCTCTGTTCTTAAGATTTAGGAATGACTGAGTTCAGGTGACTGAGGTCTGGCTGAAGAAAAGAGAGAAGGGAGTTGAGCGTTCTGGTTTCGCTTGATCCGCTCTCAATTGAGAGTTGTTCTCCCCGCAGCCCAGACCGCGTTCTCTGTCCAGGGTCCTGAGAGTTTCAGGGGCTCTGTCCACGGTGCTGAATTAAGCCTCGCTCTGATTTCCCAGCTTCCAGCTTTGAGTCTTGAGTCTCCACCTTCTTGAGTCTCTACCTCCAAATCCTTCCCAGAAAACCTGATTCTTCTCATATCCCCAGTGACCCTGATAGACTTCAAGCAAATTAAGGGATTCTCTTGAACACTAAAGAGGGCATTTCCATCAATACATGTCTCTGCAACAGCAGTACAGGTATCTCATGCTCCCCTCCACAAAAATGTGTGTACCTTTGCACAGGATTATGAGGATGAAAAAAGAAAAGATAATGTTTTCTGATTCAAAGTAAACCACAGCACAAAATAAAAAAAACTGAAAACAAACAAGCAAAAAGTAAACCTGAGCAGAAGAGAGACTAATTTCTGTTTTCTAGGTTTCCCCCTTAATTATTAACACTTTTCATAGAGGCACAGGCATTGAAGTCACCTTGGCCATGTTTAGCTATCAGCTCTATTATGGCTCTGTAACCTGGGGCAACTTCTTTAACTTCTACATGCCTCCATTTCCTCCTCTGTCCAGTGGGGATAATGAAGGTATTTTACTCTCAGAATTATTATGAGGATAAAGATAGATCATGTAGGTAAAGCTCTTTAAATAGTGCCTGACATATAGTTACATTTTAATAATGCAAATTATTACAATTATTATAGCTATTGTACACATACTTGTGTCTGTAACCTAGGACCTGCTGGCTCATTTGCTCCCTGAGGACTGGGACTATGCACGTGTTATTTCTTTCTGCATTTTCTCCCACATAATAACCAGTTCATAGTGTCTAGCCCACAGAAGGCACCCAAGGAGTGTTTCCTGAATAGGCTTTACCTGAAACAATAAACGCTATTTTACAATAGTGATAATACTTATTTTAATAGTCTGCTTTCTTGAGTCTGAACACTACAAGCCCAGCATGGGGTCAGGATCCTATGAAGTTGCATATGTAGCTGTCCTGGCCAGGTGGCTCAGTTGCTCGGAGAGCCCTCCCATACACCAAAAGGTTGCAGGTTCCATCCCCTATCAGGGCACATACCTGGGTTTTGGGTTTGCTCCCCAGTCATGGCACATACAAGAAGCAACCAATCAATACTTCTTTCTCACATCAATGTTTCTCTCTCTCTCTGTCACTCTTTGTCTCTCTCTCTTCCTCATTCTGTAAAATCAATAAACATATATTCAGGTGAGGATTTTTTTGACAGTTGCATATGTAAAGGCAGAGGATTCCTTAGGAAGGAGACATGATTCTCAACACAATTGATTCTTCATCCCCAGTGGAATTCTTTCATGTGGGAGATGGGAACCCCTGACCAGACCTTCTTCCTCTCTTGGGTCCCTGTCTCAGTGAAAAGTGCTGAGTTGTTAGGTGCCCTCTGTAATCCAGTCATTGTGCTAGCTCACAAGTTTGGTGGGGAAATCAAATAAATAAAATTCACTAAGCTCTGACTGGTGTGGCTTAGTGGGTTCGGTGTCCTCCTGCAAACCTAAAGGTCACTGGTTTGATTCCTGGTTAGGGCACATTCCTGGGATGAGGGCCAGATCCCTGGTTGGAGGCATGTGAAAGGCAATCAATGGATGTTTTCCTCTCACATCACTGTTTCTTTCCCTCTCTTTCTCCCATGCTTCCCTTCTCTCCAAAAACAAAGAACATCGTTTTTAAAATAATGTGCATTAAGTAAAATGATGTCAAAAATGTAACCCCACCACAAAAGTGAAGAAGAAATATTCTCCAGCTTCCAAGAAGTTACTGTCTAGTTAGGAAGACAAGATGTAGTATAGTTAAATGTTTCAAGTTTCTTGTGTATGGGTTTCTAAAAGTAATAATATCTAGGGAAAAGGGGGATCTCTTTACACAAAGAGACAAAGGTGTTTAGTATCAATACCAAGGATATTGGCCTTTAAAGTACTTGGCCAGTCATGGCCCAATAGCTCAGTTGTTAGAGCATCATCCTGATATGCCAGGGTTTCATGTTAGATCTGCAGTCAGGGTACATACAAAATTCAACCAATGAATATGTCAATAAGTGGAACAACAAATCTCTCCATCTCTCTCTCTCTCAAATTGATCAGTAAAATTTTTATGAAAAGTGCTCGTCAAGTTCCTCTTGTGTAGGTTTATAACTTCATAACAGGAAGAGCTGTACGAGGTGTAATAATAATTACTCATTCAACATTTAAAAATATTTTGAACACTTTCTCTGTGGAAGACACTAATAAATGTTGAGAATACATCAATAAACAATACAAGCAAACATCTTACATTTGTGATGTTTATGTTCTGATAGGTAGTAATAATATTAGTTATTGTTTGTTGAGACTGCAGGTACTTTTCTTATCTCATTTAAGGCTGTCAATAACTCTGAGTAATAGGTATTAATATTCCCACCTTAAGGAGAGGAATCTGAAACTTAATGAATCAATGTAGCTTTTCTAGTATAGCTCAGCTAGTACATGGCTGAGGCAGATTTGAACCCACATGTTGTGCTCACATTGTTTTCACAGTTCAAGTATGTTGTTATTATGACTGGTGCTGACCCTGTTTTACCAATAAGGAATAAGATATGTGCAAGCAAAAAGACTATAGAGGGAGACTATGTATTCAATGTGGTTAGTAAATAGGACCTAAGCTTGTGATTCCTCTTCCCTGGGCCAGAGATCTAGTCTGGCTTTTCTACTGATCACCTTCTCCCAAACCCCCTGGCTTTCTAAATCAAAGAGCTGGCCAGCGCCACAGCAGGTGCTCTTTTGGGCAGCCACTCATATCCAATTCCCACTTATGAAGTGTTTTGATAACTCTGTGGTGGTGTCCAGGATGGTCGTTTGGAGTTAAAACCCTGACCATCTGCTAGCATGAATGATGGTGTGCATTTCAGAAAAGTATTTCCCACAATGTGTCCCTCAGAATACTAGTTCCATGGGATGGTTAATACATTTCACCATTCTTTAAAAGTTTCTATAATGAAATCATATGGAAAATGGTATGTTAACTAGGTTTCTTCTGCAGGACTTTTGAAAGTCTTTAGTATGCTCTGTGATTTACTGGGAAGGAAATATGATGTGTGCAGTGTTTCCATTCATTCATCTGTTCATTCACTCACTCACCTAACAAATATTAATTGAGCATATATTATGTGTCATGTGGCACTGTTTGAAGAGCTGGGAATACATCAGTGAAAAAATATGAAATTCCTGTCCTCATAGAGCTTACATTCTAGAGAAGAAGGACAGACAATAAACAAATAAGTACAATGTATAGTATATAGTTTCAGCTTGTTAATTTGCTCTGTGATCTCAAGAAAGGCACCTGGTTTTACCTTTTAAGGGAAAAATGAGGGATTTGGATTAGTGGTTAGACAAATGTTTCTTCTGGTTATGACATTCTAAAGCTATATATATATATATATATATATATATATATATATATATATATATATATGTGTGTGTGTGTGTGTGTGTGTGTGTGTGTGTGTGTGTGTGAGAGAGAGAGAAAGAGAGAGCCCATTCCTAATTACACTGAGAAACAATCTGATTTTGCCCCATGCTGTCAACTTTATCCCTCTTTAAGGACTGGGGCTTCCTACATCAAGCAGGTTTGTGCACCTCTCACCTCTTAGGCTTGTTGAATTGTCAGAAGGAGGATGAGCCAAGGGAGTCCCCTTCCTTCTTTCAGTTCTTCTCCCCATGCGGGCCTTGCTTCACAGAGCAAGACGCCAGGCACTTGCTTTCACCAATAATGGCTTCATTACATTGAAAGGAGAAGAGAGTGACCTCAGTGAAATAGACTTCCTGACCCCAGCTGACCTCTGACCCTTACCCTGACAGCCTCTAAATCTTTTCCTTCTGACACATCCCCCACAAGGTACAGCCAAGAGGAGGAAATGATGATCCTGCTACAGAACACTGTCCAGTGACTATAACTCTCCAAGTGTCCTCTTGTAGTGGAACTTGTCATGCCCAACTGTAATTTCCCTCATGGCTGCTGATCCTTTTTGTGATCCTCACTGTGACTTTACTCTGGCCTGTGGGTTGCAACTCATCCAGCTGTCATTCACCTGGTGTTCTTTTGTGTGTGTCCAATGATTGTCATGTATCATGAAGGCAAGAGGCAGGATGTCTAATCAAATGCTGTCATTTCCCAAATGCTGCTTTAGGCTAGGTCTTCAACCTGTTCTTCCCTGACTGGGCACTTACTGTTTATTGAGAGCAGATTATATACCAGGCATGTGCTAAGTGCTTTGCATGTCTTGTCTTTTTCTGTCCTCAATTAATATGACCTCTACTGGAGAGGAAACTGAGACTTAGTGGAGGTAACTGATTTGTCTGGACTCACAAATCACAAAGGGTACATCCCAGTCTAGCTCACTCTAATATTCTTCACTTTTTTTTACAGTTAAAGTAATTAATGCATGTGGTTTAAAAAAAATCAATCAGTATTGAAAGAATTATAATGAAGAACAACAGTCTCCTGACCACCCCACCCCCTCCACTCCCGTGGGGCAACCACTCTTTGAGTCATTTCTTCTGGAGGATATTTCTGTATCTCTAAAAAGTATGCATGTACCTATGTTCCTTGATTTATCCATTTTAGATATTATCTATTGATTTCCTGTTATAGTAGATGAGGACCTACCTCCCCTTTCTTCTTCCTGCCGGTGCAGTTAAGTCGCCATTTTCAGCTAACTGATAACCAATGTTTACACTGTCATGATTATGGAAATGTTCACTGCATTGCCAAGTAGGTCCTAGGACAAATTTTTTTCTTCTCATACTGTGTTTTATTTTCTAGCCTTTCTTTTTCTGCAATATTTGTCATTGAAATATCTTCAGTTATTTTCAAGGGCTTTATCATATTATCTTCTCCATGAAGCCCTCTTTGTCCCAGATCCTCTTTCCTGAGACCCTCCCTCCTGGCTGCTCTCTAGGCTTGCCTCCAGCTATCACCTTGGGGCTGCCTCTCACTGCAGTGGTTAGAGCCACTGTTTCCTGGATCCCAAGTCAACCTCTTTCTTGGTTCATACTTGCGGAGCACATCCTAAGAAAGGATGCTTGAGAGGGAAAGTTTCTGAATCTTACAAGTCTGATCATTTCTGTTTAAACCCTTACCCTTTTAATGGTTTCAAAGCCATACTCTTCACCATTCTGCTTTGTTGACTCCTAGCAAGTTGAAGAAAGACACTTGACTTGCTTTGGGGGCATTGAAGTAGAGACACCTTTTCCAAATTCTCAGGTGTGAACACAGATTTATCAGTAGGATAAAAATTACAATAGTTCATGCTTTTTGAAGGTTCATCATGTGCCAGGTACTGTTCTGAGTGCTTTACATAAATTATCTCAATCCTTACACCAAACTTTTGAACTAGGCATGGTTATAGTTCTCATCTTACAGGTGAAGCTGAGCACAGAGGGGTTAAATAACTTGGTGAAGGTCACAACGTGACAGAGTCAGGATTCGAACTCTGGTAGAATGAGCATTCATATTCAGTAATGTACACTTCTTTCATTAGAAGAGGATTAGTTAGAAGTTAGTATCTTTAGACTTTATCTTCCTCCTGCCCCATTTTGTAAATATGAAAAATAAGACCTAAAATCTAGGGAATTTATGCTCTGGCTGGTGTGGCTCAGTGGAATGAGCACTGGTCTCTGTGAACCAAATGGTTGCTGGTTCAAGTCCCTGGCAGGGCACATGCCTGGGTTGCAGGCCAGGGAGCCAACTGATGTTTTTCTTCCTCTCTTTCTCCCTCCCTTCCCTTGTCTCTAAAAATAGACAGACAGATAGATAGATAGATAGATAGATAGATATATGATAGGTAGAAAGAAAAGTTCTCAATTCTAGTCCTAGATCTATCACTGTGTGACCTTGAGCAAATATCTGGGCCTCAGTTTCTCTACCTATCAAGTGGGAGAGAAGATTTATGATCTCTAAGATCTTCTCCTGCTTGATGCCTTTGTGAAAATTGCAGAAAGAGAATAAAACAAAAGATGTTGAGTTATCAACACCTTTGACTCCTCTCTGTTAGAGTAAGGAGGGAAACAACACTTGTTAATTTCTTCTATGTGCTGGACATGGCCCCCTCCAACCATCCTATGAGGGAGGTGTTGTCCCCTCGTTTAACAGAAGAGAAAACTAAAGCACACACTGTTGGACTAACATCCTCAAATTCTCCCAGCAAGTAACAACAACAAAAACAAAAACATATGCACATTTATCGTATGCCAGACACACTGCCAAGACCCTTAATTAGCTCATGTTCTTTTATTATGTGGGAACTCTTATCTCCATTTTTAAGATGAGGACACAGGAAATGTCTGATGCTGTAGTCTGTGCTCCTAATTACTAAGCTATGCTGCATCTCCATGATGCCTTCCTAGACAGCACCAAACTCCATATAAGCCACTCCAGAATCTATGTCTCCAGATGACAGGGGACTGTCCCTTTCTTTTCCTCACTACTGGGCCCCTGTGGTTTGGCCATGGAGGAGGAATGACAGAAGGACAGGTACATGGAAGCTGTCCCTTTTCCCCTCCAGTCTCTCACAAAAAGCAAGCAGCACTTTGAGCTTCTGCAAACAGATGCCTCCACCGCTATTCTATGATAGGAAGGAATATAGAAGGAGGAGGGAGACCTGGGATCCTGGATTCCAAGACTCTAAGAGCCGAAGAGATCTTGCAGCCCTGGCTGGTATAGCTCAGTGGATTGAGCATGGGCTTTCAAAGCAGAGATCTTGTGGATCAGTTGATTCCCTCCCAGACCCCAGGCATTATGTAAATCATTTTTTAGGCTCAGCCTACAAATCTCTAGCAACAGGGAGTTTATTGCTTCTGAAGCCTTGCCCATCCCTTGACAGATGGGATTGTTAGAAAAGTTCCCCCCCCCACATGAATTGAAGCTGATCTCTATAGCCTTTCCTCATTGGGTCTTTAGAACAAGTTCCCTCCCTCTCTCTGGTGCAAAGACTCCAGGTCAAGCTTTCTGTTCAGACTCTAGTCCCACCTTCCTCAGTTGTGTGGCCTTGGATAACTTTGTTAGAGGCTCAATGCCTCAATTCTAAGTAATTTCCCACTGTTCCTGTGGAAGATATGGAAGGCTGTATTTACCCAGCTTGATCCTCAGTGTTCTACAACCTCTTTCTATTGTCTGGGCTTTATTTTGTATAGTGTTTTTCCAACTGCACAGCATTTTTCCATGCATTATATCACCAGGCCCTGGAAGATGGGGCTGCTGGAAAAGGAGGGAGGCCAGATGGCATGTGGTTATCTCAGTTTTGCAGTAAGGAAGGTCTCTGGTCTCAAAGCAGACTCACCTCCCAACTTAACACCCCTTACTCCTGTCACCATTAGCTTTCCAGGGCCTCCATATGCCTTGTTCTTTCTGTATTTCTGGTGTTTTCCCTTGCTCACCCCTCTACCAAAAGCAACATTTCTCTTACTTTGCTGATCACTATTCATTCTTTAGGCTCCAATATAGATGTCACTTTGTTCAGGGATCTCTGCTTCCACGCACTCATTTATTTACCCAACACTCTCATGTTCTTATATACCCTGCACATAGTATTTTTATTGTATTTGTTTATTTGTCATTCTCTATCACTGGCTGCTTGACTATAATCTCCATGAGGCCAGGGACTATGTCTCTGTCTTGCTCTTTATTTGCCTAGCACATAGCACAAAGTTTGGAATATAGTAATTGCTTATTAAATTTTTGTTGAGTGAATAAATGAACGACTTGCCCAGGACTCCATGGTTAATGGTGGCCAAAATTAGAATTTGGGTTTTATTTCTAACTCCAAGAATTCTTTTCACAACCTTCTGAACCTAAGCTAATTCCTACCCCTAATGGTACTGTCAGTACTTACTGAATTCCCTAGAATTTTAGATTGTGTACCTGGAAGGAATGTTAGAGTTTATCTGATTCAACCAGCTCATCTTATGTCATTTTATAGATAAGAAAACTAAAATCCATAGAGGTTAAGTGGTTTGCCCAAGGCCATACAGCAAATTGTGGCAATCCTTTCTGACTGCTAGATGGGTGCTTTCCCACTGAGTTCACCTATGAGCTCATCGACTCCCAGAGTGAAGAGGTAACCAATAATCTCACCTAAGTCCCTGCTCTCATGCTTTCTAGCACTCGTAAGTCCAGACACCAAGAATCTATCCTGAGACATCTCCCAGGCAGAAGTTTCAGGTGCCAGCCTGGTGGGGAAGGATACAGACATGAAAACAGGCTGTGCAGTTTGGCCCCACTGTTGTGGGAGCCCTCGAGGCTCCCACTGTGGCAACACCACTCCCTGTGCCCCTGAAGCTGACCTTTGGGGCCAGAGATCAATAACCTGTACTTTGACTTCAGCCCCCTTGAGCCCTCCAGTGACCACAGGCTGCTCAGAAGAGCTAGCAGGGCTCAGGGTCATTAAGTAACTGTCACTCTTCCTCAGCCCCTCTTGGGGCACCGATGGGGGAGGGGTCAGGGGTGGAAACCACGATACAGATACACAGGTGTGGTCCATTCTCCCCCGCCCCACCAGAGGAGGATCTACCTCTATGTCTCCTTGACCTTCCTTTCTCTTCTCACTCAAGATTTCCTCTCGCCGTTCTGTCTTCTCCCACATCCTTAGCACAAAGCCCCAACTCCCCTCACTGAATCCCTAATGCCCTGTCTGAGGCTCCATTGTGTTTGCTGTGCCCCATCCCTCCCTCACTGAAAACCTGCATCTATCTTAGCCCAATCTCCTTTCATGATACCTCCTCCCATCCCATCACTTGCTGTATGATTGGAATATTTTATACAATTTTCAGTCATGGCAGTGGATGGGGATTCCTCATTTCCATTTTCTCTCTTTCTTTTTTTAAAAAGACTTTATTTATTTGTTTTTAGAGAGAGGGGAAGGAAGGGAGAGAAACAACATTATATAAAAGAAACATCGATCAGCTCTCACATGCCCCTGACTGGGGACCTGGCCTGCAACCCAGTCATGTGCCCTGACTGGGAATTGAACCAGCAAACTTTCGGTTCACAGACTGGCACTCAGTCCACTGAGCCATACTAGCCAGGGCCCATTCACCATTTTCTACATAACTCATTCCAAGTAACTTCTCATCCCCCATGCTTACCCTTCTCCCTGTCCCTCCAAGAACAAATCCACTGTTAGCAAGATCCTGTTTCAGAAAGACACTCACCCCCTACCCCAACCCCATCTCGCCAAGTTTCCAGGCTCCCTGCCCACCATTCCTTCCCCACATCCACCCCAATTCCCCAGCCAATCACTTCTGATTGATCAATTGGGGAGCAGGAAGAAAGAGGATCAATGAAATAATCTGGGCCTATTCTTATTCAAAGCAAAAGTCCCGGTGGGGGGGATATTAATGGTGGTGAGGATCAGGCGGTGGTCACTATGGAGTTGGGGGTGAGGTGATCAGTAGTGTGCAGGAGGACGGATGCAGGGAATCCGAAGGGTGGGAGGAGAGTTGTGGTGGGGCTGATGGAATTGAGAAGGCATAAATCAGTAGGACTTTGGCATTAGGTTTTGGTCTCACTATCCCACAGGTGAGAAATTTATCACCCCCTTTGTTCCATCTTCAGAGAGGAGTTCTGGGTCCCTAGTACTCCCAGTGTCCAGTAGGGGGTGCTCTGTCCCCACATTTCCCCTTCCCTCACCCACCAGACCCAAGTTTCTTCCTTTGTTCATTTATTGGAAAATACTGAATACCACTGAGTGCTAGGCTCTGGGCACCAGACACTATGCCACAGACTGCAAAAAGGCAGGTATGGATGAGAGAGACAGACAGACAGACAAGGCCCCAGACTTCTCGGTACTTGCTAGGTAGGATTACAGTGAATAGTAAATAATTACAGTGGTTTAATTTAAGGGTAAGGGATCAGACAAAGTCTTCCTGAAAAACTGACTTTTAAACTGAGAATTAACAGATGCCTACATCTTGATCGGTGACAAGGCGGAAAAGAGGTGAGGATGGGGTATGTAGGGGTTATGTAGGCAGAGGAAACAGTGCAAAAACAGGCAGGAAAGATCAAGGCCCCTTCAGAAGGAAGGAAAGGAACCTGCCTATATCTGATTCAGCTTGGGTCAGAGGCTTAACCCTTTCTATTGCAGGGCACACACTGATGGAACCCTCAATTATCAAGTCTCAGTTTTCCTTCTTTCTTTTTAATCCACAACCCCCCCCCCCGGACATTTTTTCATTGCTTTTTAAAGAGAGAGGAGGGGAGGGAAGGGGAAAGAGAGAGGGGTGGGGCGGGAAAATGTGGATGTGACAACTTAGGGACCAAACATGCAACCCAGGTATGTGCCCTGACCAAGAATTGAACCCTCAACCTCTTGGTCCACGGGACAATGCTTTAACCAACTGAGCCATACTGGCCAGGGCTCAATTTTCTTGATAACTGCAATTTTTCAGAGAAGGGAAGGAGACCCAGCAGGTCTCTGGGGCCTTTCTAGAGTAAACCACACTTGGGAGGGAGAATTCCTGTTCATTCCCTTACTAAACGCAAAAAATTTTATCCAGGAGTGGTATAGAAGCAGATTTAGTTTAAATTCTAGGGCCCCACCTAAGGATGTGTGGGGAGCCAAGGTCTGTGCTCACACATTTTTATGTGCAAAGATGAGATAATCACAGTTGGAAATCTGAAACGTAAAATACCAACAGCTAGTCTGTTAAAAAGTAGCATAGAGGTATGCCAGACAGTTAACTAATACAAATATGTTTTATGCCCGTGGTATTTTTCAGCTTTTAAAACTTGTGATTTATCATGGTGTCTTTTCTCATTCTAAATAAACACTCATTTGGGGTATACATTTTATATTTATGCTTTTGTATTTCTTTTCTTAAAGAGAGTGTCTTAAACTGTGAAAGCTTCCTGCCCAATAAGACCTAGGTCTGCCCAAGTGGGATTCCAGAGCCCTGTCCAATGGCTCCAGACCTTAACCTGCCCATGGACACTTCCTCCGACTTTGATCAGTCTCTTCTACCCTGGGTGCGTGGCTCATTGGTAACAGAGACACCAAGTTGGAGGGGCCCTGTGGTCCCTGTGGAGAAGCATGTTGAAGGCTACAGAAAGTTGGAACTGACCCTCCCAACTCCTCCTTAGCTGGTCCCCAGAAGAGGAGCCACCTGGAACTCTCCAGGGTATTTAGGCTGAAATAAAAGACTGTGTGGATGCTGCTGTCATTAGTTCATTATTGCGCCATGTTGACCATCCAACAGCTCTAAAGGGCTTTGGTGACTTTGATGTCTACTTCACTAGTGTGTGTTAATTCTGAGTCAGAAGCATCTCCACAGACCCACTCCTAGGCAGGGCTGCAAACAAGGGAAGAGGCCACACTTGATTTGCTTAGGTATTTTGAGATGGATATTGGTGGCAGTTTATGAGAATGATTTGAATGATTTAATCTCTTAGGATAGATCAAGGCTGATGGAGGGATGCGTCCCTGTCAGGAACTGGGTAACACTGATCCACATGAAAGAGCCTTGGATCTGAAGCTTGGATATCCGAGTTCAAATCCTGCTTCATCACTAATTTCACAGCTTGAGTTCTCGAAACACTCGTACCACATAAAGATGTGATGGACCTTCTCTTCCAAATGCTATGTAGAGTCAATGAGATAATTGATGGTAAATGTTCGCTTTTAATTTTTTTATTTTACAATAAGTTGCAAGAATTTCAGTGTAGCCTTCACCCACATTCCCCAAATGTTACAATTTTACCTCATTTGTTATCATTCTCTCTCCCTCTATATACATATACTCAATTATTTCAGAGTAAATTGCTGACATTATGCCCATTTATTCTTAAATACCTGAGAGTGTGTTTCCTAAAAATTACAGGGATATTCTCAAATGCAATTATAGTCACAATTATCAAAATCAGGATGCTATAATATTACCTACAGACCATGCTTGAGTTTTTTCAGTTGTCCTGCTAAGGTTCTAATAATGTCATTTATTGTCCAGAATTATTCCAGAATCACTCATTATATTAAATTCTCTAAACTCTACTCCTTTAATATGAAATAGCTTCTGTTTTTCTTCTTTTATGACCTGACATTTGAAAAAATAACAGACCAGTTATTCTGTCAACTGGCCTTCAGTTTGGTCTCTCTGATGTCTCCTCATAATTACATTCAAATTTTCCGCTTATGGCAAGAACACCCCAGAAGTGATACAACTTTCTCAGTACTTCCTATCAGGAGGTACATATTAATTTGTCCTGTAACATCTTTAATGTGAATCACTTGGTTGAGGTGTCAGATTTCTTTACTATACGGTTATTTTTTTCCTTTGCAACTAATAAGTATCTTGTAGGTGCATACACTGAAATGACATAAATATCCTGCTTCTCACAAACTTTCACCCAGTAGTTTTAGCATCCATCGATTAATCCTTGCCTAAATCAATTATTATTTTGACTACCAAGTAGTAATTTTCTAATTACATTATCTCCCTACAGAATAGCTTTCCTCTGTGTTTATTTATTTATATCAGAATAAACTCATGAAATCCTCATTTTTCTATGGGCTATAACCCATTACTATCAATTATTCTGATGTTTAAACTGTCCCCAGTTATACCAGTGGGAAGCCCTTCAAACTGGTTCCTGGGTCCTTGTGTCCTTTACTTTCTTTGAGCACTTTCTTGCTTTCTGGTACCTTGAATTCTTCCAGACTCACCTATACTCTCACAGCCCAACACTGAGATCGGCATCTCTTCAAGGAGTTAAGGGTTTTGTAAACTGAAAGTGATCTGCAGGAGCCGTGTTCCTTAGTGTTGAGCTTCAATGGCGTAGAGTGCAGTATCTTGTCTCTTAAAGAGCCTTTGGCCTTAGAAAGAGCTGAGCTTGAACCAGCAGTCTGCCCACTGGTTTTGTGACCTTAGGTAATAAAAAATGGGAGCAACAGTGCCTATCCCCACCCCTCCCCCAAGTTGTTGTGTGGATGGAAATGCCAGGAGGGCAAGGACCATTGTCTAATTCTGACTGCAGTATCTTCAGCACCTAGTGAAAGGCCAGTGTATTGTAGAGGCTTCATGACAGCCTTGAAGAAAGAAGTGACCTGGGATGACAGATGTAAAGCATTAGCATTGTGTCTGGCACACCGCCAGCCTGCAGTAAGGGGTGGCCACTCATTTACTGGATATGGTCTGTTTTGTGGACTGTTGGTATATGCTCAGAGTTAGAGGTATATGCTCAGTGTTAGGAGTGTGCTGGTGATAGGTGAGCTAGAGGCCTCTGCCCTTTTTGGAGGAGGGAAGGGTTCCGATCGAACAAACACAAACAACTGGCCTAAGTGTACTGCAAAGGAGGTCAAAGACAGGCAGTAAAGTCCAGAGGAAGTTGCAGCTAGAAATCAGCCAGCGGAAGGAGGGTGGTGGGGCAGGGTGGGGGGCAGATAATAGGCAGGGGGCACTGATAGGGCACACTTCTAGGAGATGGGAAGAAGCTTTGTGCTAGTCTTGGGAAGATAAATGGACGAGGCTGCATCACGAAGACCCTGCATGAAACTCTGAATCTAATGCAAGACACAGAGCCCACCCTGTAGGGCCTCCTCATTCAAGGGGAGACCAGGACACAACCATTGAGGAACCCTTATTCAGATAGGAAAAACACAGTAGCTGCTCTTAGAAATCTCATACCCTGATCTTTTCTCCACTAACCTTGCCCCCTCTTCCTTATTCCACTCCCCAATCCCCCTCCAAATCTGGATGGACCTTCAGACCCTTGGCTTGTCCCCTGTGTGTCCAGGAAGCCTTATGATCTTGCACTGGGCTACATTTCATAAAAGCCACCCTCCTTCACTCAGCCTCTGGGGGTTTCCTGGAAACAGGGTGGTGGTAAAAGTGGTCACCAGGCTCCCCTCAGAGGTTATTTTGGAAGGTGATACCTTCCCCCTGCTTACCACAGCCCCCTCCAAAAGCCTCCCCCCACCTCCTGACACCCACCCCTACTGACAGCCAATAGGGGAAAACCACAAGACTAGAAGTTGAGCCAGTTTGCTCAGGAGAAGCCAGCAGTGGAAAGTGGTGGGGAACAAGGCCCCTGCTTGGCACACTCAACTGGGCACAATGGAGAGGGTTCAGGATCAGCAGGCTTTGATGCCACAAAAGCAGCCACATTGCCCTAGAATCCTCTGCCTAAGGGTTTGTCTCTAGGCAGAGACAGACTAGGGAGGGCACTGAATGCTGAATGGCAGGTTTCCAGAGACACATGAGAGCCCTTCTTTCTTGCACCCATTTTAAGGTATGGAAACCAAGAAAGTGACTTGAAGAAGCTCCCAGAGCAAGTTAGTTGACAGAATTGGGCTAGAATCCCAGTCTCCCAGCTCTATCCTATGTCTTTCCACAGTCCCAATTTTCCCTTGTCTAGTAATCCATGGAATCCATAATTTCCCAAAATGTTTCCTGAGACTTCACGAAATATTCTAGAAACATAATTTCTAATAAAATGTATTGGAAAATACATGTATAATAAAAAAGAAATACATTTCTATGATTGGTCTTATTGTGACATGTTTATTATCTTTAATAAATGATATGCCATGCCCAAGTGTTGTGTGTGCCCCAACTCTAATGGCTAAAATCCATCACCACATTCTCTCTGAGGCCACACTTTCCGTGGGTTACTGCCAGGCAGTGGCTGACCAGGCAAGGACAGGAACACAGGGCCATCCCAGGAGGTGAGGGAGTCCTCTGATGGGCAGTTTTGGAGGGAGGAATTCCCACTGGCTCTGCTGAAGCTTTCTTAGGATTGCAGAGTCTAAGACATTCCCTGCCCAACCTACATTCCTTCCTCTGTCCTCCATGGGGTCTCACGTACACCATGATCTGCCAGCATTCCCTGCTTCTTCTGGGTCCATGCCCATCTTCCCTCACAGGTATTTTCCCCAATAAATCCCTCCAACATCTAAACCCTTTTGGACTTTTGTTTCTCAGAGGACCTGAACTAACATATCAAGAATTCCTACAAGATTCATGAACTCTTCGTCAATGTATAAATGCATTGTTTTATTTCAACAGATATTTTGTCAGTTTCCTGTTACTGCATTTACCAATCATATATGGAGCTGCATTCAAGATATTTGAAAATTTTACTGTGTTTTGCAACTTATAACTTCAGCATGTGATACTCAGTGTTTATTGTCTATTCAAAATAATCAGGTTTTGATTATTTCTTGTAGCAGTTAATCTGTGATACCTGTGTTGTTTTGTGGGAAGCTGGGCTGTCTCCTTTAATCTAGAGGTCATAATCTTCTGATAGCATCCTGCTAATATATTTTTACTTTTTAAGTGTTCCATTGGAGATGAGTTTGAAAAGGGCTGGCTTGAATCCATCTTAAACATGCATACCTTCTTAGCTCCTGATGCTGCTCAAGGCAATAGGCTTTAGGCAGCTCCTTCTGGCTGAGGGCAGAATAGAGTTTGGTATTGCCAGAATCCACAAGGAACAAGTCTTCCAGAATTGGTGTCTGCCCACCCTGACCAGAGAGGAGGACCTTCAGTTTTGCAAGCCACTTCATGTTGCCCCCTTTGGCATCCTTTAATGTAATGATATTGTTGCATGACTTGAGGGTTTTGATCAAGATGAAAATATTTTCATGTTAATGCAAAAGATTTTTACTATGAATGGTGGTTCAAATTTATCTCGTACACTTTTCAAGGTGTTTTCACAAGTTGCTTGTTTAGTTCTTAAAATGACTCAGGGATTCTTAGAGCACAGGCTCTGGCATTAGGCCTAGGCTTAAATTCTACCTTGTTATGTGACCCAGGGCAAATCATTTAAAATCTCTGATCCTTATTTCCTCTTCTGTAAAGTAGAGATGATATCTCCTCTGGAAGGATGCAGTGAAGTCATGTGCATTTAAGTGCTGAGCTGGGCAGAGGCTGCATCAGACAATACCCCAGAGGCTAAACCAGGGGGTCTGAAGTAGTTTGAGGGCTTAGTGACATGGTGAAATCACCTTCCCTGCCATGGTCCAGACAGAAGAAGCCCTCCTGTTCTGTGCTCCCTCAACACTTTGTGCCTTAAAGCTCTTTATTGTATCTTATTGGGTTTTTCTCTACTCAGACTGGGAAATTTTGGGTGGCCAGAGCAGGTGTGGAGTCTACTGATATTCAGACACTGTAGGCTGGCATGGGTCCCAGAAGCCCATATGTGTGAGAATGGAGGAGCCCCCAGGAGGGTGAAATGGCAGTGATGCGGAGCCAGAGCCACTAGGTCTGGTTGGTCAGCGAGCCTACTTATCAGAGTCAAAGGAGTGACTATTATGAAGGGCTCTGATATATGGGAGAGTAAGACATGCCATTTTCTTTTCTTTTTTTTAATCCTCACCTGAGGATGTGTTTATTGATTTTTAGAGAGAGAGAAAAGGAAAAAGAGAGAAACATTGTTGTGAGAGAGAAACATTGATCAGTTGCCTCCCATACCCATACAAATGGGGCTCGAACTCTCAACCTGGGGATCGAACCTGCAACCTTTTGGTATATGGGATGACACCTCGGCCAATTGAGCCACCTTGCCGGAGTGAGATGTGCCATTTCTGCTCCCTCTGCTGACAAAGTGGGACCCAGGGGATGAGTGGATAATCTTCCTGTCATTAAGAGCAGAACATGGTTTTGGTGTGGTGGGTGTGAGTTGCTGGTTCATTGCTTGGGGAGCCCCAGGAGGCACAATGCTTGGCTTCCCGTGAAGGCAGATGGGGGCATTACTCAGGTGGCATGTTTGGGAGCCTGAAATGCCATCACCAGAACCTCCCAGAAATAATCCTCCTAAGAGCACCCATTCATCCAGCCCTTACTTTGGGTGAGGTGCTGAGTTAAGCACTTTGTATGTGCAGTGTGCTACAACCTTCCTAACAACCCAAGACCTGGGTCTATTCCTATTCCTATTTAGTAGTTAAGGAAACTGAAACTAAGGCATGTTACATGACTTGCTCAAGGTGCAAGCGAGTGGCAGAGATGGAAATGGAACTCAATATGGTTGACTTCAGGGCCTTGGGCTATTAACCAAAATAGTCAACTACCATAGGAGAAATAACTAGGAGATTTCAAGGCTGGGTTGGAGTGAAATTTAAATCATTTCTATCAGTATACCCTCATTTATTCCCAAGCCTGGTGAAGTTGGGTGTTTCTGTTATATTTGCACCCTGTCTATGCTGGGCAGCTATGGGGCATCTGGAATTGTCTGTTGTGTGACAGAGTTATGGCAGCAGGAGAAGTTCTGAGTCAGAACTGTGGGTCTTTCTGGTACCTAAGACCCTTGGAAGTGCCTTCTGACCAGGGCTCTGAGATCCTCCTGGCCTTCAACAAGAACACAGCATCTTAGCATCACGGCAACACTGTTGTGTTCCTGTATCCTTTGCTCCTTTGTAGATGAGCAAAGATGGTAATGAGCTCAACAGACTTGGCTTATGATTCAGCTCTGCCACTTATGGCTGTGTGGCCTCCTACAAGTTAATTAGTCTTTCTGCATTCCATTTCTTATCTGTAAAACAGGAGGAAGAATATTCACTTTCTAGGGTTGTGGTGAGGGGTAAATGAGGGAATAGATGTCTAGCACTTAACTCACAGAAATCTTTCATAATGGAAAAGTTCCCATTCTCCTCCTCCTCCTCATTATTATTATTATCACTATTATTTTGCATGCCTTCTCAATCTCGTGGCTTCTACAGGCTGCTGAGGGAGATTCTGGGTCGCTTCCCTGAATATGAGGTTGAGACACCCAGCTTAGTTAAGCACCTGCAGACTGCACTGTCTGTTCTTGAGGGCAGAGCTGTCCTCTGGTTCTGCAGCAGGGAGGCCAGTTGGGGTTGGGCCTCAAAGCCAGGCACCTGAGTTCTCTTCTCAGCAAGGCCATCAATTTGCCAGGGGACCATGGGTGAATCACTTTCACTCTCTAAAGATCACTTTCCCCATTGGTTAGCAGGGAGAGTTGTATCTGCCTTGCTCATCTCACTGGGCTGTTGGGAGATAAACAGGCCACAGGGATATGAAATTCTTTGTAAGGGGTCAAGCTCTATAAGGAATTACTGTGTCTCTTGAAAGAAGAGCAAGAAATGTAGGAACCCAGAGGAGCCAAGCTGTCTCCTGCCTCCACACCTCTGACTAGAACTCTTCCTCTTCTTTGCCTGCTTCACTT